>NC_139678.1:88768208-89368208 GCF_964106915.1 Podarcis gaigeae | reverse complement strand
TAGGGTTGTGCACCCATCTCACTTAAGAGGCCGAAGGCCAGCGTTGTCCAGAGACACTTCCGGGTCGCGTGGCCAGCGTGACAAAGCTGCATCTGGCGAGCCAGCGCAGCACACGGAAACGCCGTTTACCTTCCCGCCAGTAAGCGGTCCCTATTTATCTACTTGCACCCGGGAGTGCTTTCGAACTGCTAGGTTGGCAGGCGCTGGGACCGAGCAATGGGAGCGCACCCCGCCGCGGGGATTCGAACCGCCGACCTTTTGATCGGCAAGCCCTAGGCGCTGAGGCTTTTACCCACAGCGCCACCCACGTCTCAACAGTGGGGGATGTGAATGTTAAATAGAAAGAAAAGGCAAGCACACCATCTTCAACTACCTCACAATGACTAGGTAACCCTCAACTAGAAGGAAAAAGAAAAGGGTCTTTCACAAATGGGAAATTGAAAGGCAGATTTCAGTACAGCTCTTGTAGGAAGTATTCACATCCCACAGCCTCACAACCCTCCAGGTTGTGTCAGTTACATGCCCTAGCTGCAAAGCCTAGAAGCTAAGAATAACACCACATGTCTTTCTCCTTATCACCTACAGAGGAGAACAAGAGCTCCACTGGAATTGAAATCTTGTGCTTCCGTGACAAGATCCAAAGCCCTATTGGGTGCTGTTACAGGTCATTGGATTCTGTGTTAAAGTAATCAATACTGTTAGGAGCTTGCTGCCATTACATTGTTGACAAGCACTGGCAATCCTAAAGGAATATATTTGCAAGTGTTTAAAATGTAATCTAAAGGGAGATGTGTCAATAGGCAAGATCACACCAAGCCAACACAAATTAGTCTGCTATAATAACAGACTTCCACAGCAGCTTCTAAAAAGTGACACCATGACAGATAAAAAGAGCACTGCCCCGGGGAAGCAACCTCCAGGCAATATTCACACACACACACACACACACACACACACACACTGTGCTTTTTTATTTAAAAATGTTAAGGGGTACTCTCATTTTGACTCAAGAAAATCACCATTTTATAGTTCAAATTGGGAAAAATAAATATAGTAAATGGGCAAAAGTACAAAGATTCACAAAATGTTTAAGGGTATGCGCCCCCCTGCGTCCCCCCAGAAAAATGCAGTGTGTGTGTGTGCGTATCCATCCAACATCAAAGCAATGTTACCCTTGCTTAACAATGGAAACCTTAACTTCCAGCCTGTCTCCTTATCTAAAGTATTCACTTGCATACTACAGCCTCCTTTTTTTCAGAGGGGAAAATGGATTTTTCCCTTAAGAAGTGCAATTTTTTGTTTGAGGTTACTGAGACATGAAATGATTACTTATCATCCCATGAAATGACATTACATTTTAAATGCAATGGTACATGGGCACTTACTACTGCCTTCATCTCTGCTAATCCGCACTCAGTCTGCAAATTCAACAGCCTCTCTCAGCCCTATGGAAAGCAGTCAAGCTCCATCCGAATTATAATTGCTTTTTAGTGTGCCTTTTCTGCATGTTACTTGGTTTGAAAAGATTCCTTACCATATATATATATATATATATGAAATAGGAAGCACCACTCAGTGTGTGCCTCTTCTATTTTTAATCGTCTGCAGTCATAATTTGAAGGATTGAGTGAAGAAGCAGAGAAAGATGAAAGCAGAGCTCATCTGACCATGATGAATTTGAAAATTCAGCATGCGGTTCAAACTTTATTGATGTTTTAAAATTACTCCTCATAACGCATGGACATGTCTATGGAATACTTATGCCATTTTATGTCTTTATCATGATTTCCAATGCTTGCTTTAGAGTTGAGGGTTGCAGATTTACAGTGTGCAAAAAATAGATTTAGCAAGGAAAGGATGAAAGATTGATACCCAGCCAGACAGTTGCCTCCTTGGATTTCAGTCCGTCTAATGATTAGATATATGAATGGAAGAAAATGTCATTACAGCATGGTCTGTGGGGAAACGCAGGAATAATAGAGTGGTCAGGACTAATAGAGTGATCATGGAAGCAAGACATGTTTTGGTTGAGAAGGTTATACTTATAGTCCTTATATTAAACCTAGCTGCGGTGTCTGAGTACACAAGCACTGACCATTAGCTATTTTAATCCCAACCTGAGGACAGATGGTCCTTTTTCTGGTGGAAGGTATGTGTAAGGTTTCATTTAGACATTGCCATATGAACATAAACATTGGAAGTTGCAGTTACAGATAGGTAGCCGTGTTGGTCTGCCATAGTCAAAACAAAAAAAATTCCTTCCAGTAGCACCTTAAAGACCAACTAAGTCAGTTCTTGGTATGAGCTTTCGTGTGCATGCACACTTCTTCAGATACACTTCTGTTTCAGTGTATCTGAAGAAGTGTGCATGCACACGAAAGCTCATACCAAGAACTGACTTAGTTGGTCTTTAAGGTGCTACTGGAAGGAATTCTTTTTATTGGAAGTTGCCTCATACCAGTTCAAACCATGAGCTCTCCAGGCTTTCATACCTAAGTTTTTCCCCTCTCACCCTAGAGATGCCACAGATCAAGGCTTGGTCAATTCTTTTGCTTGCAGAATGTGTGTTGTCCTGCTAGGCTATGGCTCTTGCCTTAAACAGGGTGCACCTGGCACTCACACATCCTATTTATCCCACCTTTTTTTACATCTAACCATGTTTAGATGTGACTTCCAGCTTGGCACCTCAAATGACATGCTAAGCAGAGAGAATTCATCCATTGGCTTGTTTTTGTTTTCTTCACTTTGTTGGCTGGATTCTTCCCTAGCTCCCCTAGTACCAGAGCTGGCACTGTACAATTAAATAAAGGGACTAATGTAGCACTGACAGCTTGCTAATGGCATCTGGCGTAAGCATTCCAGTCTCAAAAAATGGCTTAATCTGGACAATATTTGATCCTTGGGCATACCAAATTTTTCCTAAAACCAAGCGGGGCTTCTCTCCCTTTCCCCTACTCGTATATGGAAACATTAGTTCTCTGATTCTGCTATTTTCCAGTACAACAGATATGCATCAAGTTGTACAGGTTGTGCAGAAGTGGTGTGAGTTAGAGCTAATAGTCTGAAGCTATAGGGTGCCAGGGACGTGGGTGGCACTGTGGGTTAAACCACAGAGCCTAGGACTTGACAATCAGAAGGTCGGCGGTTCGAAT
Source organism: Podarcis gaigeae (assembly GCF_964106915.1). Lineage (NCBI taxonomy): Eukaryota > Metazoa > Chordata > Lepidosauria > Squamata > Lacertidae > Podarcis > Podarcis gaigeae. Next base: position 89,365,056 of record NC_139678.1, on the reverse strand, counting down.
CCCCGCGACGGAATGAGCTCCCATTGCTCGGTCCCTGTCCCTGCCAACCTAGCAGTTCGAAAGCACGTCAAAGTGCAAGTAGATAAATAGGTACCGCTCTGGCAGGAAGGTAAACGGCGTTTCCGTGTGTTACTCTGGTTCGCCAGAAGTGGCTTAGTCATGCTGGCCACATGACCCAGAAGCTGTATGCTGGCTCCCTCGGCCAATAAAGCAAGATGAGCGCTGCAACCCCAGAGTCAGTCACGACTGGACCTAATGGTCAGGGGTCCCTTTACCCTTTACCTATAGGGTGCCAACCAAAGGCAGTTAGGGCCTGCTTCAGCACTGTGCAAAGGGAGAACATGTGATCTTGTCCTGATGATGGCAGCAATCTGCCTTCCTGGTATTCTGCCTCTGGTGCTTCCTGTCCAGACCCACAGAAGCTGCCACACAACACTGCTGGTCATAATTCAAAGAATTGCTGAAGTCAGAAGGAATGCTATCTAGTTCTGCCCAAGGTTACAGGCACAGAGTTTTAATTCACCAAACACTGATGCAGTTGCAACTTTAGCAGAATAATAGGACTGAGAGGCCCAAACTTTATATTTTTAAAAAACAAAACAAAAAAACCCTATACCACTAACATTAAGAAAAAGTCATAGTGATCAACAGCATAAAATAAAAGATAAAACTGCATTCATAAAAGAAGAGCAAAATGCATCACAAATCATTAAATGAGCTTAATATATCAACTTAGCTGGATCACTAATCAGTGAAAGCTTGGGTGAACAGAGGACAGAGGAAGATGGTGCCTCAATGCCAATATTTTATGTGTTTGCCTGATGTTCATTAGGAGTGACTTCCAAAGAACAGGCAGTGCCACGCTTAGTGGGCCTTCATCTCAGTAGACATATGACAAGCATACAGCAGTAGTACGAATGGCTCTCCCAAGGTGTTCCTGGAGGTAACCTGGTTCCAAGGAGTTCAGAGCATTAGATGTCAATGGCCTTAAACTTGGCCTGGTAGCATGACAGCCAGTAGGAGAATTATGGGACAACGTGTGCCAGTTTGACTGATGACAACTGCTGACTTGATTTTACCAGGGCCCATCCAAAAACACGTGATGCAAGAAGTTTGCGAATCTAACTAGATCTGGATCTGTCCAGGGTCAGAATGGGAAACTCCTTATAACAGTAGAACTCCATAATGGAAGACAAGTATAGTGTGTGTGTGTGTGTGTGTGTGTGTGTGTGTTTTTCCTTTGACTGGATGTTTTAGGAGAGGCTGAGAGGAGCCTAGGAGTTTGGATTCATGCTGCCTGAGGCACTGCTCAGTGTGTAATTTCAGTATTTGGAGAATGTCAGAATCTTTCATAATGCAAAGATCATTGACGGCAGCAAAAAAAGATCCTGTTACAGACAGAAGCTAAATCCAAGTTTCCTTTTCTGTCTTGAAAAACCAGGGACGTTTCCTTCCTCTCTGTGACAAGGGCTGTCATGTGTTTCTAAGACTGAGTCACTTAGGTCCCTTGCCAGTTGCAGTCTGCTGCCATTGCTGTTCCATGAGAACTAAATGCTGCCAGGCTGTAATGAAGTCTCTTTCTTATGCAAAGATGGCCTGTGTTCTCTGCAGAGATGATGGCTGGCAAATGAGCTCCTAGATCACAGTCTCATTCAAGAGGGGTGCTGCACAATTGGCAGTGAGGTGTGCACATTCTGGGCCACTTCCAAATACCTCTCTTCAATTATTTGAATATGTTCTCCACTTCACTCATTTTGATATATATTCCGACTGAACTGAATGTTGTTACTTTCTGTTAGTATGGATGAACTGTGGGGCATGGGAAGAAATGGAAACTAGTTTCCAGGAGATAAAAAGAGAAGTATTTTATATAGGTGGAGACATAAATTCTGCAATAAAAGTGTGCAATCCTGAAACCAGAAACCCACTCAAATCTTGCAGTTCTAACAAGCTATAAAAATCAGGAGAATTGGCAAGGATTTAGTAAGTATACATAGACTAAAACTGCAATGCTGTGAGGGCACTTGAAGGCAAGTGAACTCTACTGGGTTTACTCCTAAGTAAAAAATAATAGGATTTCGTTGCAACTTCTTCATATTCTGGTTACTTAGTATGAGTTCTTGATTTCTCCCCTTTCCATTGTTTGTAACTGAAATTAGAATTAAGGAGGAAGGAGAAAGACATAAAACATTGGTGGGAAATAGGAGAACTGAATACACAAAATATGGGATAAAGGTGGCATTGAAAATTAGACTTGGTAAAGATTGTCCTATCTGCAACTACCAAAAGTTCTTCCAAAGCTCCTTCTGCTTTGATCTCATGAAAATTGTGTGTATTTCTCCATTTATGTACCTTTGTCGGGGGGGGGGGGAGCAACCTTCAACTTTTGCCATTTCAATTTTGTTTGCAAAGTCTACCTAGTTTTCTTCTTCACACCAATGCAGATTCCTAGATTGCATACACACCACACATTGAAAGCTCATGACTTCCCCCCAACAAGCCAAGGAATTGTAGCTTACCTCTCACAGAACTACAATTTTTAGCACCCTTTCGAGGAAGTCTGGTGGTTTAGTGGTTACAGTGTCAGACTCGGATGTGGGGAACCAGGGTTTAAGTCCCTACTCAGCCATGAAGCTCACTGGTTGATGTTGCCTCTCAGCTTAACCTGCCCCACAGGGCTGTTGTGTGGATTAATTGAGTAGGGAGAGAAACATATGTGGAAACTTGAGCTCCTCGGGAAGAAAAGTGGGGTATAAATGTGACAGATAAATAAATCATATTTGTAGCTCTAGAGTTCCCATTTGGTTGAACTATGCAAATGCGCTGTGTAAACTATATATGGAATCACTTCAAAGTAAGATCATGCACTAGTCTGAGAATTAGAATTGTAAGTAGTGGGACTGACAACAAAATGTTGCTGTGTGGAATGCTCCTCTTCAGAGTTCCAGCCAGCTGTATCCTCTTCCAGGATTAGGGATGGGGTAGAAATTTGATTCAATACACATGTAAAGCCAAAGCTATCATATTGGCATTTTCCCAAAACAGTATGTGAACCAAATCACAGCTATCCTTCAGCACTTAAATTAGTTTTGTAAGTAATGCATGTTTACAGAAATGCATATATTAGGGCAAAGTGTGCATAAAAATTAACAAATTACTGAGAATAACATACAACGTTGCAAAAAATAATCAAAAGTGCAAGTAAAAATGTGCTTATTGAGGGAAATTTGCACTAAAATTCTTAAGAATTTTCACGAGGAGCTTTTTTAAAAAATAAATAAATCACAAATGGCTGCAGAAATGTGGAAAGCTGAATTTGAGAGTGCAGCTAACTTGTGTTGCTAGTGAAAGCCTGTGCAAAGACTTCCCACAAGTGTAATGGGACTTCCCCCTCTCCTCCCTGCACTGTGCTCCTTGTAATTAGCTCTAGTGGGGGGAGGAAGTTGTGAGAATGCTCAGTACAGCAAATGGTGGAAGGGAGGGGAGGTCTTTCCATCCCACAAGCTGACAATCTTGCACTAATGGAGCAAACATCACAGCACTACATTTAATTCCTTCCACAGATTGGGAAAGTGAGAAACTGTGGGAACTGCAATTGTCAGGTCCTCCCATTTCAATCAACCTCCTACCTACTTTTCTGTCCTCCTCCTCCAACAGACATCCCGCATTCCCTTGCCCAATGAGCCATCCTACTCTCGAGTAGGACCCTAGTAGAGACACATGCCCGACTGGCATGTTCTCTACCTCCTGGTCGATCATTCAGGAGCTTCAAAAGCTTTCTTCTGCCTGAACATCACAGCGACTGATGCCTTGGAGACGTCAGCAAACTTAGGGATCTGCAGAGTTTTCGCAGTCCGCGTAACAGAACTCAGTAGCTCAGAATTTGGCTAACCTACTTTTATTTACATATAAAACACTCGGAGCACTCTTACTTAGCTCCTTCCTCTTTCTCATCAGGCAGCAAAGAGAAAGAACAATAGTCCCTCTTCATGGAACACAGTAACACAAACATCCTGTCTCCGTCACTTCCCACTGGAATGAAAACATACACCGTTATGTGATAGACAACAATCTCATGACTGCAATCATGGAGCAGGAATCTTAAAGCTCAGTCTTCATTGAGTTTGGTTTTTGTGAGGTGTGTGTGTGTGTCCACTTTAGGGTTACTAGGTTGTTTTTACTATTTTTGTGCTTCTACAAAGCTTGGGGTGCCTGCTCGTGCCTCCCTCTTGTGCATGGATGGCACCTTGGATTCCACAAGGATCCACACTAAGAAGATGAGTGCACTAATAGTATATATAAAAGATTCCAGGCAGTTGTAACAGCCATGAAATTCATGTTTGTGCTAATCAAATATACTATTGATTTTTGTATAAAGTGAAATCTGAGGCATGCTTAAAAATCCTGTTTAGACAAAATAAAATGTGTAAGACTTTGGAGGGAAGTTAAAGTGGTTGCAATAAGATTAGTAAAATGTCTCAAAGATGTGTGGAGTCATACATCTCTAGCTGTTATTTAAATATCACTCACAATAAATGAGGACTTAAATGCTCTTCAGTGCATGAGAATTACTTCATGCAATCATCCTAGTTTGTATAAAAATGAAGCCTTACTTGGAATATTTATTCCAACTCCCATTTATAATCTGTAGTTCCTACATGCTTCCCCCTTTTTTCTTTCATAAGTTTCAAACCATCATCTCTAGTCTGCAAGTGAATATATCCATCTCCTGATTTATCAATCCCTCATCCTGAGTGATGATCCATTATCTGACTATTATGCCTGATGCGAAGAACACTTCATCAATAAAAATAAGGCAAGCTTTTTAATTAGACTTTTTATTTTATTTTTTAGCTCTGCCAGGCTTGCTCATACATATGGATTGCACTATTTGTGCATAATAAGAAAGCACAGACAAAAGAAGAGTACATGAGATGTGTAGAAATAAGTGGTATACTGAAAAGGATACTGAAAAGTGGGTCAGCCGAGTTACATTCATACGTCAAAGTCTAAAAGATATGAAGCTAATTCATACCAAGTCAGATTGTTGGTCCATCTAGCTCAATGTTGTCTCAATGTTTTTCAGGATACATAAGTACTTTTTAATGTAGTGCATAGATAACTGTGGAACTTGCTCCCATAGGAGGCAGCAATGGTCACCAACTTAGATGGCTTTAAAAGAGCATTAGATAAGTTCATGGAAGAGAGGGCTATCGATGGCTACTGGCCATGATCCTATGCTCTTCCTCCGCAGCTGGTGGCACAAATGTGTCTGAATACTAGTTGCGCACCAAGACCCCATAACCACACAATTCCCTAGGGAGTGAAATAACCAGACAAGACAACAGCATATAGATTTATGGGTTCAAATAAGCCACAACATTATTGGTTATACAGCGGTACCTCGAGTTATAAACTCCTTGGGTTACAAACACTTTGGGTTACAGACTCCGCTAACCCGGAAGTAGTACCTCGGGTTAAGAACTTTGCCTCAGGATGAGAACAGAAATTGCACACCGGCAGCGTGGCGGCAGCAGGAGACCCCATTAGCTAAAGTGGTACCTGTTGATGGATCTCAACCATAACTCCTGCTACCAGCTGCCAAATCAGCGAATTCCAGGATGATGAACAGGAACAAAACTTGCTGCTGAGTAACTTGATTTTAGTTAGCTTTATTATATACGGCAGAGTATAGCTTTGTACAAGTTACTATATACACAGACGAGATTCACACTCTTACTCCAAACTCAACACTCCAACAACAAAACTGCTGTGTCATACTGCTTATAAGGAAGAACTTAGCCAATCACCACCTCTTGCTAGGCTTCCCTGTCTCCAAGCAGACTTTCTCAGATATTCTGTTTAACTTGGCTTCTTGTCAACCCACTAATTGTCTATTCCAAAAACTGCACAAACTCAATGTCTCAACAGTACCTCAGGTTAAGAACGGTTTCAGGTTAAGAACAAACCTCTGGAATGAATTAAGTTCATAACCAGAGGTACCACTGTTGATGAAAAAGGCTGGGGAGGAAAGACCAGACAGGCCACAATTTAGTCCCCCTGGGAGCAAGCCCAAGAGGTGCCCATTGGCCAGTTGGGCCTGCCCCACTCCCAAGGGAACCCTCACCCTAAACTTTCCAGTATTGGCCAATCACTAGCAGGCAGGCCATCTGACCCAGCCATTTGCTGGATCACGGGTGCAGCTGTGGCCTGGCCGCAACACCGTCTACCATTGAAGGTGAGCGGACTTAACAGGAAACCACAGGAGGGAATAGTGCTCTTGCGCTCAAGTGCTGCTTGATGGTTTCCCACAAACATCTGGTAGGCCACAGGATGCTGAACTAGATGGGCTATTGGCCTGATCCAGCAAACTCTTCCTATGTTCTTGCATACATAGAGGTCTCATCCACACTTACCTTTTGTGGCGGTTTGCCCCTAGGATGTGTCAAGGAAAGGGTTAAAATGTGTGTGATGTGATTGGTCAGTGAGAATGCAAGGGGGAGTAAAAGATAGAGTGGGAGGTTTTGAAAAGACAGTTGAGGTTTGGGAGTTGGGAGTTGAGGTTTGTCAGTGGGGAGTTGAGGCTTGGGTGCTGAAGAAGAAAGATGGTGGAATATGCAGTGGGTTGGTTGAGCTGTATTGTGAGAGAGTGAGAGGAATTGTTAGGGAGTTAGATAGATAGTTGGGATTAATTCAGTTTGAAGTTGCAGGAACTAAGTTTTAAGAAACTGACAAGAGAAAAATAAACCGAAACCATACGCTTATTCTTGCACTTAAAAATAAACTTGATTATTTGTTTATGTTAACAACTGTCTGGACTCCGTGTGTCCCAGTGAGAAGCGGGGTGGTGGCAGCAAAGAAAGCAACCGCAGTGGTGGCACAGGGTCAATAGACCGTGAAACGTCCGGGGGCCCTGTGTGATCGCCACACCTTTGCTCTGCATTTCTAGGCAAAGCTCCTTTTCCCAACACAAACACACCCCACTTTCCCTGCAAAAAAACCACTCTCTACCACTGAATAGGAGCAAATGCAATCTTCAGAAATCCTGAATTGCTGTTTGCTGTAAAGACTGGCTTTTCCTGGAGAAAGCAGTGTGGGGGACCCCAAAACCACTCAAACATGGAGCTTTAAAATGTGGACCTGTGCCTAGACAGCACAGGACAAAAGTTCAGTGTGAATGAGCCCTGACTTGCAGAGATATCTAGGGTTGCAAACAGGCGTATTTCCCAGCCCTATCTGGGAATGCCAGGGATTGAATTTTGGACCCTTTGCATGTAAAGCCTGTGCCTTGCCACTAAGCCATGGCCATTCCCATCAGTAGAAGCCATTGCAAAGAAAGTTAACTAGTTAATAACTGAAGGTTTATTGCATTGCAGCAGGAGGAACAGAATGCTGTTTATCAGTAAGTGCCTCCTGTTTGATTGCTCTACAAAGAGTACTAGGTCAGTTTCCAGCTGCAATGTATTATTTCTCTTGCTAGTAAATTCAAATTGCTGGTAGCGAAGGTAGGAAACCACTGATGCTAAAAGTGGGAGTTATCACACTCCTAAGTAATGTTGAAAGCATTGTAGAAAAATGCAACATTTATGTCTTTAAAACAAAGTGGGGCATTAAGCATGCAATGCTAAGAGGGATTTTATCTCACCCAAAATAAAATAAAAATATGAATCTTGCCTACTATATGGAAACCATTTACAGTTTCAATCAAAGCTATGCATGCTGCATGATCACAACATTATGTGCAAAATTTACTGGGATTTTAACAATGAATAAAATGATACGTTGGAAGCCAGAATCCAGAAGAGTCAATAATGAAAGCCAGCTAGCTGCACTGTCTGTTTTTTCATCCATAGTGGCATCAATTTCCTTTATTTTTGCAGATTATATGGTGTTTGCTTCTGCTTCTCTTGGTTGTGATTGGTTCAGCACCCCTTTTTCATTAGTTAGTTGTCAATATTCATCTGACTTAAAAGGGAAACACTTTCTATCTAGGATTTTTAAGATTCTCACATTAGAAATGAATCAATTTATTATTTGAGCCGTGTTCCATATTTACTTAAGGAATTTGAAGAATAGCCTACACAGTATTAAGGAGATGAGTCTTAATAAATGACAAAGGATAGGCTTCAAAGTCATGTATAAGTTGCAAAAATCATGACTCCAGAATATTACCCGATCCCTTCAGAAGAATCCTAGGATGTAAGCTCTTGATTCATGCTGGTGGGAAATTCACATACATTCCACTGCTGAGTTTCTGGGTCCTTGACAGTGAAAAATAATTGATTTCCTAGTTCTGACTACTTCATCGTGGAGAAACCAATTGTGACAACTGAGAAGCTGTGGTGGCAACTCACCAAAATATGTATATTCTGAGAGCCAGCAAAGTGTACTAGATGACAGGCTGCACTGTGACCACCTTGGTTTGATTTTTCAATTATTGATTTATTACATTTAATTCCCCACCTTTCCTCCAATAAGATAAAGGCAGCACACATGGTTCACCCCCTCCTCATTTTAGCCTCATAACAACCCTGTGAGGAAGGGTGGGCTAAAAGAAAATGACTGGTCAAAGATAATCCAGTGAATTTCATGGCAATGTTAGGATTTGAAGCTGGGTCTTTCAAGTCTTAGCCCAACATTTTAAGTGCTACCCAGATCTCTGCTTTGCTATGAATTCCTGAGGAGTACTGAAGCAGGTGTCTCTGTCTCTGACTGAACCCCTCCTTGAAATATAATACGGCCCACTTTCTAGCATTTTTGTAAAGATTACTGAGATAATGATTGTATTTTATGAATTTATAAGAACCTGTGATTCTCTTCTATTGCCCAAACAATGGAGTATTGAGGGTAGCTTTTTCAGCATCCAGGTGGTGAGCATTACAGCTGTGCTATGTCTTTGTAACGTATGTGTTTGGAAGAAAGAGTCGTAGCTTTGATGCTTGTGATTCCCCCCCCCCCCAGTCCCCACAGACTGATGCTCTGTAAAGACACATACACCAGATATCCTCTCTAACATTTTGTTGTGAGGTCCATTCTAAGCTGAATATTTGCATTCTAAGCTGGATATTTCATAACTCATTCCCCTCAGGAATATGCCACTTTCTTTGAGATTAAGGATGTGCAGCACTTACTTCCTTGTGCTGGTGCTTAGGTAATCATAAATTTTAACAATCCCAGCATGTTACTTTTCCCTAGAATAAACCTTTAAGTGAAACCATTTTGACTATTCACTGGTATTATTTTAAGTCCTTTCTTCTTATGCTTGAGTATGCTATCTGTGCAACATACGCATGTAAAGTCATGTAAGACAAATGCATGAACATGGGTCAAAAAAACACTTTATGTGGGGATGCCCTATCTGCAACTAGTGTAGAATGCAGTGGCCAGATTCCTTACAGAAGCAGGGTAGGCGCAACATGTTACTTCTTTGTTGAGAGAACTGCCCTCCTTGCTGATTTGAGGTAGACCATTTTTCAGATTCTTGTGTTAATCCACGAAGCCCAAAGCAACTTGGGCCCAAAGTATTTCAATGACTTTTTGATTTCTTATGCTTCACCTCACCCACTGAGATGGGGCACTTCTGGTCCCCTCATTTCCCTCAAGTTCAGTCACCTTTCACCAGGAACTGAACCTTGAGTATGGCAGGCCATGCGCTGTGGAACTCCTTGCCAATAGAAGTCAGCTAGTAGTTACCCCTGCTTTCTTTGCAGAACTGTACTTTTGAAACAGTCCTTTGGAACTTTTTCTTTTTGCTATCCAGTTTTATTGAGAAGGTATTGATGTTCTTGTTGTACTATTAGGGGCTGCACATCATCTCACACCGCTTGCTAACCTTCCCTCCCTCCCCCATCAAATTCTCCCCACCCCCACCCCTTTTCAACTCCCACTCCCCTCAAACTAACCCCTTAGAACAGGGGTGGGAGGCAGCAGAAGCAGCAAATCCCTAAGCTGGCCAGGGAGGCGGAATTTGACCACTAGTTGTTCTAACCGGTCTGAGGTTCTGGATCCTGAGGTATGGGCCCCCAAGCTGGCCGGCAGAGGAGCCAGTAGAGCTTGGGGTTTGGTGCAGCCTATTTTGGATATCCCATGGTTTGTCTGGGCTGCCTATCCACTGCCCTTTAACACACTGTTGTTCACAGCACCACTTGTCTGTGGCTAAGAGAACTGCAGTGTGATGACATAGTTACATTTTTATTATAGATATAGAGGGATGTATTATGCTTTCATGTTGTACAGCACTTTGTTAAATTTTCTATGAAAACGTGATTTATAAATATTTAAATAAATAAAATCAAAACAAGTATTTATTAGATGCTGGGAATGTACCAGTTTAGCAAATGAAGTTGAAAGTATTTATTTAAAAACACACACACAAAACCCCCAAAAGAGGTGGGCTCATATTTTGTTAGCAAGGGACCAACACCAGCAGAAGGAGACATTTCCAAAATGTTCAAAGGAGAAGACTTACTAGGCAGGGAAGACTCTATTAATGCTGAGCACCAGTTTTACAGGCTTGTCAGTGTGCAGAGCACCATCTTGGAAGGGATGAGGACAATGCTGAATAAGTTGTAATAGTAAAAGCTGCTGTATTCCTTGAAACATATGCTGTGGTTATAAATGTTAGAACTGCAAGTGAATTCAAATTCTACAAGTAAGATAAAGCATGCCACTTTTGAGCATCTGACATCTTTGTAAATTCTGGAACTAGCTTCTGGCATAATTGTTGTGAAAGCCCATGCAAAGGGCTCATTTTGTAAGAATCACAGTAAGGGAAAGCTACCGTTGATTCACTGCCTTGAACCAACCCCATTTCTCCTGCTTGAAGTGTCCTGGTTTTGCCAGGTTACTCATAGATGTGTGTGCAAAGGTCCAGCATTTATAATCTATTTATGGATTAGTGGTCTTCAGAGAGAAGGATTACCTTTTGGAAGATTGCTCGGCACAACTCAGGAGATCTATCCCTGGAAAAAAACCACCCCAGTTACTCTGTTTTACATTTTAATTTAAAATATGCAGTGAATTAATGTTATTGTGAGAGCCTGAAGCTTTCCATTCCTTGACTCTCCTAACCTTAATGTAGCATTAACACATTTTAAAATGTATTTAGCCATATTTATAAGAGCTGGAAGATGCTTGTGAAGTCTGAGATTTTGCTAACCTGCAGGATTTCCCCACTAATTATATACTCAAGTTTCCCTCCAAGGGAGATTCAGTGAATATCTGTGGGTTTATGCTTGAGTGAAATTCATGGCTGTATATACTAACTAGGACAGTAGGCATGCAGTAGAATAGGAAATGAGCAAAGCATTTTTATTTTTTTGTCACTAGCTTCATTTGCATTTTGGGTTCAGAAGTATATGGAAATCTGTGGCTCAGTGATGAGGATGTTTTTAGACCAAATTATCCAATATTCTCATTTATTATCTTATAGGAGCAATAGAAATTTCATGGTTTAAGTCAATCATTAAGAAAAAAACCCCACACAACATGACTAACATTCTAAAATGCACACTCTCTACAAAATAAAATTGAATTATTTGGTTCTTGATGCATATTTGGGCCTCATATACTATGGAGAAGACCTGTACAACTTGTGGCATACATTAATTAAGTCTGAAAGAGTTTCTCTCTTTGCCATCTTAAAACAAGGGCTTAGCACTGGGCTTGTCCTGAGAAAGAGTTTTGCCCAACTCAGAATCTTGCATATGAACTATGAAGACTGGTTGGAGGCCTAATATAAACATTATTTTACTGTGAATTCTGTCCTCTTCTTTACCCGTCCTTACTTATGCAGTGAGGCAGCTGTCTGTAGATGCTTCAGCAGATGTGCTTCTGAAGAGGTTGTGAGTGCTGGAACAGGACTTGCAGAAAGCTCCATCCACTTGGAAAGGCATGCCACGCTATTTGGCATAGTATACTCATCCTGGTTGCACAAAGTGGTGTCCAGCCTTCCAGACATAGCATTGTGGATACAGTGTTTTGAATTGAAACCACTTGCTAAAATGGAGCCTTTTCCCTCCATTCTAACAAGCCACTCCAACAAAAAACTGCTCTGTGCTGATGGAGTAAGCCTCTTTGAAGGCACACTCCTATCTCCAATTTGCTGATTGGCACTGGGACTGCACCTTCAAAGAATGCTGCTGTAGGTTCTCTTCAGTTGAACTTCGGCAGATGTCAATCACCCGATGTCATTATGACTGCCAAAGTTAACCTGTCGAAGTTAACCTGTGGAGGGTGGGAGAGGGAGGGATCCAGCCCACTGGCTAGATCCAATGCCTTACCCATGATACAACCTTCTGAAATAATTGCAAGCATCCAGGTTTGTGCCAAGGGTATGGGGAGTGTAGATGCAGCCCATCACTGGCTTTCATAAGCTACCACAAGAACTGTTGAAAGCTCATGTGAACAGCATAAAATATAAATGCAGCCTCTTTATGCTCTTATTCACAAATGTGTCATCAACAGCATCGTCTCTTCTAGGGGCAGCTCATTAATGGTGGCCAGACAGCTTTGCAAGGGAAAGAAAGAAAGAGACTGAAAGTGGGAGGGAAACCCTGATAGGCTAAAGGTGCACTACTTTTATATTTGATGCCTGCTATACTTTCTCTTGTTCTGTAGATAATTGTGAGGAGCCACTGGTATTCTCGTTACCTGCGACATCCTTTGACAGCTCCTCTGAGCTCTCCAGCAGTCACAGCCCCATCTTTGCAAAGCTCATCAGACGGGATGGTAAGATCACTGACAGTCGTAATATTGCTGTGATGCATAATTCATTGGAGTTGCTCTGTGTAGAGCCTTCAGTCAGCCTGTGCAGAAGCCTCCCTTAATATCCCACAGGTAGCACGACTTCAAGGCAACTTAGGAAATTATAGTGGGAAGTGGTAGACGCTCATGCATGGAAGTGATCTGAACTCCTTTGCACTTCTTTGGAGGAAACCATAGCATTTAACAATTATAGGAGAAGTCTGCTCCCTTTTAGCATTCAGTTGCATACAAGTGGGAGAAAATGATAATCTGGGATTCCTAGAGCCTGGCCTAACATTCCCTCTGTGGGTTTCCTTCCCACCCTGCCCCAGGTCAGCAACACAGACACTTCCCTCCTGGGAGCTTAGCTAATGCTAGCAAGGAAGAGCCAATTCTCAAACTTGTCCCACATGATTTAAGACCTGACATTGGTGAAGAAGTGCTAGAGACAGAGTAATATGAGAAAGAGATGTATTGCATCAGCTCTGATGCAACCGAAGCAACCTTAAGGATTCAGTCCACATTTCTATGTGGCTGTGTAAAAGAACATACTCAAAGCCATAGAGGGATTCCTGTTCATTTTTATTTTGAACTCCTCCAAAGTCATTCCTTTATTGGCCCTTTGCATGGTGGAACTAAACACCTTTGGCTTCTATATAACATTGCCATTAAATGCATGCTAAATATTAAAAATAAGAGTCAATTTTCAGGGCTTCAACATACAGCCAAAGATTGCTGCAGGTTGGCTGCAGACTATCTAAAGGCATTATGCCTGGATGAACACAGAGGAACTATTTGATGGAGCCTGGATATTGGAATGACAACCTCAGCTCTAGGGAAATGAATTGAGTTGTGGTTCTGTGCTTATTTGATGGGAAAAGGGCCATCTTCTCTCAGCCAGTATCAGCTGAGAGTAATCCAACATTGGATTGCTCCAAGTCTGATTTCATGCTCTGCATTCACGTACCAGCTGGCAAACATGTCAAAATAGTGATCCAGAGTATGGAGTGGCCACCCACACCTGCTCGTGCAGTTGCCATCCATGTTTTCTCTGTGCTTAGTGAGTTTGCAAAGCCCATGTTGTGACAAACTATAGCTAATTTTCTGGAACCTTAAGTTGTTTTTATTGATGCCCTAAATTATTTGGTATTTGACTTCACTGGGCCCATTAAGTAGATGCTCCCGGTAAGAGGCGCACAATTTCCAGACATCACAAAATTGTTCCAAAGCTGTTGCATATTTAGCTGGAGACAGCAGGCTGTCTTTTTCTTGTACTGGAAAGGGTCTGAGTTGATTCTGAACTGTAGCTGCAATCAGCAAATTGAAAGGTGCTGTAACAAACTGAGGCAACACTGCTATCTACAGGACTGCCTCACCCATGTATACCTCCTAGCCAACTGCACTTCTCAGATGGAACACTACTGAAGCTACCACATGCCCCAGGGGCATGCTTAGTTTGTACTAGAAACCGTGTTTTCAGTTTTGCAGCTCCAGGCCTCTGGAATCAATTACTAACCCAAATTAAACACGCACATGGCATCATTGCATTTAGGTGCCCACTGAAGATACGTTTTGCTTAACAACATTTTCCCTGAGATCTGACCTAATCATTAACAATACTTCTGAATATGGTTGTTGTTTTTTTGTGGGGGGTGTTAAAATAACTTGTACTTATTGTATATTCTTTAATGTTAATATTGATATATAGATGGCTTCAGGCTGTGATTTTTAAACTTGTTGATACAAAGAAGTCACGTCTAGTAGTACTAACAGATAAAGTTTGCCATGACTGGCATTTGCCATGAAGCTTTGATCTGCAATGGTCACATGTTCAAGGTTCTCACTCTGTTCCTGCTTAGCTCAGATCAAAGTGGCCGGGAAGGTAAATTGCTCTTGGTTGTATTGTATGTTTCTATGCTATTTTATAGTGTTGGGTATGAAACACAATGACCTGCATTCATTTCCATGCCTCATCATCAGTATTCCGTATTCAGAGGCAGCATGCCACCAAGGACTAGGAGTGGGCATCGCCTCAGTGTGGGATCCCCAGTCTGATTAGGTCCCACGCGCTTTCTGTGTCAATACAGATCTATGTTTCTTATATAATATCTCTATGATTCTTTGGATCCATAGGCTTTGCAAGAAGCAAGGCTGTTGAAAATATTACTTGTGGAACTCTGGATTGTGTTTTTTTTTTGTTAATTTACAGCAGTGGATGATTTTTTTAAAAAGTGTTAAAAGTCTCATTTAAGGTAAAAAGGTAAAAGTAAAGGTACCCCTGCCCTTACGGGCCAGTCGTGTCCGACTCTAGGGTTGTGCGCCCATCTTACTTAAGAGGCCGGGGGCCAGCACTGTCCAGAGACACTTCCAGGTCACGTGGCCAGCGTGACGAAGCTGCTCTGGTGAGCCAGAGCTGCACACGGAAACGCCGTTTACCTTCCCGCTAGAAAGCGGTACCTATTTATCTACTTGCACTTAGGAGTGCTTTCGAACTGCTAGGTGGGCAGGAGCTGGGACCGAAAGACGGGAGCTCACCCCGCCGCGGGGATTCGAACCGCTGACCATGCGATCAGCAAGCCCTAGGTGCTGAGGTTTTACCCACAGCGCCACCCGTGTCCCCTCATTTAAGGTACTGTACTATATAAAAATATATATATCCACCTATGTTCCTCCGCTTTAACTAAACAAAACATGAACCTCTTCAGAACATCACAGGCAGCATTCAAGACAGCGTCACATTGTTAGGCCTTTACAGGTCTCTGGTAGGTTTATCAGAGGATGCAAACAATCATTGGGGGGGGGGGAAGGCTGGTTGCAAATATTTTATTTTAAAAATGCAAGAAAGAAAACATGCTATGTGACCATTTCTGGAAGGGCATTCCACAACAGTGTCCCTATTTATTCACAATAATGTTGTGGAACAGCTGGGTGATCACTGGAAGACACTCTAATGAAGACTGTGGATGTTAAGGAGGGTGAAGGGCTCTGAGATCTCTGGTGCCTCCTCAGTTCTCACACATCTGTCAGATGTTTAACCAATGGATTCATAACGGAGCTTGCATCATGGAATAAGGTTGCCTTGCTAAAGTCAGTCAGCAGTGGATTCCTATGCCAGCAGTTGGAAGCTTGGAGGGCAGAAGAATCACACTGCCCTCCTTTCACCCTTGTCTGTAACTGTTGGGATAGACCAGTTCTATCACTGACTCACCTCCGTGATTGTAGGCAAAGTTGCACAACATAGTGCAATGATTTGGAGCAAAAATGGTCAAGTTCCAAGCAGCAGATTTCATTCTGAGTTGGTCAACTTTCTAGAGACATGTCCTGCTCAGCACTACAAACATGAATTATAATGTCAAATTTCTGGATACCTATAGCCATTTAGCAGCAGCCCAGAGAAAAACAGGGAAGTATTTAAGTAGACTGGTGTGTGGGTGGGTGGGGGGGTGGATATTCATAAAGATAAATCAAGTCTGACCTACTTCTGGATTAACAGAAAGTTTATTAGCCAAATTTGCACTGCCCCACACAATACAATATCAGCTTTTGAATAAATAATGAATGGTTGCATTTTAATGAGTTTACAGACCTGAGTTGTTCAAGGAAAGAATAATTAATACTCAGGGGAGTCTGCCTAAACAAGCCTCATTATGCTTCTGCAAGGGGTTTTCTTGTGCAGGTGGGCCTTTAATTTTTCTTTTTAAAATGGCATCCTTCCATGCTTATGAGGTGCAACAGGGGAGCTTCTGTGCAAGAAAACAAAAAGAAATAACAAAGTAAGAGAACAACTTAGAAGCCCAGCTCTATCTGCAGTTTCTCAGTAAATACATTTGAATCGTCGTCTTAATTTGCAGGTGTCAAATTTGGCTCATGCTACTGCATTTTATTTGACTTTTGAAGATTGGCATTTTTTACAGTCTCATCATTTAAATTTTTTTTAAAGCATTCATAGCTGTTATTCAGAATGGGGAATTGTTGCTGCGACTTTAAAATTAAAAAATATATGTAAGATGCAAACACTGAATGAAAAATGAAATTTACTAAATATAATAGATTCAAGTGAGAATCTATTATATCAGAAAATTAGGCAAGTTAACACCATTAATTTTCCAGACTTAATCATGCTTTTCTCCTCACATGCAATATTTTCATCTTCACACTTCAGAAGACCCCTACCTTCTCCTAGCACCCTAAATAGCTGATGTAATCCTGAGGCAGGTTACCCTTGGCATATGTGGCCCAAGGCCTAATTTGCTTCAACCAAATTTTCTCTGGCGGTTCTGTCCCTTCAATCTGACTCTTCCTGTCAAGCCTCATCCCTTTTGGTGGGTGAATATTAGCCACTACACTACACTTCAGAGGAGCCTGGAGGAGGTTTGGGCAGAGGAAGACTGGGCCATTTAAACAGCCTGGTGTGACAGCTGGGAGAGAGATGGCATATATCTCAGGAAGATGGTTGTGGAGGAATAAGGGAATCACTAAATGGACCGTGGAACTCCATGGAGCAAGGGAAGAAGCCAGGGATGCAGAAAGGAATTCACTGTAACCCCTGTGAAGACCAGGGAGATCCTTGAGCCCAAATGGATGGCTGAGAGCAGAGCCTGGGAGACGTGGGGTGGGAGCATTAGGAACAGTGCATGGTGATCTTGAGGTTTCTCCTGCCTTAGCATAGTTGCCAGGTGTCTTCTAGGGACCATCCTAGAATTATGAAAGACATCCTGGCTGCTGATTTGATCTTGGAATGTTCCTATTTCCCCTGTCGGTGCCACCACTGCTGAGCTTAGAAGGAAGATGAGCCACTGCTTCTCCCCAACAATGACAACTGTGGCTGCATCTGTCAGCCTCCTCCCTTGGGCAGCTGATAGCAACTGCTGGAGAATGGGAGAGGAGGAGAAGAGGCCGTGGCTGCCAAGACCCAGGCCTGTGTGGCTTGCCGACTCTGAGGGGGAAGGCAGAGGGCAGGGCCAGTCGTCCTGGGTGGGAAGAAAGGGGAAGAAAAGTGGTGTGCAAGAAGTCTTGATTATTTTTATTTTTATAATGCTTTGTGCATCTGTGCCTAATCTTGCACCTTAATAAAATTGATTTATTGGTGTGTGTTTTACTTTTTTGTAAATCTACCAAAGAATAGAATAGAATAGAATAGAATAGAATAGAATAGAATAATAGAAGATTAATGGGTTTTCTCAGGACAGTGGAAGGCATGTGTGCTGTGTCCTGTTGGCATAGTGGTGGCAGCAATTGCCCTTCTTTGGACAGGAAGTGCTTGGGAGGGGGTGTACAAAAGTTGGGGGTTGAGGAGGGTCAGTTGAAGGGAAGGAGTGAGAAATGTCTTTGTTTTCATCCAAGGAATGGGATAAAATAATCTCTGGCAGAATGACTGCACCCTTGGCTGAGCTCCTATTTCTATGCCACCTGCCAGTCATGGCTCAAGGCTATGTAGAGCTGCTGGTGGATCACTTTCTCTTCTGTTTCAAGTATGGTAGCTACTGGGCTTCAGCAAAAGAGATGTGGCTGCTGCCTGGCCAGACATTCCATGGATGCTGGCATTTGGCCCGGTGGCAGCTGGAGCGCTAGACGAGGTAGCAGCCACCCACAGACTGAAGGAGTGAGCCCTAGTGTAAACCTTCAGCAAGTCTTGCCAAGCCAAGACTCGTGGCATGAGACTTAGTGAAGGTTTATTATATTTCAACCCAAGCTTGGTGAAGCTGCATGAGACTTGGAGCAATTTAGCGGCAGCAGCTGATGTTAAGTAGAGGCTGCCAGCAAGGTGGCCCCTGTCTTAGTTGGCAAAAAGGATTGAGTCAACCTTGTATCCTTCTCTGCTATAGTCTAATCTAATTTTTACTTGATTGTTTATTATTTATTTATTTTTGTGGTGGGGAGAAGTGTACATATTAATTTCAGAGTTGATTTCAATCTGCTCTATTATTATTTGGCGTTTGGATTAGGATAGGAGATGGAAGTAAGACTGCCAATATCATAATGCTTTTGTAAAAAGATCTATGATGGGGGTTACATTTGGAGCAATGTGTGCTCAGTGATCCATGTTGGAAACGGCGTCCTGTGTTGTGGTCCTATGCCAGATACCATAGGGAAAGTGGCAAGGTTGCCGGCTGAGAAACTGGCTCCAACAAAGGCTGGGAGCAGACTGAAGCCTTTTCTGCCTCTTTTATGCACACCTTCTCTAGGCTTCAGCCAGTTGAGAGGACTTTGGAGCCTTAAAGGGCAAATCCTCTGGCCTGAAGATAGCCTTTCTCCAATAGCCTTCCCCAGACTGCTGATATGAAGCAGGAGGCATTTCTTTGGGTGCCAAGCAGAAATCCTCATGTTCACCTTGAATTTTGCTTTGGGTAGAATTTGGCAGAATTTGTACTTGAGTCAAAAGAGATGTGTTACACTGCAGTCAGCACAATGGTTTCCAGAATTATCGCTGCTACATTTGTCAGAGGTGAGAGCATTGCAATAGAAGTTTATTATGTCTATAGAGGAAGAGTGGGTGCTAATTCAACAGAACCTTTAAATAAAGGGGAATTCATTCATGCATATTCGTGAATTAAAGCAAACATTGTTCTAGTTCCCGTTTCTCAAATGCAACTGAGACATCTGCATTCCCACATGCCCCAGCTAGTTCAGTCACACTCAGTTCTTCTTAAATTGTCATACAACAAATTTTATTCATTTTTTTGTGTGATCTGTACATTTGTCTTACATAGTTTGTTCTTGTTTAAGCTGAAAAAAGTTGAAAAATTTCTCTTGGCCTATCTTGTACTACATGTTGTTGCCTTGGAAAATATAAGGTCACACGTAATATCGCATATTTGGCTCACAGCTCAAATAAAAGACTTTTTCCTTTCCATCACCTATCCCAGCCTGTAGTGAAAAAGAAGCACACTTGTTGAGTGGAATTTAATTCTTCTTTGTGACAATATACATCTTTCCCAGGAATGTCAGTGGATTATGGGCAAATGGAAGGGTGGAAGGACAAGACCCCGATGGCTTTATTTTGTAAACTGTTGAATTAGAAAGAAACACCATTCACTACCCTATTCTTTCAATTTTATCATGATTGCTGGGACAGTGTGGATATTTCTGACAGCAGTGGTGGAAAATCTAAACAGATGCAATAAAACCACATATTCGGCTGAGCTGCTATTAATAACAGAGTAATATCATTGAAAGATATCTGCAGTGCACTTTAGTCCTATGCCTGGGTTTTTAACCTGTTCCTATTTCATCTCTGTGCTACTGCAGATGCTGTAGCAATAAACTTTCATTTTCCTGGCCCTCAATGACTAGCATATGCTCCCTGGAGTATAGATGTCACAAGAGGATGGTAGAACAGATGGCAGGAAAGAAATCACCACATTCTAAACATGCCAAAATATGCACATAAAAGGTAAAGGTAAAGGTACCCCTGCCCGTACGGGCCAGTCTTGACAGACTCTGGGGTTGTGCGCCCATCTCACTCAAGAGGCCAGGGGCCAGCGCTGTCCGGAGACACTTCCGGGTCACGTGGCCAGCGTGACATCGCTGCTCTGGCGAGCCAGAGCTGCACACGGAAACGCCGTTTACCTTCCCGCTGGTAAGCGGTCCCTATTTATCTACTTGCACCCGGAGGTGCTTTCGAACTGCTAGGTTGGCAGGCGCTGGGACCGAGCAGCGGGAGCGCACCCCGCCGCAGGGATTCGAACCGCCGACCTTTTGATCGGCAAGTCCTAGGCGCTGAGGCTTTAACCCACAGCGCCACCTGCGTCCCCTATGCACATACATTATTATTATTATTTCAAATGAAGAAGAAGAAAGAAAACATGAGAATGAAATAGTGAGGAGAGGTGAAGAGGAGGCTTTTTTACAGATACAAATCTGTCTTCAGCTTTCTTTGCATTAATTGTGTAAAATACATGTATTGTGTTCAGCAAAATGAGAAATATCTACTTTGGCACCTTATACAACAGCTCACATCCAGGCTGCTTCTGCAGAGCTGAGAATTTCTTCTAGGAGATCTGGATGGATCAAAAATGCATCTTATGACAAACCTGCACTCCCGCCTCCATACCCAATTAATTCTGTCAAACAAAAGCTTTGTGAATTTGTGTTTGTGCCAGCTTATTGTCAGCACCTGCCCAAGGTAGCTTAGAACAAGTAAAAGCTTTGAAATAATTGACAATGCACTCATACACATGCTTGCTTAGAAGTAAAACCCACTAAGTGCAATATGGCTTACTAGGAAGTGTGTTTGGGATTGCAGCCTGAGACAGTGAAACAATACTGCTCAAAAATAGCAAACAATACTGCTTCAGTAGTCTTCCATTACTTATGGATAGTATATGATGAAATTTTAGAATATTATGTTTTCAATGTGTGGTCATATTCCCCCTCCCCCTTAGAATGTAGATGACAGGAAGTAGTGTGATTTCAAAAGAGAGTAAGGAAATTACCATGCGACTGACACCTGTCAGGTCCAAGTAGGAGTGTCAAGGATGCACTGACAAAAATGTCTGCACTGAGGTGCCAGTAGCTAAAGTTGCATCCTCACTTGCCATGGCTGAAACAAGCTCATAGTCTTTGCTTGGGATTTGGTCAGGTGAAATTGATGTCGTTTTGCCAGACCTGTAATATTTGCTTTAAAGATGAGGCCTTGTCAGGGCAAAAAGCCCAGAATTAAGTTCAAGATACTAACTGACGCGAAAGAAAGAGGGGGCTTTGCCCTGCCAGACTTAAGGCTGTACTATGAAGCCGCAGCTTTCTGCTGGCTAAAAGACTGGCTACTTCTAGAAGACACTGATGTCTTAGATTTAGAAGGTTTTAACAATGCATTTGGTTGGCATGCATACTTATGGTATGATAAAGTTAAGATCAATAAGGCCTTTAAGAATCATATTGTCAGGAAAGCAGTGTTTAATGTCTGGACAAAATACAAAGACCTATTGGAAAATAAAACTCCAAGATGGCTATCACCTCTGGAGGCCAAGGCCCGAAAAAGACCCAATATGGAGGCCAAATGGCCGAAATATTGGGAAATAATAGAGAAAGAGGGCAATAATTGGAAATTGCAGAGTTTGGAAAAAATGAAAGACAAAGTGCGAGACTGGTTACACTACGCTCAGATCCAAGAAATTTTTAAAAATGATAAAAAGTTAGGATTCCAGGTGGAGAAATCGAAGTTGGAAACAGAATTGTTAGAACCTAAGACTAAAGTACTCTCAAGAATGTATAACTTGCTGTTGAAATGGAATACACAAGATGAAATGGTTAAGTCGGCCATGATAAAGTGGGCACAGGATATTGGGCATAATATTATGTTCGAGGATTGGGAAAGGTTGTGGACCACGGGGATGAACTTCACGGCATGTAATGCTCTGAAGGAAAATGTAATGAAAATGATATATAGGTGGTACATGACCCCAGTTAAACTTGCCAAAATATGCCATGTGCCAGACAATAAATGTTGGAAATGTAAGGAAAATGAAGGAACATTCTTTCACCTCTGGTGGACTTGTCCCAGGGTGAAGGCCTTCTGGGAAATGATATATAATGAGCTGAAAAAGGTATTTAAGTATACCTTCCTTAAGAAACCAGAGGCCTTCCTCTTGGGCATTGTCGGCCAGATGGTGCCAAAGAAGGATCGAACATTCTTTTTGTACGCAACAGCAGCAGCAAGGATACTTATCGCTAAGAAGTGGAAAACTCAAGATCTACCCACGCTGGAAGAATGGCAGATGCAGCTGATGGACTATATGCAACTGGCAGAGATGACTGGCAGAATTCGAGACCTGGGAGAAGAGAGGGTTGAAGAAGATTGGAGGAAATTTAAGACTTATTTACAAAAATATTGCGATTTGGTGGAAAGTTAAGTAGGATGTTTGATCATAAATAATTGGCCATCACAAAATCGGATTGGAATGGGATGTAAAGCGAGACTAAGAGAAACAAATTTTCAGAGGACTATATTTAAATAAGCGGTTATAAAATTTGCAAACTAGATGATAAATTGCTTGGAAAAATTTATGATGATGAAAATGGCAGTGGGAGATGCGAGGAAGTCCAAAGAAGTTATGAAACTCTGTTGAGATAAAAGTAAGGTTGTTTATTGTCTTTGTACTCTATTCTGTAAAAAACCCTAATAAAAAAGAATGTTCAATGGTCTGGGAATCAGCATGTTTTTACATGAGTAGAATGTGTCCATTTATTTAAAGTGCATCTCTGGGTTATTTGTGGGGCATAGGAATTGGTTCATTTTCTTTTTTCAAAATATAGTCTGGCCCCCACAAGGCCCAATTAGCTAAAGTGATGCTTCAGGTTAAGAACAGTTTCAGGTTAAGAACGGACCTCGGGACAAATTAAGTACTTAACCCAAGGTATCACTGTAAATCACTTTTTCTTTACCATTCTAGGTAAGGAGGGACAGATGAGATTTCTTTTCTTCCTTCTTTTCTATAGCCAACTCTGGCTCTATATCAGCCTAGTAAGCCTTGCTCAAAAGGAAGAAAGAAGTGGCTTTGGGGAGAGCTGAAAGGGCTGGGAAATTGAGTGATATTCTTTGCCTTGAATTTTAATCTGAGCTGGAGAAGATGCCAGGATCCTTGTATTGCCTACCTCTCCTCTGAGAGGTGCCAGCTCCAAAAGCATCTTTGTGCACAGTCAGTGTATTCCCCTGGGAGAGTACTAGCAGTAAACCTCATCCCAGGCTAGAGTGAACAATGAGTGATATTTCAAAATAGAGGACAACTGCAATGCAGCAAGTCTGGGAATGAATGCTGGGCAAAAGGTTACACATTATTAATATGCAAATTGAACATGTTAAAATAGCATTATTAATTAGAGCTATTCCAACAGGTCCTTTAACTCTGTAACACATAGAGTGCATACATATCAGATTGGTAAATGATTGCAGAGACAGAAGTAAGATGGATGGGAAGAGATGAGAAGGAGGGGGGCTAAAATGTGAGAAGAAAAAGAAAGAAAGGAAGGAAGGAAGGAAGGAAGGAAGGAAGGAGAAGGAGGAGGAGGAGGAGGAGGAGGAGGAGGAGAAGGAGGAGAAGGAGAAGAAGGAGAAGAAGGAGAAGGAGAAGAAGAAAATGGTAGAGGGAGTGCAGATAGTAGCAGAGCTCTCCTCCTGGATCTTTTGTCAAAGGCCTTGTATGTCTTTACAGTCCATCCCCCTCTGTGTCCGGAGAATGCATTTCTTTGTAGGATTCTGTGTGCAGTGATAGAGCAGTTCTGGGACTCAATCTTACCTGTATATAATGCCATCTGCTCTGTAAACCCTGCTGCCAGGTGTGTGGGTTTTTTGGGGGGGCAGGGATGGAAAAGTTATAGTTAGTGCTGAAATCTAGTGTTACCAAATCACTTTGATCTTGTCTCACAGTCTTCATCTTGTCTGGACAAAGATGTGGGATAATCAGGATTAATCCTCTTGTGTCCTATCCCTGCACATCCCCTGCATCCTAATTTAATCAGGGCAACAATCCACCACCCATTAATTCACAGTGTGAAGAGCCTGGCATTCTCATGTACCCTTCCATCCACCAAACATGAAGCACCTACCTTTTCAGAGAGAGTACCTGTGTCCTTTTATTTCCTTGGCAAATCATTTTTGCACAGAATATTCATTTTATATGAATACTTAGAATCATAGAATTGTAGCATTGGAAGGGACCATTCAGGAATCCTTTGTCTGACATGCAGCTGAAGCCCACGACCCTGAGATTAAAAGTCTTGTGCTGTACCTGCTGAGCTATCAGATACTTATATTTCATGAGTACCTGACTTCAAATTTTCTTTTCTTTTCTTTTTTTGGAACTTATCCCATGAACATCATATTTGTACTACTCCTGTTTCTCTCTAGCTTCCTTGCTATAATCTTGGTTCCATTTCTTTGCCCCCATTTTGCCTACTAGCCCCTGCCGTGGTTTGGGAACATTAGAGCATCCCTCCTCTGCCTCCTCCCCCTTCCCCATTCTTTTCATCCTTTATCTCTCCACACATACTCACATTCTGTCTGTCTGACAGAATGTCTTGGCTCACTATGACACTATGTCTCTATTGCTCTCTCCTCCACCCTCCTCCTATCTGAGGCAGCCCTCAGCTGAAACTAGCAAATTTCTAAGCCAGCTCTTGCCTTCCTCCCCAGCAGAAACTGAGCCATGGGAAGCAAAGGAATGTAATACCTAGAACCAAAATAAAATTCCCCTCAACCACCCATTGTTTCTGAAGGGCTGTTCCTTGAACACTGAAGCAGATTTGAAACATGTATATAAATGTGGTCCTCAGAAAGCATGGAACCACAAGACATTCTGCAGATGCTTAGAGAAGCTTTTATTGTTTTATGAGCAGTTCACTTGCTCTAAAGCTGAGTCCTGCCCTTTAAGATTAGTTCTAGAACTTGATGTGTCTTGATTACAATTAAGCATTGCCTTGTGTGACTTTATTTATAACAGCATTCTGTTACTGTGGATTCAATATAATATTTTGCCTCAGTGAATATTGCTGCTCCCATTAAGAACCATGCTCTTATTATCCAAGTTCCCTATGCCCTAGCATTATTATCTCTTCCCACCAGTTAGAGCTGTGTGATTTTTGGTAGTCTCAGCCACTTACACAGAGCTGAGCCTTTGGGGAATCCAAAGTCAACATGACAAGCAAAATATGGCACTCATGGAATAATATGTTTTTCATAACACATCCTGAATATTTTCTTCCAGTTCCAGTGAGATGTCAGGCCCTCATTCGGATATAATGCAATCATCATTTATCAAAATGTGTTAATATAAAATTTATTTTTTGAGTTACTCAAGAGAACTCTGATTCTTCTCTTCTAGGAGCTGGTGGCTGGTCCCCATTGGATTCTAGCAGGGAACAATGGCTCCAGATCGATTTAGGGGACAGAGTGGAAATTACAGGTGTTGCTACTCAAGGAAGGTACGGAAGCTCAGACTGGACAACAAGCTACATTCTGATGTTCAGCGACACAGGTCGCAATTGGAAGCAGTACAGAGAAGAAGACATCATCTGGGTAGGTCTGAAGGTTTTGGATCAATGCTATGGTATCATCAACAACCTGCAGAAAACAGATGTAGCATTCTAAACCCAAATGCATGTTTTCCATCTCCAAAGTTGTTGAGGATGTACTGTTGTTTGGAAACAATTGCATCTTTTCGAGCTTCAGTAGGGATATAGCTGGGAGTTTGTAGTGGAATTGCTGAAATCTTGAAAAAGGCTGTTGCTAGTTTTATGGCTATGAAGAAAGGATCAAAGAATTCATGTGGTATTATAGACCCAAAGGCTCCAAAAAACAAAATGGTAAATAAAGAGCGTGTCTCAATGTGCAACATATTGTTTGGTAAATCTTATGGATTGTTTTTTGGTGAAATAATAGCAGTTGTGGCATCCTTCATCATTCCACTTCACACTCCTGTTCCTCACCCATATTTTTTAATGTGGGGTATTAGTGATTTCCACAGACCATTCTTTGTTCACATGAAAAAAAGAATCACCTTCAGCTCTTGTAATTGTATGCAGTAATAATATGTGGATTATTTTGTGAATTATTGCTATATGTAGACCAGCAAGTTTATGTGTGCCATGCTAAGTTCTTATTTAGTTTGATTCATTCATTATATATATAACCTACCATTTCTAGTGAAATAAGGGTGAGAGATTGTGTGGTATTGTGGTTCAGAATATGAGTAGTAGACAGGAATGCATCTCATTCAGATCACAAATCTTGCATAAATTTCCTCAATGGCTTTATGCAAGCCACCAGTGGACATTATAATGCAAGCATACATTACAGTGCTGTTGTAAGGATTCATGAAGGTATATGAAACACTTGAGAAATTGATGCTAAGTATTGCTATAGTTTCACCCAACACTATCCTCATAGGGCTCACAATTGAAATGTAGTTTGTCAAGCTATCTCTCTCCCAAGAATGAGTTTATCTTTTAATTTAACTCATAATAACATGAAAGATGAATCAGCATGAGTTTCATTGGGATTAATTAATGTTAACTGATGACTGTGAGCTAAGTCAACTCTTTCTGTATAATGGGTTACATACAGAGATGTCCACCCACTTTCACAATGTAAATCTGCTTGTGCAATGGGACGTTTGGTTTTCCTCTGCCCTGCCCTCCAAAATCTGTGTGCAGAGGGGATGCAGAGCCATTGGATCTCACCCTATTTTATTCATTTATTCCAGAGTTTATATGTTCACCATCCAGATGACCTAGTTTTGACCCTACAGGAGCCAGAGCCTAGTACTAAAAGGGTATTGCAACTGATTCAGGAATTTGGTCGAGTGGCAGGATTTAAACTTAATAAACAAAAAACTAAGGTTTTGGGGAAAAATTTGACTTCTTTAGAGTCAGAAAGGTTTCAAAAAGAGACAGAATTAAATGTGGTCAAAAAAGTCAAATATCTAGGGGTAAATATAACAGTGAAGAACAGAAATTTATTTAAAGATAATTATGAAAAATGTTGGTCTGAAATTAAAAAAGACCTAGATGTCTGGTCATCTAGGGGACGCAGGTGGCGCTGTGGGTTAAAGCCTCAGCGCCTAGGACTTGCCGATCGAAAGGTCGGCGGTTCGAATCCCTGCGGCGGGGTGCGCTCCCGCTGCTCGGTCCCAGCGCCTGCCAACCTAGCAGTTCGAAAGCACCTCCGGGTGCAAGTAGATAAATAGGGACCGCTTACCAGCGGGAAGGTAAACGGCGTTTCCGTATGCGGCTCTGGCTCGCCAGATGCAGCTTTGTCACGCTGGCCACGTGACCTGGAAGTGTCTCCGGACAGCGCTGGCCCCTGGCCTTTTGAGTGAGATGGGCGCACAACCCCAGAGTCTGTCAAGACTGGCCCGTACGGGCAGGGGTACCTTTACCTTTTACTAGATGTCTGGTCAAGATTGAAACTTTCCTTGTCAGGACGTATTGCTGCTGTCAAGATGAATGTATTGCCAAAGATGTTGTTTTTATTTCAAACTTTGCAAATAGTGGACAAAATGGAGTGTTTTGGGAGGTGGCAACGAGATATTTCTAAATTTGTCTGGCAGGGCAAAAAGCCCAGAATCAAGTTTAAGATATTAACTGATGCTAAAGAAAGAGGGGGCTTTGCCCTGCCAGACTTAAAGTTGTATTATGAATCAGCAGCCTTTTGCTGGTTGAAAGATTGGCTACTTCTTGAAAACACTGATGTTTTAGATTTGGAAGGATTTAATAATGCGTTTGGTTGGCATGCATATCTGTGGTATGACAAGGTTAAAATACATAAGGCTTTCAAGAACCATGTTGTCAGAAAAGCAGTGTTTAATGTCTGGTCAAAATATAAGGACTTATTGGAAAATAAAACCCCAAAGTGGCTATCACCAATGGAGGCTAAGGCCCCGAAAAGACTCAATATGGAGGCCAAATGGCCGAAATATTGGGAAATAATAGAAAAAGATGGTGACAACTGGAGACTGCAGAGTATGGAGAAACTAAAGGGGAAAGTGCGAAATTGGTTACATTACGCTCAGATTAAAGAAGTTTTTAAGTCAGATAAAAAATTAGGATTCCAGGTGGAAAAATCAAAGTTAGAAACAGAACTGTTAGAACCCAGCTCTAAGACACTTTCAAGAATGTATAATTTGCTGCTAAAATGGAATACACAGGATGAAACGGTCAAATCAGCTATGATAAAATGGGCACAGGACATAGGGTACAACATCATGTTTGCTGACTGGGAAAAGTTATGGACCACCGGTATGAAATTTACGGCATGTAATACCCTGAAAGAAAACATTATGAAAATGATATACAGGTGGTACATGACCCCAGTCAAGCTTGCAAAGATATATCATTTGCCTGATAATAAATGTTGGAAGTGTAAAGAGGCTGAAGGAACATTCTTTCACCTCTGGTGGACGTGCCCTAGAGTGAAGGCTTTCTGGGAAATGATATATAACGAGCTGAAAAAGGTATTTAAGTACACCTTTCTTAAGAAACCAGAGGCCTTCCTCCTGGGCATTGTCGGCCAAAGTGTGCAAAAGAAGGATCAAACTTTTTTTATGTATGCCACAACAGCAGCAAGGATACTCATTGCTAAGGGCTGGAAAACTCAAGATTTGCCCACACTGGAAGAATGGCAGATGCAACTGATGGACTATATGGAACTGGATGAGATGACCGGCAGAATCCGAAACCAGGGAGAAGAATTGGAGGAGGAGAACTGGAAGAAGTTTAAAGACTATCTACAAAAGCATTGTAAACTGTATGAATGTTAAGAAAAATGTATGATCTGCAACATCAGGGCTCCAACAAATTAATAATCTATATGTGTAAAAGTTAATGTAATTGAAAAATAAGATAAATTGTGGATAAATGGTACTCTATAATTAACCTTTGACAAGAGAAATTTAAAAGATTAAATTTGAGATTTGAATATTGGGAAATTTTAATAGACAAATTAAATTAAGTTAATAATTTGCTGGTAAACGTATGAGTTTAGAGAGTAGGAACAAGAGGCATGAGGAAGTCCAAGGATGTTTATGAAATGAGGATATCTGAATTTGGTATGTTTTTTTTATATATCTTTATTGTCAAACAAAAACTTAATAAATATTATAAATATATATATATATATATATATATATATATATATATATATATATATATGTTCACCATCCTTATATATATATTTAGGTGCCAGTCAAAACCTTTCCTCTTTAACCAGGCCTTTGGCCTTTATCTGTGGCCTTTTAGGATGTTTTCAATGTATTTTTTCCTCTGTTTTAATGTGGGGTGGTTTGTTTGTTTGTTTGTTTTGGTTGTAAATTGCTTTGAGTTGCCTTGGCAAGAAAAAAAGTGATGAACAAATTTAATAAATATATAATGATAATACTGCTATTCCTAGGATAGCTGATAAACTAGCAGACATCTGCATGATAAAAATAATAGAAACACATACTGTTCAATCAATGAAATAAATATGACTGGCAGGAAAAGCAACAGTGTGGTTGTTAACCTGCAAACCCCACAAAATTCAGATAAAATTAAAAGGCTGTGGGAAGAAAATTGTTTTAATCAGGTACAAAAAAATACATTATGAGGAGGCACCTGGGAAGGTGGTTCAAATGTAGGCCATCACAACCAACGAAGTCCCCTCCCAAGTTAACACCTGTGCATGATGCAAATTATATTGGGTTGTTATTTATTCAGATAACCACAAAGTGCATTTTGAGTGCAAACTAATTTCAAATGAAAATTAAGGATGATCAGATAAGTGGACAGCAAGTTTCCATTCAAAATGTTTTATCATTATTAGGTATGCCAATACAGTACCCTGTGGTTTTTTTTTCTTTCCATTTCCTATCAGTTGATGAGAAAATAAATTGCATATGAGGATTATCAAAAGGGAGAGGAAATTTCAATGAAATTCTCATTGGTGGGTGCAAAGATTTCTTTGTGTGTGTGTGTGCTTACTTTCAAGGTGGCCAAGGGCTGGTTGTGAGTGTCCTTTATTTCAATAAAAAAATAATAATATTTCTGTACTTTGCAACCCTCCTGGGTGACCAGTTTTCCTGAAAGCCCCACAGTATTTTGAGTGGGACTTTTCTCTAAAGCTAGCAAAAGAATGTGGGGAATTGTAATTTCCCATAGTTTTCATGTCCAGCATACTTTTCTTTCCCACCATATAAAATTCAGCATGAAATGGTAGTATACCAACTAAAAAGCCACAGTTCCATACAACAACAGATAAAGCAATGTAAGTGGAACATTCAAAATTGGAACAGAAGTACTTACTCATCAGGAAAATTATTTCAATCATGAAAATTAAGACAATCATCCCCACGTCTGACCTACCTACCCACTGAGATATATTTTGATTGATGACATATTTGACCATCATTTCTTAGTATGGTTAGCAAGCAAAGAAACATTATAAACAATGGACTGGTACTCTCCCACAATCAAGAAGGTTTGTCAGTCAGTGCAGTGAATAAAACATGCCAAAATAAATCATTGTGACCCCTCAGGATAGTTTGAGACTCTGGAGTTTCAAACCGGATATGGAATTTCATATTATATTCTTCTTCCATGGACAAAGTAGAAGTTGCACATGAACTCTACCTTTCTGCATTCAAATCTTCATCTTCCAGTGCTGCTGCTTTAATGTAGCAAGATGAACACAAGAGAAGGGGTTCTAAATGTATTTTTTTGAAAATGAGAAGATTATGACACTGGATGTCCTTGCATCAAGACGGGATGAGAGAAAGCCTTTCCTGAGGATTGAGGAAACCTCACAAAATGTTTAAGAATTAGTGTGGAGCTATAGTGGAAAGGAAAATTGGTCAAAATTGGAGAGAGGTACCTGCATGAACATTTTTTTGGAACTTCTGAAATCTCACAATTGCTAATGCCACTTTGAATCCAATCCACTGACACTGGATCATGTGGTATGGTAGCTTCAGTTCCACAATAGCATCATTTGAAAATATTCCAGGTGTCTATTCCAATGGCCCTATAATCAAACAGGTCAGCTGGTTGATCCTAATAAGGTCCAAGGAGAAATCTGTGCTTGATTTATGCAATTCCCTGGTAGGTAGAATATGTGTATTTCCACCTTATTAGGCAGATTCAGCTAACCAGTCTTGTTACTGGAATCCTGTACACTGACCTCTATTATCTTGAGGATATCCCCCACTTTCTTCTCCCCATACATCCTGCACAGCCCCCAAATTTGTTCAGGGGTTGGGATAACCCCCAGAACAGTGCACAGGAGGGGAAAGAAGAGATCATTTCATCAGGCAAGTAGAAATGTTTGCCTTGAAGGCGCAATCTGTCCAGTGCTATGTTGAAGTCTTCCCTTTTTTAAGGTTTTGGTTTTAGGTTTGCTCACAACAAACATATGCAGTCCATTAGACTGAGAAAAAAAAGGACGAGAGGATGAATGACTGGCATGTCTTCTATTGTACACCACCCTGGCTCTTCTCAGGCAATGTCTTCAACTCTGTTCCCAGTACTATTGCATAGCCCTTAAGCATTTCTTTCCCTGATCAACATTCCTGAAAGTATCTAGTTACAATTGCAATTGCTGGGAGATGCTGTAATTTGAGCAGTTTAGATGCTATCAGGTGAATAATGAAATCTTATCACAAAAAGGGTCATAAAATACTATACATGGCTTTGTTTTTTTGTTTTTAAAAAAGCTGGAAGGAGGTCAGGCAAAGTTACACTTTCAAGTAATTCTGTAACACTGTGTGATTCCTTATTTCTATTACTGTTCACCATGGGAATAGATGGCCTGCAGATAACGGCAGTTTCTGCTAATGCTGACAATGGAAAAATAAGTTTCTTGTGGGCAACACAATTATAGAATAGTAAGGCCTTCAAAGAGCTGAAGGTCATCAAGCCTAGCACCCCTATCCCACACATTGACTTCATGTATCCCATATTCTTCCAGTTGGAACAGATTAAACCAATTAAAAAATAGAATACAACTTGTGGTCACACATATTATAGAACTACACACAATGCAGAAGATAAGAGCAAGAGTTTGTTTTTAAAAACCCAATCATGCTGGAATTTCTTAACAAATATAGTTATTACAAGGTTACTCAGGTCATTCCAGAAAGTAATATGTTCCACATGATATCACAGGAGAGGGGGGAGATGGGAAACGAAGTTTTGCCATTCATGACTCTTCTAGAATTATTTCCCTGATGTTAAAGGTTGTGATGCAATAAGATTTTCAGCCATTTTGTATTTGGTTTTTGTTAGAATCAGGGAAGTAAAATGATTGATTTTCCTTTAGAGGGAATCAAAAGTTCACAGGAAGGTTAAAAGTACAAGGGAATTTTGAAAAAGCAGGTATTGGGCACAGGAGAGTCAAAAGTTTGAGACAGTGTGTTTAAGCTTGACCTTAGTTCAACTGCAAACAAAATTAAGAATTTGTCTCATGGCCCTTATACACTTGAATGTAATGATTCCTATAAATTTACTGAGGGTAGAAGAATTTAATTAAATCATGTTTACTAAGGGAAATTTTAAAAAATGCATGAATGGAAGTACGTTCCCATAACGTTGTTGAGGCATATTGCAGGAGGAATCCAGGGACAATAGGAGAAGCTGGTTGATAGTTTGCATATGCCAGAAGCAGGGATGTGATCTAAATCAAGATGAGGTCAAGTTCCAGAGCAACAATCAAAGTTTGGGAAGAGATACTTAGGTTGACCGTAAGACAAGTCTCTCAGGCTGTGGAGCAAACTCTGTGGCTAAGCTTTATAAGTCCTGATGGATAGGGATTGACTAGAAGTCAGCTGACATGCTCAGGAAGGATAGCACTGCAGCTTAGATACAGCCCAGGGCCTATCTACATGATATGTTAAATATGTACAGTAGCATGCATCATCATCATTAGAAGACTTTTTAAAATAATTCTGAGTGTGAGCAGTCTATTTTTTTTATTGGCTTCATAACACATGAGTAGGGGGAGTTTTGTCATTCCCCTCTGTGGCCATGACTACGTATGATCACTCCCTACCATAGAAATTACTCTTAGAATCAAAAACATCCTATTGCTGCAATAAGAACTTTTCCCCTAAGGTAATTACTGTGGTGTGGGGAGATCTTTGTGGAGATTGCAGCTGGAAAGAGAAGGATTAAACTCCCGTTTCCCATGTGCTGTGGTCCCATTGAATATCAGAAACACATGCAGACACACACAGACAATGTGACAGAACCATGGGAGCTGGCTTTTGTGTATATCAGTGATGAGCCATATTGTAGTGTATGCACCAAACTTTCACCCCACTTAGTAGTAGTAAGAAAACCATGCTGGTCATATGCAAGTTGCATTCAAATAAGTCTTTATATGTATTCATTCAGCTTGCATTTGTAATGTTAGTAAATTCTGCAGCTGGGGTGTAAGATAAAACAGGTTAGACACTTAAAACCAATTTTCCAAACCTATTTGTATTTAAGTAATCTGTTACAAAAGGATGTTGTTGTATACAGTACGCCAGGCTTATAATTATATTTTCAATATGGATGTCGGCTCTGCATGGGCTTGCTGACAATTGATTGGGAGACAGAAAGCTTTGGACTTAGTACTTGAATCAGTAAATGATCTTATTCAGTGTTTTAAGTACTGAATTATTCAACATGTTATTTTACCTGCATATGCTATGCAGGAATTCCTCTTTGATGTGCACATTACTGAGACACTTGTGTAAAAGATTGGTTTCCACCTTCTTTTCAAAACTTCTAATGTCCTTGTGTCACATGTCAGACTTTGGCTTTTAAGAGTGTTTCCCAGTATTTAGAATGCTATGTTACATAGAGGAAACCATGTAGGATTGCAACTCTTTGCCTATAGAATCACTCACTCACACACAGAGCTATCTCTGTAGCAGTTACCCCATCATGAATGAGGTTTGTTCATACAGGCAGAGACCACATTGAATCCTAAACATAACTTTGCCAGTTGTTCCCAGAGATACAGATTGCGCAAACGAATGTACTGGATGAATAATTCACATGTTTCCAGCTGTAGATTTCAGTGCTTGTGTCAGGCAGCATTTTTGCATTCCCACATACCAGAAGTGTATCTTTGGATCAGTTGCTAATGCAGATTGCCTCATTATAAAGAGAACATTTGTCTGTGTGTAGTAGCCTTGAAACTGCAGAACTGCTCCCTCCCTATCATCACTGCCTCATGCATCGTATGTCTAATGGCAGCTGGATTGCTCATTCCTAGACCATTGACATGTTTTAGGAACCTAGTTGTTTCTTTAAGTACTGTAGCTTCATATTTTCTTTAGGACCTACATATGAGGAGGTGATGCTGCAAGTGATTTAAAGTGCTAATGTTTCAGCTTTCAAGACAAGAGCTTAATCTTTAAGTACAGCGTGAAAAGTGCCACATCCAGCCAATAGCTAAGTTATTTTAACCATATTTTGATAAACAGATCCAGCAAATATTGTGTCATTGGTATATCACATACAGTGGTACCTTGGGTTAAGTACTTAATTCATTCCGGAGGTCTGTTCTTAACTTAACCTGAAACTGTTCTTAACCTGAAGCACCGCTTTAGCTAATGTGGCCTCCTGCTGCTGCTGCACCGCCAGAGCACAATTTCTTTTCTCATCCTGAAGCAAAGTTCTTAACCTGAGGTACTATTTCTTGGTTAGCAGAGTCTGTAACCTGAAGTGTATGTAACTCGAGGTACCACTGTACATGTATCTTATGGCTGTATTCAGATACCACAATAAGCAATGGTTTATCGCAATGAGATTCAGTCTAGCCTATTCCAAGCTCTCCCCCTCTCTCATGCCCTGGGCTTGTCACGAGAAGATGTTTAGAAGTCCCCCTTTGCAGTTTTGATTAACCATAGTAAGTTTATTGATACATTTGAATCCAAAACGCATGATGGTTTGTTGAAGCAAGCCAGCTCCGTATACCATGGTTTGAATATGGCTTATTTCAAACAAACCACAGTCAAGTTGAACCACAGTTTGTCAGGTTCAGAGAACAGAATAAGATTCATTTTATCAAGAATGAAAGAATGAGCTGCCATTGCAGTCATGCCAGAGGAGAAATGTGTATGTATGTATGTTCAAACATAGTCTAACCATTAACCAGTGAGACTTGAGTGGAACACATGGAAATCCTATTTTATACTCACAAGTCTTCACTATATGGAAGACAGTGAAGGTTGAAGGCCACCAGTGAGCTTCATAACTGAGCATGGATCTTGGAAAAGCTCAGTATAACACTTGCTGTATTATATTTCAAATATAATCATGAGTTACTTTATTTAAGATTGGATTATATGGCAGGAGTTTATACTTGATAAATTTTAAATATATATACAGTGGGGAATATTTCTCTCCAGTTGCATATTATTTTGAGCTCTGTTGAGCAAATGACCATTTACAAATGAATTAAATTGAGGAAATGGTACAGAGCACAGACTGTAAAGTAATTTTTTCCAGGGAGAGATGGTGGGGGAAAGGAATGCATCATTAATTTGTTCTTAGCAAACAATTTACAATGATTAGACAAATAAATGCATCTATGAGATACAAATTCCTTAAATGGGTAAACTTGCTACATGCACCACAAGCTTGAAAATGTTTGAAATGTTTGAAAAGTTTGAAATGGCAAAACATGGATTAACTACAGGGTTTTAGAAATGTGGATAGATTGCACCCAAATTGCTCCCCCATCCGCTGGAGCCCTGGGCAAAAGTTAGCTAAGCAAATTTAACCTATCCCCCACCCCCCACCCCAACCAATTAGCCAATTAGATTTTGTGGTGTAATGCTAATTTTGACCAACCAGTTGTTAAGAGGTACTTCAAGCAGAATCCCTGATCTGTACCATGTGCAAAGCAGAAATGAAATTGCTCTCCAGCCACAAGAATGGGTTTCAAACCTATGCTAGAAACAGTTATACTGTGTCACTTGGTATTTTATTTGTAACACATTTTTTTGCTGTTTAAGAGCAATGTGTTACAAATAAACAATACAAGATATAAAGCAGCTATTGTAAAGGCTCCGCTGTTCAAGGAGTGATAAAAATTCAGTATTGTCCAACCAAAGAAATGCTTGCAGATATTATGGCAAAAGCATTGCCAGTACATAAATGTATGGAGTTCACATTCAACGTGGTTTTTGTTTGCTAACTAACTAACAGGGTATAAATAATGTAAGCTATATCAGACCTTTTTTGTGCTAAATTTAACTAAAGAGTGTTAAAGATATAAATTTAATATGCATAAAACACAGTGCTTGAATTCATTGTATCTAAAATGCCAAGCAGAGAGGTTTGCATTAGGGAAGAGAAGTTTATCTCTAGCTAAATGCGACAAAGAAAAGGGTGGAGGTTTCCATTCAGGTTAATTCATGATTCATCCTGGAAACCTAAGCAGAGATCGATCTCATGTGAGCTGAAACCTGAGAACTCAGTTTCTTAGTTGGTCATTGAAGCTCTGCAATGGTGATACAAGCAAGTTGCCTGGACAGGATAACTCTCTGAGATCAGTGAGATGAAAGTTATTGAACTGTATTAAGAACTAAAAAGATTGGACTGCATTGATTGCTTGTTTAAGAGCAATGTGTTATTTTGTATTTTGTAGCAGTTATTTGTAACCAGTTTAAGACTGTTTCCAGTAAGGCTGCTCCACTTCCAGGTGGGGCGGTATTGCGGTCAGGCCGCGTTTCCTCTGCACTCAGCTGGGGGTGGGGCTAAGCCCCGCGTCATTGGAGAGATCCTGGCTGTGTCACGGCCACCCAATCCAGTTGTCTGGGGGGTGTGGCTTACCCCTTTTAAGCAGCCGCGCAGCCAAGGGACCCTTTCTGGTTTGGGGGAGGCCTCAGGGTCTAGACACCAAAGCTTTGAAACTCTTTATTGTGGTGGAGAGCACTTTCATTTCTCCTCTGCACATGGTCTGGATCAGGGATTCCATTTACAGTGTTGGCTATTATTATTCATTTAATTTCTATGCTACCTTATATATTTTTTGGGGGGGGGGGGATGCATGCAGTTTATAGCCTGCATTAAAATATCAAAGAAAACATTCCAGAATAAAACGTTACTGAAAAAAGTCAAATATAAAGTATACATTCAAAGCAACATAATTAACAGGAAAACAAAATATTATCTTAAAGATTTCAAAATGAAACATTATAAAGGAGGTCAACTACAGAATGCACATCTAATGCAGAGAAGTTTTTCTTTTTCCCCAAAAGAAAACATTCCTAAAGGAAGTCAAATATAAAATGCACATTTAAAACAGGATAATTAGCAAGAGAATAAAATATTATCATAAGCACAGAACATTGCTGCTGCTGCTGCCAATCCTACCAGTGGTGGTTTATGGCTGGCAGCAGCTGTGGAAGCTCAGGTTCGCTGACCTGGGTCTGCAGTAAGAGACAGTGAGTATGATCTCTGGCCTCTTCAGCAACTTCAGCTTTTGTAGCTGGAATTAGTTGGGGACCTACCCTCCCAAGCCAGGTAGAAAGGCAAGGAACAAATATTCCAGGACTCACAGCCAAGATGAGATGAGCCACTGTAACTGCATGTAATCCTTCCTTAAATTCTTCCTTAAATACAGCACCCATAACCTTGTTGGCTAGGGCTGATGTGAGTTGTAGTTCAATAACATCTACAGGCTACTAGGTTTGCATGACATACCTTGGACTAATGAGTTAATGTCCTTTCTCCTCCTCTGGTGTGGGCAAATGACAAATGTGGTTTCTTCTCATAAATTTTACTTGGTCCAAATAAAAGTTATGCATTTTTATCAAAGTTCATCAAATGTTGGTAAGACTGTTAAGACCTATTTTAATATCAAACCAGGACTGAAATGTGTTTATGAGCATGTCATCCTAACACATCATCTATATCAGAACTCATTAATCTATTGAAGTTGCAGAGAAAAATGCCAGCCTGTTTGGCTTGCAACAGGATTTATACAATTAGGTAATCAAGTTGGTAGCTCTGTGCCGCATTCAAGCAGCTGCGGCAGCCCCATGCCTCATTCTGCTTCCCTGGGGTCATCGGATCACCTGCCCACCCTCCCTTTAGGTCATATTTATGCTTTGACCTTGCTATGGACTTTGGTTGGTTGCCCTGGTTGATCAGGGGGGCTGGTAGGAGTTTTTATCCATTTGGCAGATTGGCCCCAGCCTCTTGGTTTTTGGCTACCTTGTAGCAAATCATCACAACTTTTATGGTATTGGTGGTTAGGCATTGGGACATGTGTCGTGGGTTGGTGGGTGGGTGGCTGTGGCCATCACCTAAAGGTAAAGGTACCCCTGCCCGTACGGGCCAGTCTTGACAGACTCTAGGGTTGTGCGCTCATCTCACTCTATAGGCCGGGAGCCAGTGCTCTCCGCAGACACTTCTGGATCACGTGGCTAGCATGACGAAGCTACTCTGGCGAGCCAGAGCCGCACACGGAAACGCCGTTTACCTCCCCGCTAGTAAGTGGTCCCTATTTATCTACTTGCACCCGGGGCTAGGTTGGCAGGCGCTGGGACCGAACGACGGGAGCGCACCCCGCCGCGGGGATTCGAACCGCTGACCATGTGATCGGCAAGTCCTAGGTGCTGAGGTTTTACCCACAGCGCCACCCGCGTCCCATGGCCATCACCTACCCCTACCCTTTTTGGATATTCCATTAAAGGAATCCAGCAGTCGTGGATCCTGTCTGATGCCCTGCTGGTGGCTAGGGCCATGGCACGACCCTCAGTGACATCAGGGGAAGCTTCCAGTTGTATTTGCATCAACAAGCTCCTCCCAATTGATTGTGAAGTATTTCAAAAGACCAAAAACAGAACAGGAGGTGGAGTGAAATGTATGCCTTGCAAGAGATGTCCTAAATTTCTAGTTGATCAGCTTTAAAAGGAGCAGGGAAATAATGCAACGTCTGCTTCAGGTGTTAAGTATATTAGCTGCAATTAATAAAGTGTAACTATCAAGTATCTGTGAATACAAGGAGGTTGTGGATAGCCTTATCCATAAGTAGGATAGAGATTGTTATGTGTTCCATAAGTAGAATGGAGATTATTAAATGTTCTGTAAGTACGGTAAATTTACATCTTGAAAGTTTTGCAGAAAGTTACCCTCCGAAGCTACTTCTACAGAATAACTGAGAATGAAAGTCAGTCAAGCTTATGAGGCCACCAAGAATTTAATACAATCCACTTGCTCTAGCTTTCATATGTGCAAGTCAAAACCTTTCCTTAGAAGATTCTCGCTTTACTGAAAATGTATGTAAGTCTAGATAAAAGGTGTTGTAAATTCTGTGGGTTCAGTTTGAGATATAGTCATATTATTTTCTATCAATGATCTGTCTGGGTAAGCCATCAGAAAAGATAACTAAGCCCTTTTAAGTCTTAGGTGGCAGTCTCATTACCAAGTCCCACTACAAACAGTGTGTGTGTGTGTGTGTGTGTGTGTGTGTGTAGGTTTGAACCTCATGTAGGGTTGGGAATACACTGGCTGTTGCAAAGGTGATGACAATTGCCCAAGCTATTTGCCTTTAGCCAATCCTATCAGGTTTATACCAGCTAATAACATCCATAATGTGCTTATGTTTGATCACAGCTACCAACAATATTGGCTTTTAGTAACATAGGCTTTTACTATTCACTAACTCCATTTAAGGGCTGGGTTTTTAATCCGTATTCACACATTGTTATCTAAACTGCATGTGTTTCTTGTACTTTGTTATAAAATACTACTGTTTGAGGTGTTGTTTCTCAAGCCAGCTTCACACCGATTGGAATCCTTAAGGCAATCCTAATTTACCTCTGAGATATGAATGCCTTTGCATATGGTGAAGAAATTCACACCCCCTGGTGTGTACACAAACAGAAATGAATCTGACACTAATGAAGCCATGCTGATATGAACCACTAGGAAGGAAGGAGATGTGAAGCACTCAGAAAAACATCATCATTATTGTATGCTAAGGCAGTAATGTGAACACTCCCATAAACTGTGTGGGGAATCTGTGTGTTTTGATTTTGGTTGTGTATGCAGGTGACAGTGAAATAATATACAGTCACAGTGAGTAGTTAAATTGCAGATCTCCCTAATCCAGTGAGATTTCAGTGTAGTGTATGATATGGTATCCTGGATAAAATGCTACAGTCACTGGGCCACTGAAATATCTTATAAGGTTAGATTTGTTTATTTGAAAAGTAGCTTCTTGTTGTGACCCAAATCTTTTTTGATAGGGAAAGCTTCCCTTTGCCTTATCAGAATTACCGGCTTGAGTCAGCGTCAAAAATATAGGTTGACATCAGCTAGCTGGACACTGGCTATGGATTTAAATGTTAGTCTTCAAAATAAAGGCTGCATTTCTCTGTTCTGAAATGTTAACCACAACAAAAAAAGAGACCTTTTGCCAGAGGACATAGATACTGTGATTTCTTATAGAAATAGATGCTTTTAATAACAGGGGATATGTATATATACATACAGAACACTAAGAAGTTCATTGGATTTTTTTTTACATTTAAAATCTAAAAGCCAGCCACTGAAACCTGCTTATATTAGAAAGGTTATTACAAGTAAGGGGCATAGACATTATACAGATACATGCAAGAATGTAGACTTTATGCACCTGGATAAATAGACCTTTTTATGTATACAGATTGCTGAATCTGACCCTTTGTGCTGATGGAGATAATAAAATTAAATATAAGGCTGATTTTCAATGCCATCATTTGCATTATCCTTGAAAATAATGCATTGACTGGGTATTAATGGAGTGTGTCTGTATATCCTCAATACAACAAGAGTATTTCATGACCTTGTGTCAATAAAGGAGATTAAGCATGAAAACTATAAAGAAGGACTGAAAGCAAGCGACCTTTAAAAGAGATAAGAAAATGAGATGAAACATAACACACACACACACACACAAATTTGTCAGGCTTCACAGCAATCAGATTGTAGAATGCTGCAATGTGTGAAGGTTTTGAGAACAATGGAAACTCTGTGTTGGTAGGTTTTGTTGAAATAAATGTGGAAATGCTCTTGTTTAATTGAAGTGTATTTTGCCTGGTCAATGTAAAATGAAAGTGATTTTTCTTCTTCTTCAAAGTTGCTCATTCATATGCAAGCTACTACAATTAACACTTGCTGTGACTGGCAAAGTTTTCAAGTATGAAGTACAGTGAATCTAGATAGGACCTACACGTGTGTTCCTCTCTACACATGGGAGAAGAATTGGAGTTGTGTCTACTGGCCTTATCCTTCACCCCATCTTTTCAATTCTAGAGTCAAAATGATGTCTGTGCACGTACAAATTGTATGTGAATAGGCTGTCTCCATACATTTTGGGAGACTGCATTTTGTATGGTACTCAATTTATGTACAGAGGGACGCAGGTGGCGCTGTGGGTTAAAGCCTCAGCGCCTAGGACTTGCCGATCGAAAGGTCGGCGGTTCGAATCCCTGCGGTGGGGTGTGCTCCCGCTGCTCGGTCCCAGCGCCTGCCAACCTAGCAGTTCGAAAGCACCTCCGGGTGCAAGTAGATAAATAGGGACCGCTTACCAGCGGGAAGGTAAACGGCGTTTCCGTGTGCGGCTCTGGCTCGCCAGATGCAGCTTTGTCACGCTGGCCATGTGACCCGGAAGTGTCTCCGGACAGCGCTGCCCCCTGGCCTCTTAAGTGAGATGGGCGCACAACCCCAGAGTCTGTCAAGACTGGCCCGTACGGGCAGGGGTACCTTTACCTTTACCTTTACCAATTTATGTACACATGGGATAAGATTGATTATTGTGGTGGAAAGACATCTGTTATTTTGGTATGCTTGGTTTTACCCATTTTCACTTATCTGCTGAATCCCCACATGGAATTGTTAAGCAGTGTTTATCACATGATTTTGATTGTGAGTCATGAAGCTAGGAGGAACTATGACAATCATGAAAGGACATCAGATTTGAAATAATATCTAGGGTATATTATTTCCCAGGGAATAAGTAGTGCAGTGGCAGCTAAATGACCCATTGCTATTTCAGAAGAGGAAAATGTTATTTCAAAGGATATTGGCACCTGTGGATTTCAGACATACGAACACCAATAATCTATACCAAATTAGTCCCATTCAAATAAATATATATATCAACTTAAATGTTTCTTCCTGAAACTGTGGACTGGGTTGTAAACATGTAGAAATGATGTGTTAGAAAATTTACTATGAAACCTAGAGCTCTTTAGTAATAAATTTTGGATCAGACTAAAGCTAGGCATAGCAAAATGAAAAGAATTTCCTGAGACTTTGTTCCGACAAGGCTAGAAAGAGAATGACAATGATGATTTATAATTACCCTGATGAAAGTAGTGATGATTTCACTGCCATGTTTTAACAGTAGCCTCAGGGGTATCACTTCTAAGTGATTATGTTACAGTCAGGTGATTCATAGGTATTCACAGATTTAGCTATTTATTGTAATTGGTTTCATCCCTTGGACTTAGTCCAGATCCTTTATTTTGGCTAGGAAAATGCACCCAAGCAATTTTGCTTCACAAAATATCTCATTTTTTTTTAGTCAATGCATTTTTTTTTGTCCTGCTCAAAGGTACCCTTTTACAACTGAAGTGAAATATAAGCCAACAGGTCACTTGTTGACTCATAAAGTGAGGACTCTGCTGTTACTACAGTGGTACCTCTGGTTATGAAATTAATTCATTCCAGAGGTCCATTCTTAACCTGAGGTACCACTTTAGCTGATGGGGCCTCCCACTGCCACGCGATTTCCATTCCAATCCTGGGGCAAAGTTCTTAACCCGAGGTACTACTTCCAGGTTAGTGGAGTCTGTAACCCAAAGTGTTTGTAACCCGAGGTGTTTGTAACCTGTGCCACTGTACTAGATCAGCTCCTCAGTGACTGACTAGAGGTGGTTATTCAGGGCAGAAGGTGGGCTGATTGTCTGAATGTAAGGAAAACCTATTGGATCAAGTCAATGGCCCATCTAGTTCAGCATCATGTTCTCACAGTGACCACCCAAATGCCTATGGAAAAACAAAAAACAGGGCTAGCACTCTCCCACTTGTGATTCCCAGCAAGTGGTATGCAGAAGCCTACTGATTCCAGCCTTGGAGCAGAATATCTCCATCAGAGTTAGTAGTCACTGATAACTTCATCATTCATGAATTTGTCCAATCCTCTTTTAAGGCCATCCAAGTTGGTGGCCATTATTACTTCTTGTGGGAGTGAATACTATGTGCTGAGTGAAGAAATACTTTAGTTTGCCTGGCTTGTATCTTTCAGTGTTCAACTTAATTGGATACCTCCAAGTTCTAGTATTATGAAAAAGGAAGAGAAACTTTTCTCTGTCAACTTTCTTCATGCCATGTATAATTTCACACACCTCCGTCAAGTCACCTCTTACTTGTCGTTTCTCTCAACTAAAATGCCCCAAAGCTTTCGCTCACATGGGAGTTGTTCCATTCCCTTGATCATTTTGGTTGCCCTTTTCCGAACTTCCGAGTGAGAAAGTGCTGTGGGAGATGGAGAACTGGCAAGGTTGTATTTGGCTTAAGAATAAAAGAATAAGTTTGCTTTAGCTGATCAAACTCCAGAGGATAATGACATTCCTCCTTCAACAATGCAGCCAGATTTGCTTATTTAAAATATTTTAACCCACTCTATATCCCCAATATGCTTTCAGAACAGCTTATAAAAGCTGTTGTATGCCTAAAACAATCAAGTTTAAAAAAATATATTCACATATAATCAGAAATAACATGTGAAAGATGTATTTGGGCAGCATTACCCCCACAGTCTTGGTCTTCTTTGGGTTGTGAGGTGAGAGACCCAATGAGGACCTATGAGGCAAGTGGGGTGGGGGTGCGGTGGACTTCACTCAGCCCAGGATGAAGCCACATCTTCCTTTATTGTTAGAAGATCCCAGACACTAGTTCCCACTGAGGGCTTTTGATGGAAGTCCATGGTGGAAGCAAGTCTTCCTTTGAATGCTCTTGGAAGCTGACAAAGGAGAATGTAATGTCTTTTTTTAAAAAACATTTTTTATTGCTTTTTTAAAAGTACAGAAATACAGAAAAAAGAATAAAGAGTGGTTATAAGAAAGAGAGATATAAATAACAAATTTCCATATTCTTTTTCCATCTAACCTATAGGACTTCCCCACATCCTCCGAACCCTGCGTTCTCTGTCTTATAAAGCATCAGCAATTTGTTAACTTATTTCAAAACTTATTGTAACTTCCATTT
Organism: Podarcis gaigeae; assembly: GCF_964106915.1. Lineage (NCBI taxonomy): Eukaryota > Metazoa > Chordata > Lepidosauria > Squamata > Lacertidae > Podarcis > Podarcis gaigeae. The sequence continues at coordinate 89,320,587 of NC_139678.1, read as the reverse complement.
TATCATGTTCCCTATTTTCAATTTTACTGTCGCTCAATTCTTATATGTTTTATATTAAACACAATAAAGTTATTTCATTATTTTACCTCTGAATTCTTGTGTCTTAATTTTCATTCCAATAACTTACATTTGCTGAAGCTAGAATTTCCTGAAAGGTGCATTTTTTTTTAACATTCATACAACTTATAGTGTTTTTTCAAATAGTCCTTAAACTTTTCCCAATCCTCCTCAGTTGTTTCTTCTCCCGCGTCTCGGATTCTGCCAGTCATTTCAGCCAGTTCCATATAGTCCATCAACTGCGATTGCCATTCCTCCAGCGTGGGTAAATCTTGTGTCTTCCAGTATTTTGCAATCAGGATCCTTGCTGCTGTGGTAGCATACATAAAAAAGGTTCTGTCCTTCTTAAGCACTCTCTGGTCCACCATGCCCAGAAGGAAGGCCTCTGGTTTTTTAGGTAAGGTAAGTCTCAATACCTTTTTTAGTTCATTATGGATCATTTCCCAGAAGGCCTTCACTTTCGGGCAGGTCCACCAGAGATGAAAGAATGTCCCTTCCGCCTCTCCACATTTCCAACATTTGTTGTCAGACAGATGATATATCTTGGCTAACTTGACTGGGGTCATGTACCACCGGTATACCATTTTCATAATATTTTCCTTCAAGGCAGTACATGCCGTGAATTTCAAACCGGTGTTCCATAACCTTTCCCAGTCTGCAAACATAATGTTATGCCCCACATCCTGAGCACATTTTATCATAGCGGATTTGACTGTCTCATCCTGTGTATTCCACTTAAGCAGCAAGTTATACATTCTCGAAAGTAGTTTACTTTTTGGCTCTAACAATTCAGTCTCTAGTTTCGATTTTTCCACCTGGAATCCAACTTTTTTATCTATTTTAAATACCTCTTGAATTTGCGCATAGTGCAACCAATCTCGTACCTTAGTTTTCAATTTCTCCAAACTTAGCAACCTCCAATTGTCTCCAGTTTTTTCAATTATTTCCCAATATTTAGGCCAGTGGGCCTCCATGTTGGGTCTCTTACGTGCCTTGGCCTCCACCGGTGAGAGCCACCTCGGAGTTTTACTCTCCAATAAGTCTTTGTATTTTATCCAGACCCTCCAAATTGCTCTTCAAGGAGAATGTAATGTCCACTCCCTGTTATGTATATCAAACTTCCAGTACTGAGAGCTGTACAGCCTTATACAGCTTCTTCTTCTTCTTCTTCTTCTTCTTCTTCTTCTTCTTCTTCTTCTTCTTCTTCTTCTTCTTCTTCTCCTCCTCCTCCTCCTCCTCCTCCTCCTCCTCCTCCTCCTCCTCAACTAAGGGCAGTACTTAAAAATATATTAAAACACCTAAATCAGTGCAAAAACTATAAAACCAACAATATAAAGCAGATGCAAAAACAAAACATCAGTGATAACATATTTTAATATGAGAAAAGAATATCAGGTGAGTGTGTATAAATATACAAGCATCCCTGTGTTGGAGCTTTATGTTTTTGATATGTTTGGAGTTGGTGCATGCAAAACACATGAGAACACTCCCTCTGCCTGCCTTCTGCTTTTCCAACTGCTCCAAGACCCACCAAAATTCTGTTGGGCAAAGCAAAAGGCGGAGACAGCTATTTCAATATTTTGATAGAGTGTCCCTTCCTACTAAGCAGGAAAGTGAGGACACACTTCCCGCCATCTACTGGCAAGACGGTGATGCTATCCACATCCGTTTCCACTTGTAGAGAAGGGCAGGAATTACCGTATTTTTTGCACCATAACACTCACTTTTTTCCTCCTAGAAAGCAAAGGGAAATGTCTGTGTGTGTTTTAGAGGAAATGCCTACGGGTGGCATGCCTACGGATTTTCCTCCTCTAAAAACTATGTTCGTGTTATGGTCGGGTGCGTGTTATAGAGCGAAAAATACGGTAGAAGGCTCCAATGAATTGCCTTCCTGTGCAGGAGCAGGCTCTGTACTCTAGGTAATCATCAGTATGCTTAGGTATTCAGAGCAGCAGCTGATTGCCTGAACCCCAGACATTCCTCTTCCCTCCCTCTCTTCCCATCTCTTCCCTTCCCTTCCCTTCCCATCTGCATGGGTTTTCCAAAGTTATTTGGAAGCCTTTTTCAAGTCAGCTTCTAGTTGTTTGTATACTAGAGCACCCATCCTCTTTGATGCACTCTGAATGCCTTTCCATGTTTTCATCCAATATATATTAACTGTGTGAATCGAGCAGACCTCAGCCTGCTGCCTTTGTGCCTGACATTGGTGCATCAATCAATGTCTGCACATTGAGCAGAATGTATCAAAAAGAGCACAGGCACGAATACAGTTGCTGTTGTGCCCCTTGATCATGCAGAGCTCTTAAGTGTGTGGAGCATCTATGCATTTGTAATTGTAGGCTCTTGTCTTCATTCACCCAACTCAATGTTGCAGAGGACCAGTGGGAACTGACCTTACACCCATGCTGAGGGATGTGGGGTCCTACTGTCAGATGGGAAACTGAGGGGTGACCATCCATAGCCAGTACCAGTATTCCATGTAGCTTCATCTTCCTGAAGGTAGAAGCTTTATTTCTCAGCTTTCATTCCACTACAGTTGGATTCTTAAAGTATTTAAAAATAATGACATATTAAGCTTGCATATCCATTCGGCTGCTATTGTTTGAAGCATTTCTTTACAAATTTACCTGTATATTAAGAAAGCGGGGGAATATGCTTGAACAAAAATAGAAATGAAAATTTCATCCCAAGTCCCAGTACAGTTTTCATGCGTTGTTTTGTTTTCGTCAGTGTATAACATAGTGCTATAAAATTCAATCAGTTTTAGCTTTTGGATTTAGGTAATACTTGTATATATTACAGACCTCTGGAGACAGAAAGCAAATCAGCAAAGTGATAAGAGGATGAAGCCTTCTAGAATAGATTAATAAAGGGGATGGCTGAATATCCCTTGGGCTGAGAATACAGCCTTAAGAATTTTCAACCAGATTAATCATCTATGTAAAATAACCAGAGCACCAAGAGTTCTTCAAATGTTTCTTCTATAAGGCACTACTTGAATGGGGGGATTGTTTCCAATTTGCAAATTAAAAAGCGACTATTTATTTCTTTTATGTTACATTTAGAATTGGATTCATCTCCTTTGAGAACTTTCTCTCCTTTCATTTGTCATATATTTATCTCTGTGCTCGTTTGAGTCACCTTTGTTTTGTTTGAGAAGATACTATTTGCCTTGATTTGGTTTCTGCTCAATATACCATTTCATAGACTTGTATTCCTGGGAGGAAGTTAATATTTAAGGCATAGGAAACAACAGTGCAATCCTGTTCCAAATCTGAGATGAGGCCTGGCAAGTACGGAATTGAGCCTAGGGTGCTTCATTTTTGGGTTCAAGAAGTAAAGGGATACCTAAGAACGGAATGGCGGTGGCAGTTATGCGGAACTAGGCAGTAAGTCATACAAAGAAAAGTCAAAGACATTCAGACTATTTGGTTTGGGAGGAGATAGTGTATCTTCTACCAAAGAATTAGAGTTTTCTGTAGGTGCTAAAACTTATTTGGTAGAAATCTCCTTACAAGAGTTACAATTCTTGGGATATTTTAGCAGGAAGCAATGAAAACTGTGGTTAACATTTTAAGTTTAGACATGCCTTTAAAGCAGACATGGGACGCTTCTGACAGGTGTATGGGGCCATCAGCCTCTCAGTCACCTGACATTGTATGGCTGCAATTGATTCAAAAATCAAAGAAAGAATCAGTCACACATTCAAAGTGCACCCCTAATTCTTCCTTTTCAGCCAAATCTTGAATTCAAGCTACAGCAGCAAAAAATCCAGCAGAAAGCAGCACTAAAATTCATTGTTAAATAAAACCTCTACTCTAATCAGGATTTGCTTTGTGCAGAAGCTCAGATCCTAGTGAGCTGTGTATTTGGCACTGAATAGTCAACAGGGATTTGGCCACACTCTGACCAGGAGCTCCTGTGTGAAACTTATTCCAGCAGAATTTGCACTTGCAAATTTAAAAGGCACTGAATGCAATCCCTGCTTGCAGATGAACAATCAGGAATACATTCTAAGGTTTAGAGGTGTTCCCCTACAGCTGTGATTTTACGTGCCTCCACTCGCGCTACCTTGCCCCCGTGATTTAGGGAGTTTGGGGCTGCGTGGTGTCAGTGTGCCGTGCGTGCATGCCCCACAGCACGTGCGCATGATGTCAGCATGCCCTATGGTATGCATGCGTGGCTGCCATAAAAGTTGGGGGGGGGGCTGGCCCTCTGAATTAGAATTTTGTGGCATCCCCGGCTGCCTCACACTGGTCATCTTATGTCAACACCTGTGGGGCAGGTGGCTGTGGCATCATCACCATCATTTTTTATTTGTATGCCGCCTTTCCACAGTTAAAAAGCAATGCTCAAGGCAGTTTCAGCATAAAAAGAGTTACATAATTACAAAAGTCATAAACAAGAAATAAACCACATTAAAAAAATACGCAACCATATGGGAAACAATATCCACATAAATCAAAATCTAAAACTAAGAATACAGCATTAATATCAGTTTAAAATGACATAGGTAAAAAATAACAGCAATTTAAACAAAAAACAAAAACAAAACAAAATGGAGCCCTCTCTGCCCGGCAGCAGCAGTGGCTGCAGTCCTTTATAGAGCCCATCAGGCCCTGCCCTGGGCCAGGTTGTGAGTGGCAGGACTGGGGCCCTCAGGCGCTGAGCAGGGGAGTCCTCCTGGATGGTAGCAGCTGCAGCAGTTCTTATAGGCCTGCCAGGGAAATATTGCCTCACAGGTCTAATTAGAAAACTTGGTGAGGCTAGTTTGGCTCATGAGCTGGACGTTCCCCATCCCTGCTTTAAATGAATGAAGTTCAAACAGGGTCTGAAGGCAGCTTTGGTTATTGCTTCCCCATATTCATGCTTTGGAGGTGCAAGAACATAGGACAGAAAAGAGGACAGCAAAATGTATCTTTATGGGACATAAAAGAAGCTGTGTGTTAACAGATGCATTATTTTTCTGGTGTCAAGCATACTAGGAACATCTGCAATGTTTTTATGACAGATATCTTCCAGGGCATTACAAGAATGTTTCTCTCTCTCTCTCTCTCTCTCTCTCTCTCTCTCACACACACACACACACACACACACACACATACACACGAGAGAGTATTTTTAAAGCATCAAACAGCACTTCAGGCATGTTTGCTCTAGATCTTGGAAGGATGCTGTTAACCACTAAAACTAAACATTTATTGCATTGACTAATAAAACAGAGATATATTTGAAAAGGAAAACATATATATTCTTAAGGCTTCCGCCTTCTTTAGCTGCTCTGATGTGAATCAAATGGTGCAGTGAGGAGCGAATATTTAGATATATTGCTGTAGTATATATGCAGACTGTTTTGTACTGTTTTAATGATGTTTTATGTTTAATTGTATATATTGTCATACACTGTCATGTTGTATTGTATAAATTAGCAGTATCTAATACTTTTATAACCAGATAAATCAATAAAATAGATGGTTTTTCTTGTTACCAATGTTCTTGGATCAGATTGCATATTTATTGCATTAATTGTTCAATCAGACGGACTGTTATTATCCAAATTAAAGTGTTTTGCAACCAGTAGTTCCATTGATTGATTGATTGATTGATTGCCAATCTTGTGGATTTATGGTTCTTAAAATGTTTATGCATAGGTCAGTTGTTGTTTTACCCACATGCTCAGTGAATGTGGCCCCCTGTCCCTTTGTGCTCAATTGGACATTGCATGCTCTTGTTTGATACTTTCAGGATTGGCAGACTTTACTGTAACAGCCTCCATGAGATCAACAGAGGCAATTCAGTGATTGGTTCATAGGTATATGATTCAGAGATTGCTGATTGGTGGTCTGGGTACAGTTTTCACTACTAATCTGCATGGATTTGGAGGCAGGGGCAATGTTGCAACAGGAGGATTGCTGATTACTTTAAGAAGTCATCCAGAGTTTTTGTTAACACTAGGTTGCTTCCTCCAATTGCCAGGTGATATTTAGAAAATACTGGATGGGATCCATGTGGAAAGGGATTTCTACATGGAAAGGAAACACAAAGCAAGGTCCAAACGTAGGGCAACTTTACATAGAATTGTAGAGCTGGAAGCCACCCTGAGTTCTATCTAGTCCAGTGTTTCCCAACCTTGTGCCTCCAGATGTTTTTGGCCTACAACTCCCATCATCCCTAGCTAGCAAGACCAGTGGTCAGGGATGATGGGAGTTGTAGGCCAAAAACATCTGGAGGCACAAGGTTGGGAAACACTGATAGTCTATCTATCTGTCCTTGCAATGGAGGAATATGCAGCTGTCCCACACAGGGATCAGTCCTGCAAACTTGGCATTATCAGCACCACACTCTAACCAACTGAGCTATCCAAGTTGACATGCGGGGGGGGGGGGATTGCTAGATGACCCTTGAGTCCCATAGATTCTATGTTTAAGATGTGTATACAATGTATTCCACAACATATAGTCTTATACATGATGAGCACACACAAGAAAGGTTAGGCTGCTACCCAAGGATTGTCCTAGGTTCCTCCCTGCATGTAAATATGGCTTTTCATATGGGCATTGAATTGAAAGTGGGAGAAACTGAGATATGAAAGCTAGGAGCTAAATGGTACCTTAACCCTAGGTTATGGGTATAACAATGGAACGCCTAGGTGTACTTTTTAATAACAAGAATACAAAGCTGGAAATGAATGAACTGCAGCTAAAATATTATGTTCATTTTTCACATGGTCTAGTCCAGGTATCCCCAAACTTGGCCCTCCAGATGTTTGGGGACCAAAACTCCCATTATCCCTAGCTAACAGGACCAGTGGTCAGGGATGATGGGAACAGTAGTCCCAAAACATCTGGAGGGGTGAGCTTGGGGGTGGCCAGTCTAGTCCTTCCCCTGCCCACGCCCCTAATATTCTTCAGAAGGTCTCTTCTCCTGTCTTCACAGAGTAGCTGGAAGTGGGGAGGCAGAAAAAGGTCATCCTTTTCTTCTACTCTGCAGTTTTAATCTGAAATCTTAAGCGCAGTACTGCGCCTAGAGCTCAGAAACTGCTTGCGCTAATGAAATTCCCTGTCGCAAAATGTGCCTAGAACAGTGGGAGTTTCAAACACTGAAGTGGGATGGAAAGCCCCACTCCTGTCCCTTTGCATGCAAGCTGCGTGTATGATCCCTGTGCATGGAAGAACTGTCTGGTGTATTTCTGTTCCATTGGCACACTCTGCTGGTGTGTTGAATAGGCACTCTGTGTGACTATACCACCTTAAGAACCATACCTATGTTACTATTTATTTCAGGAGCAAGTAAATTACACCCCCAAGCCTACTATTCCGTATTACGGGAGGAGGGGGAGAACCCTGTAAACTAATCTGGCTTCCTTCTACCGGCTTTCAAGTGAAAAAGAGACAAAGCATATTAAGAAGAGTACACTTCAGATGCTTTCCTTTAGCGCATTCATTACAGAGACCTAAGCTGTGAATTCTGTGTTACCTAATGTCTGCCTGCCAGCTTATAATGTGCCTATTGCCTTCATTGTTAACCGGCAGTGTCACTGGTCTTATTAAAATAGAAACCAAGAACATTTGCATCAGAGCCTGGTGTTATATGATGTGTTTGCATTGGTTAGTAGTTATTTAATTGCAGTGCCATTTCTCTGACTGCGTGCATCTGTAACCACAAATGTCAGAGAGAGAGTTAACGATTGCAGCCCGAGGAAGTTTGCTGTCTGTGTCAAATTAATAAGGGGGAAAGCACAATGGTCTGGATGCAAAGTACTGGGCCCAGATCGTTCTTTGTGCTGCTGTGAATGTGGGTGGTGAAGAGAAAAAACTGTATCAAGAACAATTGTTACCATATAATGAGCCACGCTTCAGTTTTAAGGTCATGTCAGTCTGTGTGCCCGAAAAGAATCAATGTCCTTTTAAATTAAATTAGGTGGGTGCCAAGGGAATTGTGATGGGGGAGTGCAAAAATGACTGTATTTTGGGTTGGCATTGATCAGTTTGCAATATTACCATTATTATTACTCAATGCACTGTTATTAGTATTACTGTTATTATCATTGTGCGGACAGGCGGAGACCCCCCCCAACCCAAGGCTGTCTCCCGCATGGAATAAAGACATACGACACTGTGTTATGGGATGAAAATTGGCCACAACTTTATTTAAGATTCAGGTGTAGGGAGACCTTGGCTTAGGCCTTGGGCGTTTATCCCTCCCAGTCGCCAGCCGGGGATCTGGGGAACATCAGGGTTATCCAGATTGAGTGGGGATTGGACTGGCTCTGGAGAACGTCTGTTCAAGCAGAGAGCCCCCCCCCAATTCACCGCAACGCAGGGGAGGCCAATGACAGCCTCTCGGCGTATGGCCAATGATTCCCCTCAGAACAACCCCTTTAACGGGGAACCCTGGGATTGCCACCGCAGGGAGGGGGTGTGGGTCACCGCTTCATGGTCCCCCTTCCCCATTTTAGGGAAGAAAGACTAAAGGATTCCACCCAAGTCCGGAAACCGCAAAAGTTGTGACATTTTGCTATGGGGAAGATAAAACCTGCCAATGCAGGAAAATTCCTTTCCGGCCCTTTAACAGTGACCAATACATAGCAGCGCCAGCACACCTGTGAAGAGGAAGTTAACCTGCAAGGGAAAGCTTAACTGAGGGAGGGTGGGGTGGGAGAAGCTATGGAGCCGACTGTGATCCCCCAGGTAAGTTCCACCATCTATTGTGTGGGTAGGGAAGTCCCACCCCCTACCTGGCCAACTCCCCTGGCAATGCCTCCCCCACTGGGATTGGTCCAAGGTTGGGTGGGAACCTCCAGGTACCCAGCCGGGAGCGGGGCATGCCAGGCAATACTGTTAGGAGCCATGTAGGATCAGGGGTGCTGTGCACGTCCACACAAAGTATGCCCCCCATTTGATGTGGGGAGTGGTCATTATTAATCAGCACCTAGAAATATCTGTGCTCTGCACATTCATTAATCTAATAGACAAGATATAAAACAAAAACAAAATGGGAAGGGAAGAGGAAAGCAATCAACATCAGAGAGGTCTGGAGGGTGGCAATATGAAAACAGGCCTTTTCTATGGTGGCTCCATCTTTGTGGAATGCTCTCCCCAGGAAGGCTCGCCTGGCACCTTCATATCTTGAGGTGTCAAGGGAAAATGTTTCTTTTTAACCAGGCCTTGGGCTGATGAACATTCTATGTCCTTTTAATTGGGCTTGTGGGGGGGAGTTATTAGTTTCCCCCCCTCTTTTTTATGCCTTTTTTGTTCACATTTTGTAATTTGTGTTGGAAGCCACCCTATGATCTTCAGATGAAATGCAGTGCACTGGCTAAACTTATAGCTAAGGAAGCCTTTACCTTACTTTTGTGTGGCAGAGTTTTGTTCTTGACTCCCTGAGTAACACTATTAGTCTGTGCAAGTGAGATCTATAACAACATGCTGAGCTGTGTCCATAATGTGCTGCTGGATCTGATCTTCTTCTCTCCCCCCCCCCATGTGTTCTGTTGTTTATTCTGCTACTTTTGTCTCCCCCTCTTGTCCTTGCTGAATGATCTCCTCCATCTCCCATCTTGCAACAGATATTGAGAGGGGCTCCATTAAGAACAAATATAATTTTTGATGAAAGAAGTGGTCTCTGTGGCAGGAGCGCCTATGCTTTCCTCTGGTTGGTTCACCATTTATGGACAGGGAGAGCCAAGCCATGGACACACACACTCTGGTAATCTCCAGGTTCATTCAGGGGGAGGGGGGAGGGGTGCTTGACTGACTCCTCCCTGCAGCTTACTTTCCTCTGCCACATGAGTGTATACATGCACAGATTTTTGTGGGCACCTTTTAATTTTTTTGTAGTTCTGTAAACATCTGGGTTCAGCTGAGTATGCAGAGATAGTTTTGCTTCTCAGTGGGGCCACTTTGCCTGCAAAGCTGTCAGCCTGGCATTGATGAAAGATCCCCAACTCCTCTATCTATCACTAGCTCACAATTTACCGTAACTGCCTTCCAGCAAGCCCTTCCGAATTATACCATATGTCACTTCCCACTTCACAAATCCGTATGCACTCTGTAAAATAGTTCAGCATTGCCATCTTAGGAAAACTCTGTTATGCACCCTTCAGTAGTGGTGCAGATAGGCAACTTTAGAGGTTCTTGCAGGCTCCATTTTTAGATGGCAAAATGTATTTCTTTGCGTACGTCAAAATGCAGCTAGCTGCCAATCCTGCATTTGGTGTCCCTGCTGATTATCTTAAAACACTGGTTTCTTTCTCTTTTTTCTGACAGCAACCATGGTGGTGACAGGGGGATGGTGAAGGGGGAACAGAAAATCAACCAACCCCATGCCTGCCCTGCAACCTCCCTTTCAACTTTCCTGTGTTGCAGATTGGAAGGGGTTTTGTGATCCTGCCCAGTGTCAGAGGAGCAAAGGAAAGCACAGGGAGGGTAGCAAAAGGTTTTGCAAGCATTCCACAGGGCACGGGGGCACTCTTTTCTATCTCCTATGTTGGTGGTAGAAGGGAGACACATGGGGCAGCTTAACAAATCAGAGGTGGGAGGGAGAAGCACATTCCATTCAATGGGAGCCATTTCCCCCCTCTTTGAGCAAGGCACACTCTTACTGCCTATCAGCTGATGGGCAGCTAACAGCAAATGAATAACCAGGAGTCCACTTTCAGCTCCTGGTTGTTCCTTTAAAGCCCTGCCCTTATTTGCTCACCCCAGTATCATGTATGGCATCAGGTAAAGGGCAGGTGGATGTGGCTTCCCTGAAAATGCCTGGCCCACAGACTGGAAGTTCCCCACCCCAGCTTGTCTGCATCATGTTGTTCTTGTTGTAAAGATCCCTAGTGAATCATTCTGCATTTGTAAGGTTTGCTTTGGCTTCCCTTCAAATTGGCGGGGGTGGGGGAAGCTCAAAATAGAAATCTGCATCCTGTTAAAAATCACACTTCCCCACTCTCCCTCCCGAAAGTCAAGCACTATCACTTGTTAGTTTTAAGTACAGGGTAGAGAGATTGGGAGGGGGGCAGAGAGAACACAAAACATATTGATTTAAATGCTAAGAGATGGCTGTGGGTGATGGAAGTTTATGGGTCTTGAGAAAAGCACAGCATCAACTGGATTCTAGGTGTGAATCCTTGTTTGATGCATGACAATTTAATAACATAACAAAATTGTCCCCTTCGGTGACAAAAGCAGCATCTATGTTATCATCAACAACTAGTTGAATAGGAAGGGGCTATTAATTGTGAATTTATTTATCGAGTAACTACAAAAAAATAGGTGCTCTGCGTAAAACAGGAATACTGGAGAGGCATAGCTCTATTGCTCAGACCTACAAACTAAGGCTAGCTCCTTGAGTTGCCTGTGCAAAGGGGTGCAAAATAAACTGAAGTTGAATCCTGATAAGACAGGCACAGTGAGTGGGAAATTCCTGGGTCTGGGAACAGGGAATTCAGAATGTGGTTGCACTCTCTCTCAAAAGGCAAGTTTGTGTGCTCTTGGGTCTGTCTTTGTCAATGGAAGCTCTAGTGACCTAAGTGACAAGGAGAACTGACTTCCAGCTCTGGCCAAGCTATTGTTGACAATTTTATAATTGGATGACTAGAAGCCACTGATAGTGCAGGATGATGCAGCTATGTGGGGCTTCCTACACACCCGCATATTGCTAGTGGTGAGGATCTGCAACGGCTGCTGATTAGTCAAGGTTAAGCTGTTGGTTTTCAGACCTATAAATCTCTAGAGAGTTTGGGATTGGGTTATCTCTGGGACTACCTTTCCCCATATAATCTGTCCAGGTCAGTGTGATCTACCAGTCACTTGCTCCCAACAGTAGCATGACCTAGTGAGGTTTGATTGGCTGGGGCTCAAAGGAGGGTACAATTTTTTAATATGAAAAGTGGTATATAAATAAATTAATAAAATGGGCACGGTCACTGGTCCTCCTTGATCACCTGGATAGAGTGCCTTGTCTTTGCAGGTTGTGTGTGGTGCCTTAAGTAGCGATAGTGGTGCTGAGTTTCATTAGGAGTGCTATTCAGTGGAGTCCTGTGCTCTCATGCCTATAGGAGATTGTGAGAAAACTCGTGTTTGCAATCTACCCTTCTCCTTTATTTTTAGCTTTGCATCAGCGGTTGTCAAGTTGGGGTCATGGTTATGGTGGAATCACAGTGCAACAGTGGCATAGATCCATTAGTATTACTCTTTAGTGTAATGAGAGATGTAGAAAAACTGTTATTTATTTGCTTTCTCCACACCATGCATAATTTTAACACTTTGAAAAAGACACATAACCTCCCTTTCTACCTTTGTAGCTACACTTGGTTTCATAAAGAGATCACATTCTAATCTAAATCTTTTTCAGTTATCTACTGGATATTTGAATACAGTGAAGAGTACTGGAAGACTGAGCTGTCCCAGCTGGTTTCATTTAACAGTATTTCCACTGCAAACTTTTTCTCCATTCCAACTTTCCTCAATGCTCAATGCAATTACTCTAACCTGTGTTGGACTTACATCAGCTATCCATTTGATCATGCCATGCCATCATATTTTGCTAAGGACCCAAGGTCCTTGGATCTCAGGATCCACGTTGCCGAAAACAACTTGCAGAAAACAAACATTTGTAACACTCTCATTCTAATAACAAACTTAGAATGGTCTTCAACTAAGTTTTACCCAGATTAGACCTATTAAAATTAATGGATCTTTGGACCTATCTACTCTGAATAACCAGCAGGAACTGAGCCAAAACAAGAGGGCATTATCAGAATGTTCAGGGGATCCCTGACATTTCTAGAAGTTTGAAATATCTTTTAAAAGCTAAAAATGGCCAGCCACCTCAAAAACAACTATCCAACGAGGACTTAGTATTCCCAGTGGTAACTAGAAGCCACATGATTGTGAGTGTTGGCGGTGGTGGGGAATAAAATGAAGGAAAGAGAGTGAATCAGTTTGCTTCAGCCCCAGGAGTCATCAAACTTTTGGGGCCAGTGCAAATGTTATGTGGGCACCAGTCATAAAATGGCCGTCATGGGTATGGGGCATAACACAAAATGGCTACTGAGGGGACAACAAAACAGTGTACATATGTTACCTTATCAGGAACCCTATCTGTGTGCTGAAAAGAACCTATATCACCCCTCCCACCACCACACTCACTCACAGAGGTAAGCTTTTTGCACCTCTTCTCTCTTTCCAACTGAAGGGGAAGAGTTTCTAATCTGGCATCCAGCGTAAAGAGGAACTGAGCACAAGGTTTTTGTGGGGGGTATACTGCAGCATTTTGTTGGTGGTCCAACGTGTCAATATCTAAAACCTATTTACAATGATTTATAACTATTAAAACAAGTTATAAGTATTGTATGGAGAGAAAGCATGTAAGTGACTGCTTATTCTGTAAACGCAGCTCCAACTGAGAGTCTCTCTTGGTTTACACAGTAAAATACAACCATCTTAAAGAGGTAATATCCACACAGTCATATTTCAAGGGAGCTTTTGCTGAGATTATTACCTGCGGAAATGCTGAAGACAGCTTTTCTAACGCCTCCTGAAAGTGTTGTGTTATACCTGCTTCTCTTTTTTCCGTTAGCCAAATGTCATTTGTAGATCCCACTTCACATGTCTCCCACTCTCACTTATGCTTAGGAGCATAATGAGAAACGGACATTTCTCATTTTAAAAAGATTGTCTGAAAACTTCTACACGGCTTCCTGTTGTTAAAAATTCAGCTATTGACAGGCATCAATAGGCACCTTGCAAGGTTTTGTGTTGATGCCTGGTGGTTACGTAATTAAAACTGTGCAGATGGAAGGAAGCAAGAAAGCTTAAAATAATTCAAGAGGGAAAGAGTCTGGAGAAGAAAATGTGCCCACATGCCATCTTAAATAGGAGTACTTCAGTCTTTAATACCATACAATGTACTTAACACAGGATTTTATTGCTTATGGTATTTGTTATAACACAAAGAACTTCCAACTCAGGCTCATCCATGTGGCAGTTCCCTCCCGTGTAACAGGAAGTCCTCCTGAGTCCCTGAAAGGCGGCATAAGCACTGCCTGGGACTTCAACATTATTGAGTGGACTCTGTCGCCTCAACACCCAGGGAGGCAGGATGTTTCTGGAAGGGAAGAGCAATATATTTTAAACTCCTGCAAGAAAGTTGACGTAAAGTTGCCTGAATAAACTGCTGGACTATTCATTCTGTACCAAGGTGCTCTTGAGTGGGACCACTGGCTCACTGTTGTGGGGTACTTGTGAATCCAGGAAGGCTGCCTTAATGCACAGAGAGAGGCATCTTTGTCATTGTTGGGGGTGAGGAAGAGTGTGCTGTAACACTGACTTAATCCCTAATCCAAGATGGGAATTGAACATCCCAGTGGCTGTGGCCACTTGTGCAAAGGAAGAGGAAGGTGGTGGGAATGAACAGAGGGGTCTTTGGATGTACCCCCGCCCATGGAAGTCCAAAACACACCTTCTTATTGCCCTCCCCCGCATGAACATATATAAGGTGAAAATGAGATTTCTTCTGGGGTCAAAATATTTCATAAGCACTTCATTATAATTCACTTTTCTTAAAGAGAATTTGGAATGCCAAGGATTTTAGCTCATTAAGTAGACATGGATTCTCCTGAGGGAAATATCAAATTGACCCTTCTACCCCATATTCATTGCTATGGTGTTACTTTAGAGGTCTGACCGGAGGTGCTATCATACTGTAACCTGTAAAAATGCAGTAAGAGAATGAATTTTTTTTTTCTCATTTGAATTTACTATAGTGTGGAATAAGAGAGATCTCCCTGGGGTCATCTCATTGGACAAAGCTGGCCAATTAATTTAAAAATATAGGAATAAGAAATACAGTGGTAGCTGGTTAACCTCTTACTGATGAGACTAATATGCAAAGGCTTTAAGCATTGCTCCCCACTGCTAGACACTAAACATATTCACCGCATTATTAAGAATACAATTGGCTCACACAAGGTTTATGTATAGACAGAGACCTGCCTTGTCTTGTTTACACAATGTAACAATAAGTTGGGGACACTCAAATAGCCTCTTAGCTCCCAAAAATGTGTTAAGGGGTTCCTGATAGTGTTCCACCACCAGCCCCACTAACATACTAGCTATGCTACTGATATCATGTTTTTGCAACTGTGTAAGGCACCCTTTGTGAGTACCTATGAATGAACCTATGGCTTGATTGAGTGATCCCCCTAAATATTATGTGTGTGCTCTGACCATTCTTAAGGCACTGATGGCACAAATGTTGCTGGTAAAGGTGAATGTGGTGTTAATGTATTATAATAGGCCAGACCTAGATTAAGAACGGGGGGACGTGGGTGGTGCTGTGGGTAAAATCTCAGTGCCTAGGACTTGCCGATCGCATGGTCGGCAGTTCGAATCCCCGCGGCGGGGTGACCTCCCATTGTTCGGTCCCAGCTCCTGCCCACCTAGCAGTTTGAAAGCACCCCCAAGTGCAAGTAGATAAATAGGTACCGCTTTCTAGCGGGAAGGAAACGGTGTTTCCGTGCGCTGCGTTGGTGCTGGCTCGCCAGAGCAGCTTCGTCACGCTGGCCACGTGACCCGGAAGTGTCTCCAGACAGCGCTGGCTCCCGGCCTCTTAAGCGAGATGAGCACGCAACCCCAGAGTCGGACACGACTGGCCCATACGGGCAGGGGTACCTTTACCTTTACCTTTAGATTGAGAATAGCCTGAGTCCAGTCCTTTAATATGGGAAGCTGTTTTAAACCAAGTCAGGCCATTGGTCAGTCTATTTAGCTCAGTAGTATTGACAGTGGCTTTCCGGGGTCTCAGACAGCAGACCTTACCCACTCCACCTGAAGATGTCAGGGATTGAACCTGAACTCTCTGTATTCAAAGCAGATGCTTGAGTACTAAGCAAAGGATGAATGTCTGTCTCCAACTAAGCACCTGCCCTGCTAGTTTGTAAACTCAAAGTAAGAGCTGAAGCCAGCTGAGAAGCCTAGCTGTCTGGGCCACCAAGTCAAGGTGGAATATTCTGCTTAATCTGAGTTGTACTCTGAGATCACACAAAGTGCTCTCAGCCATGATTGCTTGAAACCATGTTCCATTAATTTCAATACAGTTTACTTCCAGCAAAGTACATTCTGGAATTTCAGTCTAAATCTGTGGTCATGCAATCGATGCCTGGGTATCATAACAAATTAAAAAATAATTATTTCATATGAGTATTACAAACTTTGGTGGTGCTAAAGAGAATTTGCTTTGCAGCAAAAACTTACATTGTTAGTATTTTGCTTGGGATTTGAAGCAGAGAACTTCTGTTATTTAGCAGCTCATAATGGGTGTTTCTGCTTGAGTGAATCATGTAATCAAAACACATTGAGATGGAGGGTAGTATCTTAGTGTAACCTTGTCAACTGGGGAAAATACTCCATTTTCTCTGCTTACGTCTTTAAAATGGCCAGACCTATACGTATGGCTCCAAATAAACAACCTAATTAACTAATTTAACAGCTACATATATTTGGCGAGCTTTCCAAACAACAAAGGTTTTTTGTGTTTTTTTAAAAAATAAATGATATACTAAGCTTGTTATCCAATGCTATTTAGTGGTGGGTTGTTGTGGTTTTAATTACATTATCTGTATTGCATGATATTTTTGACAGAATTTGGGTAGGAGGAAGGAGACTATTTTCATTTTAGTGTAGATTAGATAATTTGGCAGGCTCTTTCTCACAGTCTTATAAGAATGTATATAAAATGTCAGGTAGCATTATTCCCAGGGTCCTACTTGAGTGTAGGATGAGGTCCTGACAGATGTCTCCAAAGACCAAGAATTATCCCTAAAGCTGCGAGGAACATAGCTGCAGAAAGATAGAGTATAGCTTTTGGCATACTTAATTTCCATATCTTTTCCCCAGTCCATACATCTCTTTCTTGCTTCACATACATTTCTGTAGAATGGCCAGAGGCCCAGGATCTTCCTTCTCAGAGAGGGGGGCCATTAATGCAGGACACATTCTCTCCCAAGTAAGATTTCAGAGCCACATGTCAATTGCTGGCAGGGACAGAGCCAAATGTGGGTGGAGTAATGACTATAAATGTTACTGTTGTATAGTAAGCCATTCTACCCACCCACACCACTGTATTCCGTCTAGGAAAGAAAGAGTCTATATCAAAGCTCAAGGACACATTTTAGCCATGGAGAATGGGAAGTGAGGCCAATGAGGTACGGAGCATAGAAAAAGAGAGTGTGGCTGAAGAAGTTGTGTGGCTTGGAGAGAGTTCTAAGGGAAAGGTAGAGACGGGGCAGAGCAAGGTGGGTGCGGTCTGCCCTGGGTGTCACCTCTGAGAGGGGTGACAAAATGCTGTGTGGCAGTCAACGTCTGTGAGAGATGGTGTGGTTTTGGCATGCGCAAGCTTCCCACTGCCAAAACAGTCCACCTGCCTTATCACAAGGCACGCAATCTCCGCAAAAAAATGTCAACCACTCTGGCTTCCCCCCAAAAGCTCAACAACTCTGGCTCCCCCCAAAAATGAAAGCAAGTCAAACCATTTTTGCAGGCAAAATAAAAATAAAAATAAATCAATGGGAGGGGGGTGGCAGATCAAATTAGGAACACTTCAAACTGGCCCCTACCAGGGCCTGAGTGTCAGAGAGATAGGCCTGTAGCAACGTTAGAGGTGAAGAAAAGGCGAGGCAGCAATGTTCAGAATTAAACAATGTGACTTGCTTGGATGATAAGAAGTCCCAAGAAATCCCAGACTTTTATACCTAGGTAGATGACAGATCATGACTGTCAGCATTAAGGATTCCTGGTGCCCACTTGTCATCAATCACAGCTCTGAATTCACTCAATGACTATAAACACAGAGCAGTCAGGCTGGCTCATTTTGCAGAAATTGCAAGAATTGCAAGAAAAAAATGCATTTTTCTTTTTTAACTTTTTCTAAACCTTGTAGGCACTTTGTTTTTTTAAAAAAAATAAAAGATGAGAATTTGAGCTCAGAAATTACCCCACCCTGTCCAATACCTTTGCTGAAGCTCAGGTTATTTATCAGCATCCATCCAGCCTTGCTGGGAAAGTGATTCTGAACTCAGGGTGTCACCATTCTGCCTTTAAAGCCCTGAGCCTGTAGCCAGCTTTGTCTTAGAGTTATATAGCTGTAAGATATGAAGTAATAAACCAAATATACTACTTCACAAGGTGCAAAGAGTTTGGTAGGCCTGCTTCTTAAAGTCAATGATCCCAGCATAGTCAAATGGATCATAGAATTTTGCATATGCACTAAATCTCATTGGAATTAATTACACTTTTCACGTGCAGCATTTCAGCCTCAATTAGTGGGTGTGAAGTGGCCTGTTTGTACAGTGGAAGACAGTGGGCAGAGTTATGCCTCTGCACTTTCTTGCATTAGGAATGCAACAGTGCAAATTAAAAAAAAAAACATCTGTGATGTGGGGATCTGCACCTCCATAGTCTTTCCTTTTCCTTCGGTTCAGCTCACCTCTGTGACTTTGGCAGGAGAGAAAGCATTAGCAGCCACTTGAAATAACTCCCTGGGAAAGCAGTTAACCTCCAGTCTGTTGATGCACCGTTCGTGTTGGTGTGCCAACTCTCCTTCCTTCCATTTACAGTTCAGACCTGTCCCATTACCTGCCTAATAAAGTGAGAGGGAAGATAATCGCCATAGTCATTATGGTAGCCAGCTTGTGCAGATCTGTGAAGATGCCATGACTTTGGCGTCCTGGGGCTTGTGCTATCAAGTGATATAGACACATCAGCCAGTGCCTGATGCTGCCACTTAATTTATTATGCCTTGATGAGTGGACGGTCTTTTTTTCCAAGGGAACCTTTCGTCCCCTCATGTGTAGCTGCAATGTTCTTTCTGCTTTTTACAGATGCTTTGCCAAAGGTTGAGGAATTGAAGAGATTGTCTGTTTCCTATCAGCATCACTGCAGACACACATTAATCCCAGTTTAAAGACAAAAATGTTTCACACAGCAGCACACCCCCTTTTAATGGATTCTGATATTAACAGGTTAAAGCGTAGCTAAATGAACAGCATCCTAGATTTTAATAGTTTTTGACTTGTGATCATGACTATTGTGTGGGGCAAGACTATATATTTGTTGTTTGTTGTTGTTTAGTCATTTAGTCGTGTCCGACTCTTTGTGACCCCATGGACCAGAGCACGCCAGGCACTCCTGTCTTCCACTGCCTCCCGCAGTTTGGTCAGACTCAGGCTATATATTACCTTGAGACTATTGCTATAGGCATAAGTCTATCTACCTGCCATCTTCAATTTTAGGTAATATGTAGTCTAGCCATATTATGTAACTTCCAAATGAAGCAATCACAGAACCATATAATTGTAGAGTTGGAAGGGATCCTGAGAGTCATCTAATCTAAGCCCCTGCAATGTAAAAATCACAACAAAAGCATCCATGACAGATCACCATCCAACCTCTGCTTAAAAACCTCTAAGGAAGAAGAGTTCATCACATTCTGAGTGATTCCATTCCACACAACAGTTCTTACTGTCAGAAAGTTCTTCCTGGTGTTTAGTCAGAATCTCCTTTCTTGTAACTTGAAGCTCCACCTTCCTTGTGACAGCCCTTTAGATGTTTGAAGACAGCTGTCATATCTCCTCTCAATCTCCTCTCTTCCAGGTTACAAATACCCAGCTCCTTCAACAATTCTTCATAAGGCTTGGTTTCTAGACCTCTTATCTGCACATGTTCCAGCTTGTCAAAATCCTTCTTAAATTGTGGTTCACAGAACTGGAGACAGTACTCCAGGAGACCAAGGCAGACTAGAGTGGTACTATTGCTTCCCTTGATCGGGACACTATACTTCTGTTGATGCAGCCTAGAATAGCATTAGCTTCTTTTGCTGCTATGTCACACTGTAGGCTCATGTTAACCTTGTGGTCTACTGAGATCCCTAGATCCTTTTCACATGTATTAGCATGACTTATTTTTTAGAAACCCATGCTGGGTCTTAGTAATCAAAGCATCCTTTTCCTAGTGCTGACAGGCTGACCATTTAGATATATGTTCTAGGACCTTTCCTGATATTGACTGGTCAGTAGTTACTAGTAGGGTCTGTATTGTGGAAGACCCTCCATGAATATTCTACCCTGGCAGCTACATCACAATATTTCTTTTTTTTACCCAGGAATTTTAATCTGCTGTAATTCTTAGTTTTGCTTTTTATATACTCCCTTGGGGTTTTTTAAAATTATAATATGATGTTGGCTTGTACATTATCCTGAAATCCCTCAAAGGCGAAGGGTGGTAGATAAATGTTTTAAATAAGGAAAAATTCCATAACTTAACCAATTCTATTTCTTTGCAGGTCTTCCAAGGGAACAGCAATGCTGACAGTGTCATGCAGCATAAGTTTCTGCACTCAGTGAAAGCTCGTTTTGTGCGCTTCATTCCTTTGAAATGGAGTCCAAGTGGGAAAATTGGCCTGCGGGTTGAAGTTTTTGGGTGTACATACAGTAAGTATTTCCTATGATTTGGCAGAAATGCCACATTTCTACTGAACTGCTGGGTACCACATTGTAAACTTCCCTCTGTTTACAACCTATGTTGCTAGACCATTGCACTCACTGCATAGCTACAAACTGAACCTGTCACCAGATGTATACTCAGTAGGAAACTGTAGTCACTGCCACTCTCTGACAAACAGTGTAATGCCACCCGCGAAACAGCTGCTTGTCTCATTTGCCCTTTTAGCAATGTGCAGAATGGCCTACAATGTTGCAGAATTATAATATATGCAAGCACAACCATTTTTAAAGTTTAATTTCTTCTGCTGCAGATGGGCGAATCAGCCTTAAATTAATTTTTAATAATGGAGAAACATGTGCCTGTGATTGCCTTTTATTATATTCTAGTCATGACTATTTAAAAACACAGCAAAATGCCAGCGTAGCAAGTTGTTACTGAAATAGTTTTATTCTAGAAAGAAATGTTTTCTTAATAAGCAATCAACTGAAGTTTTATTTGCATAAGTGTATTGTAGAAGCTGGAGCTTTAAGATAGATGCCCATTAAAATGTCAGATGAAGATGACAGTTTCAAGCGTCCCAAAGACTGGGAAAAACAGAAATACCATTTAGTTGGGAGTGCCCTGAGTTGCGAAAAGGTGGGTAGATATGAAAGTCAAATAATCAAAATTCAGATTTCAAAGTTTAACTCTAACCTTGTATAATTAAAAGGTTCAAAATTGCACTGAGGATTCTTAGTATGTTAACCTGAATGCACATAAAATCCATTCTTCTGAATGTGAGAAGGCTGAAGTGGAGTTGGTACATGCAATGATATTGTGAGCAAGGCTTGTGGAAGTGTTTGCAACCCTCTCTCTCCTCTAAGATGTTCAACTTGAATGCCTGAATAGAGCCATTGTCGCCAGTGATGAAATAATGTGTGTTTCCCTCTGAATAGATCAGCACATAGAAATTGTTTCAGTTACCTTTGCTCTGTACTCAGAAATGACAGCTGAACAAGGGGAAGTGGTACAAACTGCGTGGGGGGGGGGAGAGTCAGTAACCATCAGCTCTTAAAAACTGGGCCTGGGAGAAAAAACAGCTTCCTGAAGACAATGAAAAATAGGTTATGAAAATGCCTTAGTAGTCTTGAGTTCTTGTCTCCCCCAGGGTCCATTGTTGAGAGGCTCTTTGGGAAGGGAAAGACTGCACTGTACCAAGTATGTATGTGTGGGGTGTAGGGAAGCCAGCTTGAACAGTTTTAAAAGAGGATTAGACAAATTCACAGAGGCTAAGGCCATCATTGACTGCTAGCCATGATGGTTATGCCCTGCCTCCATGGTTAGTGGCAGTAATGTTTCTGAAAACCAATTTCTTGAAAGCCCCAGGAGGGGAGTGGGCAGGGCTCTCATGCTTAGACTCTCCTTGCAGCTTCCCTGCAGGCATCTGGTTGGCCACTGTGAGAACAGGATGCTGGACTAGATTATGATGATTAAGATTAAAATTTGTATACTGCTCTGTACCCCCAAGTCACAGGGCAGTTCACATTGGCCTGATCCAGCTCTTTTTATGATCCTTTTATGTCCTGCTTTTTTGTGAAGAGACTGTGTTGTGCTGAGCAGCAGAGAATAATCAGCTTCAACATGCTCCTATTGCCTGTTCCCTTTCCTCTTTGCCTTCTTCAAAGGAAAGATTTTTACAAAAGGTCAGTCAGGCTATGCTAAAGGGATAGGTATTTTTTTTTAACTTAGAGGACTAATGATTCTTGATCTCCACATATTCTTTATTGTTGCTTTCAGGGCTAAAATAAGAGGAAAGTCTTGTATCTGACAGCCTAATGTTGTCAAAGAAGAGGAAATTGAAGGGGAAACAAGGGCAGAAGGATTGTGGATGAGCAAATAATATTACTGCAGAGTGCAAATATTTGGTAACATTGGCAGGAGGTGAAAGGTTTGAGGAAAGCTTTGCAAAAAACCACACCCAGTAATAACAGAAGTAAGTCCTTTGGCTGGAGGCAAGCTGGAAGTACATCTAGAATCTTTCTGTATTCCAGTGTTTCCTGGTAGAACAGGACTAGTGACATATCTAGTACATCAAAGTGCCTCTCTCTCTCTCTCTCTTTTTTAAGGTGACCCGTGGTGTTCCCACCCAAAAATGTGTCTGATGTTGTCAGAGACTAACAGGATTTGAAGTGCGTGGTGGGGGCAGGGGACCAGGAGAGTGACCCAAGAGAGGGGACCAACAATTTATGGGGTTTGATGCCACTCACAAGGCAGGAGCCAGGACAGAGTTGGGGAGAAAGAGTTTGAGATGGAGGAAGATGCTCTAGATGAGGCAGAAGAAGAGGCTTTTCAGCCTGCAGATGGGTCAGTACACTCCCCACATCCTCCTCCCTACTGTCCCCTAGAACCAGGAGGAGCTTGAAGCAGGAATAGCAGCAGTACCTTCCGAGCAGGAGAAGTCAGGGAAGGGTATATAAAACATCAGGGGGCAGATGTCTCCTGTTACTGCAACTGCTCCTCAGGGACTAGACACGTGTCATACATAATGTCAGGTTTGGGGCAAGTATGGACATGACTGTCAAGGAACAATCAGAGTCTTAGCACACTCCTGATTCCTTCCTGGCAAGCAGGACTTGCTGTCAACACCAGTCAGCTGATTGACACCAACAACAAGTCTCTGGAATCATCTCTGCAAATGAGTTCCTGATGGTGAACTGCATAGTGCAGCCACTCACTACCTAAAGTGGGCTTGATCTCAGCACCCATAGCTGATCAGTGCTAACAAAAAGCAGACTGGGTTTGGTGTTTACAAGCCAACAATACAAAAGTTGTTCCCCTCAGGCAGCATCTACAAAGAGGGGGGAAAATACTTTGGGCACCATTGTGCTTTTAGGTGGCCGACAGCTTTGTTCGCCTATCAAAATAGCCCACAGGGTGGTAGTGGATAGGGGTAGTTGGAAGATATCCCCCACCCCTGCTCTATAACATGGCCAAAACCTTTTCTGTATCTAGACAGCAATTGTGACAAAACTGGACATAACCCTAGTATGGACTGCAGGAACTGTGAGGTTTCTCCCACTAGAGATATTTCAGAGTCTGCTGGCTTTTTCCTTTCTTTAAATCTCAAGTGCACAGAAAATGAAAAGTGATGAGCTGGACAAGGGAATAAAAGGGAACCTGATTGTGAATTAATTAGAAGAGCAGTTGGGTGACTGCCAAGCTGTTACCGTTTGTTTAGGAGCAAAGCCAGGAGAA
Organism: Podarcis gaigeae; assembly: GCF_964106915.1. Taxonomy (NCBI): domain Eukaryota; kingdom Metazoa; phylum Chordata; class Lepidosauria; order Squamata; family Lacertidae; genus Podarcis; species Podarcis gaigeae. Next base: position 89,296,801 of record NC_139678.1, on the reverse strand, counting down.
CAGGGCTTTGAGTTAAGTGTCTCATTAGAACACCAAGGGTAAAATCAAAGCATGTGTTTCATTAGATGCACCCTCTTCTGATCATGTCATGTCATTTTGCTTAAAAAGCCCTATATACTTAGGCAGTAGACAACCAATCTGAAATGTATTGAAATGTATTGATCAAGATGAACAGTGATCGAAACCACAAGTATTGATCTGACATTTTTGCATGGATGTGTCATCGGAATCTCAAGATCAATATGCCCAACACCAAAATTATAATATTTCCTTCCAAGCTTTCATTTTCTTATTCATTCTCTTCAACCATTGGCAACATCACCACCCACTTTGTCAATCAGGCACAAAGCCTTGCTTGTATCCTTTCTCTCCTTTTCTTCCATATTATGACCATTACCGAATCACATTACAGTACTTCTATTACAAAAATGTAGCTCTCCTCTCTGTTCTCTCCGCAAAAACTACCACCAATGTCTTTTTAGCCTTCTGACATTTTTTCTTCCTAGTCTCCCATTATCTCACCTTGATGATGATGATGATGATGATGATGATAATAATAATAATAATAATAATAATAATAATAATAATAATAATAATAATTTATTATTTGTACCCCGCCCATCTGGCTGGGTTTCCCTAGCCACTCTGGGCGACTTCCAACAGAGATGAAAAATACACTAAAATGTCACATATTAAAAACTTCCCTGAACAGGGCTGCCTTCAGATGTCTTTTGAATGTCAGGTAGATGTTTATCGCTTTGACATCTGATGGGAGGGCATTCCACAGGGCGGGCGCCACTACCGAGAAGGCCCTCTGCCTGGTTCCCTGTAACTTGGCCTCTCGCAGTGAGGGAACCGCCAGAAGGCCCTTGGAGCTGGACCTCAGTGTCCAGGCAGAACGATGGGGGAGGAGACGCTCCTTCAGATATACTGGACCGAGGCCATTTAGGCCATTTGATCTGCTTACTCGCCTGTTTTCAACAGTTCCATGCAAAAATTGTGGACCTCTCCCATTGTTCTGACCACATGACACCCTTTCTTTAAAAATGTACGCAGGCTTCCTCTGTCAAACTCTCTGTGGTCTTGTCCTCCTTTACTCTATGCACTTAAACCACATTCCCAACATTATTTGCCTATTACTTTCATCCATCCAACTCTATCAGTTCCCCTAGGGTCTCATGAAACAAACCCTGCCCTTATGCATGAAATTGTTTCTCACAAGCCCTCCATGCAATTGTTTCCCTTATTTCCTTCAAATGCTTCTTCGACGCTTACTTTTTTTCAATGGAGCTTTTGGTTACTTGGTTCAAACACCAATCTGCCAGTAAGAGTAAATACATACAGTTGATATAATTATGTGTTCTTCTCCTTTTCCTCCCTTTCCTGTCTTTTCCTATATTCGTTTTTAGGTTGCAGGCTCCTTGCAACATGAACCTTTCAAATCAGTTATTTGTAAAGTGTCATGTACACAGATGGTGCTGCAATAATAATAATAAGTATTATAATAAGTATAATAAGGATAATGCAGTAGTAGCAGCAGCACTATAGTTGTCTTTGAATGGAGCATATCATCCAGAATTCAGCTGCTTATCTGAGGGAGAGTTGCAAAATTTGCTCATGTTGCTTTTCTTTCTTTCTTTCTTTCTTTCTTTCTTTCTTTCTTTCTTTCTGCAACACCCTTTGGTGTTATTCCCAACACTCAATTAAGATTAACTAAAGAGAGGGGAGCCATATGCACTAGGTCTACCCACTCACCGTGGCCCCAATACTCTCCTTGTTATTTTGGTTCACAGGGGGAGCCTGTATGCATGCAAGAGGCTTCCCATTTATTGACAGCAGATGGATAATGCGGGAGGAGGGCTGGCAGAACATTTGGGGTGGGGCCAGCATGCCTTGCATGCACTCTATTTATTGCTCCATACAATCTTGAATTGCCTGAACAAGGCTATAGATTTTCCAGGATAACATATCATTTTGTTTTCTGTGTTAAAGTAAAAAGAAAAGAAAAGAAAACCTGGCCAACAAGACTATATACAGAACAAATGCAGAAACCATTTACTCCCTAATCCCAAACAGCAATCTGATCAAGATGACAAGACAAACAACCAGAGTTATATCAGAGGACAAGTGGAGACAAATGGCAAGCTGATTGTTTGGGATGCCTGGAGGGAAAACAGGTTATCATTACATTTCAGAAAGGTCTTGTTAGCTTTATCACTGGCAAATTCTGCTGACCAATGGCAGCATATTTTTTTAATGGGAAGAGATTGATGGCCACACTTCAAATGCTGATTCTATTCTACAACTTACATCGTAGTCTAAAAGCATCAGCACAATCCAGCATAAATTCTGCTAACTGACTAGGAAGAAGTGTATGTAAGGGAGAGAGAGAGAGAGAGAGAGAGAGAGAGAGAAGGGGAGGGGAGGAGCATTGCAATTCAATGACTGCAGGAAACTCTTTGCTTTCAGAAGTTAGGAAGGCTGCCTTCACCTTGTGCTTTCATATTATGCTTCTGGAGAAAATGATTGTGCAAACCTCCCTTATCCTACCTCTTCTTTTCCTGCACTGATTGTGTCTTTCATGCCATAAGATAAAATTAATGTACTGGAGAGAAATGCTTATGAACTGAAAGCAGTGATAGCTGAAGTCTTCATAGCAGAGTAAGAGAAAATGGATAAAGTAACTCTCTGGCTGAACAAGAAACCTATGGCAATACCTTTAGGGATGCCAGAAATCTGAGTATCCTCTGTGACATTGCAGGGATCCTGGAGTGTGACTTGGAGTGTTCATGAGGTACAGCTACTTTGAGGGGGGATTGAAAAAATATCACAGACCATCATTAGTATCACACTCATGCCTTAGTTGCAGTAGAACTCCTGAGTCCTGTGATCATCCCACCATGTTGGCTGCTAATGCTAGGTCTGAAAAGCCTGAGGGCAACTCCCCACTCCACACCCAAAAATCCCCAGCGCAGTTTGAGCATCCTCAGTGGCCACAAAATGTTGAGCTCCAGTTGGAAAATAAAAATTAGGGAAGGGGGACTAGAATGTGCTTCTAATATCTGTGAGGAAGACACAGTTGGCTGGCTGTCAACTTGAACAGGAACACTCCTACTAGGAGGTGAGTATATTCTGACACACACACATATATCTTGCAGGTCACACTTGTTTCTACTTCTGCACACTTTGCCTAAGTGTTCCAGTGGTCTTCCCCGCTTTGTCACAATAAATTTCTGATTTCCACTCCCTTAATGGGAGTTGATGCCATTTTTTTCTTTTCAGAAAGTCATCTTTTTAAGCTTTGCTTCATCTTCAAACTGCATGAAGTGTATGGTTTTTGACATGTAAGAAGTTCTTATTATGTTTAAGTAGAAGCCAGTGATTTGTTGTCATGCAAACTGTCACTGATGACTTCTGAATGTCACGAGTGCTAGCTTTGTAGGTGTCATCTGTTTGTTTTGCTTAGGGTTCTTCATTCCCCCACAGATTTCATGTCAACAGTGGAGCAGAAGTCTGACATAATGTACTCCCCCACCACATGACAATGCTGCTCTACTGAATCCATGTATACAGAAGGATGAGAACATACACAATGTTGTTGCCAAGTAACAACAAACCATTAAAACTTGTAGTAGAGTTAACCCCACTCCAACTTTGGTTTATAGGAAGCTCTTCTCTGCCTTGTCATTGGGCAGACATTGCATTTCTGCATTCAATTCCCACTACCCCTTAGTAAAGGTGAAGTAAAAGGTAAAGGTACCCCTGCCCGTACGGGCCAGTCTTGACAGACTCTGGGGTTGTGCGCCCATCTCACTCAAGAGGCCAGGGGCCAGCGCTGTCCGGAGACACTTCCGGGTCACATGGCCAGTGTGACATCGCTGCTCTGGCGAGCCAGAGCCGCACACGGAAACGCCGTTTACCTTCCCGCTGGTAAGCGGTCCCTATTTATCTACTTGCACCCGGAGGTGCTTTCGAACTGCTAGGTGGGCAGGCGCTACCCCTTAGTAGGGATGGGCAAATCAGCCAGTTTTGTTTTCTCTCAGGGCTCATCCAGACTGCCTTTTGTGCCACGTTTCTAGGCACAGGTCCAGGATTTTTTGTTTTTGTTTTGTCCTGGCACTTTCCTTGGGAAACCCCATATTTTACCACTGAATCAGAGCAAACAGCAGTTGGATTTTCTGTGGATTCTCATTTCCTCTGATTCAGCAATAAAAAATGGGTTTTCCCAGAGAACGTACTGGGACAAACAACAATGATAACAACAACAACACTTGGACCCCCACCGTGCAGCCCAGACACTGAGGTACAGCTCTGATAGCCTTCCCTCACTGCGAGAAGTGAAGCCACAGGGAACCAGACAGAGGGCCTTCTTGGTAGTGGCGCCCGCCCTTCCATCAGATGTCAAGGAAATAAACAACTATTTGACTTTTAGAAGACAGCTGAAGGCAGCCCTGTTTAGCTAGCATGGGTAGGCAAGCTAAGGCCTGGGCGCCAGATCTGGCCCAATCACCTTCTAAATCTGGCCCGCGGACAGTCCGAGAATCAGCGTGTTTTTACATGAATAGAATGTCTGCTTTTATTTAAAATGTTATTTATGGGGCATAAGAATTCGTTCAATTCCCCCCCACAAAATATAGTCCAGCTCCCCCACAAGGTCTGAGCAGCAGTGGACTGGTCCTCTGCTGAAAAAGTTTGCTGACCCCTGCCCTAGTTATATGAAGACATTATTTGGCTGGAAAACTGTGCTGCGAAATTTGCAGAAGTGCAAATTTCAAGGGGTGGTTGTGTTTTGGTGCACATGGTCAGTTTAGGTAAGCTCACCTTTAGATGTGAATTGAATTTCTCCCACAGTAAGTCAGGCTGGTGCCATTCACCTTATTTTGAATCAGAATCGGCTCACTAAAACCCTTTCTCTGCCTTGAAATGAAAAATGGCAATTCTTACTGGTATGGTGCAGAAAAACCACAACTCATCCCTTGTCAGTATCAGGGGGATTATTTTCATTTCCCCTCTCATTTGGAAATAACCAGTCACCAACTGATGGATTTTATTTTATCTTTTTGCTGGAGTGATGGGGTGGGTAAGCAGAGTGTTAAGAAAAACAAATAGGGAATAAGCACCAGAAGATTGAATGTGATGCAAAAAGCACAAAGATTGTACTGGTTAATATCATAATTGCATCTTAAAAGAGCAAGAAGGCAGTCTGAAAAAAAAAAAAAGATGTGAATGTAGATGTATTGTTTCAAAGTAGTAAAAATTTAGATTGTGAGCACCGTTAAAGCCCATTCACAGCCCTCATTCCCTCAAAGAATCTGGGACACCGTGGTTTAAGCGTTGCTGGGAACTGTAACTACTGACCCAGAACTCATTGAGGGAAATAATATGCTTCAAGTGTGTTTTAAAGGTACAGTATTTATACAGTTATAGGCTGGGTAAGACCTGCCATGCAAGGGGAGGATGCATCCTGATTCAGGTGCCACCATGAGTGGGGAATAAAAAAAGGCCAAAATTTGTATCTGAATGGTGCAGGATGACTTTTTAAAGAGATGGCCCTCTTTAAATAGGTCGAGGGATGGTCACTATTTGGTCTCTGCTTCAGGCAGCGGAATATACTGATTTGACACTGAACTTGAATGCACAAATATTTTCAAAGACTACAGAATCCCTAAAGATTTGTAGGCTTGACCATGTAGTATTGAAATTATATTATTCTAGATGGCTGCTGTGCCTCAGTTCTACCAAATGAGATAATAGGATCAAGGTTTTGTATCTTTATGAATTCTGAGAAGTTGATGTCAAATATAGCTGCTAAAGGGAGAAGGCTGGGGCATTATGTGACTTGATGTAGCTGCAGCTATCATTGCAAAGAAATGCTTTTGTGCAGAAGTTCACACAGTTTTGCACATGCCACCACAAACATCAGAAGAAAAAGTTGGTGAAGTCATGGCCTGTCCAATTTGTGCATTAACAATTCACCCATGTGAGGATACTGATTTTTAGCATTGTAGAGTATTCAAAGACCTTTGCCAAACATGAGCTCATGATCTATACATGAGAAAGGCAAGAGAAGTCCACATACTGCAGATTGGGACTGGGAGTGAGAGGTAGCATGTTGCCTAAGGCTATGTATTAAGTTGGTGGACAGGCAAGATTTTAATTTAGGGATTCCTTACTTAAGAACTACAGTGGAACCTTGGTTCTTGAACTCAATCCATTCCCAGAGTCCGTTCAACTCTCGAAACCATTTGAAAACTAAGGTGCGGCTTCTGATTGGCTGCAGGAGCTTCCTGCACTCAATTGGAAGCTGTGTTCGAAAACCAGAACACTTACATCTGGGTTTTCGGCTTTCGAAAGCCAAAACATCTGAGTGCCAAGGCGTTTCGAGAACCAAGGTAGGACTGTAATGAACATACAAGAGCCCTGCTGGATCAGACCAAACACTCATCTAGTTCAGCATCCTTTTCTCTCTCTTATACTTCCTACAATATTGTATGACATCATAGTCATTGATATCATTATCTTCCATTACCTTGTCCAATCCCCTTTTAAAGCCATCCAAGTCAGTGGTCATCACTAAGGGCTTTTTCCAATTATATTTTATTGGTCATCACTATGCTTTGTGGTAACACATTCTGTAGGTTAAGTATGCAGGACGTGAAGTAGTATTTCCTTTTGTCTAACTGGAATCTTCCAACATGATTCACACTCTAATTAGGCTATGCTAGGAGATGTCCCAGCAGCCCTAACAGCTCACTTTGTGTAAAGGAAATGTTCTCAAATGTTAACCTAATGATATATGGCTCAGATTAAGATTCATTATATATATGTGGCTCAGGTAATGACCTTTTTTGAAAGGGATGCCTAGAACAATAATAGAATCATCAAGTTGGAAGGGACCCTGGTATCATGTAGTCCAACATCCTGCATTGCAGGAATCTCAGCTAAAGCATCCATGACAGATGGCCACCCAACCTCTGCTTAGAAACCTCCAAGAAAGGGGAGTCGGTCCACTGTCGATCAGCTCTTACTGTCGGAAAGTTATTCCTGATCTTTAGCTGGAAACTCCTTTGTTGTAACTTGAAGCCATTGGCTTCAACTTGAAGAGACATATGAGCATCATACAATAGTTTTGTGGATTACTGACCCAAGGAAAACATGTCTGGTGCCATCATCGTTGCAATTAGACACCAGGCTAAAATATATTTTTACTTATTCAGGCATTTGGTAGTTACGTTAGCCTATACTGTGGTGCTCATCTCATTATGGGGTGCAGTAGAACTTGTCATTATTTTTGCTGTTGGGGAAACATTTTTGAAATTCTGTTATTCTACATGGCCTCACATTGGAATTTTTTGTATATTTTATCTGTATTTTATTCTGTTGAGTTGCTTTTGAGACCTGTTTTGTATGGGAACTGTAAACCCTGGATGACTGCTGAAGTAAGGTCACTCTTGAAAGCCCGCGACTCTGCCTTTAAGGCAGGGAACATAGATTTATACAGAGGGGCAAGAACAAAGCTCAGGAAAGGCATTAAGGCGGCAAAACAACAACACAAGCTTCAAGTCGAGAATTGCTTAGCTGATAACAACATGAAACAAGTGTGGCAGGGACTGCAACAGCTAACCAACTATAAGGACAATACAAGGAACACGGTTGAGGCTGATGACTCGTTGGCAGAGGAGCTGAATATCTTCTCCTCCCGCTATGAGGTTAAAAGATCAGGTATAGTAGCTCCTGCCCTCCAGCCTATAAACTCTCAGCCATTCATTCTATATGACCATGAAGCGAAAGCTGTGTTGAGGGCGGTGAATCCCAGTAAAGCCCCTGGGCCAGATGGGGTGCTGGGGATTGTGGTAAACAACTGTGCCAATCAACTAGCAGGGGCTCTGACAAGGATTTTTAGCATCTCTCTGCAAATGGCTTGAACAGGGTGTTTGACAAACCACCAACACCCATGGAAACATGCCTCTGAGCTTCTCCTCATCAGTCCACTATGAAAATGAATTAGAGACACAGGTGCTAGAGAGACTTTTCAGAAGTGGCCTCAGCTTTGGAACTCTCTCCCAAAATTAGTAAAGGTAAAGGGACCCCTGACCGTTAGGTCCAGTCATGGACAACTCTGGGGTTGCAGCGCTCATCTCGTTTTACTGGCCAAGGGAGCCAGCTTCCGGGTCATGTGGCCAGTATGGCTAAGCCACTTCTGGCGAACCAGAGCAGCGCACGGAAACGCCGTTTACCTTCCCGCCGGAGCGGTACCTATTTGTCTACTTTCACTTTGACGTGCTTTCGAACTGCTAGGTTGGCAGGAGCAGGGACCGAGCAATGGGATTCGAACCGCCAACCTTCTGATCAGCAAGCCCTAGGCTCTGTGGTTTAACCCACAGCGCCACCCACATCCCTCCCAAAATAAGTACACATGGCCTAATTATTTTAAATGACTTTGTTTCAAATTATGTTTTGCTACAAATGCTGTGAGTCTTTTATTTTTTTAAAAAAACTGGTTCATTTCATTTGCATTTCAAACATTGATTTAAAGTTTTTAATTATCTTTTGCAAGCTGCCAGGGGAGGGCTTTGCTCTGGACACCTGCACATAAATATTGATCCTTCCTGCTTAATGTTTATTTGCTTTCTTTCCCCTGTAGAATCGGATATTGCTGACTTTGATGGGAGGAGCTCCCTCCTTTACAGGTTCAACCAAAAACTGATGAGCACCTTCAAAGATGTTGTTTCCCTGAAGTTCAAGAGCATGCAGGGAGATGGGGTCCTATTTCATGGAGAAGGGCAGCGTGGAGATTATATTACACTGGAGCTGCAGAAAGGGAAGCTGTCTTTGCACATCAACCTGGGTATGTTCAAACATTTCGGCATATTTTTCACCATGGCGGTTGTTGTTATCATCTATCATCTTCTTCATCATCCTTTCCTTAAATCTGCCAATTCTAAGGACAGGTTGGTCAAAAAGGGTTGGGAGAACGAGAGTAATCTATTGACATACATATTATGTTTTGTTTTTGTTTTTAATAATTTGTTAAAATATGGTTCTGAGTTTTGAAGGAGTATGTACTAAGCACTCTTGCTGTACAGATGGCGTATCTATACGTAAGCACTGTGGCAGGTAACATGCTAGCTGACCCAGCCCCCTGAGCTTCAGCGCAGAGCCGGTTCTTTCCAAGTTATACATCTATTGGCTCCCTACACGATCTGTACTCTGCAGATGCTATAAGATAATACTACAGCTGCCATTAATTGAGCTTTTGGGTGTGCAGTGTTAGCGTACTGCATTTTGACATCTGTTTATGCCCATGAACATAACATGCATGTTAACTACCAAGAACTAACATTTGCAAATTACCTGCAATGTTCTGGCCATCATTTCTGATATCTTCAAGAAGTTCTCATCAATCTATGTGCTATGTTCGAATCAAATTCCTTGGCTGAAGTTCTTTGCCTGCTTGTGTAGTTGGTGTCCCATGGAAATCAGTAAGATGAGCAGTATGTTAATGTAATACTCTGAAATAAGTCACTTAGGGATGGGGGCGGGATTTGAGGGGGGTATGCTATGCAATCTGGAACTAAGCTGCCAAGTCCATACTTCCTGAAGCAATGTGTGGGTTGGCATGCTCCAGAATCTATACCCCTTCAGAATATGAATGATGTGATCTGCTCTTTATTATTTCCGTTAACCTTACCATTTCCCAGCTGCTAGGCACAACCAAAAAGCACAGTGACTTTAGTGCAGTTCAGTGGTCCAAGAAGCGACTCCATGTCATTCTAATTGATAAGTATGGAAGTATTGCACTGGCTGCCAGAAGTGACCTGACCCAACTCAGTATCTTAGTCCTTGTGTGTAAAGCTCTAAACAGCTCTAGACACACCAACCTAAGAAACTACTTTTCTTCAATATTACGCATCTTGGGTCTTGTGACTGTTGGTGGCACTGCTGCTGTGTAATGTCCATTTGGAGTTGACTCATGATACAGCCTCCTGGGTGGTGGTAAAACATTAATGTTTACGTAGGCATAAAATGACAGATATGTGCTGTCCCTTGACATTTTCAGCTGTCAGGAGTATGTGATTTTTTAGATGCTTTTAATTGTCTCTGAATATTTTAAATAAGTTTGTGTGGCTTTTTAATTGCATTTTATCATGTTTGTGTTTGCTGCTCCTGGGAGCCTTTGGATACAAAAGTTGGATACAAATTTACTAAATAATGCCTATGGGGGAAAAGATGGTTGTGGCCATCTACTAAGCCAAAGCATGCAAGGATGTATGGTTACTTCCTAGACCATTTGAGGAGCAATTTTCAACCTGCTTTCTAGCTGCTCTAAACATGGAAACCACAAACCGAAAGATAAATACAAAATAAAAAGCAGCCCTAGGACCACTCTATGGAATTGTAAGCAGTTTTTAAAATGAAATTGTGTATGTGTTTGTTTAAATCACACATTAAGTTGCAAATGGGGAATTAACAGGTTTTCAGAGGGTTGTGTGTGAAATAGACATGAGCAAATTAAGGCAGTTCTACCCCTCGCTAGGCTTTCTCCGAAATAAGTGTGCATAGGACTTCAGCCTTGGAAGAACAGATAACAAGTGCATGACAAGTAGTTTCTGGGAAAATCTGGCACACAGTTGAGGATTGCGAGATCTTTTTTATTCAGTGTGACATGGAGCACAGTCCTAAAGCATGTTTATTCAACAGTTCCATGAGATTGAATCCCACTGCGCAAAGACAGCAACCTTAAATGTGCTTAACTATGTGCTGGATTACCTTTTTAGAGGTGTTTTCCTTTCAGTCCTGCTGCCTGAATGACATTAATCTGGAGGCAGACACAGATTTCATTTGACTCCACTTAGCTGTGCCTTCTCCATAGGTACCTGGCTGATTCCTTACCTATTCGCTGTTTCTTAACCTACACATGGTATGCTTTCTCTTTGATGCAGGTTGATTTGCTTAGATTGTACCATTGCAAATCTCCTTAGCTGCTTTTATACATGGTCTGCTTCAGCATGTGTTCATTACAGAAAATCAATAAAAATTGGCTTGTTAGCCTGTCAGCTTGTTAGGAAATATGATTTCTTTAAGCCTTTGATCATTTGATTCATTTTGAGATTGTTCTGCAAACAGCAGAAGCACAGGGAAACTAGTATTTTAGAAAGGCAATAATGATTTATGTGACATTCTTGGGGCAATAGCCGTATTATTTATTCAATAGGATCAGTTTTCCCTCTCTAAAATTTGCAGTGGAACCTCATTCTAGCCTTACCTTTAGAAATCCCAAAGATTTCAATAAAAAGTATGCATGCCACAGTCATTTGATTAACAATGTAATTTCTCCACCACCTCAGTGTGCTGGACATACGGTATATAGAGAATTATGTCTAGGGACTAGGTGTAAGGAGGTAATAGTAGGGCTTTCATTTATTTTTTTAGTTTTGCTCAAACTTGTTGAGCTTTTTTGCCAAAATCACCAAAAAAATAATAATAATGTTTTTGAGCTATTTTGAAGGTAAATCAGCAAGAACAACACTGCTGACCTGGGCTGCCATACATCCAGATATTTCTGGACATTTTGCCGAATTTAGGTAATAGATGACAGGAAGGCATTTCTCCCGAATGATGTCATACTTCCAAGGACATCAATTGGAATATGCCACACCCCAAAGTGGCTCTCCTGGTGCGGCAGAAATGCAATGCTAGCTTTGCAGCAGAAGGGGCACTGTCGCTTACTGGGAAGGACAAGGGAGACCAAATGCAACCATTTTTGATGTGTCCAATATGTGCACAACTGTGCATGCTCATATCGTGCCAAACTCATAAGTGACCCAAAAACATCACCAAAAGGGGCAGAACGGGGAAGCGGATGGAACAGGGTGTTTGCAGGCTTTTTCAAATATGTTTCAAATATACACAATTTCACTTAAATGCACAGTGCCTTGGAACGTAAACTCCTGTGTAAATTGGGAGTTGCCTGTATAAAGCATTCCTCCTGCTACAGATGTGGTTACATAGCCATAATTGGTGATTCCTTGTGTTTGGCATTCATCCAGTTCTATTTGTTATATATTCTTAGAGTCAGGTTTGGGCAACTCTTATTTATTCTCATTAGGCAACTCTTATTTATTCTCATTGGGCAACTCTTATTTATTCTCATAGCTATCAGATTAATCTGTTAAGAGACAAATAGTTACTGAACTAATGCCACTAACAGCTGGTAAACTTGCTTCTGTTTCCTACTCTTTAAAACAGACAAGTTTGCAAGGATTCAATTGTGTTGCCTACCAAAGCTTTTTCCTTCCCTCCCTCCTTTGGGTTAAAAGATTATTCTTTTCTCAGATGATCATTTCAGGGCTGAGGTTGTGCTCCTGCCCATCTGTCCACTTCAAGGATTCATTTCACAGCTGCTGCAGCTCTTCACTGCGCTGGGTCATCTCTGTCCACGCAGAAAACAGGTCTTTGATTCCCTGTAATTGAACCCCTGCCTTGGGCGAGGTGCGTTAGCTGTGTGTGCTGCATTCAGCTATCGGTATGCAATCAAGCAAGGAAAATAAGAAAGCCTGGAGTAAATGTCTGGAGTGTATAGAAAAAGAGTTCATGTGAAGCATAAAGACAGCATCAGGTTCCCCAAGGAGAAACAATAACAATAACAACAATAATAAACCCTTCCTATTTCTGGTTCTTGTTTCTTCCTTCCTTTTGAAATGTAAACCTAGTGCAACTGTTCATTATTGTCAGCTAAGAGAGCTGTCTCTTGTGGTTAAATCATAATAATTCAGTATCATGTGATATTTCCTGAGCCACATTCTCCTACTTCAGAAATAAAGGATTTTGTCTTCTGCAATGGTTTCCCTGATCTGTTATACTATATTCCAGGGGCAGGAACATTTTTCAGGCTGAGGACCTCATTTGCTTCTCTCTCTCTCTCTCTCTCTCTCTCTCTCTCTCTGTGTGTGTGTGTGTACAAACCATTGGTGGGTGGGATCAGAGGCAAAAGTTGGCATAATAACAAATGTGAATTTGACATCTTTGAAATAGACTAGTTTCTTCACACTGACACATCCCTATCTATCTTCGATCCAGGCAAGCGAGAAGTGGCAAAAGAAACCCCCCCAAAAAAACTAAGGATGCAAAGCAGGGCTAGTGAGGGATATGGCTCAGAGAAGAGGGAGTGTGGCCTGAGGAGAGTCCCTAGGTCCATTAAGGATGCATTTGACCCCCAGAACTAAAATTCCCTTAATCAGAGACATGGATGGAAATAACTTGGAAAAAATAGATTAGCTGCAATTGGCGCTCGCTCTCTCTCTCTCTCTCTCTCTCTCTCTCTCTCTCTCTCCTTAGAAAACAGATCAAATTCTAAAATGACAAAATGAATAAGGGGCATCAGGCAAGTAGGAGGAAGATTGTGGGTGGCAAAAGAGCACTAGACAGATTGTAACAATACATAGCAAGAACCAAGGCAGTATATGTTAGAGAGACATTTGAAAATAACAAAATGAATTTCAGCATATTAGTTCTTCTGCACAATAGTGCTTTCTCATAAGAAGTTTCCTTACCGGAAGACACACATCTTGCATAGTGACAAGCTTGCTAAATTTAAGGCAGCAACTAATAAAATTTCTCAATCTGTATTTTTAGATGGGTGAATTTTAGGCATGCCTACATAACTAGTGATTCATACAGCCAAATGCAGCCCACCAACCTTGTGTTGTGACCTGTTGAGTGCTTGATAGCCCCCAGTGCCTACTTCTCCAGGCGGCTAACAGATTGAGGTTGAATCCTGACAAGACAGAAGTACTGTTTTTGGGGGACAGGAGGCGGGCAGGTGTGGAGGATTCCCTGGTCCTGAATGGGGTAACTGTGCCCCTGAAGGACCAGGTGCGCAGCCTGGGAGTCATTTTGGACTCACAGCTGTCCATGGAGGCGCAGGTTAACTCTGTGTCCAGGGCAGCTGTCTACCAGCTCCACCTGGTACGCAGGCTAAGACCCTACCTCCCCGCGGACTGTCTCGCCAGAGTGGTGCATGCTCTGGTTATCTCACGCTTGGACTACTGCAACGCGCTCTATGTGGGGCTACCTTTGAAGGTGACCCGGAAACTGCAATTAATCCAGAATGCGGCAGCTGGACTGGTGACTGGGAGTGGCCGCCGGGACCACATAACACCGGTTCTGAGAGATCTGCACTGGCTCCCAGTACGTTTCCGAGCACGATTCAAAGTGTTGGTGCTGACCTTTAAAGCCCTAAACGGCCTCGGTCCTGTATACCTGAAGGAGCGTCTCCACCCCCATCGTTCAGCCCGGACACTGAGATCCAGCGCCGAGGGCCTTCTGGCGGTTCCCTCATTGCGAGAAGTGAGGCTACAGGGAACCAGACAGAGGGCCTTCTCGGTAGTGGCGCCCGCCCTGTGGAACGCCCTCCCATCAGATGTCAAAGAGATAAAGAATTACCTGACATTCAGAAGACATCTTAAGGCAGCCCTGTTCAGGGAAGTTTTTAATATGTAATGCTGTACTGTTTTTAACACTGATTGGGAGCCGCCCAGAGTGGCTGGGGAAACTCAGCCAGATGGGCGGGGTATAAATAATATATTATTATTATTATTATTATTATTATTATTATTATTATTATTATTATTATATTCTCCAATTTGGCAGGTAGACAGCGGAGCAAGGCTTTTCCTTTTGCAGTTTTACTTCTGCAGTTTAGCATAGTAGGCTCCAAGCTTTGAAGGCCTGCTCTCGGGCCTTTTTTATGTATATTAACTTTTTGCCACTTATAAATTAGTGGTGAATGCTTCACCAACAGCATGGGCACATGTAACCTATCATCCCACCACTAGAAATTTCTTCTCAAAGTTCCAATTATTTCTCATGAAATTGTTCAGATGTTTTGCTTAAGAAAGAGACTAATAGTTTTCTGTGAAATTTCACGTTAAGCAAAAGAAACAACAGACAAAACATAAACATAAAAAACAGGCATTTTCAACTCTCAAACAGTAGTAATAGCAAAACTGCAACAATGCTTTGATTTGAGAGAAGATAATCCCTGTATGAATTAGTATCTACAATATTCCATCACAGAGAACCAGGTCAGATTGATCTGCAAATAGTTGTGCACCTCACCCTCATCCTTGCCCTAGTGTGAAGATTTGCAAAGATGGTAAACCAGGCATCCCCAACCTTTGGCCCTCCAGATGTTTTGGACTACAATTCCCATCATTCCTGACCACTGGTCCCGTTAGCTAGGGATCATGGGAGTTGTAGGCCAAAACATCTGGAGGGCTGCAGGTTGGGGATGCCTGTAGCACACTCTTAAACTCAATAAAGTTCATAGTGGGCACTTAAAAGAAACAGAATCCCAATAGTTACCAAAGTTTATTAAATTTTTAAAGAGGGGATTTTACACTTAACAGGCCAACTCCATTTAAGTATCCTGAAAATGGTCTCTAGTTTGAGAACATTAAGTGTTTTGCCACCTCAACTAGCATTATTTGCAATAAACTCAACAACTACAGTATTTAGTCAAATGTAATGCATTCCTTTTTTGGCCAAATTATATCTTGAAAATTAGGGTGTGTATTAGATTTGATGGTGCCAGAAAATACTTTTTTGGTTTCAAGGTTTTGAAAATTGAGTTGTGCATTAGATTCAATGGTGCATTGAATTCGTGTAAATATGGTATGTAGTCTACCAGAAATTGGTTCATCAATGGACCACAGTCTACCCTATGCCCACCCTGATCTATACTTGTGTATATTTACTCAGAAGTGAGTCCCACTATGTTCAGTGTGGCTTACTTCAGTTGTGTATATAAGATTTGAACCTTTAGATACAATCTAACACATCCCATTCAGAGTGACTGACTCACAGCTAGGGTGTGTAGGATTGCAACCCTAGTCTAGGTTAAAATGAGGTGACATCTGATTCTATGATCAGTTGATATGTGCTATATTTAAGTAGATTTTATTTTCATCTGAAGAGACTGAGCTAAAAGCATTAAAAGGAGAATTAGTTTTTTTAAAGCCTTTTCTCATCTTCCCTTTTCTGATTAATTATGTTTGTGACAACTTTCGAGAGCTTTCCCCTTGTTACATAAACCCATTAATATGCTTTGTCCTCAGCTAATCTCTTTCTTTCTTATTTTTTCGTTGGAAATGATGCCTATTATTCCTATACCTAAAGGAGATTAGTGCATTACAATTGTAAAATATCCATTGTTGAAAGGAAGTTTTAAACAGAGTTCTTTGACACTATTAGTCACTCTGCTTTTCATGAGAGAGTTCAGAATATCCCATTGGTTTTACAAAGAGAGGGAGGCCATTTAGGCTGAAGTTCTATGCATTAGGACTGAAGGAATGGACAAACATTTTGAAGTCAAGAGCCACCAATATTTCCTTGGAAGAAAAGTGCCCAGCGACTGCACATACGTACCCCAACCATACAGCTACATTGAATACAACACTAAGTTTTGTAATTTCTCTATCAGCTGTGTGTGTGTGTGTGTGTGTGTTTGTGATGCAAAACATGTTGAACATTTCACAACACATATTGGTTCAAAAAGTGTGAATTAGGGTTTGTTTCCCATTTCTTAGTCCTGCGGCAGCACCAGGTCATTCTGCTTTTTTGCTCTTACGTGTCAGGAATGTGGAAGCAATGTAAAGCACGTAACAGTGATGGTGAGGGAGTACAAAATAGAAATGCTGATTGGCTTGTCACAACTGAACCAATATACATGGTCAATTTATTGATGGGGACTGACCACAGTAATCATATTTTGCTGGTTCTTCAAGATCTCTACTGGCTGCCAGTATGTTTGTCACTACAATAAAAGCTCTAGATTGGCCTATAAAACTGCACATGATTTGGGGCTGCAATACCCAAAGGACTTATTCCCCTGTGCTAATCTGCTTGTAGGGTCCTACCATGTGAGAGAAAATGGCACACTTTTCCAGGAAGTCATGGGGACCCAACCAGTCTAGTCACCCATGATTTCTGCACTACATGATCATTTTAATCCTTCTGTAATGGTTCTTTTGATTATCGGCTACTTCTTAAAATACAGTTTTAGGTTCTCCGTGTGTGTGTGTGAGTGTGTGTGTGCATATATTGTAGGCATGAGTGGAATTTTTGTAAGGTGCCCTGAACACTATTTTAGAACAAAGATAGGGTATATCACAAGTGGACTCTTTATTACTGCATTTGCAATTGTTTAAGATAAAACCTATTTTGGAAAGAAACTACTTTTGCCATTTTTATAGATGTTTATTGTCTGTTTACCGATAGTTGCCTTGGTGATATTATCTTGTGTTCTTGATAATGGTATTGCTGCTGCTTCTCTGCAAGGGGTGGTGGCCAAGTCAAGGCTGCATACATACACCAGTCAAAACGTATTAGCTGCTAATCATTTCGGAAGCATGGTACCGGAGACTTAGAATCGATGGGTCAGTTGCAATTTGTGTCTTTTCGCTGCCCCTGCAGGAGATGCCAAGCTGCGTTTCAGCAACAGTCACACGTCCGTCACCTTGGGCAGTCTCCTGGATGACCAGCACTGGCACTCGGTCCTCATCGAGCGATTCAATAAGCAGGTGAACTTCACGGTGGACAAGTATATGCAGCATTTCCGAACCAAGGGAGATTCAGATGACTTGAACATTGATTATGAGGTGCGTCAGACTTTTTTTGTGTAGCGTATGCTGTCCTAAGAGAAATGATGCAGGGAGATGTGCTTTCCAATCCAACCTGGCTTTTTTAGTGATAGCAGGGATGCTATTTTATCAAACAATGATTTACTTACTCCATTACTGCAGAAGGAGTGCACACATGAAATTAGAGGAAGGGCTGTAGCTCAGTTGCTTTCCATGCAGAAGACCCTAGAGCGGGCATCCCCAAACTCGGCCCTCCAGATATTTTGGGACTACAATCCCATCATCCCTGACCACTGGTCCTGTTAGCTAGGGATGATGGGAGTTGTAGTCCCAAAGCATCTGGAGGGCCGAGTTTGGAGATGCCTGCCCTAGAGTGTCCACTGCCTGTAATCAGAGAAAGCTGATGCCAGTCAATGCAAACAGTCAATGCAAACAGAGAGGCAGTGTGGTGTAGTGATTAAGAGTGGTAGACTCATAATCTGGGGAACCGGGTTCGCGTCTCCGCTCCTCCACATGCAGCTGCTGGGTGACCTTGGGCTAGTCACACTTCTCTGAAGTCTCTCAGCCCCACTCACCTCACAGAGTGTTTGTTGTGGGGGAGGAAGGGAAAGGAGAATGTTAGCTGCTTTGAGACTCCTGAAGGGGAGTGAAAGGCAGGATATCAAATCCAAGCAATTCTTCTTCTTCTACTGAGCTAGATGAACCAATAGATTGACTCAGTATAAGGCAGTTTTCTATTCTCCTATCCTGAAAGTTTGTGCCAAGAAAGCTAATCGCACACAAAAATAGCAACTCTTGCACTGTCTCCAGGCCACATTGAAGGGGGGGGTAAAACTCCCCTAAACACCACATCTGGTACGATGCAGTTCAGTTATTAATTACTGCTAGAAGATAGGAACAGCTCCCTTCCTTGCTGCAGTGTTAGGGTGTGGGAGTTGCCATCCTCACAATGTGTACAGGATGACAGCCAAGGTCAGCCAAGCACCTGTAATTTGCCACTGGTAAGCCATCTGCTCTTGAATTAAAAGTGAACCGGGAACAAATCCTTTAAAGAGGAAAGGAGCCAAAAGTGTGGATTGAAAGTCCGACCCCCCGCTCTCTCTTCACAACATCAAGCAACATCAGCATTTGGCTACAGCATCGAAGCATCCAAGGAACATCATGCTTGCTTAACGTGACTCCTCACAAAACCTACTTAGCAAAAGCACAGCAGAAGGAGCAGCAGACTTGTCTAAACTGCTAGGAAAGGGGGCAGAGAAAGAGGAAAGCAAGCAGCCTACAGATACAGAGGAATCTCATTAGTCCAAGAGGCTTGGCAGACATGAGCAACCAAATGCAACACAGCAAAGGTGTGAATTGCATCATTCTGCGCCAAGATGGATCCCTGCCTTGGAACAGAAATGTGTACCATTTTAGGAGGATTATACAGCTCTCAAGCTCACACTCTCTTCACCTCTCTCTTTCTCTCCACCCCCTTTAGCTAACTTTTTTTCTTTCTTTTTGCCCTTGAGTTAGAACATTTGACAAGTTAGGCTTGAATACATGACTCTCACTCATGCAACATAAAACCATCATTTGGCATTACATGTGAACTGGGTCATAGTGAAGCTCCACTGATTCGGTGGAACTTGACCATGTGTAACTTTGCAACGGTGATATACTTTGATTTATTCTGTTTCACGGGTGCTTGAAAAAATCTAATTTGAACTAACTTGCTCTGCTATCAATGTACTTTCATGCTTCAAAAATTTTCAAACACAGTTCTTTATTCAAAGAATGTGTCGCAATATATTTTGCATACACGCTATGGGAGAAATATGTTTAGAAGTGCTTATTTAAATTATGAATTTCCATCATATTATATATTTAAATATTAATGCAGAAATGGGAAAGGAACAGACAAGAGTGAACACATATGGAAGTGACATGGAAATGCACCCATCCTTATTGCAGTCTGTAGAATTTCTCCCATGAATTTCTTTGAGTTAAGTTCCAAGCATAATACAAATCAGTTTGATCCCAGTATGCATCAGGCCAATTTATACCTAAAGACCAGTTCAGAAAAAGAAACTAGGTTTGTTCCTTAGCTTTAATATCTCCATTGCTTCACCCCAGCAACTACTAGACTAATGAAACTTTATCTTAGCACACTTAAGGGATTAAAGACCTAGCTAAGGGAACTAAAACAATTAGTCTGGTAATTAAAAATATTACTGATCACTAAGGAAACTGTTTTTTCCAATAAGGTGCAGTGTAATTGATATTGATTGCCCTGGTTTTTTTGTTTTTTGTTTTAAAAAAATCCACAGAAAGGGATCCCTGAGCTAGAGACTTTTAAATAATAATAATAATAATAATAATAATAATAATAATAATAAACCCTCAGGAAGAAAGAGCAGAGGTTGCAAAGTGTCTGAAGCAAGAAATAATGAGCCCCAGCTAAAGAGCTAGTCTTTAAATA
The DNA here is from genome assembly GCF_964106915.1 of Podarcis gaigeae. Lineage (NCBI taxonomy): Eukaryota > Metazoa > Chordata > Lepidosauria > Squamata > Lacertidae > Podarcis > Podarcis gaigeae. The sequence continues at coordinate 89,276,698 of NC_139678.1, read as the reverse complement.
GAATTCCTTCTGCCAGTACTACATTTAATATGGGCCTTAAAATTACACATGACTATCATAGTGCAGAGGTACTTGAAACAAGGTTTTGTTGCCTTCTTCCTCAAATATGACCTTACCGTATGCATTTCAAATGAGTTTCAGAATTGGGCACTGAACAGAAGAAGACTGGACCCTCTGACCTATGCCAAAAGAAATATGTGGGTGTGTGTGTTTGGGGTGAGGCTGTATCACCCCCAAGCCTCTCAGCAGTTTCTGCTACTATCAGTCATGGTATCCATCTTGGAAAGCTATTCTCACTGGATGAAAACTTCCAAATGTTGATGCTGGGGGACTACTGCTTAGCTCTGTTTTGGTTTCTCTGCTGTGGTGTGCCACAGGATCCCATCTTTCCCACCCCCACTATTTGATACATGAAGACAGTGAACTCATTTGGAGATTTGGAGATTGATGTCATCCAGCTCTGTTTACCTTTTAAATCTGATTCAGGTGATGAAGTAGAATGATTGAACCAGCTTAAAGCTTGGTCATTTACTGCTTGAGGGTCAGTAAATTGAAGTTCAGACCAAACAAGTAGGTGGCTTGCCTGTCCAGGTAGCAGTGTTTACCTTGTGCCGGATAGAATTTCATCCCCCACTAAAGCATTGTAGGGAACTGCCTGGTACCAAATCGGTCCATCTCTCTAGTTCAATATTGTCTACATTGACTGGCTGCTGAAGGTTTCCTCCAGGGAGTCTCTCCTAGCTGTACCAGGAAATGACAGAGAATGAACCTGGGACCTTTTGCTTGTAAAGCAGATCATCTTCTACTGAACCATACACCTTCCCTTTTTTCTGTCAGGGTTGCTGGTTGCTGGCAATGGGCAGAGCCACAGCTGATGAAGCCAGTGGGGGGGGGGAATTAATTAAACCAGCATAAAGACCACTTGGTTCAAGGTTTCATCATGGCTGCTGCAGAACTGGAATTCTCAATTCTACTCAGAAGTAGAACTGTGCAAAGACCTCCCTACCCCTTCAAACAAACACTGCTGGATGAGGCAAACCTGCTCTGTGCCATCTAACCCCAGATCCAGCCCTGGGTCAATTTGGGCCTAATGTTTAATTGGGTTTTTGAAACCTTATTAAACAGTTAGGGGTGGAGAAAGAAGGGGACACTGCATCAAAGGTTTGGGTACAGCAATGACCAGCAAATTTAGAATTTTCTTGTGGATGAATAATAATAATAATAATAATAATAATAATAATAATTATTATTATTATTATTATTATTTATTTGTACCCAGCATGGCTGGCTGGGTTTCCCCAGCCACTCTGGGCAGCTTCCAACAAAGATTAAAAATACGTTAAAATGTCACACATTAAAAACTTCCCTAAACAGGGCTGCCTTCAGATGTCTTCTAAATGAACTTCACTCCAAACATTCTCCAGTATTGCTTGTCATTGCCAGTCTGGTTCTTAATTTTATTTTAGGATTCATCCTGTCCTATCAGGCATACTGATGATTAGCCAAACTTCTTTCTGAGCATGAAGTTGCTTTACAGAAAAGCTGCAAAATAAATACACCATATAAGTGTGGCAGGCAATGAAAAGTCTTCATCTACTGAAATTTGTCCTTCTAAATCTTCCCCTCTTTTTGTCATTTAGTATTTGACAGTGTAGGACATTGGAATGAAACAACTTCTTTATTCTGTTTTCTATGGTCTGTTTTTCCCTGTGTACCCACAAGCAAGAACTTTCTCTCTCTCCATGTTATGGCTATTAGAGGTTTTTTAAAAGAGTGTTGAATTTGTTCTTGTACCAAAGCTCAGTTTTGGAGGAATCCCAGTCCCAGGCAAACCAGGAACTTTTCTGAAGAAAAATTTCCATGGCTGCATTGAGAACCTTTATTACAATGGAGTCAATATCATTGACCTGGCAAAAAGACGAAAGCCACAGATCTACATCGTGGTAAGAACTCAATACATATTTGCTGACTTGTACTTTTCTTGAAATTGTCGCTGTTGACAGGTACTGCTTGCTCTACCAAGCAAAAGGCTCTTATCTTACATCTGGCAAGTCATGCACACAATTTGCTTCTTCAAAAGATGTGCTTGAAGGCTGGGGCAAAGCTAAGAGTTATTGAAAGGCATGTTTGAAAGCTTCAGGGATCCTGATTTAAGTGGACTCAGAATTGTTAGAAGAAGCTACACAAGAGGGAGGGAATAGAAGGGGGAAGAAGGTTTATAATCATAGGCACTACATGACATAGAAAAGATAAGATTCTGAGAAAAACTTCTTGAAAATGGATTTTCAGGTCCATGGTTAATGCATTGGATTGCCTCCTGAGTTTCAGGTTCTCTCTCATACACAGATTGCCTAATGGTGTAATCCTCTGCATGTCCACTGATAAGTAAGTCCCATTTTCAATGGAGCTCACCAAGCCCCATTGAGTTCAATGGGATTTACTCCTAGGCTAATGTGTATAGGATCATAATTTTCTAAACTTATCCCTTGACTCTGCCCTTTCCTAGCCCAGCATCCCATTCTAACAGTGGCCAACCACTTTTAAAGTTCTAGCAAGAATTCAAACCCAACAGCTTCCTATTATCTTATGGCGGAACTCTCACAATCTGCATATGCAGCTATAAAAAGAAGAGGCACATAGGCTTGGAAGGGTTCCAGCTTCATTATGCTTTTCTGTGAAAAAACACGCTTCCAATATATGTGAGTATCTCCTGACAATCTCAGGGAATGCCTCCTCCCATATGAGGCTTTTGTCATCTTGCCACTTAAGATAATCTGACAAGGTCCTGCTACAGATCCTTTAGGGGGATGCTAGATGAGCATCCACCAGGAGCAGGAGGCCTCTGCAAGAAAGATTTACAATGGTTGGATAATAACGAAACAGAGCTTTCCCCCAGAAAAAGATACAAGGTAGCTGCACCATTTATTTCACAAAAATCACTTAGAATGATTTTGCCACCTAACTTCCTTTCTGGGAGCGATAGAGACTCTTTATGTATTAAATGAAAGCTCAGAGTCTGGAGTACCTACCCTGGAGAACCACTGGAAGCCTTCATGGGTTTCATGGTGCCCATGGGCACTAGGTTGGCAACCTCTGAAATCAGTGTTGGCCCATCCCATTTCACCGCCTGAGATAAAACAGGAAGGTGCTGTCCCCTTCCACCACCTCTCTGCCAAAGCCTTGCTTACCTGGATCATGCAGGGTGCCCCCATGGGATTCTGCTGCCCAAGGCAGCTGCCTTAGTTCGCCTCATAGGTAGGCCGGCCCTATCTGAAATAAGTTGTTATCCTGATAATATAAGCACAGCAGCATTATGTACACCACTTTAGATATTTTACAGTGTGTTGTTATTGTTGTTATTATTTTATCAATAAATAGGCTTTTATGCAATTTACAAATATCCCACCAACATAAAAAGATTCTTGAGACCTTTCAAGGTTTCTTCTTCTTCTTCTTCTTCTTCTTCTTCTTCTTCTTCTTCTTCTTCTTCTTCTTCTTCCACTTAGCTTGAATTTTGAAATGCCAGGGAGAGCTTCAGGTGTCGGTGAGATCTAACAGCAAAATGAAATGACTTTTTGTTTTCTTTAACAAGCAGGCATGTGTTTTTCCCTCATGCAACGTTGAGGCTTCAGGGTCAGGCGCCAGTGCAGACTGTGGGAATGACAATTCTGAATAATGGGTCATTTTGGCAACAAAATGGGCTGTCTGGGGAAATGAACCAAAATGGGTAGTATCAAAAGCGTAAAGAAAAATTCTCAGTGACAGCTGAATTTAAGCTAATAATGCATTCTCTTTCTGTGAATTCTAAACACCATCAGTAAAGTGCTTTGAACCACCTTAAATCTCACGTAGATGTTAATCTCACTTTTAAGAAAATATTGAGTACCTTTGATCTCAAAACCCATATTATTATCAAAGCACGTCAGATGGATAGCAGTACACAGAGGACTTTTTCAGGTCAGAAGCAAGGAAACAAAAGGTTGGGGGCTGTATCCAATGGTGCCAGTTTTTTCAACAGGAGGAGTTATTCTGGTTGTGAAAGAGTATTTGCTCCAGTGGAGGATGCTAAATCTTCCATGCCGTGCAACCCTCTGGAGCAAGTATTCAAGGGTGCAGGGGTTATCCTCAGAAATTGCCTACTCTTCCGTTAGTGGAATCTTCTCCTAGATCAAATATTCTTCTGTGAATGGAAGGAGACTATTCAATTCATTCCCTTTTGCCTGGAGTCAGACAGGCTTAAAATATAACCAGCTATGTTTTGAAGTGGTTGCGGTATGCATTGCTGAACAGACACTGGCAGAAAACTTTCCTAGTCGTTGGCCACTGATGAAGCTAAGAAATTGACTGAACGTTGATGTTTATTTTTGGATAATGGGACAGAATGCTGATCTGCTGAATTATTGTTCATTTACGATCTGGTGGGGAATCTTTGGTGGGCTGATGACCCATTACCCCATTAGAAAGCTGCCAGGGCCTATTTTTCTATAGCCAGATGCAGAGGTTGGTGAGGTCAAACCAAATCCTATATCTTTATAGCACATTCACAGCTATTTAACATGGCAACAAAAACATTTACTTCTTATTAACTCCAGTCATGTTTCAGCTTTGATTTTCTTCACAAACACTCCCCCAGTTTTTTAAAAAAGCTATTGAACACCTTTTATCTCTCCTAACAGTACAAAAGACAATTAATTCTAACAGAAGAATGCAAATAAAAGTCAATGGACAGTTGAATGGCAAGCCTCCCAGCTATTCAAGTCCTCTAACTTAAAAATGTAATTGCATCCCCGAAGTCCAATTCTGTTCAAGTAGAAAAGTAGCACAGGAAGACTGGTGTGCTGGCGTATTGCTTGCAGGGATTATTTCAAAAAAAGGCGTCCTCTACATGCAGTCCATAGTAATATAAGCTACTTTACTTTTGCATTCTGTAAACCAGCCATCTGTGGCCACGACCCAATGAGCTACTTCAGATACACCCAATGACTTGAGAATGCCCAGTAGGATGTAAAAGGCAAATCCCAATCATCTGAAAAGGACTGGTTTTCAGAAATGAACATGGAAGGCAAACAGAATTCGAGGCTGCATACACACCACACATTTAAAGCATATTTAAAACACCCCTCCCAAACAAACCTGGGAACTGTGGTTTAGCCCACTCCACAGAGCTACAGTTCCCAGCACCCATAACAAACTCTGGTTCCTAAGATTCTTTGTGTGGGGAAAATGTGTTTTAAATGTCTGGTATGAATGCAGCCCTAGTGCATTCCATTTTAATGATGTGTTTTAATGAAAGTATTAAAACATTTTAGTCCTAGTGAATAAAACTGGATAGGTTTTAGGCCACTATACCCCTGACTCGGCACAAAGTATTAAATCTGCCTTTGTGCTATTTCACCACTTTTAGTTGTCCTGTCTGGCAAGGTGAATTTGAAAGACAAGCCTTTGGTTCTGCTTCCTTCTCCATTGAAAAGAGGGAAATATCAAGCTATCTGTATTATGTTTGTCCATTATTCCCTTTTCTGTTTTTACCTTTGTTTCTTAGTAGAATGATTTATGATTTTTAAAATTGGCTGCTGCTGTCCTCTGCAGTTGCGTCTCAGCTACTGGACCAGGTAATGAAGTGATAATGCTCGGTTACGGCAAGCGTGAAGGCAGTAAAATCTTTTGTTGCGCTGTTGGCCAGTGACCTAAAAGCTTAGGAGACTCAGATAAAGAAAATTCAGAATTGCTTAGCCAAGCATATGATCCTCAAAGTCTCTCAAAGGGATGAAATATCATTCTGCTGAGCCCTTTCAGTTCTGTTATCTGATACTTTTCTGAGCAGGGACATAAAAGTTTCCCAAGAAAGGAATTCAAGTATATGAGAACCTTTGCTCTTTAATGACAATCAGTGACTTCACCTCTTTTCTCCTGAAAATATTAGCTTAGTTATGTACAGTAGAGCTTCTGTATTAAGAGCATCCCAATAACTGAAGTGTCCTCTCTGCTGACAAAAGACCCCATTATCCTCTTTATATGACCATTAAGTAAGTACAAGCCTTCCTTAAGGAGATTTTTCTTCTTCTTCTCTGACTTCTACTCTCAAAGCAAGGCTAAAAATTATCTCTGAAACAATTTCTAATAATCAGCATGAATAGCTACGTTCTTCTTCACTTTTTGCCTGCATAATGAGAGCATCATGATTATTATGAAATTGTTACATACTCAGGTACTCAGATACTTTATGAAAAATGCATGTGTGTATCACATCACTTATGGAGAGGACTTCTGCATATCAATTGTGGCCTTTCCTATCAAAGCTTGAGTAATTCGAGGCCAAGAAAGAAATGACCATTTCTCCCAAATATTTTAAAGAAGGAAATGGTATTTTTACATGTGAGCACCCTTCATAACTGCTCCAATATGGACGTATGTGCATACAAAAAGTATTATAATTAAGAAATCCCAACCCTGCTTCAACTTTATTTGGGTTAACTGGAGGCCCTGTGCTTCACCTTTCACTTGCAGCAAATCTGAAGCACATGGCTTCCCTCGAAGAAATATGGCAGCTGTAGTTTATGTGCCATGGTGCTACAATCCCCATCACCCTTAAACTGTAGTTCCCATGATTTTGGGGAGGAAGCAGTGTGCTTTAAATGAATGCTGTGCATGGGACTTCACACAAAGAATTTCTGTGACATCCTAACTGTGGTATTCCAACACAGTGCTTGTATTAGCCATACACTTTTTATTAATATGTTTAGAAATGCTTCCTTCTGGAAGACCGAAGATGATAAGTTTAAGGAGCTGAAGATCCAGACTAACTGAAAGGCACCCTCAGCACTCACCCAGGTGTTAAATCTAGCAGCATCAGCGTAGGATGGGACACTGAGCTGAGAGATTACTTTTATGTCTCCTGGGTTTGTAACTGCTGGAATTTAATTATCCTCATCACCCGCACTCACAGACTTCAACTTTCTTCTGATAAAATAGTAATCCACACTTGAGTAATCAGCAAAATAGGCAAGAAATAGAGAATTAAGTTTCACTCATTGATGCTATACACAGAGACAGTCTCGGGATGATTGCTAAGACCTCCTCTTAGTCAGATTACATAGCATTTCCTTAGGGTTCTGTTAGGTGATTTCTTTTTAAAGGTGATATTGCATGCCAAGACATGTTCCAAATATGCACTGCCTCTCGCTTAATGTTTTTAACTAAACAATTTGTATCTGCTTTGATAGCTTCTACAATGGCCTGTTTGCAACAAAGGAAATTCCCTTGCTTGCCATGTTACTCCTGAAAATAGATAGTGACAGACCTCTTTCCCAAGTGGATGAGGGTCAAGGCAGTATCTACCAAGGAAATGTTAAATATCTCTGTTTAATTGCCTGAATTTAGGAAGTTCAAATTGTAATAACAGCAGCAGAAGCCCCTTTGGAGTACATTTCAGTACCTGTTAAAGGAATCGTTAATCAGACTGGAAACATTGGACTCAATGGAGTTCGTAAATGCCAGATGAGTGCTAGATGGAGTTTTTAGCAGCTAGACATGTCTGATCTTCTAGTTTCCCTCTGGAGGATAGAAACTTCTTATTCTATTTCACAGCTAGGGAAAAGTTTGAGGGGTTTTTTTAATCCTTTTCTTTTTCAGTTAAAGTGAGTTCAGCTGTAATAGCAACTGTTCCAGGGAAGGCACTAGGGACAAGCTAAGATCTAGTGTCATTTTTTCACGTGGTTTTGACCCTCATTCATGCTAATCTCACCAAATCCATCAGTGAGAAGTGCTGAAAAGGAAGCTGGCTAGCCAGCACGGCCCCTACTGTATGTATTCAATTGTGCAGAAGCAGTGGCTGTACTGTATTCCATTTATAATATACATCCAGTCACCTCAAAAATTTCATCTGTCTTGGATATGGGTGTGCAAATGTACCGGTAGGGTTGCACAATTAGTTACCAGATGAAAAGGAGGACAAAGTTCCTGTATCTTTACTTTGTTCCTTAGAAAAAGGAAAGTCAACAGTTTTTGAACTTTCATTTAGGGAATGTTCAGTAACCTGTAGCAAAGACCAAGGTCACTAAATTACCCACAGAGATGACAAACTACTTGCCATTCCATCCTGTGCAACCTCCTGAACTGAGAACTGGCCACAATATATCTGCCATCCAGAACCAAAATGGGGCATTAAGTTGACCGGCAAAGTTGTTAAGCCTCAAGACTAGCTCTGGAAACATCTACCCCTGCCATGTTTGGTTGCACACTATTATTAAGGAAGATTGCTAGGAAACAGGCTGACCAGCTTAGTCCAGATGTGCCTGGTGATGTTCATTCTAAGAGCTTCATAGACCCTCTGCTGGCACAAACCTGCAATGGCTGCAGGATAACCATCTGCACTCCCAAATTCCAAAGAAAGCAAAATTCAGTTATGAAGAATGAGGGTGTATAAAGTGTTACCAAACAGTGATATCAGACAAACAGTGAAATCTTGTAAGTCAGATCTACAAATGAAGAATCTGTCTGCTTACCACAACCATGTTCCTTTAGGATCCAGATCCAGGAGATGAATAATGATAATGATAATATATTATTATTTATACCCCACTCATCTAGCCGGGCCTCCCCAGCCACTGTGGGTGGCTCCCAACAGAATATTAAAAGCGTGATAAAACATCAAACATTAAAGACTTCCCTAAACAGGGCTGCCTTCAAATGTCTTCTAAAAGTCAGATAGTTGTTTATTACTTTGGCATCTGATGGGAGGGCGTTCCACAGGGCGGCGCCACTACCGAGAAGGCCCTGGTTTCCTGTAACCTCACTTCTCACAGTGAGGGAACTGCCAGAAGGCCCTCAGTGCTTGACCTCAGTGTTTGGGCTGAATGACGGGGCTGGAGACGCTCCTTTAGGTATACTGGGCTGAGGCCATTTAGGGCTTTAATGGTCAGCACCAACACTTTGAATTGTGCTCAGAATCGTACTGGGAGCCATGGCTGCTATCAACTGCCCTATCACTACCCTATTCACTTCAGATTTGTGTTGACTCCGCATCTTGACATGATACATCAAAATTCCCAAAATAAGAAAAAGTGGGGGAAGCCCACAGTAGCAATTTGGCCATCTGTTGTACGAACTTTAACAGAGTTCTTGCCGTTCTGACATATGGAATGAATATCATGTTCTGCAAGGCTGGATGTACTGGAACAAAAGACAGTCTTTGCACTAAACAACCATCACATTCAATAAGTGACATCTGGCAATCTTATCTGGACCTCAGCCAGGATTGGATTATGATAAAGTGAAGCAGTGCCCATGGCATCTTCTCATCAGATGAAACAATAAAGCAATCATATTTTTAAGGGTCAATTTTGAAATTGCCTCACAACCTTCAGAGCCCCATTATTGGGCTGTGAATGTTCTGTGCTTTCTGACTTGTGTGAGCAGGGAACAAATGGAGAACTTAAATCTTTAGCAGCTCAAGAATCACTAGCTTTGGGGGGGGGCAGGGGAAGGTTCAGCTGACACCTTCATCGCACACCTTTAGGCTTCAGATGAAAACATTTCTCTTCACCCAGGCTGTTGGCTGATTAACATCTAATAATGTCAGGCTTCAGGGAATCAGCTCCCCGTCCCTCCCACCAACGTGGCAGTAAATAAGCAGAACCAAGGAAAATGTGTCTTCTTACCAGTTAGAAACTTTAATAATCACAGTGAGAGAACAAAGAACATCTCTCCTAGAAATGGTGGTGCTCCCAATTAAGAACCACACCTTCTCCTGTCCCTATTAATCTACGTCACTCCTATGTTTTTTAATCTGAGCTGCTGTTTTTTCTGTTCTGCCATTTTCTGAGCTGTCCTGGACTTTGGGAGACGGGAATGGATACTATCCAGAGACTGTGAATCTGTTAACTCTCTCTCTTCTAGTGTTTCTTCTGCTAGCTGTTCCCCATCCAGTATTTCCCAGCTTCTGCCTTCTGAACTATGCCCCTCTGCAAACCACTGTTCCAAATCTATACTGTCCTCTGGCTCCTGGGAAGATTCAGGATCAGGAGGAGGGGGTGGCTCCCATCATTCTTCCTCAGTGAAACCCTTCTCAGCACGGTCCCTGATAAATAACATTCAATATATTGTGGGAATGGAGTTGGGTTATTCCAGGTCTGGAAGGACACACATGGCCAGGATTGCCTCACAGGTTATGCAGAAAGCCTTGTCTCCTCCTCTTGGATCTTCTCCACTAAGAACTCACACACACACACACACACACACACACACACACGTTTATAAAACTTGTGGGTGTTTTGGGTAACGATATAGAGGTTTCTGACGGGATGGGGAATGCTTCAGACCAAAGCTTGCAATCCTAACTTCACTTGGCTGGGAGTGAGTAGCACTGAAATCACTTGGGCTTACTTCTGAGTGGACATAATTAGGATTGCACTACAACTAGCCTTTATTCAACTGTGGAAGACGGTATGCATGTGTAGGATGAGCAACTGGGGTGAGGGGAGGAGTGTGGTGTGGTCAAGAGGGAAAGCAGTAAGAAACTTTCAGATATGTAATCATCAAGCCATTCCCACACCTTGAGGTGTGGTTCTTGTGGACATTGCAATGGAAAATCACAATGGTGTGAATACAACTTTGAAACTCATTCAATAAGAAATCATGGGAAAGTCGCCCACAAAATATTATGTCTGAATACACTCACTGTAAAGCCCCCACACTTGAAAGTCCCTTAAATGTATTGAGAATACCCTTGTCCCACCAAGGTCCTTCCCCCTTCCCACTCCCTGCAAATGTGGCAGATGTTTTATTGAGAAAATGTTTGGCATAGTTTGGCATTTATATGGTTTTTGATTAGCTTTTCACTCCACCTTCTGGCTGAAATAATTTTGGAGGTGTTAAAGATAAGAAGTCATTCAAACTGGACTTATTGAAATGCATTTATTCCTTGTTCCAGTGTACTTTTGTCTTGTAATCTAGGAAAAGAGAGAAAGATCCCATTGAAGCTTTTGTTTCAGTTAGCAGCAAATTAAACATCTTTCCAGAACTTTGTTTAATTTCCCCTTGTCAACTAAGAATTGTTCAAAGCTATTGAAAGTGATAAGAAGCTATTCCATCATTTTGTCCTAGCTTTTCAATAAGGGAATCCCCAAGCACTGTATAGCTTCCTGCAAATCACTCATCTTTTGTTCATTCTAATAATACTGTTAGAATGAGATATAATTTCTAATGAGAGACCGCACCACACGGAAGGCCTTTTACTTGAATGGGTTTATCAGATTTCAGTTGATATTTCACAAAGTGCCTTGGTTCAAAAGCAAGTGAGTTGCAGCTCTCCCCCTGTCCACAAAACCCTGTGTACTATCTTTGAAAGCTGTGAATGCACTTCTCTTCCTTTATTCTTAATTGCTTGATATATTCCTTGCTTGAATTAATTTACAATGGAATTGCCAAGAATAAAGGCACTGGGAGTCCAGCTGCCATTCAGGAGAGCGTTTAGATCAGAACCAATGTTGAGATCAAGCTCCGAGAGCTCCGACGCTCACTGGAATAGAACTCATCAGAAAGTTAGTCAGAAAAATAAATGGTAGGATTTGTCCCGCCACACTAAACTTAAAGTCATCTGGAAGCAGTGTGCTCTGGAAGTGAGAGTTTGTTTAGTTTTGGTTTTGAAGTGAAACTGAGCAAAGATCAGTTCAAGGTGAAGATTAAAGACCTGTCTTTGCTGCCCAATGTCGAAAGAGAGATATCCTTTAGAACATCTAAATTTCTTGTAACAAAACTTGAGGGGGGAACAGAAAATGATTTATCCACTAGGGGTAAGGGAGTAGAAATGTAAACCATTATTAGCAGCAGTATTCCTGTTAGGTTTGCTGTATGTCTGGAATTTCCTGGACATAGCCAGCAATTGGCAGTCGTAAATAGTGTCTGGAAGGAAATCATTTAAATGTCCAGAGAAATCCATACATATGGCAACCCATGTTGACGGTGTCTTTTTTGGAGATTTCCTTTAAAAATAGCTCAAAAATGTCTTTTTTTGAGATTTTGCAAAAATAGTTTAACAACTTTGGCCAACAACAGCTCAACAATTTTTCTGTCCAGATTTTCACTTTTTGAAATAAGGCAACCCTAATTCATGTTGTTATTATTTTCTGTGTGTAATGGCTGTTTGCTAAACCCAATAAACCAAACTGACTGACCAAGAAGATTCATGTACAAAGTTAACATGGATACACCTCCACAATGCTGTGATCATCCTGCCCCACTGAGCTTGATGGAGGCACATGCTGTGTAGGGCAGCTTATAGGACTAACATTGGACTCCTATACATCAGGAGGTAGGGAACAGTTGGCTCTTCAGCCCTGGGAAACCTAGCCAATGGTCCCAGCAAGTTTTTCCCCTCCTCCCTCTTAAGTTGTGAAGAGTTTTTCTTCTCATGGTTTACTGGGCTGCATGTCCATCAAGTCCAGTAATGATGCTGACTGTGGTGAACCAGGGTCTCATGTAGAGATATTTCCCAACCCTGTTGTTAAATGAGCCTGACCTTGGTATCTTCTCTATGCAAAGCATGGATTCGGCTGCTGTTCTATGGCCACCAACCCAGTCAAGGCATGTAGAAGGATGTCCACCTTACCCCACTGCCAAATCTAAGCTCTGTTTTCCAGCCAGTGCAACACTATATATGTGCATGTGTATTTCCTTGGCCCAGGGCATGAATGTGCAAATGCAGTCCTATTTTTATTTAAAACTGCAGCAAAGCACTCATTCTCCATACCAATAGGATGGAAATCAGCAAGGAAGTTTCTGTATAAGTGAGAAACTGTCTGGTTCTATATGTTGCACACACACATACACACAATCCTAAAGGTACATTATATTCCTGTCCTCCTGTTGTGATAACTGCAGCATATTCAGAGCCACTGAATGGGAAAACAGCTTGATGGTTGCCTGTCATTGTCTCCTTCCCCTCCCCACCCTCCCCTTGTTTTTATTACTTTCCAGGGTAATGTGACTTTTGCCTGCTCAGAACCACAAATCACTCCCATCACCTTTGACAGCTCCAACAACAGTTACTTGCTGTTACCAGGCACTCCCCAGCTTGATGGCTTGTCAGTTAGCTTCCAGTTTCGGACGTGGAACAAGGATGGTTTGCTGCTATCCACGGAGCTGTCAGAAGATTCCGGTTTACTCTTGTTATACCTCCAGCATGGAAGGATGTCACTCATCATCCAGAAAGGAACAGAGAAATATGTAGGAGTTAGTGCAGGTATTGCATATCTAATAGAAACACTTACTTTCTTTCAGATTCTTTGTTTCTATACTGACTTTCCAAATTAAGCTCCAAGCAGCTCAAAAGAACAGTAAATAAATCAATATGTTATTGTACCTACATACAATGAAAACATAGCCATAGATTTATCAAACACATGCCATGATACAAGTGTTTGGATCCACATTAGGAAGCTAACAAAAGACATCACAATTAAAGTTCCTCTAAACACATGATTTGCCCTTTGGAATGAGTTCACAGTGAAAGTCAGCTGGTTCCTACCATGTTGACGTTTAGATGCCTGTTTGAAAGTCATCTGTTCACCCAGGGTTTCCTTGATACAGTGCTGTTGATGCATTTTAAAAATCACAGAATGAGTGCTTTTTTCTGGGGGGATGCAGGGGTAGGGATACCAGTGTGAGGGGTAGGCATACCATGAGAGCCAGTGTGGTGTAGTGGATAAGAGCGGTAGTCTCGTAATCTGGGGAACCGGGTTCGCGTATCCGCTCCTCCACATGCAGTTGCTGGGTGACCTTGGGGCAGTCACACTTCTTTGAAGTCTCTCAGCCCCACTCACCTCACAGAGTGTTTGTTGTGGGGGAGGAAGGGAAAGGAGAATGTTAGCCGCTTTGAGACTCCTGAAGGGGAGTGAAAGGCGGGATATCAAATCCAAACTCTAAACATTTTGTGAATCTAAGTTTGGTCTCATTGAGGAGCAGTATTTCAATATGAGTAGGAAAATGACAGTACCCCTAAACATTTTTAAGGGGGGGAAAGCACTGCATAGAATCATAGAATTGCTGAGCTTGGAAGGACCCCAAGGGTCATCAAGTCTAACACCTTGCAATGCAGGAAGCACAGCTAAAGAATCCACAACAGGTGGCCATCCATCCTCTGTCTAAAAACCTCCCACATTGGTGGTATAGGTTTTTTTTTGGGGGGGGGGATGAATGAATGAATGAATGAATGAATGAATGAATAATAAATACAGTCTCCAAAAATACGATTATATTTAATAAACTCTTCAGTAAAATCAGTAACAGAAAACTACATCAATATCAAACTGTTTCATTTCAAACCAGTTAAATTCAAGTATCACCTTAACTGAAGTATCACAGCAGAAGTGTTGTAGAATGCTGCAGAAAACAGAGGTGTGTTAATCTCCCGTCCATGCCAAATTCTCCCCATTATGCACCAAATGGACTAGTGCTTTACAAACATCTTTCAGCAGCCTTTATAATTGGAGTCAGACAGGGTGCCACCCACCCAGGTCAGGTGGAAAGGAGCCAGAGAGAGAAGCAGGGAAGAGCAGGCCTCATAGGTGGCCAGTCCCTGGCTTTCCAACATGAAACATGACATCAAAACACTATCCTTTGTTTTAAAGGGAAGTGAAAATTGGGCAACTCAAGCTTAGAAGAACCATCTTTTATTCCCTCTGCCAAATCTAGCGAGAGGGAAAAATTCAACAGTATGCTGGTTTGTGGTTGACATGACAGCATGCCCTTGGCTTGATAATAGTGTGAAGGTTATTGCATGCTGATATAGCAACTCAAAAGACAAGAAGTAGTAAAAGCACAACAACAAATCTAGCCCCTTAAAATCTAGAGCAGCAACTGCTGCAGCAAAAATAGACAAAGTTCTATGAAAAAGATAAGCATTTATATGCACGAACTTCCTTGCATCCAATGGTGTAAGTTTACAATACAAAGGAAAATAAGTAGTCTTTAAGATGCCATAGACTTATTTGGCAGAAATCCTAAGTAGAGCCAAACCAAAATCCTTTTAGCTTTTGCTCTCCTTGTTCTGGTAAGTAACACCCCCCCCCCCATTTTTTTACCCTTTTGTCCTTGTAATAGTTATATTCAAGCTTATAAACCCCAGCCTGCTTTATGCAGTCACATAGACTGGTGGAAGAGTTTAAAGAAATTGAGTCGTTTCCAACAAAGGACATGATCCGCCTTCTCTAACTTGGCTGGGGCTGATGGGAGCTTCAGTACAGCTTGGGGAATGCTTCTCCTCAGCATGCATTTAGAACAGTGTTTCTGAAACTTGGGTCCCCAACTGCTATTGGACTACAACTTCCATCATTCCTGGCTGCTGGTTCTGCTAGCTAGGAATGATGGAAGTTGTAGTCCAACAACAACTGGGAACCCAAAGCAAAAGACAAAAGTCTAAAATTCAACAATTCTTTAGTGGGACAAAGAGGGAACAGAGGATTTACAGCGTCTCTAAATCAAAGGCTTCCTTCTTTAGTTCAGTGGGGTGCAAGGATATACACTGGTATCCATCCCCTTCACTGAAATGAATAGAGATATTTATATATGTAACAGCTTCATGTAGTGCATGAGGACTCTGGCTCTGGGGACAAGTTTCATTAATGTTAGCTTGTTTATACCTGGTGTGTGTGTGCTCCCCCTGACATTGCCTGAGTGACAGTTTTGTTATTTACCTAAAGGACAGTAATTACTCACAAGCTTCCCCTCCTCCTCCACTTTCTTCTTGTCCCCCATGAGTAGTTGATCTCTTTTCCACTCCTTGTTTCCCAGGCAGCAATCTGTATGATGGTCTGTGGCATGCAGTTAACATCAATGCTAGAAGACATCGCATCACCCTAACTCTCGATAATGATGTAGCATCTACAGTTCATGCAACCACTGTTTCACAGATTTATTCAGGGCACAGCTACTATTTTGGAGGTACGTTGCTTTACAGTGCTGTTGTGGTGACTAAAAATGATGTCCATTTTTGTTAGTTGTTTTTCTTAAAAGAACCAATGTTGTTATCTATTACATTTTATGTATGTATCTTTGTATGCATTTTATTTTAAAAAGAGGATCTGTTAGTAAACAATCATCACATGTCTCCCAAACCATTGGAAAGCTACATGTTTTTGGGGTTAGCTGTCAAAATAGATAAGTCACAATATACTGAGAAACCAAAATACACAGACGCCTCTGAAATGAAAATGTGTCAGCTTTGTATGCAGCCTGATGCATTTGATATAAGTAAGATGGTAGAAAGTTTTGGGAAGGCAGATAATAATGGTTAGGAGTGGATTGCACCTTTTCACGTCAATGATGGATATATCTATACAGGGTTTTGTCATGCCGAGTTCCAATTGAAATCCACAGTGGAGAAGTGCAGGGATAAGTGCTTATTTTTTCATTACTTTCAGTCAGAACTAATCATACCTAAACTGCTCTGGATTGCACTTTAAACATTTCCTGTAAATGATCTCCAGACCATGTGATAAGTTTTCTTTTGTTTGTTTCGGCGAGTGACCTCCACTTAGTTTTACATTGCTGGAGAAGGAGAAATAGCAGAGGAGAGTATGTCCTCTTCACTTTCTTCAGTCTTCATATCATCTGTATATCTGCCACTATTTGAGCTCACATATGGACACAAAAGGTGGTGGTGGGGACAATGTGTGTGCATGCATGTACTCATTTGAGTGTGTGCACTTTCTTTGGGGGGAAATGTAAGAGCATAAGAACAGCCTGCTGGTCAATGGCCCAGCATCATGTCTCACAGTGACCAACCAGATGCCTTTGAGAAGCACACAAGCAGGACTCCCCTCACCTCTGATTCCAAGCAGTTGGTATTCAAAGGCCTACCCAGTGGAAGTGGAACATGGCCATTGTGACTAGTAGCCATGGATAGCCTTCGCCTCCATATATTTGTGGCCCTTATATTTTATCTGCCCTGAATCTTCTAACATTCAGCTTCAATACGGACTGCCTGCTTCAGGAGGAAATATGATGCCTTGATTCAATGCTCTAGTCCTGGTGCCTTCATTATACACCTTTAGGTGCCAGGCAAAAATGTTCCTCTTTAACCAGACTTTTGACTGTTTGACGTCCAAGGCCCTTTTCAAATGTGTTTTGAAGGAGGGGGTTACTGGGTTGTTTTTGTTTTTATTACATAATTTGTGTTTTTATACTGTGATTTTATGTTGTAACCACCCCGAGACTTGTGGGTAATAGCGTGGTAGGGACCCGGATGGCGCTGTGGTCTAAACCACTGAGCCTCTTGGGCTTCCTGATTGGAAGGTCAGCAGTTCAAATCCGCCTGACAGGGTGAGCTCCTGTTGCTCTTTCCCAGCTTCTGCCAACCTAGCAGTTCGAAAGCACACCATTGCAAGTAGATAAATCGGTACCACTGTGGCAGGAAGGTAAATGGCATTTCTGTGTGCTCTGGCTTCCATCACGGTGTCCCATTGCACCTGAAGTGGTATAGTCATGCTGGCCATATGACCCGGAAAACTGTCTGTGGATAAACGCCGGCTCCCTCGGCCTGAAGCGAGATGGGCGCCACAGCCCCATATTCTCCTTTGACTGGACTTAACCATCTAGGGGTCCTTTACCTATTTACCTAAAGGGTGGTATACTAAAAACAAAAAAAATTCCTTCCAGTAGCACCTTAAAGACCAACTAAGTCAGTTCTTGGTATGAGCTTTCGTGTGCATGCACACTTCTTCAGATACACACGAAAGCTCATACCAAGAACTGACTTAGTTGGTCTTTAAGGTGCTACTGGAAGGAATTTTTTTTTGTTTTGACTATGGCAGACCAACACGGCTACCTATCTGTAACTGGTGGTATACTAATTTAATTAATAAAACAACAACATAATCCAAGTAAGGTAAAGGTAAAGGGACCACTGACCATTAGATCCGGTCATGACTGACTCTGGGGTTGCGGCACTCATCTTGCTTTATTGCCCAAGGGAGCCAGTGTACAGCTTCCGGGTCATGTGTACAGCTTCCGGGTCATGTGGCTAGCATGACTATGTCGCTTCTGGCGAACCAGAGCAGCGCACGGAAACACCGTTTACCTTCCTTTACGGAGCAGTACCTATTTATCTACTTGCATTTTGACGTGCTTTTGAACTGCTAGGTTGGCAGGAGCAGGGACCGAACAATGGGAGCTCATCCCATCACAGGGATTCAAATAGCTGACCTTCTGATCGGCAAGTCCTAGGCTCTGTAGTTTAACCCACAGCACCACCCATATCCCATAATCAGAGTAGATAGTGCCAATTAATTGTTTGGCAACACACACCTGACCCAGAAATACTATGCACACACTCCCTTGTATCTGTTTAGTAGGAATCTCTAGATTTGGACCTATAAACCTGAGGACAGTTTATCACTTTCTGGATGAAGGCCCTCTAACAAGCATCCTTTGTTTAGCTGAGCTGCTGTTAATGAAGTGGAGATTGGATCCAGGGAGAAAATATCTAAAGGGATACCCTGGGATAGTAGAAACCTGAACTGTTCAGACCAAAGAAAATCTGATCTAGAAGCTTTTACAAACATGAGTCTATGATTGCATATACACTATACCTTTAAATGGCATTTGAAGGACATTTTTTCCCTCAAGGAACTTTGAGCTCTATAGTTTTTAAAGTGTTTTCTGGGAAATGCAATTCTATGAGAGGTAAGCTGCACTGTCCAGAATTCTTTGAGGGAATGAATGCGATTGAAATATGCTTTAAAGGTATGATGTGTACACATTGTATATATCATATGGTCTGTTCTAGTCTAGCAGCATATAAGAGGTTTCTGGGAGGTTTGGCTGGTCATTATGTAATTCCCTCGTTTTGGCTACTGATCACTGTGGGCACAAAAACTCTATTTGTGTGACATTAGCTAAGGCTCCAGAATTTTGGCTTGTAGGAGACACTGCTTGCTCCCATATTTTCAAATATGTTTGTCTATGAGCCAGTCACATATTGCTTGTTCAGACAAGGCAGCATCACAATAAAATAATTGTTCTTCTGCACTATTATACTGCCAAATATAATATTTTAGAATCACCATAAGTGGTACTTGCATTTGAATATAAAATACTTACAGATGTATGTACTTCAAAATTGATGTGTGTTATAAACTCTTTGAAAACATCAACCCATAGAGCGCAAAAATTAGCAGTTTTCTTTATAACTATGAAGTGTTGTATTCCAGTTTTAAATTGAAAGGTTTTTTTTTAAAAAAAAAAAATTCCTTCGTTCCTTCGTTCCTTCCTTCTGTTTAAAGATGGGCTGCGTGCATCTTTTTAAAATAACAACAGCAACATTGTCTTAACCCCCCTTCACCCACCCACCCACTATGCTGTGAAGGGTAGGACAACATTTGCCTCAGTTTAACCCTGTTTGGCTATGATGACTGCTTTTATATTGTGGCAATGCTTCTGTTGCTAACCTTTGTGCAGGATGTGGTGGGATTAAAGACTTCTTTTTGGTTTGACTTTTGCACCTATGATATTTCACAGAGTTTACTCTGTGCTCCTCGATTATATCCAGAGTGCAAACTGCTTTCAGATGACATTTTCATTTCCCCTCTCCAATTCTCCCTCAGCGTAGCAGTACTCTTAGCCCAGATGCTGACATGACCCTAGCAAGCTGGTGTAAAGCTCAGCGCAATTTAAATGCCATATGGAAAAAGGTGGCATAGGGTTTCTAGGGCATACCTTATCAGCAGGCAGCATGGAGCCAATACTTAGACATCTGCCAACTGTCAATTCATTGCTACTATTACCTTAATTGTATTAGCCGATGGTCATTCCATGGCTTAGCCAGGCATATAGAACCTTTTATTCTATTCCTGTGTCAGTTTGCTTGCTCAAGTGCTGTGGAACTGATTCCTGGATGGGCCTGCACAATCTGTGACCCAGCAAGCCCAAATGAGCCACCCGTCATATATTATAATTTGTCACTGACTTGACAGTCTCCCCATTTTGGCAGGGAAATGTGCGAAATCAGTCTTGGTACATTTTAGTGGGCTGCAAGGGCTTAACCAGAACGAGTGCAACAAGGGAAATGGATGCTTATAACGGATTAGGTCTTCCTGTTCTATGATAACACTAAGAAGTCCTAGATTCAGAGAGATGGACTCACTGTGAAAAGTGTGGAAAGCATAACCTGGCAGAATCTCATCATATCAGGCCTGAGACGCTGAGAGATGGGGACAATATTTGTAAGCACATAAAGAAGGCTCAAGATGCAAAAGGAGTCTGAATTTATTAAATATAACAAACTGGAGGATCTGCAAAAACAAAAAACAAACAAGCCACAATTAACCACATCCAGGCATAGGCAAACTCAGCCCTCCAGATGTTTTGGGACTACAATTCCCATCATCCCTGACCACTGGTCCTGTTAGCTAGGGATGATGGGAGTTGTAGTCCCAAAACATTTGGAGGGCTGAGTTTGCCTATTCCTGGGTCAAATCATAGGAGTCTGAGTAGGTGAGTTCTTGATAAGGAAAGATTGGACCCCTCCCATCTCCTGGGCATGTTTACAGTTACAGTGGTACTTCTGGTTGCAAACAATTCAGTGTTACGAGCTCCGCTAACCCAGAAGAAGCTGTGAACTTTGCCCCAGGATGTGAACAGAAATTGTGTGCTGGAGGCCCCATTAGCAAAAGCGCACCTCAGGATAAGAATGATTTCAGCTTAAGAACAGACCTCCGGAACGAATTAAGTTTGTAACCAGAGATACCACTGTACAATCTATGGCCACACAACAAAGGATTGGAAAGTCATTCTCCCTCCTTGCAACATGAACCTTGGGTTTTTCAGATTCAACAAGCACACCATGGCTCTGCTATCCAGAATTCAATAAGGTGTGCATGCAATGCCTAAAGCACCCCCAAAGACCTCCCCTCCCAAGCCAAAGGAAGTGGAAGGTGAATAAAGAGTGCCCTTAACCCAATAATGTATCAGATGTTTAACCAACCAGTTCTGCTTGCCTGGACCAAATGCCACATGTGGCTATCAACTCCAACAAGTTTGCCTCCATCCCCAAACAAACAAGATTTCATAGAGAGCTCTTTGCAGATCCTCTAAAAAATGTCACAACCCAGAACAGAGAGGTGGGCACCATCATCTCTGTAGAACTAGGGAGAATCAAACCTCTTTGCGCTATGGGAATGTTATTCCACCCACTTGGGCCAGAATGAAGTTTTCACTAATCAATTCACTCCCTGCCGTGCCTTGTCAACCTTAAGAGGATGCATGGCTGCCCTCCAAGCTTGGATGATGCTAGTATTGTGTGGAGCCAAAGTTCAGATTCAACAAAGATCCCTAATAACCTAATATAGCCAGATCTGTCCTTTGGACAAGGTTCTTTTCTCCTCAGTGGATAACAAGGGTGTGTGACGTAGGGCCAGCTGCGTCCAGATGATAGGGTCAGCTGTACCTGGTATACAAGGGTGCTTCCTAATGGAATTTGTACAGATACTCCTGGTAGGTTCTGCCCTTCAGATCCAATCCTCAAACATCCAGTTGAAAACAGTGGCAACTCTTTTACTGAATCTTGACTGCACTTTGTAGCTTTAAAAAAAGACAAGCAAAAACTTTGAGCTTCTCCAAGTATCTGTATTCTGTCAGCATTATTGCCTGCTTTCTTTCTTTAATTTTTTATTTATTGCCATAGAATTTGTAACTTGCTCACATCGAGCAGGCAATGAGAACACTAGGAATAATTAGACCTTCCATCAGTGAACCCCCAAGGAAATAAATTATCATTTAAGTATTCTTCATCTCACTCTTTTCTCCCCTCTCTGTCCCACAGGGTGCCCTGACAATTTTACCGATTCAAAATGTTTAAATCCCATTACGGCTTTTCAAGGCTGCATGAGACTCATCTTTATTGATAACCAGCCCAAGGACCTCATTTTAGTTCAGCAAGGTTCCCTGGGGAATTTTAGTGATTTGCGCATTGATCTCTGTGGCATCAAAGACAGGTAATTATTCTCTCTTCTTCTTGTGTGTTTTGTTTTCTTTCAGCCAAGTGGCTTATAAGTACAGTTTGCTGTAAGTGAAAATTCTAATCCTCCAACATTAGGTGAAATGGAGTAACTGGAAAAAGTATTGCTGGGAAGAATTTGGACTTGCACGAAGCATCATCTCTTCCACTCACTCTCTCCTTCTCTCTCTCTCTCTCTCTCTCTCTCTCTCTCTCTCTCCTCCATATTAGTTTGTGGGAGATGGAGTATGCAAATTAAATCAAGCTGCAGATTTGTGCAAAGATTAAATTTTATGCACAAACAGAATTTGATAGCTTTGAAGTTGTAAAGGGATGGTAAAGAAAAGGAGATGTTTGAATGATCAAAACATGTCATTGCCTTATCACACTTTCTGTTTTGCTTAAATGGAATCCTTTACAGGTTGCAGGTTAGTGCATACCGTAGCAGTTTTTAGAAGCATAGTTAAAAATAAAATACCCCCCTCCCAATTCATGTTGTGGAAATTTCAGAATTCTAGGAAGTAACTTGAAAACTAGCCTGCTGCACCAAAGTGTGATTTCCCCCTTATCCAGTTTCCAAGTTGCTAGTGATGAGTTCACTTCAGATGACCAGGAAAAGAAGCTCTGCAGACATAGCTACAGTGGTACCTCTGGTTACATACTTAATTCGTTCTGGAGGTCTGTTCTTAACCTGAAACTGTTCTTAACCTGAAGCACCACTTTTGCTAATGGGGCCTCCTGCTGCCGCCGCACCACTGCCATGCGATTTCTGTTCTCATCCTAAGCCAAATTCTTGACCCGAGGTACTATTTCTGGGTTAGCGGAGTCTGTAACCTGAAGTGTATGTAACCTGAAGCGTATGTAACCTGAGGTACCACTGTATTATTATTAGCATGTCCTCTGGTAATTGATGAACCTTGCTTCTGAATAGGCATGCATTAATTTGCACTATAAAATAGGGATGTAGAAATTATAATGATTGATTTTAATGTTTTTCATGGAATTACTGTACTGTTTGAATTTGTACTTTAATATATACCCCACCCTGAGACTGTTTGTGATGAAGAGTGGGTTAAAAAAGAAGTGAACTGTGTGGCTTAGTAAAAGTGCTTGTGAGCTTGTAATATTTTGTGGTCTTGTTTGCCAGTTTTCACACTAAGTGAGGAATTAATCACTTGCAAAAGTCTATCAGTGGAGGGGGCAGAAGAGGTAATATATGTGAACCTGTGCTTTTCAATCGTACCTCATTATGAATATATCCTGAATTTTCAGAATATATCTTGCTTATTTTTAGTTTGAGCTTTAAGCTCCCAATTAATTTCTTGGTTTGGGGATGGATGTGGGAGGTGTGTGTATGTGTAGGGGCAGTGTTCAGAGCTAGGTGAAAAGACCTTGTTTCTGTAAGGTCCTTGCTCCCATATGCCAGAAGGAATGAAAGAGGCCATAATTAAAATAAATTAGGACACAGTTTTATTAAATATCTAAAATGGATATTGGTTCAGTTAGTCTAACTAAAGATGAGTGAACTTGTCTCTGAAAGCATCCTACTTTTTTCAGGATTTCTTCAAGAAATCAAGGGCAGGGACCTTTCTCTTTTAAAATGAGGAAAAACCAAATGCAAGAGGATCACTTTCCTGCTTACCTTCCTGCTGCTCCAGTGATCTTTTCCCCTGCAAGCTTCCGAGGCTCTTATTTCTGAGTCAGTGATGCAGGCATAACTACCACTTCTGCTGTGGGAGAATGACACAGATTCCCAAGCATTTCATTCACTTAGTCATATCTGCAATAGTACTCAGTTACAAAGCCTAGAAAAATTCTACCTATATTGTCCCCGTGTTACCTTATAGCTAAGATACAGATAGCACAGAACTTGGAATGCTGATAATCAGGTGAACCCCCAGATGACAACTCACACCTATGTATTTCACCATACATGCAATCTGACCCAATCTGGTATAAACCTGGGTGGGGTTCAGGGGTTCCAGCTAACCCCAGCGTATGTGCCATCATACTAATCTGACCCTTAGGGATGGATGAACCTGTCTGTTTCCTGTTTGCAGCATGTGTTCATTCATAGGTCCATTCTGTTCCATTTCTACACTCATCTGCAAATTATTTTTTAAAAAAAGATATACATAAAAAATTGCATGCAAATCCATATTTAAATACTATTTTGGTATATGTTCTATCTCTTTAAAAATTACGTGGATTTTGACATGTTTCTTTGAGCCAAGAGCTGTAGTGCAATATTGGGAGAAGTATAAAGTCCCATGGATAGCTATATTCTCCTCCTCCTCCTCCTCCTCCCTCTTCGTGAAGATCTGTACTTAATCCAGGCACAAATCAAGTCAGGAGGACGTTGGCCCTGAAGACATATTTCAGCTTCCATCAGCATAAATCAGCATGGCCAATGCTCAGAGATTATGGGAGTTGTAGCTCTGCAGCATCTGGAGGGCCACATGTTCCACACCCCTGAATTAATATCAGAATTCACAAAGACTGGGTATCTGCCCACTCCATTCCTACGCCACTCCAGTGGGGGGGGGGGGACTCTCTAAAGCTTATCTGGTCTACACTTACTTTCAGGATCAGCACAGATACTGGCATCTACACAGTGAAAACAGAAACAAAACCACACTGCAACACTGTACCTGCTTTTTTTGTATTTCGAGTTTTACATTTTGCATTAAAGAAGTATACACTATGATTCCACAAGAATATATCTAGAATACCAGTCACCAAATAATTAATGTAATGAGAGCCCCAGAGTCCATCATTCTGTATTGCGTTGTTCCATATGTGTTATTTCAACCTCTTTGAAAAGCATCCCCAGTGCTTGCAACTGAAAACCTCTGTAAAATTACCTTGTTGAAGTTGTGAAATTCTTCTGCAGTAAATCTCAACTCTGTCGCTGGTTGGCTGATAAAATAGATGAATAGAATGATCCAGCTTTTCAGTGAAGAGGAATTTTATCTCTCTATTTTCTACCAGAAACCACAATAAGGATAATGAAATTTCTGTCGAGCACACGGATGACTTTGATGAACACGTAACGGATATTTTAAGCACCACAGGTTCTATGGAAAGGCACTAAGTTTACAAAAGCAATTTCAGAAGGTTTCAAAGGGACTTGGTGGATTACTGGGTGATGGACGCTATCATCACAGCTTCTGTGGAAATCTAGGTGAAACCAATTAACAGCAAATAGATGAAAATACAGAAGGACAAATTATGGGGGAAATGGCTCTGGGAAGTCTCACTACTTTCCTATTAGTTTGTCATCATTGGTTTCAAGTAAAAAGATCATAGGTCACAGACAGGCAGGGGGTGGGTGGGTTGTAACATGGTTAATGAAATATAATCCATCTTTTCTTGTAATGGTAAAAAATGAAGTTCTGCACTGAATCCAAGAAATCTGATTTGGGATGTTTGTGATGTATTGCTTATCCCCTCAGTCCTCATGTAATTGTAATTTGCCTCATTCGCCCCTTCCTTACCCATGTCTTTTCATACCTTTTATTGTTTTTTCCATTGTTCTTGAACAGCGACCTATTTTTACCCACTCTCAAATAACTCACTCCCTTCTGCTGCTCAGGATTTTTTTAGAAACCCAAAAAATTGTGATTTGTATATATATATGGTGAGGGGTTTTTTTTTAGTTTGGGCCCACCATAAATTGGGTGAAGTAACACTAAAGTCTTGTCTTAGTCTACCCTCTTGATTCAGAATGGCAGCTGGCATCCAAATGTCAATGAAGACGCCCCACCTCCACCCCAGACTCTCATTCTGAGTTTAATATTTTAGTGGCAGCCAAATCTATGTCAAAAAACAGGCAAAGTCAGGTCAAACTGACATTTTGGACCACCACATTGATTCTAAATGGCTCCCAGTATCTAAACAGTGATGAAGTCTGCCACCTCCACCTCACAAACCCTCATGTCATATTTGGTGGCAATATATTGAGAAGCAGCTAACCCTATAGAGAACAAATAAATGAACAGACAAAACACTTTCCAATATATACAGATAAAACAATTCAGGTCCAGCTATTTGTTGCCCTGATGTTCAATCCAAACAGAACTCCAAGAGAGGAGGTCTTAAATGGGACAAAGCATGAAGACAGGATGTGATAGCTAGACTTGTATATTGTTAATAGTCCCTACCTTTCCAACATAAATGAGATATATTATATACTTTGGACACAAAGGCTGTAGAGTGCAGATCACTAGTGAGATGATGTGCAGAGTGAAAGAAAGGATACCCATTGGCTACTTCAGAAGTAAGGAAAGCATGACAAAAACTCTGTCCCCATCCATGTTAATGTCACTGAACTTTCTCCCCGGTTTGATAATTTTCAAGTGCATTCTGTTCCTCATTAAATGATGAATAATGCAAAACCAAACCAACCAACAAACAAAACACCAAAAAAGGGAAATTATTTTTGGCAGAGCACTCCTCCTAATCAGAGATTGCTTTTAAAATAGATGATTCTCCTTTCTGCCTGCCCTGATGTTCTTAAACCAACCTGAATTTATGCTTGGAAATTTAATTTCAGACTTAGCATTTTCTGCTCAAAATTGTGCGTGTTATATTATAGAAAGCAGACCAGAGGGAAATTACATCCTATTGCAGGCTAAGAAAAGAGAGAGAGAGAAATGAAAAGGAGAAGAAAAAATGAAAACAGAGGGTTGTTTTTGCACATGCAAGCTCTTTAACATTTAATTTGTGGGATACAGCTGATCTCAACTTATTAATTCTTTCTCTTTAAAACTGGCCATGGAAACTGGAGAATCTTCTTTCTAATTATGCCCTGTGTGTTTCAACTTTATTTGTTTTATAGTGAAATCAAATTCCCTTGCTGGGACTGAAGAAGCAAATATTTAATATTGTCTTTGCCCTGGAATAATTAACCTGCAGTGAGCTAGAAAAAGTTGTCGAGAGAAGACATTGCTTTGCACTCCTTCCTTCACTAACTTTAACACCCTGTCTTTGGGGATCCTGAACTTTCATTGTGCACTCACCTTTCCCTTCCTGACAGTACACAATTTCCAGCGTTGACACTGTTTGTATAACCGCTCTCTCATGATCGGTGGATTGCCTTGGAATTAAATGTAACAGGGTAACCGGCCCTGATGCTAGAAGGGCCTGAATGGCTCCCTTGAGCTATGCATGGGCTGTTCTTGAGTGAAGCACAGGCAAGTAAACAAGCTGCCATGTCCTGCAACTGTCAAGTGAGATGGATGGGATGGACATATAGATAGATAGATAGATAGATAGATAGATTCTTTATTGTCATTACACAAGTGCAACATTGCACAAGTGCAACGAAATTGGATGCCATCCCTTAAAAACAACAAAAGCAACACAACAACAACAACCAAACAAACCACATTCCAGCCACACCCACACCCACACCCATCAAACTCCCAGGTCACACTATATGACCACACGGAGCTGCCTTATGTCAGTCAACTTATGTCTGGCAACTTCACAATTCAATGAACAATGCTACAGTCATATACAGGAATCCCCATTTAATTTTGAGTAGGCATACATAGGATTGCACAGCTATTTTTTTAATCCAGCACTGTTGCCTGAACTGCTATGTATAGCTGAAGATGTCAGGGACTGGACCATAGACAGTAAACCTGAACCAGTTTCTCTGGACAAGAATTTTCCGAAAACTCGTCCAGTTTCTTATTCTGACATCTCCACCCAAATTATTGGAGAATTTTGGATAATGCATTTGTTGAAATCCGCACCCCTGCTTTCCAGGCAGGACTGGGGAAAACTCTGGCTGAAACTCTGGAGAGCGGCTGCCGGTCAGTGTAGACCATCATGAGAATGGACCAAGGCAGCTTCCCATGTACCTATAATGGAATTTTCAGATAAGCTAGACTAAAATTAAGCATTCAGTTTTTTGTAGCCCAGGTTCCTTTGTTGTGCAGTGCCATGTTTATATACAGGCTTGATCATGCAGTTGGAGATGGCTGGGTTTCCCTATCTGATTGTTCCTCAAGTATGCCTGACAGGGAGGCATAATAAAACTGAGAAATGGCATTGCCAGCTCTCAGAGAGCCGAGAACTCCTTCTGTGATAATTATCTGGCAAGAGTTTGTTTATTATTTGTCAGGAGCAAGGACAGTGTGAAATTAGGCAATCAAGCCAGAACAAGCTGGGGAAGGAGCCGCAGCAGGAAGCCACTTTCTCTGATAACTCCCATGGACAGAAAGAGGGATAATGCCATGGGGCAAGGCCCCATAGTTTTGATTATTCCTTTTATAATTCCCAGCCCCCTCTTCCTAGGATACTACTGTAGGAATAGGACTGTTATCCAGAAAGCACAAGCAACCAGAGACATTCCTCATTTATTTGCCCAGATAAACTCTCAAACTACAGTCCAGTATCCTCATTTTGTCTCTTTGGACCTGTCCTTGGACATAGCTTGGATGCCTGTGTCCAGGAAGCGATGATGCCGGCAGCAGCTAGTTCCTGCCTGAAAGCAGAATTTAAAAAACAGAATCTAAGACATAAGTAACAGAGGCAATTTCATTGAGACACTTCTCTATAACACAGTATTGCTGATAATGACAGTGAGGCACAACAGTGTATTGTTACAAAGCCACTGTGGAGGGGTTGAAAACCCAAGCATGTTTGTGCTGTCGCTATCACACACATAAATTGATATTTATGTCAAAAATATGTGTCGTGTGAGATAATTGTTATTAATTTTATTCACAGGGCATATAAATGACCTATACTGAAACAGTACATCCAGATAAGTTTCTTATCAGGCAGGGCCAAAAGTTTTGGAATACAAGTTATCTCATATGTGTGTGTGTGTGTGTGTGTGTGTGTGTGTGTGTGAGAGAGAGAGAGAGAGAGAGAGAGAGAGAGAGAGAGAGAGAGAACTTGTATTCCAAAACTATTGGCCCTGCCAGATAAGAAACTCATCTGGATTTACTATTTTTCTATTTTTGTATAGGTCATTTTTTCATTTCCTCTAAGGATCAAGTGGTCACAAAACCAAAGACTACACACATGCACACACACAATATCTATACTACACAGAGTGAGATACATATTAACTGTGGGTTATGCCTTTCAACAATGCGAATAAATAGATCCTTATTCATCTCACTTATAATCAAAGTTTTCCCTGTCAAGGTGTGGAATTGTACTTTAGCTATAGCTTTAAACAAAGCTACATTTCTGGGCAGGGCCAGCACTACCATTAGGTAGCAGCCTCAGGTGGCAGATGATAAGAGGCAGGGTTGGATAGAGCTGTGTATTCCTGACCTGCACCTCCTAAGCTAGTGAGAAGAAAAATTCAGTTGTCAGGCTTTTAGGCTTCTGCACATGAATTTTGGGTGGAGTGAATATACACCATCTTGTCCTTTGGCTTAGGCAGAAAAATATGTGGAGTTGGCCCTGTTTCTGCATGAGTAACACACAGTAAAGGTGGTGAAAGCAAATGCATGACAGGATATCAAGCCCTTGATTATATATTTAGTGAGGGTAATATCTCTGCTAGGCTAATTCTGATAAATAATTATGAGGTAATTAGACAAATAATTGTTAGCTAATTAGATACAATAACCTCACAATGCTAAATCACATAGCACAAAATTCCTTTTTTTTAAAAAAAGAAGTGTTAGTTATCTGACTAAAATCATAAGCAAAGTCAGCTTGTTTCTGAATAAACAAAATAAGTTAAATCCTTCTTAAGGGCATTTTAAAAAAAAGATTTTAACCTACATTTTGAAAATTGATGGGGTGGGGAGAGAAAAGGGACTGCAGGGGGCAGTGAAAAATACCTTGATGTGATGCTGTGCAGAACAAATCACAAAGTTGCTTTTCATGGAAACCAAACGTAGCTCCATGTAGCTCAGTACAATCTACTGTGAGCAGTAGCACTTCATCGTTGCTACTCTGATAACATTCAATCATCATTCAATCTCCTTTATTGGCATTAAAAAAGTGCATTGTATACATGGATCAGAACACAACACAATTAATGAAATATAGTACGAGATACTTTAGGATAAAACTGTCCAGACATCATGAGGTTCGAAGATGGCCCTTAGGACCTATGGTGACATAATTCCATAGCGTCACTCAAAAATCTTGCCACATTCTCCACAACGCCATTACTACAATTGTTCAACACATGAGACACCCTGGAAGAGTCAGTGCGATTAATCCCCACCTTCAATAAGAGGGCCAAATACTTATCATCATCATCATCATCATCACCATTATTATTGCATAAAATGGGTGATAAAATAGAACGTGTGTGATGGATTCAACCTGTTTTGTGCCACAAGGGCAGTATCTTTCAGAGTATGGGATTTTTGAGAATCTACCTTGCAAAACCGCAGATGGTAAGACGTTAAATCTTGCGAGGGAAAGAGCTCTGTGTAGGTGGGGATCATAAAGCTGGTGTAAATATGGAGTGTCCTGGCCAAACAAGGGTGGAATTCCCAACCTCAATGGGGAACATTGGGACCTATCCTATCTGGGCCAGCAGCTTCCCCTTGCTTTAACTGCCCTATTAACATTTTTATTTCATCTGATGAAACTGGAGGCCACTCTGGGGCATCAATTTGCATAGAATGATGTCAAGCTGGCCCACTGGAAAGATCTTCATGCAAGGCACTTGAAAAGTAGTGGTACCAACCATTAGGCGAAATAGGTGGAGAGGAGATTGATGTTAAATGTCCCAGAAACTAAGGAGGAGAATCAACTTTCATTGTTTGAGGTTATGGCATAGTGGAGATGTTTCCATTGTTTGTTGGTATGTTCAGATCTCTTTTTTCAAAATAAGATTCAACCTCTTTTTTTCAAAATAAGATGCTGTGGCAAGTTTTTAGAGTTGAAATATTCTGGGGGTAGGGCAGTGGCTTTTTCCTTATGGTGTTGTCGGAAGATATTCTGGATGTGTTCTTTGAGATCGCGGTATTCCTTATCAAACCAGATCACAGCAAAGGGCTCCTTGGGTTGTTTTCACCCTTTGAATTGTTGTTTTGAAAACTCATTCAGAGATGTTATTAGGATTTCAAATCATTCAATAGCTTCTTTGGGGATTACCAAGTTAATTATAGAAGCTCTATGTTCCAACATAAACTCTGTTTGGAACAGTTTGTGAAGTGAGTCTGTGGTCCAAGGGACTCTAAGCAGGAAATCTTTGCTTGCATCAGGAGTCAGAGGCAATGCAGATGTGAGCACAGGATTGTTAAATTTGGTGGCCAGAGTCAAAGATGAATAATCACCAGGGGTGCAGTTGCTCACCATAAAGTTCATGGCTCGAGCTGGATCAGTTCTGTTGGCAGGGGGTTCTTGCAGAGGATGCATGGGGATGGGGAAGTTAATAGTTAGAATCACAGGAAGGTGATTGCTCTCAATGCGGTCGCCCACCTGAAAGGTTTAAACCTGGTTTGTCAGAGCAGAAGAGCCTAAGATGTAGTAGATCACTCTATTTCCTCTCCTGGAGATGAACGTGAACTCTCCTAGCAGGTCACCTGGTAATGAACCATTCAGGATCACTCTGTCAGAATGCACACACAACTTGGCAAGGCAAACTCCAGCTTCATTTATATGGGTGTCTCTGGAATGTCACATGACAGAGAGAAGCTTGGGCAGGGGATCCTCCTTGTTGAAACCCATCTCTCTCACAAGCTCAAAATTGTCTTTACCCACTCTTGCATTGAAATCACCCGCAATTAGCAGATCAATATTGGGGAATTTGGTATCCAGTTTTTCCAAAAATGATGTGAGCTGGTTCCAATAGCCCATCAATGTCTGCTTGTCAGGACAAGGGGGGATATAAACGTTGATTATAATTAGAACCAAGTTTGAATATCTCAATAAGAACGTCTGGGCAATGTTGTCATGTGGCTGGAAGGAAATGATTTCACGGCTGGAGGGAAATGATTTCAAGATTAGGCTGCTAAGTGCAGAGAAGGGTTAGTCCCGCTTTATATTGGCCCATGATGTTGGATTTATGAGCTAGGAGGGAGTATGAATTGAATTCCTCCAAGTTTATTTCATAGTGAGCCCAGGTTTCTTGTGATAAGATGATGTCAAATAACTTGATAAAACAAATGTCTTCAGGGTCATTGGCCTCTCCTCTCCAGCCTGCTATGTTTCAGGAGAGGATCTTAATCACCAGGGCCCTGGAGTCACGTGATATCATTTTAACATGGGAATGATGCCAGGAGTTCAGACTGGATCTTCCTCCCAAGTGAGTGAGCCAGAGTCTGAAAAACTCCAAACAGCCTTTTTCTTTGTCCCAATAAAATTTCATAAACATTTAAAGTGCAGTACCTGGGAGAAATCTGCTTTAAGTTCTATTCTGAGGGGGAACCTAGCCCTCAAGAGTACCAGCAAAGCTGATTCTGCATTTATGTCCGCATAACTAAGGCTTTGAAATGAGCTCTCAGGTTGGGTCCACCACCCACTGTTCCCACTTCTGTCGACTTCCTGTGCTTTACTGCAGTTCATGTTGCTTTCTTCATTTCACTAGTACTTGGTATCAGAGCTCTGGTGAGAGTGAGGGGGAGAGCATAAAGTATATTATTCACAACCCATTCTCTTTTTATTTTTATTTTTAATAGCTCTCTTTTCTCATATATCCTTGAACCTAGTATAGCCAGATACTCAGTTTAGCACCCGAAATGTCAGTGCAAACAGGAAAACATGATGAAAGTTTTACATCTCTGTTCATCTTACATTACTACTCCTTATTGGAGGCCAGAATAAAACATACATTTTATGTTGCCTAGACACAGAAAGAACACAAAGCTAACCTCTTTTTGGTGTTAATTTTGACTTGGTTTGAATTCATTCTGTTCAGTGCAAGCTATTCTTTTGAATACCTTTGTTTCAAGCTAAGCAGAAAACCTAGGAATGGTTTCCATCTATGCACCAATGTTTGTAGTCATAGGAAACATAGTGGGATAGGAAAAGTTATGCAAAGGGCAATATGTTGCACATTTCATTGCATATGTAATCTGGTTAAAAGCAACTAATACCTTTGTTGTTGCTCTTGCTGAACTGTCCTTTCTCACCCTCCTCACCCAGGTGTCTACCAGACTACTGTGAACATGGAGGAGAATGCTCCCAATCCTGGACAACATTCCATTGTGATTGTGGTGAAACTGGCTACACAGGAACAACCTGTCATAATTGTAAGTGGATCACAATGTAAATGACTGTAGCGTAAAAGCACAGAGGGGAATTTATCATTTAGCATAAATGCAAAGTGTTTCTGTTACACAGGCTCAAGAAATGGAATGTTTGGAAGTTAATTCACACCCCAGTCCTACATTAGAAAAAAATAAATCACAAAATTCAATGAGACCTACTTGTAAGTAGGTATACAAAGCTGGGGCCCAGGCACTGAGCTTAAACATCTATGCCCACAGTAATTTCAAATATTTGTTAAAAGATCACAGACCTTGATCGTTCACCAAGCCTGAAGTCTAGAGGCAAGTTAAGCATGTTCCTGGCATGCACTTGGATAATGCCTGGATGGGGTGAGTAGAGATAATATTGAAAGAGTCTTGCAAGGGGTGCTCAGGGAGAGGAGAGCAAGCAAAGAAGAAACCAAAATAAAATTAAAGCCTGATCTTTGAAAGATTGGTAGGGAATCTGAAAGTGTGTAAAGGGGAATTGAAAAAAATGACCAATGAGAAGGCATCAGAACAAAAACGGATTGAGTAAAGTCGGGGAAACTTCTAGTGATTAGTAGATTTGAGCAGGTATTCAAACAAAGATATAGGTAGTTAAACTGGAAGGATGCTGGTAGTCGTTCTAGAAGGTTGACCTAGAAGAATGGCCTTCCTGAATGGATTTGCCTTTTGAGAACAAGTTATATCACTTGAGGTTTTTAGCTTATCCTGGAAGTGTCATTTTTCATTGTTGTTGTTGTGTTTTGCAATTCTGAATTGGTTGAAGGATCCTATCTCTGTCTAAACTAGAGTCTTCAGGATTTCAAAATCCTGTAGCATAGTGTCGTTTTGTTTATAAATCAATTATCTCATTATCTCACTTGCCCCTTCTTGGGCAAGGTTCTTGAGCAGGTGGTGGCAAACCAGATTCTCAGGCACTTTGGAAGGAAACTGATTTTCTAGATCCATTTCAGTCGGGTCCCTTTGGAGTGGCTGTCCAAGTTGGGGGTGGGTGGTTGTTTCCATGGGGTGCTGATTGGGGAGTGCTCCAACTATAACAAAAATAATCATTTTTGCAAGCTAGCTTCCTGAGGAGGAAATAACTTATTGGATCCTCATGACCTCCCTAGTCAGAAGGCCAAGCATAGAGAAATTAATTACCAGGTTGGTTATATTATAGAACCAAAGCAGGGTGAGGAGTGTCATTTCCTATGTTCATCCCCTTCAGTCAAACATATCTTTGGCTGAATTCTGAGGACAAAATGAAGGCCACTATCAAAAGCCACATGACATGAGCAGCTGGGGAAAGAAGGCAACAGGCACGGCCTCGTTTCCTCACTGTCTAAATAATTACAGGGAGAGGCAGAAGGTGTTGCATAAAATTAGTGGGCTGCAGGCAATGGCTTTGAGATGGAAGCAAATCTCCTTCGTACCTGCTTCATTTCCTGCTGAAAGAGACCAAATCAAATTAACCTGAGAATCACAGCACCCCATCTGACTATTCTTTCCATGGCCTGCAGTATACAGTAGTGTGAAACGCGGCTAACAAATGCAATAATTAGCAACAACATAGTAAAGGTAAAGGGACCCCTGACCATTAGATCCAGTCGTGGTTGACTCTGGGGTTGCGGCGCTCTTCTCGCTTTATTGGCCAAGGAAGCCGGCATACAGCTTCCGGGTCATGTGGCCAGCAGGACTAAGCCGCTTCTGTCGAATCAGAACAGCGCACGGAAACACTGTTTACCTTCCCACCAGAGTGGTACCTATTTATCTACTTGCACTTGACATGCTTTCGAACTGCTAGGTTGGCAGGAGCTGGGACCGAGCAACGGGAGCTCACCCCGTCGCAGGGATTCGAACCACCGACCTTCTGACCGGCAAGTCCTAGGCTCTGTAGTTTAACCCACAGCGCCACCCGTGTCCCTAACAACAACATGCATCCCAGCTAACTGGCATATATGGAGAACATTCCTGTTTGGTCACATAGCTGGTATCTAGCTAATCTCACATTGCTACATAGGAAGGGTGGGATAGGAATCAGCATGGTGTGTATCCACATGTCCCATCCCTGAGTGGCCTGCCTCCCCTCCCCCCATGGCTCTAACTGCAATTCATTTGCCCATTGTACTCTGCTAGACGGAGGCACTTTTTCATTTTCTTTTCTTTGGCAGTGGTGTTCCTTTATTGCATTCAGTACAGGTGAACCCCAAGAGCTTGGATGATAGGGTTCTTTTTGGCAGATTTCAGCATGAACAATAGCTGAAGGTATTTGTTTCACAGAAATAGATGAAAATGTACTTACCCAACAGAACATTTGTACTAAATTGACATATTTCTAGGCATGGATGTTTGAGTTCTTAAAAATACTCATTTCCCACTTTACATGCTGCATGAACCATGTAATGATTCTGAAAAGTATTTTTGTTCTGGCTTTTGAAAGCAATCTGTGGTGAGCTGTGCTTGAACGAGACCTGGGTTGCAGTGTTTCAGACTTGAACTTTCACATAGCAATGCAATTTTGTTTTATTAGAAACAGAGGCATGTTTCAGAGTAGCACTTTTGAAATGAAGATCACGGCAATTCAATTTTTGCCAACTCCACAATATGCTTTCATTTTATGAAACTGTCCTCTTTGTGTGTAGGGAGGAGAATCAGTAGCACTACAAAGACATATGGTAACTGATGCTCTGAATAGTCTCTCAGAAGCCTAAACTGGAGCATTGGCTCTTATTGTCCTCATGGAGTCTGAAGCATTTTTGTTTTTTTTCTGTTTTTGTTAATGGTTGCTAGTTCCATTTTCTCAGGTGCTAAAGTTTGGTGAAGCACCTGAAGAAGGACAAAGTAAAATGCACATGCGGAATGGCCTAATTTAAAGTCAAGTCTATTTTTCTGCATTTTTTCCTTGACATTTGTTTTCCCCCAAGAACTGTTTGTCAAGTGTGCAGCTTGATCCACAGTTCAACATCCTGATCTGCACACTGATCCAAGACTGGTGAAATGAATATGTGCTCTCCAAAATGTGGAGCAAACTGGAATCCTCACCATCATTAAGTGCATAATAATGCATATAATATGAAATAAATGTTGGTATTTGTAATGGAACCAATAAAGCCAATAGCTCAAGTCTCATCAAGATCAAGGAGTGAAATGGGATTTAGAAGGGAGGGGGGATACTGTACAGATAAGTCTGACATTATGATTTTCAGAAAATTCAATCCCTAACACTGGCTGACTATAGAAATGTTTTCTTCTGCATTATATTCAACATTGTGAAATCTTCCACTTTCCCACTACAGATCACAGGAGTCTTCAGAGCCTCAGGGTTCTCTTGCTATTAGAAACCACCTTGTAAGCTCTCCACTTGGATGAATTCTGAGCTTTTCTTATTCTCAGAGCCCTCCTGAGATCTGTTTATTTAAACAGTCTTGCTTCCCCATTAATCCTCTATTCCTTCATAGAATCATAGAATTGTAGAGTTGGAAGGGACCCTAGTATAACCCCCTGCAATGCAGGAAACTCAGCTAAAACATCAATGACAGAGGACCATCCAACCTCTGCTTTAAAATCTCCAAAGAAGGAGAGTCCACAACAACCCTAGAGAGTCCATTCCACTTTTGAACAGATCTTCAATTAACCCTTCCTCTCCATGATTTGTTACTGGGTTGGCTAGCCCTGGAATCACCTTTTCCTTCCTCCCATGGCATGTCCTAAGTTAGAGTAGCAAGTCTTGTCTATAGAGCCTAGCTTTCTGCCCTTTTCTTTTTAGGCTTTTCCTTCCCCATCCTATCTCCATCCTTGCTTCCTGAAACACAAATTCTTGTTTTTCCTTTCTCCCACTGTCACTACTGACATTCATCTCTCCACTCTGGAGTTCATCCTGCCATCCATAGATTATATATTCCCTTGGTGATGTAACAGAAATAACTTCTCCCTTATGTTCTGAAAGATGTCAGCATGTCCAAACATCATGCTATGAGATATTTAACAAAAATTATTACAGTCCCTGATATTTGAATCAGTACATGCTAATCTTATACGTACAAAAAAGGTCTCTTAACAAGTTTCCTTTGCTGCCAGAGGGATGTTCCCTACCAAAAGAAAAAGAAAAGGAAATGTCAGACAATTTCCAATATAACATATGCAGAATATTAACACAGCTCCATAAATGGAAATTTCATCCCACAGGAAATGCCAACATTTCAACATTCATTTTGGCTCTACGTTGAAATGAAATACTCAGATGTACCAATATTCAGGTAGACTGAACGTTCTGCTTTGGTAAGTGTCGTTTGATAGATGAATACTTTCCCCCACCCAGACACCATGAAAACCTGGCTTATTCTCTCACTAAAATGACATTTCTAACTGGAATAAATTTGACTGGGATATCTTGATTGTTTCCATGAAACATGAACCACATTCACCCCCAAAAAGGTGTAGGTGTGTGTGTGTGTGTGTGTGTGTGTGTGTGTGTGTTAACTACATGCGGTATAACTTACATTCCTTATATTTTTGAATGACCTGATGGTTAAAATTAAAGCATTTCTCAAGGAGTAGCCAATAACTATTTTATTTAAGAACCATGTGTGCTTACTAAGTAGCTATTACATTGTTTAGCGACATAGTGCTAGCAAGTGCCTCTCTTGCTATCATGTCTTGATAATGTCTCATCTTAATGGGGTACTTGACTGCTGTGAGAAGATACATCTAACAGTAGGCAGACCATAATTCCCTAATGGAACAAACAGTTTTAGTGGCTGCCATGTATAGACTATTAGATATGCCTTTTAGTCACTTGTGAAGTACCAATTTAAGAAGGGATGGTATGGTTACATGCCACACCCAATCACCGCCAAGTGGTAGAAAGATTCCAGGGGGTTCCAGGCACTCACGTAGGGTTTGTGTTTCTGTCAGAAATTAGGCACAGCAGAGACTGCATTGTCTTTATGAAATATAGATTATTTACACATATTTAAACCTGCATCTAGATGGAGAGGGTTCAGGGAATTCATATCACAGGAGAGTCATTCATTGTCCTCCAAAGAGCAACCATCTCAGACCCACAAGCAGAAGAATCAGCCATGCTGCCTCTGCCTCGTGGTGAAGATGTCTTCTTTTTCAGTGCCGCGTGGCATTCTGCCCACTTCCTCCTTCTTCCCAGCACCACTTGCAGAAACAACTCCCCCCTTTCACTTTCTGCATTGGCCACTGTCGCCCAGGCAACCTTTGTTTTCCAAGCTTATTGCAAAGCACCCACATTTCCCCCCGCGGCCCACTGTAACCTTGGCAACTCTTGTTTGTGCAATATTTGAGGGGTGAAGTTATCAACTCTGAGGAGATGGAATAGGGAAGGGTTTTAGCTTCAACATCAACTCTAGGTGACTTCACTCCCACAGATGCCCAAATGTACAGGGAGGCCAGCTTCCAAACATCTCCACAACATGATAAGCTTGTGTTCTGTTAGCATAATCTTCAGAGACCAAGGACTCCAGCCTGGAAGCCATAACAGAACCACAGTTCCCCTGATGTCATTGGCGCCAATAGTTAATAGATCTTCCTTCTGTGGAGTTGGATCTAGCCACCCATAGTCAGCTGTTGCTTTATTTATGCTTCAGTAAGTTATCTGTGGCTGAAGCATCATTTGAGTCTGCTGTGCTTGTATGTGACTCTCCAACCTGAGCTCCTGTTGGAGCTGTCCTAGATCTGGACTCTTGCTACCACTCAATATTTCTGTGCAACCATCATCTGGAACAGAACAAATTGGGACTCTTAATTCCATAATAATTCCCATTTGAGACACTTGACCATTAAGTAATTTTGATGCCATCTAAATCCTATATGTTTATCTCTACTATTAATTACTTGCCAAGTTTCTCACTGTGACTGTGCATTTCTCTGTGTTTTTGCTTCTCATGTTTCAAACAAGGGATACACTAGAGATGTACTTTTGGCTCTGCAAGGGTCCACATGATATATGCTGTGTAACCCTATGCATTTCTATTCAGTATGTCCCATTGAACATATGTATAGGATTTCAACCTTTAAGAATCCCCTCACCCAAAGTAAGCCTTCCCCCCTCTTTTCCTGATTTTTCTCCTTCTTTTTGTATTCTATTACTTTTGCTCTTGAATAATTTTTGAATTTCTCACACTGACAAGTGCTGCTGAGCCAGCTGTGCCTGGCTAGTTTTGTTTCCCATCACCCTTTATTCCCAATCAATAAAGCATATGTGGATTTTTTGAAACCCAGCTTGAAACATGAAGCCTTGCTTCTTTCTACCTGTGTGAATAATACTCCAAATGGCTGCCATCTCACTGGAAGGGGAAATGTCAAAATGAAGTAAACACATTCTATGCCTTGAAAAGAAGACAAGAAAAATGAATTACCTTGGTTTCCCTTTCTCTCCCTCTCCCCTTCTCTCATATATATATATATATATATATATATATATATATATATGCACACACTCATGTGGGCGCACACACATATGCACAGCCATTAACTCATCTGAATCTGTTCAGTGATACCCTAGGTAAATATTAAAACATATCCTGGGTGTCAGAGCCTTACCTTGGGTGTGGGCAGGGGGCACTGGGCAGCGTGGGGCTTGCGTCTGCCAGCCACCTCCCCCTGAACAGCTCAACAGCTATGGGGGAGACAGCGTGTGGACTCCTTGGAGGCTCTGCACTGCTCGAAAAAGCAACACAGGCCTGCAGAACTGCAGAGTGGAATGGGGCTCAGGCGCTGGGATTCTGGCACACTCTGCCCTATCCTGCCCCACAGGCCCCCTGCCCCCCTCCTTTACATGGCGCATACACTCCACCCAGGCACCCAAGCGGCTAGCTATGCCGCTGCTGGGTGTTTCAAATACCGTATTTTTCCCTCTATAACACACAGATTTTTTCTCCTAAAAAGGAAGGGGAAATGTCTGTGCGTGTTATAGAGCGAATGTGTGGTCCCTGGAGCCGAAAAATCAAGCAAACATCAAATCGCGGCGCTGCACGCTGCACGGAGAAGCGAAACCTGAAAAGAGGAAGCGGCTGCTTTCCTGCATTCTGCCTCAGGGTCTTACTGCCCACCCTTCTCTGTTTCGTTGCTGTGTTTGCTGAAACGGAACAAAGAGCAGGGAAAGCCCCTCCCCTCCAGGCAAGCAGAGGGGAATTCCTCTCTGTGCTGCTGGGGGAGAGGGAGAGAGAGGGGGGGAAGGGAGATAGAGGGGGGAGGGGGAGGGAGAGAGAGGGGGAGGGGGAGAGAGAGAGGGGGAGGGAGGGAGGGAGGGAGGGAGAGAGAGAGAGAGAGAGAGAGAGAGAGAGAGAGATGGCTGGCTTGGGTGGGGGAAAACTTTTGCCTTTCTTTCCTCCCTCCCGTTAAATCCCTCTCCTGCATTCCCTCCCGTTAAATCCCTCTCCTGCATTCTTAGCCAGCTGCTTCTCTGCACACCCCTCTCATGTCCCTTCTTTGTTTTTCCTTTGCTCCCCACTTAAAATGTGGTTACAAAGCATAGATCCACATGGATCCTCAGGATCTTTGCATTGGGTCACCCCAAATTCACCATCAGATCACATAGCATGTCCATGGCTACAGCCTGCCCCCCCCCCCCAAATCACGCACCCACTGTTGCCTGGGGCTGCAATGGTGCAAAAATGTGGTTACAAAGCATGGATCCACAGGGATTCTCAGGATCTTTGCATTGGGTCACCCCAAATTCACCATCAGATCACATAGCATGTCCATGGCTACAGCTTGCACCAAAAAAACACACACCCACTGTTGCCTGGGGCTGCAATGGTGCAAAAACGTGGTTACAAAGCATGGATCCACAGGAATTCTCAGGATTTTTGCATTGGGTCACCCCAAATTCACCATCAGATCACATGTCTGTGGCCACAGCATGAAGCCCAAAAATGATACATCCACTGTTTCATTCAGAAAGTTTTTTCCCTTGTTTTCCTCCTCTAAAAACGATGTGCGTGTTATGGTCAGGTGCGTGTTATAGAGCGAAAAATACGGTATGTGCTAGTAGGATCTGTGCACTGTTAAAAGTTGAAATGACTATGACATCGATACTGAAAACTTTTAACACAAAATTTGATTGGACTAGAAAAAAATGGTTGCAAAAAGGGCCAGAAGTTGTATCAAAGTCTGAAATCTGAAATTCAGGTTTTGAATTTGTGGATTTGTTTTTCAAGTGTCAAAAAAGCATCTCTCTCTCACACACACCAATCACAAAAGCGTCCCTTAAAAATAAGATTTGTATACGAGCTCTTTCTCTTTCAGTGTTCATTGTTCCTTCTTTGTTAGGTTTTATTACACCAGAGGGAAGGGGATTCGACTCTTTGCCCCAAACTCAACTTTCTCTGCAGCTTTCTTGTGATGAGAAAGAGACAAAAAATGGAAATGGAACTCTAGGATATGAACCCTTTCCCTTATCCACCAGGGCCCAAGATGGCATTCTAAAAGCCCATTAAAGCTTTTGCACCAATAATGTTTTTAGGTGCCATAAGACTCTTCCCTGTGTTTTCTGCATCACACTAAAAGAACTGGCCTTCTGGAAAGATAATAATGTAATCAAAACAACCCTTCATGTACAGTCAACTTTAGGCTCTAAATTTCTTGATATTTTTTTTTTTTTTAAGCTATATTTGCACACAAGAAAAACTGTAGTATTCTTTTCTTTTGGTACCATATCAGTAAATATGTATTTTTAACAAGAGGAAAATGAGCCATCTGTCATCCCAGAACACCACAGCAGGGACTTTATTAGTCTGTCAACAGTGGGGCCTGTCAAATTCAGTTCTTCAATAGCACAGATTTCATTTCTTTTTGGCATTTAACATGACAATTGTATTAGGAGGGTGAGCATGACAGTCACTTCTGTTAAGTTCACCGCCAGCCTCTTAACGGTTCTGCTATGAGAGCAACAAGAAGAGAGGGAGAAACCTTCCTCCCACTCCTTATTCCTTTATTTGTTGTTACTGAAAATGGCATTTCATCCAGCACCCATTATTACAAAGATGCCTGATTATGCCTGTCAGAGTAGGCAGATAAACATTGTCAGTGACATTCAGCCACAGGGGAAGGAATCTATCTGGATGTAAGGAACCCCGGGCAGAGAAATAAGGGGACATGGGCATGAAGGGCTTTGAAATAATGGGGAATTTCTGCACTGGATTCACAAGCTAGCATTAATGTCGTGTAAGGACTTAATGAAAGGTATTACATAAGCTGAACAGTGAAGTGAATGATGGAAGTGAGAAAGCTGGGCATGTTTGTCAGTGGAAGGCCATAGAGGAGACAGTTGCGGTAGTCAAGCAGGAGATGACCAAAGTGTTAGAGTTTTCTCAGCAGCAGCAGCAGCAGCAAGGTGCAGATGAAGATTTCTAGCTTTGTAATCTTGTTGTGTAGGAAGAAGTAGCATGTGGGACCAAATATGAGGAGAAACTGAGAGGGAGGAGACAAACACCTGGCCAGTGCTTAACCTAACCTAGAAGATGGGTCACGATGTCATTCAGGGGAATTGAGAGCATATGAGGAGAGGCATGCTCAGGGGGAAAATGTGAGAATGTCACAAACTGTGAGTTTGCCAATCCCATTCAGCCCTCAGAATACTGTCACTGGTTTATGGTGAAAATGACATTTTAAATGAGCTATTGCTGTTGGGTAGGCATCACTACTGAGCTAATGGTGTTGACGAATTGTCACCCTCTGCTGAGTATTTCTTTCTTGTTCCACACCTTATTGCAATGCTGTCACAGATGTGTCTCTTATTTCTTTCCTTCATCGCTTCCCTAGCACTGATTGGCTTACATGATTGCAACCCAGTATCTTATTAATGGGTTATGCCCAATTAAGTAATACATAGAATATATCAGTTTAAATAAACAGCTTTATATTACTCATGTTTATTATTTTCACTGTATTTACTCTGAATATGACTTAGTTGGATATACCCTGTTGCATAGCTTAACCATCACTGATGGAATGAAGGT
This sequence comes from Podarcis gaigeae, assembly GCF_964106915.1. Classification (NCBI taxonomy): domain Eukaryota; kingdom Metazoa; phylum Chordata; class Lepidosauria; order Squamata; family Lacertidae; genus Podarcis; species Podarcis gaigeae. Next base: position 89,233,547 of record NC_139678.1, on the reverse strand, counting down.
TAGTTCTGGAGGCCACATCTGGTGCAAAATTCAGTGACTAGCCTGCTTGTGGAGGCAGAATTACTGCCAGCATATAATATCCTGCTTCCAGTATTTGCACTGGCTGTCATTCTGCTCCTGGACTCCAAGTCCAAGGTATTGGTACTAACTTATATGTCCCTATGCAACTTCGGACCAAGTTACCTAAGCCTTATACCTTAAACACCCAATAGATCACTGTGTTCTGTGGAAGGGATTCTCCTGCAAGCTTCAAAAAGATCAGAAGCCCCTGTTCTGTGGAATAGTGTTTCTATTGAGATATGAAGGTGCCCACTATCTTCACTTTCCAGAAACAATTGAAGACATTTTTCTTCAAACAGGCTTTCCCAGCTGGATAAAGGGGTCTTTGCCACAAGATTCTGCTTGTTAGGGTTTGAGTTCTGTTTTCAATGCATTTTTTTGTGCGTGCTTAAAAAAATAAATATGTGCAAATCAGCACAAAATGGTGGTTTAGAAGGTGATTAATAGATCAATAATCATAATCAATACAGTGAAGAAGAGCCAAATTTCAAATTTTAACAACCAGATGCTATCTACACCACTGGAAAAAATAAGTTGTAGCTCAGACAAAAAGAAAAGAAAAGAGAGAGAGAGAGAGAGAGAGAGAGAGAGAGAGAGAGAGAGAGAAGATGATTAAGAAGAAGTTTAGACATTCACAAAGAAAACTGGGTACTGTTCACACATTGTGTTACTACTGCAGGGGTAAAGTCCTGAATCTCTTGTTTGTATAACAGGTTTTGATTGGGTGTTGCTTTTAGCATGGCAGCCACCCACATACTGACATGTGTGGGAGGGACCACATGTTATTCCTGAATGGCTCTGAAAAAAACATCCTAAACCACACATTCTCATTGCCTCTGGCTATCATAGCCACATGATACTGTATTTCTGGTGCCAGAAAACTAATTAAGGAAATCAAAGATAAGGAAGTGAAATATGGGCCCACAGTGTTATATTTTGAGAGTGTGAATATTAAAAAAATAATAATGAAAAGGGAATCAGTTCCTTCATTTCATCTCTGTTTTTATTTCTTTGAAAACAATTATGTTTCTCTGGGAGAGTGTTATGCCATTTTAAGCCCAGTGCGTACGTTACACTCTGCTTTGGTTTTCAGGACGTGGATTTCCCCGCCGTTGGTTTGTGTGATAACCTCCAAAGGACTGTTTTGTTGGCAATACAGTAATGCTTCATTATACCATCTGCCTGCATTCCTAATGAGTGACTTCACATCTTTCATTCATATTTCAAAGAAATCATATGATTTTGCTCCAGCAAGCAAAAATTATTAATAGGCCTGTGATGTAGAGCAGGTTCTAGAAACATCCATAACCCACAGCCAAATCAGTATATACATTTCTGTTTAATTATTTTTCTGCCCTGTATCTGTCAATGTATGATATAAGAGGTATATTTAGCAAGGCCCCTAAGTGGCAACATAAGGTGTCCTTTTAGTGAAAACATTCACATAGTGAACTGTATGAGAATTGCCAATTTTACATACTTCCCACCACTCTCTCTCTGATTTACATCCCCTCTGTGTGTGGGAAAAAGCTATAGATCATTGCCAGAGTACATGCTGTGCATGGGAAAGGTCCTATGATCAAACTTCAGCATCCCTCAGTAGAGGTAAGAAAGAGACATGTCTGAAGACCTGGAGTGCTGCAGCCAGTTGGTATAAACTTGCTACACCGAGACAGAAGGACTAATTGATCTGGCAGCTTCATATGTCCTAACCACAAGTGCCACGAAAAGTGAATCTCCCCCATCACTGTTATTCTGCAAAATGCAGACCTTCCAAGTGTCCCTATTTTCCAGGGACAGTCCCAGATTTACAGAAGCCTTCCTGGTTTCTGATTTAATCCCAGAATGTCCACATTTCCTTAGGATGTCCTTGTTTTCCTCTGAGAAATTTTGTAGGGTATGGAGTTATGCAACCTCCAAACCAATGAGATATGTAACTATACAACCTTTGGAAGACATCTGAAGGCAGCCCTGTATAGTTTTATTATGTTTTTATATATGTTGGAAGCTGTCTAGACTGGCTGGGGCAAACCAGACAGATAGGTGGAGTATAAATAATAAAATTGTTGTTGCTGCTGTTGTTGATAATTTCCATCAGAGAAATGTTGGAAGGTATGAAAATGCTCCTACCAGATTAGTTCTTTCTTTTGCCACGTGAAGCTTCATTAGAGCAAGTGGTGACACAGAACTAAATGTTGCTATTTTCCTTGAGCCTCAAGTTCCTCTGAACTTACAACTCTTCCTATTTCATTGATGACTCATTTTATGTCTCCCTCCAAACCCCAAACTGCCACATCTAGCAGTGTAAACAATTCACTGTGTGCTAATTTCCAAATTTGTTTTTGGCATTTCTTGCCTTTCCTCTTGAGAACTCAAGGCTGATAACCACAACAATAAAGTCATTTATTAACAATTAAACACATTATTTAAAATGTAGCACCAATGCAGAAGGAAATAAAAATACGACTGCAAAAAAGAAGAGATTTTAAAACCCAGAATTACAAATGAAAATGGTTTCCTAAAGATGTAGTCTCAAACCAACTTCTGAAAGGACATGAATGAAGCAGTAAGCTGGTCTTTCCTTCAAAGGGAGGTCCAGAACATAGGCATAAACCACAAGGAAGGTCTGCTCCATGTTGACAGCTGTGCACTTTTCTGGGGAATTTGGGACATCTAGGAGGGGCTCCCTAGATAAGCAGGCTCATACCTTAAAGTCAGTGATGCTTAATTCTGAAAAAATCAGTTGTAGCCACAGGAAAAAAAACTGACTTGGGACACAGCAGGATGACCCTAACTAAAGGTCATCCTTTGATTCAAAAACATACATGAAGTAAATCTAACCCTGATGCTTCCAGTTAATATGCTGACTGTAAATGATTTTGTCCCACCTACTGTGTCAAGCAAAATTGCTCTCTTTGCTGAACCAGTTCCATAAGATCAGGAAGCATAAACAGTGGTACCTCGGGTTACATACACTTCAGGTTACAGACTCCGCTAACCCAGAAATAGTGCTTCAGGTTAAGAACTTTGCTTCAGGTTGAGAACAGAAATCGTGCTCCGGCGGTGTGGCAGCAGCAGGAGGTCCCATTAGCTAAAGTGGTGCTTCAGGTTAAGAACAGTTTCAGGTTAAGTACAGACCTCCGGAACGAATTAAGTACTTAATCCAAGGTACCACTGTGTGTGTGTGTATATAAACACTACAAAATCATTAGTTGGTTAGTGAAAAGCAGGACTGTTCATTACTAACATTCTTTAACCATTTAGCAGTGTTATTTAGATTTGATCATCTATTTGAAAAGACCTGTTTACTTCAGTTACACAGAAAGAAAGCTACTAGGAAAAGTAGCATAGTATACCTTGAGGGGTTTATGTTTCACCAGACATGCTACACCAGTAAAATCCTGGGGATTTGTGTGTAAACATATCTTATCGTTTTTCCCAGTCAAAATTACTACACAAATGAAAGCCGCCACCACCACAATATTATGAAGCAGCTAATCTATTAACTGCATGATTTTGATAGCTAGGGGAATCACTGCATTTTTGGAGCCAGGAGCAAAATAAATGGGAATCTTATGATGTCCCACTAGCCTCTCATAATCTGTGCTAGCATGCAACTTCTACACAAAGTTCTAGTATGACTCTTGGATGTGAAATGTGGAAAATTGCAGAGAAGAAATTTGACATTGAAACATCCCATAATGACCCCCAATGCAAATGTTATATGTTGCAATTAGCACCAATAAGCTTTTATTCTTTTTATTACAAGAGGGCAAGCATCTGTGTTTGCTTTCATTCTTGCAAGATGTTTCCAAAATATTTTCATCTCTTATGGAAGGAAAACATCTTGATCAATTCGCTATGTGTGGCAGAGTGTGCATTTTAGCACTTAACTAGGGGGAAATATAGGAAGCATGCTATTATGGCTAATGAACTCAAATTAATATAGTATGGTAACAACTGATTTCATCTTAGTTATGTGGAATCAAGGGACATATGTATATAATATATGTAGGCAGAGTTGGAATTTTGGATTGGTGAAAGGGGACAATGCACAGAATCCATGGATCAGAAAAAGGAAATACATCAATATTCCAGTATATAGCAGTTTACAGTCCATCACTTTTAGCTTGTACTCAAGGACTTTATCCCTTAAACCATTATTTACAATGTAATCTAATTAATGTCTACTCAGGAGTAAGTCCAGAAGTTCCCAGACATATCTGGGATTTGCCCATCAGAAATAGCGTCTGGGTGGAATTTCTGAAGATTGGCAAAAATGTTTTTTTGGGGGGGGGGGGGATTCCTGGAAGTGTTGAGTTTTCGGTGACTTAATTTTGGAGGGAGATCTTGCAAAAAAACGCTGAACAACTTCACTTTTTGAAATATGGCAACCCAAATTGAATTAAATTGGTATAGGATTGAAGCCTTAGTTGACTCCTACTTGTTTCCTAACAGTTTCTCCTCATCCCTCTCCCTTTTCAAATTCTAGCACCATCTTCAGGATTATTATATGTGAGAAAAATTGACTGCTCTTGAATGATAGCATCTTGATTTAATGAAAGAAAACAACACAGCCAGTTTCTCTGTGAGGGCTGCATTCCTACTGAAGATCTCCTGCAAACAGAGCCCAATTAAAGACTGTTGAGTTTGCTTCCACTTAAACAGGACAATCTGTGGGTGGTTTAAAATGGCACAGAAATGCTTGGTGGTTGCTTATAATCTCACTGTGCGACAGCCATTTCTGTGTATGAAGACAGATTTGTATACTGAATGGGCATGTAGTTGCCATACCCTTGATAGCTAATGCACAGTGAATCTGAGTACAGTCAGGTCAGCTTTACTCCTTAGGCTTCCACTACAGATAACCAGCTCCCTGCATAGTTGCAGCCGCCATGCAGTGAGATAGGCAGTTGCTGCACAGCACTAAATTGTCCCAAACTACCTGAGCTATTATTTTGATGTGTATACTGCAAATATCTATTTCTCTTCCTTTCAGCTATTTATGAGAAGTCATGTGAAGCCTATCGGCACCAAGGGAAAACATCTGGTTTCTTCCACATCGATTCTGATGCAAGTGGTCCACTTCCACCACTTTTAGTCTACTGTAATATAACTGGTAAGAACATCACATCATCTCATCTGCATTTAGCACTAGTCATAATCTTTTCGTTATAAAATATGTGGCCTAAAATTTCTTGCGTATTTGATTGTTGTTGGTGTAAATGAGCTGGAAGAGGGAAACAGAGGGAAATCTTTGAATCAACAGAGTCTGAAGGAGCTTCAAGTGTGTGTGTGTGTGTGTGTGTGTGTGTGTGTGTGTGTGTGTGAAAGAGTTGTCATAAGCAAAGTGCAGTTTTAGGTCTTTTCTCTTCTGAAACAAGCTTCAGATGTTGTCTGGATTTGTTGCACCAAACTTCGCACACAGAATTGTAAGCACAACTTACTCAGTCTTACTTGTCTTAAAGGTGTGGTAAAAGCTTTGTTTATAGTTTCACTTGTAAGGAAAATATGTGGTAAGAGATTATCATACCTTCTTCCCCTTGTTTTCTTTCTAGTCTCTTTTTCCCCGATACGATACGATATCTTTATTGTCATTGTCCCTTGCGGAACAATGAAATTGAAAAACTACATAAAACTACATAAAAACTACATAAAACTACCACGAAACTACATAAAACTACATAAAAACTACATAAAACATTCAAAACCCCCTAAAAACTCTAAAACCCCATTTTAAAATACACTATACTACAGAGACCCCTTATGCTGCGTTTAGAACCAGAATTGCATTAGCGTAGAAACTGTTTTTCAGGTGGCTAGTCCTGGCCTTTATAACCCTATACCTTCTTCCAGAAGGCAGAAGCTGAAAGAGATCATTTCTGGGGTACGTACTATCATGTGTGCGTACTTTCCTGGTGTGCATACTTTCCCCTCCCTATTTCCTATGTTTCTTTTTCTTTTCCCCTAGATTCAAGGTGCAGTTTAGGGAGAGAGAAAATTGAGACACACAATAAAAACTTTAACCCATTTTTTTTAGCAGAGGTTAGGGTCACTAGACTTATTTCTTAAACCATGCATACATGCACAACAGCTGGAGGGGATTCTCCTAGGGTAAAGTAGAGCCCTGTTCTCCCTCCCTTTCCCAGCAGATTGTGCACATGGTGCATTTCAGCCCATTATGTGGAGGTGCAGAGTGCTCCCATCTCATATTGCTGTCCATTCTTCCCTGTGCTCAGTCAAAGAATGCAGGCCTGCATTCCTTGATGGAGCAGAGGGAAAGGGCAGGACAGGATATGGGAAGCACACATGGCTATTCATATCTTGTAATGGCCTGGTGTTTGAGGACCAAGGGATTGTGGAGGTGAGGTGGAGAATACAGATCTCTGTTATCTTCTCTGAAGGCCCCTTCACAGATGGAGTGGGCTAGAATGAGCCATTCACTTGTATCCCAAAAATGTGTAATAGACAATTGAATAGACAGCAAACACATCCAGTTGCAGCAAGGCAAACAATAATGTTGGTAAGCATTAATACAAAAGCGACCTTTGGGTCAGCCTAATATGATATGGATTCTTCCCTCTGTGTTTAGAACTTCAGGGATGCTACTGATAATTTGGCTTAGTACTAAATCTATAGCCCTTCACTCCATGTCTTGCACTGGCTTGTTAACTGCTACTATATACTGAAGAATGTTTAAAATGAACCTTCCACACACCCCAAGGGGACTATGTTTTAACCTCAGTGTCTGAACTATTTGGTTACAATACCCAAAGTCATTCTGCTGCTATGTTTCTCCCAGTGTTGCAGTTTTGTCATACTCTCAGACCCCAGGCCAAAAAATCAATAGCACTTAGAAGTTGGTATGACAAGATCAATGCTTAATTTTAACTTGGCCAGGTATTTATCCATTATTGAAAGCCTTGTTTTTGTTGTTGTCTTTGAGAAAGTTGAGAGCGGGAGCAATGCGGATCCTTTTTTCTTTTGCAACTGCCAGTGATAAAAAAATCTGTTTGGAGAGTACCACCACCATAAAGAGAATAAGAACTGACTTATGAGGTCTCTTACTTTCACAGCTTGGTGTGAGCTTTCTATTTAGTGGACTGTAGTGCCAATGGTGGTCCTCTTTTCCTTATTTTCCAAAGAAGGCAGAAATAATCCACATAAAATAATTGTGTGTGAAACATTAAAGCTGGTCAATAAAATGTATGGGCCTTGTGAATGCTGTGCACAGGTGTGTCCCGGGTGGAATCATGTGTGATCAGAACAGTGCTTAACAGGTATGAATCCAGTAAAGATTACTGTATCTGGTAAGGCTAAATTTACCATTTAGGGATACAAGAAGAGCACATATTCAATCTCCAGCAGCCTTCACCCTCCTGTTGCCTTTCAGAAGTCTTGGATGATAACTCCCATCGGCCTCAGCCATCACAGCTGTGCCATCTGGAGCTGATGGAATTCGCCATCCTAAACAGCTGGAGGACACTATATTGGTGAAGGGGGGGAGGTCTCCGGACCTTTTTTATATAAACCACACATCCCAGAATTTACTTGGATTTCATTTACCCAAGTGGCTCATTTAAAGGGGCTATATATTTAAAGGAGAATGAATGAAGTGGAATGAACACCAGTGAACGAAAAGGGCGAAAGGAAGAGGCTGAGATGCTATCTTAGTTTACGCAGTACTTGGCTGCTGTTGAGAAAGATGCAGTGTGAGTCAGCAATATGTTTCATCAACATTCTGGCAAATAATAGGGACTCTGCTGTCATTCAGCTTGTTCTTTCTAGGACATTTCTTTGTCCTACCTGGCAATTTGAGCAGCAGACTTATTCAGCAAAAGAAGTTAACAGCAGCGCATAATGAATAGTAGACGTATTTGGGCAATTTTTCACCACAGTGTTTTGGGACCAAATAGAGGTGTGGAAACACTCTCTCCAGCGCCAACCCCCAAAAGCTCCTGATCCTGGTACAGAAGTTCAGTTCATTAAGGAATCCTCCTCTGCCAGCCTCTGTATATAAGACAGTACATCCTTTCATGTTCTTACTGAACAATGGAACATGTAGGCTGTGTGCTGGAAATAAACGAACCAACAGAATGTAACTCTCTATCTGGAGAGTTTCCTACTTGAAGTACTGGTTTGAGAGCCATAGTGGACAGCATGGAGGGGCACTGCTGATCACCTGACCCTGGTTGGTTGCCTCACCGCTGCTATTTACTGAGTGATGCAGGGAGGGAAGAAGTGTGGAGGTTGATATAATACAAACACACTGGCAGAAGCACTGGTTTCCACCATGATGACCTCGCTTGCCCCTTACCCCTGTCCCTGCCCCTGTACTCCCAGAAGGCAGCAGTGATAGAACCAACTAGAGGTCATGTGAGTGGCACTGCCCACTATGGTTTGGGAGAAATATATTATACAAATGACTATTTTTTATTACCCTTCCTCCAGAGACATTCACATCAGGAGTAGTAATAGGTTGCTAGACCTGAACATCATTGGCCATGCATATTTGAATGCTGCCTATCCACAGTTCAAACCATACTAAGGGAGGCTTACAACATGGATATATATATATATATATATATATATATATATATATACACACACGCACAAATAAACAATAAATAAAAATATGCAACTAAACTGAACAATTTCCACATAAATCATAACAAAATCTAAAATAAATATACAAAAACAATGGCAGCAACAACACCTTCCCCAATAACACCCCCCCCCCAGCCCAAGAGTCTGTTCCAGCTTTTGTAGCTGGAGTCAGTCAGAGCTCCGTCCTCCCAGACCAGGTGGAAAAAGGCTTGCAACAATGGCATACATAGTTCTCAACAAACATGTGAGATAGGAAGTCATGCTGAGAGACAATGACTAGACCAAGGTTGCCCAGTGAGCTACAGGACTGAATGAGGATTTGAACCCAGGTTTTCCTGCTTCTAATACAACATCTGTCTTATGTAACCACACCTAAGCTAAACGGGGAAAGTGAGTAATTGCAGAAAACTGAAGCTGACATGATGAGGTTCTGGTCTTTCCCCCCATCTCTCTGCACTCCCATACTTTCTCCACAGTACCTTGATTTTGTAGCTGGCTGCTCATTATCACATCAGAGTGTTTGCTGTATGCCCAGTCACAAACCTCTATAAGGAGAAGACCTGGGCAGCATTGCTAGGCACCATGGAACAAATGCGCTGCATCAGCTCACAGAGCACTTTTTTCCTCTTGCTCCTGTAGTACTTACCATATGTTTGGCTTGTTTGAAATTTAATCAGTCTGAATAATCTTGTTCAGTGACAAACATCCTAAATCACAGGAAAATGATTTTGTTTCCAGGAGCAAATCATTCTCCATAGGGATATTTCAAACTAGACAAATAAAAAATGAGAACTAGATGGGAACTTCTGTGGTTAGGTGGGACAAAATTCTCTTATTTTTTGCCTGGTTTAATTTATATGCTGTCAGAGTCAATGCAGGCTATTCAGAACATGATGGAACCGTGGAAAGATTTAAGGTATCTTCCTGTTTTAGAGAATATGTAAGCACTCATATATATAGATATTATTTGGTGTGTTCTTCTATTTCTTTTTCCTCCTCTCATACCTACAGTTTTGGGAGGTTATATCCTCATGAATTTGGTTTTCCTGGGCATAGATTGTCCTGCCAAGAGCAAAGTGGATTCCCTGCTTTACCAATTTTGTGAGCTTTTTCACCCTTCTAGACTCAATCTGCCTTCTAGCACCCCCAGCCACTGGGTCCACACTGCAATGTGTGCAAAAAGTATTGAATACAGCCATGTGTATGCAACCTACAGCTCTCTGAAAAATTCTGTAAACTGGAGTATTCATTTAACTTGGGCATGGGAAATTAGAATAGAACAAGACATCCTAAACTAACACACATGGAAAACATAATAGAACCAAGTAGCAGTTCATCACAAAGATGGAAAAAAATGAGAAAGCAATCACTTCCACAAATCCAGTGGGAATAAATTATAATCCTTTTCTTGAGGGTATTAAATGTGCCCATGTATCTTGGCTGGGCTGTTCTTCCATGAGATGTGCCCCTCCCTTTCAGCTTTTTCATGCCAGCCAAGTGGGGGCCTGCCCTACATTTTAGAGTCTTTGTTCTAGAAATATTGTCACATGTAAAAGAAGCAATCACTTGGCTGCCCAGAGATAAATAACTTTGACTTACACTTTCAAAGTGATTATATTCTAAGAGGTGGGGCATTCATTCTCTAGTCAGCCTTGAGTTTCTTCTGTAATCTAATTTATCATAGAATTTCAGAGTCGGAAGTAACCCCAAGGGTCGACTAGTCCAATTCCCTGCAGTTCAGGAATTTGTCCCATCACCCTTGTTCTGGCAGGCCAGGAAACACTGGCCCTGCTCAAAGAGGCTCCACAGCTATTGTGCCCAACAGTCAGTCAGAGCTACAGGTTTTTTTTGCCTGGGTGAAGCCTCCAGAGGGGCGTCATTGAGATTTGCACTGTGTGTGTGTGTATGTGTGTACACAAATGTGTGGGGGGGGTGCCAAACTGGGTCTTTGACCTGGGTGAAATAAAGACTAGTTTTGCCCCTGGCAGGAGCAGCTGTGTAAGGCATTCACGACTTCTTCCAGCCCCTGGTAAGGTTGATTCCGGTAGAAGTTTTGGAAAGCATTGTAGGGGATGGGAATTATGTGAACCACACAGTGCAACTGCAACTACAGCTCTCATCAGTCCCAGCCAGCATAGCCATTGATCAGGAAGTCTATAGGTTCCCCATCCCTTATGTAGATTATTTGCAGGCTTAATTTTGGAACAATGGCATCTCTAATCTTTGAGATTGTCCTGAACCCAAGACCAGTAGAAACTTGGGCGTTTCAGTTCAAAGCATTGTAAATTTAAACAGGGAAAACAGGTAGAGAAAAACAGGACTCCCCATTGCCGTCTGGTGGCACGATGTTGTATCACATATATGTAAATCACTTTTTCTTTACCAGTCTAGCTGAATCTTTGCAAGTTACTCACCAAGATCAATTTGGCGATAATCAATGTCTTAAGCTCATGAGACAGAATAATTTTTCGTTTGTTTTTGTTGTTGTTTTTGCTATATCTTGCCGTATAAATAAAACTGTACAGACTATCTTTTTTTAACCTGCTTTATGCTTGTAGAAGCACCTTCTGCTCACTGAGCTAAATACAGATTCAAGAATCCAGGCTGGATTCTTAGACCTCTCTGAGTTTTCTGGAAACTTTTGCTTGTTTTTAGGCGACACTCTGGTACTGGCAGCTTGATAGTATTTATTATTTGCTCCCCGATTGTGTCTCTCTGCAGTCTTGGGCTATGCAAATTTATTCATGAGAGCAGTTCTCATGTTTTTAAAAAGACAGCATTTGAGCACACACCATATGTGCCTAGAATGCAGAAAGCAGCTAGCTCCTTGCAAATGCTGGTTATCCTATCTCACGCTGAGTACAGAATGGAGGGGAAAGAGAAGCCTCATCAGCTTGAAGAGCGAAGGAAAAATTAGGAAAGGCACAAAAAAGAGAGGGATTGTTCTGTCCCGTCCCCTGGCAACACATGATGCATCAAGATGATGCCAGATTTCTTAGGAATACAACTCCTATCATTTCTAACTAGTGCCCATTCTGCCTGCCGCTTATGAGAGCTGGTGTCCAGCTGCATCTGAAGAGCATCACCAAAGCATTCAACATTTCTCAGATGAAAAAAGGGATATTCTGTTCAAAATCAGGAAGCTTCTCCAGTGTTTGCTCTCACCTCACACATTTGCGCATATACATCTGTCACCTTGAACCATTTAAACTTTGAGTCCCTGTCAGGAAAGAAGGCGGGAAATAATCACAATAAAACCAATAACAATAATGTGAGAATCGTCAGGAATATATCAAAGAGTAAATCCTATTGAACTCAGTGGGACTTACTTCTGAGTAAAAATATTTAGGATTGCAGTGTAAGGCTGCACAGTCTATACCCAATTACCTGGGAGCAAACTCTATTGAAAACAATGGGGCTTACTTCTGAGCAGATGGCGTAAGGCTCAATTAACAATAAAGGAATAAACAATCCATGTGTTTCCTAAAAAATAAGATAAAAATGGTTGGCTGCTGAAGCATTGCAATTAAAGAATTTAAAGCGAATTGGTTACATTTTTCTTCAGAATTATAGAAAGGGCTTTGTATGTCAGCTTCAACATTTCTTTCGTTTGGTGCAGTTGTTTTGTTTTCTGTGTAAACAGGACTCCGTTTTTTGCACCTACACACACAAACACAGCAAAGGCCCATCTTTCCAAAAAGGACAGGATGTGGAGGGTCTGTTCTCTCCACCACTTTTAATTGTCCTCCAAGACATGGAGGGGAGGAAACAGGAAAACTGGAACATTCTGGAATCAAATCAGAAACTGGACTGGCTTCTATAATTCCAGCACTATCCCTGGAAACCTGGGAAACTTGGAGGGTACGCACCACTTTGGCTAACCTTTACATAATGTAAGAACTGGGCTTTTGCATATGAGTTATATTAAAAAAGTATACTTCAAGTTCTCCTTTTTTCCAACCTTATGTTCAGTTTATGTTTCTGTATCAGTTTGTATTTCTTTTTTAAGTCCTAATGAAAAATAATCATCATTTTAGTGGACATTTTTCCTAATCTATGCATTTTACATGCAGTTCTGCCGAATGTACACATTTTTTCCCCATTAGTTTCCCCTAATGTGCACTTCTATATGTTTATCTTCACTATTATATGCATTTTAAGGCACCCTTTCCCCTACATCTTTTGGTTGCAGAACTGAATTGCAAAATTTGAAGAAGACTGAATTTCAAAGTTTAGCTGTTTTAGGTTCAAATGCTCTTTCTGGATTTGCACATTATGTAAGTTCAAATCCAGAAAGAGCACAACACAGGTGCCACTGTGGTCTAAACCACTGAGCCTAGGGTTTGCCGATCAGAAGGTCAGCAGTTCAAATCCCCGCAATGGGGTGAGCTCTCATTGCTTGGTCCCTGCTCCTGCCAACCTAGCAGTTTGAAAGCACACCAAAGTGCAAGTAGATAAATAGGTACCACTCCAGCGGGAAGGTAAACAGCGTTTCCGTGCGCTGCTCCGGTTCGCCAGAAGTGGCTTAGTCATGCTGGCCACATGACCCGGAAAAACTGTCTGCGGACAAACACCAGCTCCCTCGGCTAGTAAAGCGAGATGAGCGCCGCAACCCCAGAGTCATTTGTGACTGGACTTAACTGTCAGGGGTCCTTTACCTTTACCTTTAAGTTCAAAACATGAATGAAACTGAATTTCTTCCCCATCCCTAACTTCTAAAACTATCCCTCAGAGGTGTCTGCCCACCGCAACTCTTTTATAAATGGAGCCATTAAATGGCTGCTAAGTTGTAAGGCTGCAAAATTAGCTTGGAAGTGAAGCATTGTCACTTATACATTGCAAAACAATTTAACAAGCTCTTAGGATATTTGGCTTTTGCTGGCTTAAATTAACTTTTTCCAGGTTAATGTAATGCAAGGAACATTAGTTGTCCTTCAGCTGTTCTACCTCAGCTTGGTCTGAAACTTATCCAAGAGTGTAATGAAATAATAAAGCTGTGTGTGTTGGGAGGGAGATGAAGGGAGAGCTTGTGGGAGAACTGTTTCCTCATTCACTCCACACACATACAATTCCAGGGAGACCTAATTAATTAAAGAGAGAGAGGTGGAAAATAGGACATGGATGTGTTAATGTTATTCTGTGTTGCAATGAGGAAAGCGAGCAAGGCCTGTTTACATAGTCTACGAATCGCAGCCTGTCCGGCTGGGCCCTTTCCACAATTATTTCTGAAGCAGAGGTACAATGCAAGGAAGCATGCAATTCAACTGAGGCAGCACCTGCAGTCCCATAATAGCCAATTAATTCCTTTGCAAAGAAGTACTCTACCACTGCTGAGATCGGGGATTACATCTCCAAGCAGACAGAGGAGGTTGCAGGTCCTTTGAGTTGCTACAATGCTACACTTTCACACACCAACCAAATTTCACATGTTAACAGTGACAACAAATGTTCAAAAGCACCTACATTTTTATCAAGCAGTTGTGCTCTCTCTGTGTGTGTTCACATGCTGCATCATAATGCCTTAAATTTTGCAAGGCCCCACAATATACTCCCCCACTTCTCTGCCCTCACACTGGTTCCCCAACCCAGTGCATATTTCATTTTGTTGCTGTGTACTGACTTCCTCACTTCCAGAGCCTTAGCTGTTGTCTTTCCTCCAGAGCTGGTAATGCCTGGCATGCTGTGCTCTCCTGCTAGCCAGTCAGAATGATCCACATTCCTCTCTCTGTACACTGTTCCAGGGGTTCTCCCAATCCCACTCCACCCCAAGCCAATTTCAGGAGGCACGAGGGAGGGGGAGGGGAGAAAAACCCCAATCCACAAGCAGAAGCCTTTGAGGCTTCTGCTGATGAGATTCATTGGTTCAATCCCATCCACTGTGCTTTTAGTGAATGCTCCCCGTCTAGTCCAGCCAGTCCAGCACAGGGTTAACTTTTGTTTTGTGAAAGTTGTAGTCAGTTTCTAGTTGAGACAGTCTGTTGGAAGGAAGGCACATTATGATTACAGAACCCTCCTCAAAAAACCAAACCAACAAACCAAAACCACCACCCTCTGATACTCCCACTCCATTTCCTCCTTGTTTCTTTTGGTATATTATTCCATGTCTTTTTCTTTGGACTTCTGTGAAACCAGCCCATTTAAAAAGCACTCTTTCCCTTCCTCCCTTTCTGTCTATCTTCTCCTTTTTTTTCCACAGCAAGATTCTCTTTATATTTTAGACAATTGTATAAAACATAGGCTGCAGTTCCAAACACATTTTTCGTTAAGTGCACGCAGCACATGAGACCGGGGGGGGGGGGGGGAGCATCTCTTTTGGGAGTGAAAGAGAATGATAATTTGTACCCATCAGCAGATCCATTTCATCCAGAGTTAGCATGTTATCCGTGTGATTTACTGTGGGTTGTTTTGTTTTCCCTTTCTTAAACAAAACTTTTTATGAGCAGTTTTAGTGACACGCAGGGTGGCAAATCTCTGTGGCTTAAAGAGGGAAGGCTCAGCAAGAGCCTTTCAAGTGGCACAGCAAGCTGCAACTCCCACTGCTAAAATGCAGTGTGTTGTCAGAGGCACTTTAGTGGATTAGCAAACTCCTTTTAAAAGTTAGCGTGCATTTGCTTCGCCTCCCCTCCTTCATCTCCTTTCAAAGCACTACAGAACCCAATTATAGAAAAATACTGGCAACCATCAGGCCAGCTTTTTCGTTCTAAACCTGTAATGTGCAACTTGTACTAAATTTGCCACCGCCAAAAAAGACCTAATTGGGTTGGGGGAGGCAGAAGGTTAGAAAGAAGGCTTTCTACATCAGAATTCAGATCTCACAGGGAGTGAGCCTAATGCAGCTGTAATAGTAACAGTAGGAAGCAACCATAACTAGTGAACATTCACAAGGTGCAGATCAAGGAGAGTGGTATCTATGCAGGCAACAGCATGGTAAGTCTTGAAAGGGTGTATAGGATAAAAGTGTCACAGCTGTAAAGTCTTCTATCACTTTTATGATGAGATGATTGAATTGGAGGCTGGCTGCTGCTTGGCCAGAGGCAGCACCAAAGGGAGGGAGAAAGAAGGTGAGCTCTCCCCTGTCATGGCCGCCCTGAGAGCTGCCTCACACCAATATTTTCTTGCTGTTTAAAAACAAAAATCTAAACAGTGGGGTGGGCATCTTAGATAGTTTTATAAAGTGTATCTTAGGTGGTTTTTAAGTGGGGATAGACAAATTCATAGAGGATAATGCCATCAATAACTGCTGGTGATGATGGTGATATGGAACTTCCAGATAGAGGTAAAGGTAAAGGTAAAGGTAAAGGTACCCCTGCCCGTACGGGCCAGTCTTGACAGACTCTGGGGTTGTGCGCCCATCTCACTCAAGAGGCCAGGGGCCAGCGCTGTCCGGAGACACTTCCGGGTCACGTGGCCAGCGTGACATCGCTGCTCTGGCGAGCCAGAGCCGCACACGGAAACGCCGTTTACCTTCCCGCTGGTAAGCGGTCCCTATTTATCTACTTGCACCCGGAGGTGCTTTCGAACTGCTAGGTTGGCAGGCGCTGGGACCGAGCAGCGGGAGCGCACCCCGCCACAGGGATTCGAACCGCCGACCTTTCGATCGGCAAGTCCTAGGCGCTGAGGCTTTAACCCACAGCGCCATCTGCGTCCAGATAGAGGCAAGATGCCAATTGCTGGCAAACATGAACAGGAAAAGACTATTGAGTTCATCTCCAGTTCCAGACTTCCATAGCCATAATGGTTTGCCATTGTGTGAAACAGGATGCTACTGTAAATAGCCCTTTGATTTGATCTAGCATGGTTCTTCTTATGTTCTTATTTCCTCATTTGCACTGAAAAGCATGGTTTATATAGAGAAAGAGGTGTATTTTCTGCAGTGTCTCCATCCCTTCCTGTTTTCTGTCCTTCTCTCAAGATAAGCATGTGTTGGTTTCATTATTTGATAATGTGCTAGCTATTAAAGCACAGGAGTTTGGTGTGTTTGGGTGGTGTTTGTGACTAACCTTTGATCTCCATAATAGTTCAAAGCACAACCCTGTAGCAAATTTAATTGCTGGCCATCTCTGCACAGTTGTTCTTTTTCTTCTCTTTCCTTAGTTGTAAGGAAAGGCACAATACTTTGTTGCAGAGCCTTTTTTAAAAGTTTCCTTTTACCCTATTCAAGAAGCTAGTAGCTAAAAAGTAGCTAAATCAGTTCTGTTTTATGCTTAAAATAAAAGAAAGGGCTATCGGCTTTACACTGCACTAAAATAGAAGGCCAATATTGCCTCTCCATCAGGCATGTTTCTTCAAGGTCAGCACTTAATAGCAGAGAATCTGCCTTAGTATCTAGTGGTTTTGAGAGTTCTGTCGTTCTGGAGGAGTGCAGTGCTGATGCCCAGACAACAGTACTATCTTTAGTCCAGTGATATCACTTATCTGGATGGATAAACTACTCATGTGCTTTGTTGACCCATGTTGACTCAGAAAGTGTGAAGACTGGGAATTTTGCAAGTAATGCCAGCAAACCAAATTCTAGGGAGGATTGTTGCCATACCTGTTTCTTAGCCATAATTGGAAAACATCAGAATTGCATCTGTCTCGCTTATGGTAGCAGTTGAAGCCTACATTGCCCTCAGCACCAGTTTGGTATATGTCTCATTGTTTAAAAGTACCCTTTTTGGAATACACACACACACACACACTCCAGTATCTATAGGGAAATGCACCAGATGCTGTTGTTGACTTTTCCCGCTTTTCTCATCTTTCTCCCATTTTGTTTCACTTAACAGAAGATAAGATCTGGACTGTAGTCCAGCACAACAATACTGAGCTGACTCGAGTCCGCGGGGCAGATCCAGAGAAACCATATGCCATAAGCTTCAACTACAACAGCAGCATGGAGCAACTGGAGGCCATGATAAATAGTGCCGAATACTGTGAACAGGAGACAGCTTACCACTGCAAAAAGTCACGTCTGCTCAACACTCCAAGTAAGTGTCATAAAGTGAAATGTTTCCTCTTTAGCTACTGGTGCTTGCACAGTTAAGATTTGACAGTGCTACACCAGTAAAAAAGAAAAAGAAAAGAAGAAAACCAAAAGAGAAGTGGAACACAAAGTCAGGTTCCTCTCTGCTTTCTTATGCACACACAGGCTAGTGTTATACTGGATATTTCCATTTGAAAGGAAGCAGAGTACCACCATGTATGGCTATACTACAGAAAGAGATGCAGCACATCTGTGGTAGAAAAATATTTGCAGAGACCATGACATGATGTATCCTTGTTCACCACATCTGTGGATGTCAGAGAATTCTGGCAAAATTGGAGAAGGAAGCTGCAGTTCATGTGTTCATCTGTGGTCAGGAACACAAATCAATTTGTTTACATCATTGACAAATCCAGAAACAATACATAATTACTTACTTTATTTTAAATCATTTCCACATTTTTTTTAAAAAAAATTGAAATAATGCAAGTTACATAAATCGTTATGGAAGTTAATCAACCTTCATTAAATACCAGGCAGTAAGATGAATATTTGGCAAAAACTGAACTGCAGCAGAACAGAAACAGCTCTGGTGGTAACAAATACAGTTTGGAATTCTTCATTCCTTTCATTTATTATATTTCTTTGCCACTTTTCAACCGCATGAGTCACAAAGCAGCTTACATACAATAAATAATAGCACAGTAGAACATCACAGTTACAACATAAATGATAAAATAATTAACAAATCATCAGTAAAACAGCCACTGTCTATAAAGCACTATTAACAATACAACTTAAGAAATAGGCTAAACAGCACAGCCACAAGAAAAGTCATATTATAAAATTCACAATGCATTACAGCATTCATAATCCACGGAACAATATTAGCAACATTAACAAACCAACAACCAAAAACAAACTAAGCACTGTTGAATTTGCTAACATATTTTACTTCCCTAGCTGCTTCATGTTGCAATTAGCACAGATGTTATTGTTGTTAACACCAAATGGTGAGTATATATATATATATATATATATATATTGACTGTGGGGTTGAATGTACATCTCCAAAGTTATGATGCAAAGTGCAAACAAAATGAATATTTTAGGTGGAAATGCATTGGAAAACATACAGAGATGAGTTTTTAGGGAAATATTTACAAAATGTGTGCAAAATGCATACAGTTTAAATCCATTTTAGTGCATTTTTTAAAAAAAACCCCAAGAGGGAAATGCTCTCTGATTGGGTATATGTGAAACGGACACAAAACTCAAATAGGCTGCTCATTCTTAGTTTGCTGATGATCTGGAAAGGGTTAGTCTCCTCCAGTAACTCTTGTTTATATGATGAATCAGAGAAGCAGGTGTATTTTGTGAGAACACAACCAACACATTAGTGATGCGACCAATTTCCCCAACCAAATTCATTTTTGTTTATGCCCCCTCCTTGTGTGTTTAATTATGTTTGTTGTTGTTGTTGTTTAGTCGTTTAGTCGTGTCCGACTCTTCGTGACCCCATGGACCAGAGAATGCCAGGCACCTCTGTCCTCCACTGCCTCCCGCAGTTTGGTCAAATTAATTATGTTTAGCCCAGGGCAATAGAAGTTAGGAAGATATGGAATATGCACATAAATAAGCCATGTGAACTGTGGGAAATTGCAAGGTATCTGAAACAGTTTGTCCTCAGTTGTGTGCAAGAGGCCTTTAAATTAAAGAGAAACCCTGGAGCATTGTGCATGTCCATGATTAGAATGCATTGTTGCATTCAGCGGTTAAGTAAAGAGGAAAAAGTCTGTCTTCAAATCCCTAATATTACAGCATTGTAAAATAGTCTTAGTTGTGTATGGTCTTTTTCCTGGCCAACTTCTGTTAGGTTGCAATGTATTTTCTGATAAATATTTGAACTTATTTTTTATTTCTGCTTCCATATATAGATTAGCTTCTCTAAGATCGCCTCATCTCCTGCATTGCAGGGGGTTGGACAAAGTGACCTTTGAGGTTACAATTCTATCATTCTATAGTCTTTCAAAGGAAACTTGTGCTTATGGAATCTATGCCATAAACTGTTGCAGACCTCTTAGGATTGTTTTCAGTTGCCCTCTGTTGTTGACTTTAGAGATGAGCATGCAGTTTAGTGCTTTCCTCAGAAATGTATTGTTTCCTTCAAGTATTCCATTGGATGAGTCAAAAACTTTCAGAGGCCACAAGAATGCAAGAAGTATAGATGTGCTAGAAATTTCAAAGAATTCTTTTTTGACCGTTCATTAGCTTGGTGGGGGCAATAAATTTCTCCAAATGTTTTATGAAAAAGCTGCTGCTAAACCTTTTGGGATGGCTAAGGTTCCTTTTCTTTCTCTTGCTTTTTAACTAACACACACACACATTCTTCAGTGTATCTGAAGAAGTGTGCATGCACACGAAAGCTCATACCAAGAACTAACTTAGTTGGTCTTTAAGGTGCTACTGGAAGGATTTTTTTTTGTTTTGACACACACATAAAGCTAGTGCTGCCCAGATCTCTAACTTGGGGTCTGCTCAAAGCAGTAGGAGAACCAGGATCCCAGATATCCACACCCCTAGGAGCTGTCAGATCTGGACATCCCTGCCTTGAGATTTGAGGCATCCATACCAGTTCCCTGAGTTTCTGTCACTCCCAGGGCTATAGGACCAGACGCTGATGGAGAGTCAGGCAGGGTATCTGCATAACGCATGAATTTAAGGGCCAGGCCAATAGCATTGCAGGACCTGAGGGGCAGAGGCTAAGCACTGTTTTTCTTCATGGGATGCCCATTGAAGGAGGCTACTTGTCTTCAGTGAGCTTTTCTGTCTGTACAGACCAGGCTTTTTGGACCACACAGAAACTTGTACCATTACCCTTTTCCTACCTACTTCTCCAGAAAGGTGAAACCAAATTGGCCATTAGTCATTCATACTCTAGACAACATTACTTGAATCATTTTAATGCCTTCTAGCTTGGAACCATTTGTACTCATGTTCAGTGGAGTAACTAATTCGATATTGGATGGACTATTTAGGAACATGAGGACTCAGGATTTTCCAAGGGCAACAAGAAATATCTCCTGGAGAATACTTACATAAATTGCTGCTATTAGGTTGGGTTGCCACTCACACTAAAAGGGATGGGATGAGATGGTCTTCTGTTTCCTGCAAAGAGTGAGGCCACCATTTTGTTTTCACTTTGTCCTTCTCCTTTTGGAAAGAGATTGGTTCTGATGGATCTCAGGGGGACTCTTGTGGGTTATTGGTATGACAAGCCGATCCTGCCCCTATTTGGCCCTTTCCACAATCAGGAAAGCATTTTCTTGCTCATTGTCAGAACCTTTTATCGCCATGCTTCCTCTTTTCCAATATTTTCCACGGGGTTCAAAATGTAGAGCCAGGCCAGTGAGATGTGTGGCCTGGAGATGGAAGAGGAGAATCCCAAGGCCAGACAGAACAGAGAACTGAACAGTCATATTTGGCCCTGAGTTCTATGGTTTCTCACTCCTGATCAAGTGATGTATAGAAGAGCTTGCATTATCCACCTCCAGCACAGAAACCATTTTAGTGAGTTGCAAGTCACTCTGCCTATCTCTGACAACCACTGGTGTGAAGGGAGCTTATGCATGTTTGTCAGTATGCAGAGGGTCTGTTTACATGGCTGCCAAATACACAGAGGATCATAGTCATACTGTATGTCCACAGGTCACAAAATAAGTAACTTGTGGAATGTTACTCTTTAATCCAAGCAGACCATTTTTTCACACCTCTCTTTCGTTTTCAATGTTGTTAAAAAGTGGAATTCTATGCACTTAAGCTTCCATGTGTGATTACAGTACTTGATCAACTCTTCTGTCCATGGAGATCTGTTCACATGGGTAACTTATGAAGGGAATGAAGGTTTCAGTTAAACCAATAGCAAAGAGGAGACAGTGGCTGAGAGTAGCCACCACTGAGTTTGTGGTTCAGCTGGAATTTGAATCAGGGAGTTTCAGCTCATCATTCATTATATTAATATGTAAATTGCTTTTAAGCATCATGCTCAGATATCATTGCTTTTAAGCATCATGCTCAGATATAATATGTAAATTGCTTTTAAGCATCATGCTCAGATATCATTGTTGTAACCTGGTCCTACAAGACTTTAAGAGTGCTGTCAAGTGGACTCATTTTCCCCACACAAGCCAGTGTGTAATTAAGCACCTGGAAGCTGAAAATTGCTTTTTCTGCAATTATCTTACAAACTGGCCATGTGAACCCATGTGAACTCATGTTGAACAGCACATGTTTTTGATTAAACTAATGCCTTCTGTAACCCAAGATTCCAATATATTTATTTAGCGCTAGTGGTCACATTGAAAATACATAATGAATCAAGGGTTCATAAGCAATTAAGTATATAATGGATACAATATGCCTTTTCTTTTTTCTAGATTAGGTCAGTTTAAAAAAATAGCTTACATAGTGCACTTAATTTATAATATTTTTGTTCTGAATTTTTCTTTATCTTTTAGCAATGTATAATATGAAATATATTGAAGTAAATTCTCATAACTTCTCCCAAAAATTGAAAGTATACTAATATTTGAAAGCATAATGAAAACAGCCCATTGTCTAACAAACAACCAGATCCTTGCTTTTCTCTCCGCCTTTACCACATAGTGGCATGATGCTTTCAAACCTGCTCTTGAAATGTGAGGTCTAGCCGTTTACTTTAAAAACTGAAAGCTCAGATACCCTTGATGATAAAGGCCCCAGGTGCTGTAGAAGTACTTCACAATATTCATGCGACAAAAGAACCCATTCAGTCAGGCCCTGCTCTAAGAACTGTGTAGTCTTCATGTTACTAATGTTGGTCATTCTGACTCATCAACAGTGCAGAACACCTAGTAATTGTGGGTGGCAACAGAACTCCAGCTTAGTAGAGAAATTCCCAGACTACTAACAGTCATCACAGTTTCTACTAATTAGCAGGTAATTAGCAGTTGGGGGAGAATAAAAAGATGAAAATAAAAAGATTAGGTCTTCAAGACAAAGCTGGAAATATCTATGAACGGGTGTATATATCCATTTTAAATTACACTGCTTCAAAGTTTGCCTGCTGGAATCAGGCACTGTTTCCTCTCTTCATGTGGCATAGTAGCTTTTTGCCTTTTTCCCCCTCTCTCTTTTTTTAAAAAAAACTTTTAAACCACTTCAACAATATATACTAACATAAATTCACAAATATCCACATAGGAAAGGGAAGAGCAGGAGGAATGGGACTGGTGCAAGGAATGACAGGAAATATAGTATTCTCTGCAGTATAGAAGGTGACCACAGATGAAGATGGGACATTGCACAGGTGCTTGGACTGCTATACAGTGGTACCTTGGGTTGCATACGCTTCAGGTTACAGACTCCGCTAACCCAGAAATAGTGCTTCAGGTTAAGAACTTGGCTTCAGGATAAGAACAGAAATCATGCTCCGGCGGTGCGGCAGCAGCAGGAGGCCCCATTAGCTAAAGTGGTGCTTCAGGTTAAGAACAGTTTCAGGTTAAGAACAGACCTCCGGAACAAATTAAGTTCTTAACCCGAGGTACCACTTTGTTCCTCTTCTCTTTTTGCTGGCCTGTGAATTTTTTGAATAATACATTTCACAGGGCAGAATGAAACCATTCTTCCATCCGTCTTTTATCATGGATGAGGCATGAAAGCACACACATACAAAAAAACAAACAAAAAACAGTAAATAGTAATTTTATCAATTGCTTTAGGGTCTGCTTCAAAATGTAATCTCCACGTTATCAATCTAGATGCCTCAGTTGCCACTATCAAAAGTCATGCCATTGCCATATAAAGCAATAAGGACCTTGGTCTCCTGTCTTCTGAGAATGGTTTGTGAATGTCAGGTACCTCTTCTGCACTGTTATTGTTACCCGGCTAATTAGAATCTTCATTCTGAGACTGATTGACTAGGAATTTCTTATCCTATGATGCTGCCTCATTTCTTCCACTAGTCAGAATCGCAATGTTGATGCTTCCTCGGGTTAAAAACCACAGCACCATTCTATATTTAGAACATTCAGGACAAGGATAATTGAAGCACAGGTGTCATTCCATGATGAAAAGCTTCCAGCAGTGGGGTACAAGAAGGAACGTTTGTACCCATATAAGTGGCTCTTCAGAAAATGCAATTGACTGTTCCAAAAATTCTGAGGTTATAGAGATTTAAAATCCATCTAGTCAATGCTCTCTATTATTGCATAACACTCCATATCTTGCACTGTGTATCAGATGTATTAGATCATGGGTAGGCAAGCTAAGGCCCGGGGACCTGATCCGGCCCAATTGCCTTCTAAATCCGGTCCACGGATGGTCTGGGAATCAGCGTGTTTTTACAAGAGTAGAATGTGTCCTTTTATTTAAAATGCATCTCTGGGTTATTTGTGGGTCATAGGAATTTGTTCATTCCCTCCCCCAAAAAATCTAGTCTGGCCCCCCACAAGGTCTGAGGGACAGTGGACCGGCCCCCTGCTGAAAAAGTTTGCTGACCCCTGTATTAGATAGTGTCTTCCAGAATGAGGTATGGCATGAACAAAGAGTGAGGTGGCAGTGGTAATGAGGACAGGGATAGCCAATGTGGTGCCCTCCAGATATTGTTGGACTAGCATGACTAGTGGTCATAGTTGACCAAGAACATCCGACAGGCACTATGTGACCATACTTCTTCTAGGAAGTATATCATTTACTGTAGCCTTCCTTCTAGATTTCCTTTCCACCATCTTTTCCCTCCTTAGATCTACAGCTTCCTGTTACATCTTTTTCTCTTTGCTCACCAAGACTGCTACTTTCCTCTGCTTTTACCTGCCATTCTATATGCATGCATGGCTTAAGTCTTTGCTGTCTGTATTTATTCATTCTTGATATGACTTTGCCCTGCTGCTGCAGGTGTGACACAGAAATGTCTGATGAGACTTTTGGCATAAAGCTGCTCACCATTCCTCTATTGCTGGATGTAAAATTAATTGATAACTTCAAATTTATATTGCAATTCTATCAATTTGTCAAATAAAGTAGCAACTTCCCAAGACGTACTTCAAGGTTTACTTTATTGATTTCCCCCCCCCTTCACATAAAGTACTCACAATCTAATCAAATTGAAACAATATATGTGGACCAATATATGTCTCTAACCATATATCTCTGTTATTGTTCAAAAAATAAATAGAGCTCATTTTTCCTCCAAATTTGTCCAAGGCCTACCTTCTATCTTGTATCCAAACAGTTTTGCTATTATTCTAGTGTCCCGTTTTTTATAATACACTCCTGTTAAAATATTGGATTTTCAGTATACCCCTCTTTAGTTATGCACAGTAGATTGAACTAAACATGCAATGGAAAATGACTATTTTCCCCCTACCAAAATTGAATGCAAATTGCAGGCATGCTCATCCCCTTTTGAGGGCATGAAAACTGTCAAAATTTAGGCAGATAAGTGAAATGATTCCCACACGGAAACATATTACCATTTTGGGGGTACAGAATAAAAATCATGTGCTCCCAATTTTGAAAATTGGGACATGAGGGTGGTGCCCCAAGGTAAGAAACCTTCTGACAAAAATGTCCTACAGCTATGATGCTGAGTAATTTATAATTTAAAAAATTGAATTCATTGTTTGGTTTTGATTTTAAATAATCTGGGTTCATTATAAAAAGAGTGGGGAAATTCTCCCCCCCCCCCCAGTTGAAGAAGAGCACTGTGATTTTTATTGTTTATATTTTATTTTGCAAAAGTGTATTTCAACATCCTTTCCCCAGTTTTCTGTGATTGGAGTGCCGTGAAAATCACTATGATTAAAAGCTAGAGCTGTCTGTCAAAATGTCCCCACCTCCTCTCCCTCTCAAGCTCTGGGCATTTCCCCAGTCATCTTAGCATATAAATGTATGGAAACACTGAGGAAGCAGAACAACTTAGCAGGTTGGAACCACCTGATTTGCCTTGACATGCCTTGTTATTCTCACATTCCCACTCAGTTAGGCAAAAGACAAGGCTCCCCCCCCCCCATCCAGAACTCACCAGAACTTAGTTCTGGCACCTCTCAGGTGCGCGCCATTGCCATTCTAACAGAACAAGAGAGGCATTCATGGTGAGTTCTGACGCCTCTGTTTCTATAAAAATAGCTCTGCAAAAGACTATCTCAGATCACCCCAATTTGCCTCATTATTTGGGGTCCACACAAAGCCAATGAACATACCTGATATATACTGTAAGATTGTTTTTTTTCATGAAAAAAGTGAATATATATATATATATATATATATATTAAAAATAGCAGCTGGCAAACATAGTCCTAGGAATGTATATTAGTTTTGTCCCTTCATGCTAAATATCCAGCAACCAGAAATGAGGAGGCAATTCTTCCTCTTTTTTTTTTAAATGGTCCTATTGGCTGACCCCTTCAGGATCACTGCCTTGCTGTGGCGAAGGGGCTTGAATAACTCAGAGAAGCTATGAGCTATGCTGTGCAGGGCCACCCAAGATGGACAGGTCATAGTGGAGAGTTTTGACCAAACGTGATCCACCTGGAGCAGGAACCGGCAAGCCACTCCAGTATCCCTGCCAAGAAAACTGCATGGACAAAGACAACAGGCATATAAAAGTTATGACACTGGAAGATGAGCCCCTCAGGTCGGAAGGCATCCAACATGCTACTGAGGAAGAGCAGAGGACAAGTACAAGTAGATTCAGAGCTGATGAAGCGGCTGGGCCAAAGCCAAAAGGATGCTCAGTTGCGGATATCCCTGGAAGCAAAAGGAAAGTCCAATGCTGTAAAGAAAAATATTGCATAGGAACCTGGAATGTAAGAACCATGAACCTGGGTAAGCTGGATGTGGTCAAAAATGAGATGGCAAGAATAAATATTGACATCCTGGGCATCAGTGAACTAAAATAGACGGGAATGGGCGAATTAGTTTGGATGACCATCATATCTACTACTGTGGGCAAGAATCCCGTAAAAGAAATGGAGTGGCCCTCATAGTCAACAAAAGAGTGGCAAAAGCTGTACTGGGATGCAACCTCAAAAATGATAGAATGATCTTGATACGAATCCAAGGCAGACCTTTTAACATCACAGTAATCCAAGTTTATGCACCAACCACTGGTGCTGAAGAAACTGAAATTGAGCAATTCTATGAAGACTTACAACACCTTATAGAAATGACATCAAAGAAGGATGTTCTTCTCATTATAGGGGATTGGAATGCTAAAGTAGGGAGTCAAGAGATAAAAGGAACAACTGGCAAGTTTGGCCTTGGAGTTCAAAACGAAGCAGGGCAAAGGCTAATAGAGTTCTGCCAAGAGAACAAGCTGGTCATCACAAACACTCTTTTCCGACAACACAAGAGACGACTCTACACATGGACATCACCAGATGGGCAGCATCGAAATCAGATTGATTATATTCACTGCAGCCAAAGATGGAGAAGCTCTATACAGTGAGCAAAAACAAGACCTGGAGCTGACTGAGGCTCAGATCATCAGCTTCTTATAGCAAAATTCAAGCTTAAACTGAAGAAAGTAGGAAAAACCACTGGGCCGGTAAGATACAATCTAAGTCGAATCCCTTATGAATACACAGTGGAAATGAGGAAAATGTTTAAGAGTTTAGATTTGGTGGACAGAGTGCCTGAAGAACTATGGATGGAGGCTCATAACATTATACAGGAGGCAGCAACTAAAAGCATGCCAATGAAAAGGAAATGCAAGAAAGCAAAGTGGCTGTCCAACGAGGCCTTACAAATAGTGGGGGAGAGAAGGCAAGCAAAATGCGAGGGAGATAGTGAAAGATACAGGATATTGAATGCAGATTTCAAAAAAATAGCAAGGAGAGACAAGAAGGCCTTCTTAAACGATCAATGCAAAGAAAAAGAGGAAAACAACAGAATGGGAAAAACCAGAGATCTGTTCAAGAAAATTGGAGATATGAAAGGAACATTTCGTACAAAGATTACCATAATAAAAGTCAAAAGTGGAAAGGACCTAACAGAAGCAGAAGACATCAAGAAGAGGTGGCAAGAATACACAGAGGAACTATACCAGAAAGAAATGGATGTCTCGTATACCCCAGGTAGTGTAGTTGCTGACCTTGAGCCAGACATCCTGGAAAGTGAAGTCAAATGGGCCTTAGAAAGTACTGCTAATAACAAGGCCAGTGGAAGTGATGATATTCCAGCTCAACTATTTAAAATTTTAAAAGATGATGCTGTTAAGGTGCTACACTCAATATGCCAGCAAATTTGGAAAACTTAGCAGTGTCCAGAGGATTGGAGAAGATCAGTCTACATCCCAATCCCAAAGAAGGGCCGTGCCAAAGAATGCTCCAACTACCGCACAATTGCACTCATTTCACACGCTAGCAAGGTTATGCTTTAAATTCCACAAGGCATGCTTAAGCATTATGTGGACTGAGAACTCCCAGAAGTGCAAGCTGGATTTTGAAGGGGCAGAGGAACCAGAGACCAAATTGCAAACATGCGCTGGATTATGGAGAAAGCTAGAGAGTTCCAGAAAGACGTCTACTTCTGCTTCATTGACTATGCAAAAGCCTTTGACTGTGTCGACCACAGCAAACTATGGCAAGTTCTTAAAGAAATGGGAGTGCCTGATCACCTCATCTGTCTCCTGAGAAATCTCTGTGTGGGACAAGAAGCTACAGTTAGAACTGGATATGGAACAACTGATTGCTTCAAAATTGGGAAAGGAGTACGGCAAGGCTGTATATTGTCTCCCTGCTTATTTAACTTATATGCAGAATTCATCATGCAAAAGGCTGAGCTGGATGAATCCCAAGCCGGAATTAAGATCACCGGAAGAAATATCAACAACCTCAGATATGCAGATGACACAACCTTGATGGCAGAAAGTGAGGAGGAATTAAAGAACCTTTTAATGAGGGTGAAAGAGGAGAGCGCAAAATATGGTCTGAAGCTCAACATCAAAAAAACGAAGATCATGGCCACTGGTCCCATCACCTCCTGACAAATAGAAGGGGAAGAAATGGAGGCAGTGAGAGATTTTACTTTCTTGGGCTGCATGATCACTGCAGATGGTGACAGCAGTCATGAAATTAAAAGACACCTGCTCCTTGGGAGAAAGGCGATGGCAAACCTGGACAACATCTTAAAAAGCAGAGACATCACCTTGCCAACAAAGGTCCGTATAGTTAAAGCCATGGTTTTCCCAGTAGTGATGTATGGAAGTGAGAGCTGGACCATAAAGAAGGCTGATCGCCGAAGAATTTATGCTTTTGAATTATGGTGCTGGAGGAGACTCTTGAGAGTCCCATGGACTGCAAGAAGATCAAACCTATCCATTCTTAAGGAAATCAGCCCTGAGTGCTCACTGGAAGGACAGATCGTGAAGCTGAGGCTCCAATGCTTTGGCCACCTCATGAGAAGAGAAGACTCCCTGGAAAAGACCCTAATGTTGGGAAAGATGGAGGGCACAAGGAGAAGGGGACAACAGAGGACGAGATGGTTGGATAGTGTTCTCGAAGCTACCAGCATGAGTTTGACTAAACTGTGGGAGGCAGTGGAAGATAGGAGTGCCTGGCATGCTCTGGTCCATGGGGTCACGAAGAGTCGGACACGACTAAACGACTAAACAACAACAACAACATTGGCTGACAGCTAACTACTGTTAGAAAAAGGATGTTAGACTGACAGTCCTGAAATCAATGCACTGAAGTTAGTTGCATCAGTTTACTTTTTGTGGAATAGGGCTTATGTGTAACCACACACACACACACACACACACACACACAGCATAAGCAAAATAAAGACATATTCTGTCCTGCACATGCATGCCGTCCTAAAATAAACAGCTGTGATAAAATTGGTTCCTGGGACATGTGAAGAAGATCTTTTTTCAGCATGCGTGCTTTGAGACAGTGGCATAGCGTGGGGGGTGCAGGGGGGCGGCTGCACCGGGCGCAACATCTGGGGGTTAGGGGGCACAAATCCACGGGTTAGGGGACACAAATCCACGGGTTAGAGGGTGCAAATTACTTGCCTTGCCCCGGGTGCTGACAACCCACGCTATGCCACTGCTTTGAGAGAAGAATACGTATGGCTTAACTCCAGCTCTGAGTGTCCCTGGTATTTGATCTACCATGTAGCAATTATTTTGTGAAGTGAGTCATTTGGCAGAAGCTGTGGTGCACATCACAAGTTAGGCCATCTGAAAGAGAGAGACGAGTGAGGCAGAGTGCTTATAGTACCTAAAATAAAATAAAAATGTGTTCAAGGCAGGCAGCCCAGAGGTGTTTGTGCTTCTCAGTGTGGAGTGAACCTTTCTGTCCAACAGTGGAGATTCACACATTTTCCCACAAGTGTTTTGCCAAAGAGCTGTTTCTTATGGGGTGAGTGGGAAATGAGAAAATTTAGCACTTAATATAAAAAGGGATGAACAAATCAGTCTCTCCAATCCATGCCTCTTTTACATATGCTCGTTCATAAGTGGCGATGGAGAATAAATATGGTTCTCTTCACATTTTAAAGAGAACCCACCTAATTTGCATTTCCTGAAACAATATGCAAACTCTGAAATGCACCTTCACACTTTGGTAAAACAGTTCTCCAACAAAACAAAACAAAATGTGTACATGAATGATTATATTAGGGGAAGTGTGCATAAAAGTGCCTATATTGGTGGAAATGATGCAGAAAATGTGTTATCTGGATAAATTGCTTGCAAAAATATATGTGTATGTCTGTGCACTAAAATATATTTTTTAAAAAATCATGAATACTTTTTTTTAATTGCAAACTGATGCAGAAATGTGAATTTTAAGACTGAGAAAATGAGAAACCAAGAAACTCAAAGCATCCTTCCATATTCATAAGACTGTCCTGTATGATTTCGACATTAATCTGTAGATTTTTTTCCTAATCTACAGGAAAATATTCATTTAAATAATACATACATATATAATGTAAACAAAAAAAATCACATTTCTAAAACAGCAATTCTAAATACACTCACTTGGGAACATGCACCATTGAACACAATTGGGTTTAGTTTGGACAGATAACACACAGAAGGTTTAACGACAACAACAGGAGATGTCTAAGTTCCTGTCTACAGATTGGCATGAAGCAGGTTAGAATGCACAAAGATCTGATTAGTTAATCAAACTTTTTCTCTGGGTGTTATCCATTTACAAGAATGCCCTGAATGAACAAGTGTTGCTTGTTCTTCGCTGAAGCAACAACAGGCAAGATATCAATTAGCTTTAAGTGTGTGTAAAATGGGTGAGGTTTTTAAAAAGAGCTCTCACCAACAAGGTGATCCATAGATAGGTACATGTTTTTATCATTTCTCAAGGGAAGGCTCCCTAGGAAAATGTCTTGCAGTGGTTAAATGCTCTGCTTCAAGTATCTCATTTGTTTGCTCCCGGGTGATATTTTCATCTGGTCTGAGAAGCCTCCAGAAATTGCAGTCTTTGATATATGGCGTTGCTGGTGACAGAATATACTCAGAAAATAAATGTGGAGGATCCCTTAAGGCAAATAAATCTGTAGAGTTTGACTATACATGGAAAGAATCTTTCGCAATGTGCAACCTGCACACAATCCTGATACCTTACAGAAAAAAAGAAAGAAATGGAAATGGTGGGGGAAGTCAGTTAAACCTAGAATGTATCATGACTTGAAATCCCTTGACCTTTACTAAGTGCAGGGGTGGGAAGCTGATGGCCAACCCAATGTTGCTGAGATACAACTAGGGATGGATGAATTTGTCATTTTTTGTTTCTCTCAATTTCTCATTTTTCCTGTTACAGATAGAAGTGTGCATGCACACGAAAGCTCATACGAAGAACTGACTTAGTTGGTCTTTAAGGTGCTACTGGAAGGAATTTTTTTGTTTTGACTCATTTTTCCTGTTCTTGATTTTCACATCAGTTTGCATTTTTTTTAATTAAAAAAATCAAGTCCTCCTGAAAATTCAGCAGCATTTTTGTGTAAATTTATCCTAATACACACATCTTTGTATGCAATTTTGCCTAATATAACACTTTTGCAAAGTGGTTTTCCCTTATGTAATGTATATTATAACTTTAGAAATATATACACTTGTAACACTCTTTATCTTACCGTATGCATTTTTGTACACATAACTTGGCCTGAGAACTGCCTTACAAATTTTGCAGAAGTGTGAATTTTGAAGGATGGTGTCCATTTTGGTTTTTGTGTATAGTTTTGGAATGTGTGAATTAGATAGCTTAACCTTTAAATCAACTGCACCTAAGTGTCAGACAAAAGTCAAGGTCATGTCTATGGCCAATGTGTCCTGTGGAAATAATCCCCTGATGGCAAGGGCCTAGGGCGTTCCAGGGAGAGAAGCTGCCACTTTTTTCTTAAACCTTCCTAAGCAATAATGCAGGAATGTAGAAGACGTCCTGAATCAGTCCAAATGCCCATAGTCCTGCATCTCTTCCTCCTCATAGCAGCCAACAAGATGCATGTTAGAAGCCATATTGTCTTATGGAGTATTGTTAGAAAAGTAAGCAGTGAAGGTGCTAATTTCAGCTCCCTGTAGGAAAGGGTTGCAGAATTTAAGAGGGAACAGCTAGGTTGTGCTTAGGGAAATAGTCAGGAGACTCAGAACATTTGATACAAATTGAGGCAAGGAAGGAGGAGCTGCCTTGGTCTGTTAACAGAAGGAGTGTCTCCACCACCACCGTTCTGCCCGGATGCTAAGATCCAGTGCTAAGGGCTTTCTTGTGGTTTCCTCACTGTGAGAAGCAAAGCTATGGGGAACCAGGCAGAGGGCCTTCTCGGTAGTGGTGCCCGCCCTGTGGAACGCCCTCCTATCAGATGTCAAAGAGATAAACAACTACCTGACATTTAGAAGACATCTGAAGGCAGGGAAGTTTTTAATGTGTGACATTTTAATGTATTTTTAATCTTTGTTGGAAACCACCCAGAGTGGCTGGGGAAACCCAGCCAGGGGTACAAATTAATTAATTAATTAATTAGTTAATTTATTATTATTATTATTATTATTATTATTATTATTATTACTGGGAGAGGTTGCAGGAGCATTCAACCCCTAATATTACCCTCTCCTCTTCTTTCTATTTGCAAGAGCTGTTATGACTTTATGTGCAATCAAATGCAATTTTGTCACACCAATATTCTTGCTCTTCCCCACTGCCAAGCCAGCTAATAGAGTGCAGAACTAGACATGAAGATGGAGATGTGAGATTGCATTTCACTGTCATCTTTGAACTTCCACAAATAGTAGCCCCAGGAGGGAGGACTGGAGGGAGTTATTTTGCCAACAGTCTCCACATTTGCCATGATGCTGGGCCATAGACAGTTAAGAGAGCAAGCGCCGGAGTGGACAAAATCAGTCTATGATGGTGCACTATAGCCCAACATCCACCAACTTGTAGCCCCAACTGGCTCACCAGACGAGCCAGAATGATGCAAATCTGAAGGCAAGGAGTTATAACTCTGACCAATTTAAGATTGGTTTAAAAATCAGAACATCAGTGTGTCATATTTGAAACATGTCTGGCTCACAAAATCTCTTAACATGCTATGTATGTAAATCAAAGTGTGTGTGTGTGTGTGTGTGTGTGTGTGTGTGTGTGTGCCTGCAGTTTTTATCTGACCATTTCAGTAAGCATTTTGAAGTGCACATTTAACATCGTTCCCTCCTAAGTAATATTAATTTCCCATTGCACCAGATGTCCAGTTGCATACTCTCATGCACTTTTAAGATATCACAGATATCTGCAGAAAAAGTGACTATAAGATATGTAATTGGACATGATGAATAGTTCATCCTTGCCCTTTGAATAAGAAAAGAGACAATGGTTACAAATGTGATCAGTCACTCCCTACAGAATCCAAGGTTTCCTCTCAAGAACTCAACTGTGATTTTGTCAAGTTTATAACTGCAATATGCTTATAACTGCAATAGTCAAGAGAGAAAAAGCAAAATGGACAAAATGTTTTGGCAGATACTGCACTAAATTTATCATCACTGTTATGACTTGGCCCCCTGTTTGAGTTTGTGTGTCTTGGAGATCTTTTATATGTAATGATATGCAAACTTTATTTAAAAGGCGCTTTTCATCTTTTTTTCAGTCTTGTTTTAAATATTTGTGAAACTAAGGAGAAGACAGTACAACTGCACAGAAAGTGCCTTGCAGCAATTTGTGGAAACTTTATTTGACTTTCATGAAGTATTTTAAAAAATCAATAAAAGAAATTCACTTTTTTCAAATTGATTTTGGAATGATCTGTTTGAGTGCTGCCAAGGAAAGTCTTTGGTGATCTGAAACAAAACGGATCATTCATATATATATATATATATATATGCTTTCGTAGATTTTCACGGGTACAGGAATGCAGGTTTTGGTGTCCTCGGGTGTCTTCCCGTGTAAAAGTTGGGGTGTCTAGGCGACGTTTCGACGAGGTCTCACTCGTCATCTTCAGGCTGGTGCTTTCGGCTTCTTGTTACTGGAACAGAGCGGGATCTCAATGTTTGAGTTCCTATAAATACTGTAGAGGGGGTGTGGTGTCTAGCCTCCAATGTTCTGGGCAGAGAGGAAGTTCCCAGGCTAGTGTGCCTTTTCTTCTTTTGTTCCTTAATTACTTGAGAGATACCTTGAGTGATTTCTTGAGTGATATCCTGAGTACCACTTAGGTGGGTCATTAGGTGTGGATTAGTTGCTAAAGTCTTTGTGTCTTGACCTCTTGAACTTTGTGAAGAGTTTTCCTGAGAAGATGGCTGTATTGCACTTAGTTGTGCTTTGGCTTGGCTTCGTGTATAGGGGCGAGCTGTGGTTTTGTGGCTTGTGTCAGCCAGATCTGTGTAGGGATTGCAGGGGGGTGCAGCATCCGGAGGTGCCACCATGGATTGGCTACTGGATGGTGTCAGTAATTCATCTGTGGAGAGGGTCTGGGTTTGGGTCTGGTGTGGTTGATTGGTGTTGGCGTTCTGTGTGCCTCTGGATCTGGTGTCAGTTTTTGTGGGGAGGGCTAATTTCCAGATGTCTGGCAAGCGGGATGTGTCGTCACGCTGGTTCATGTTGTGAGGGTGTTTCTCTATCTCGATGGCTTCCATGATTATTCTCTTGTGGTGATGTTCCGTGTTAAAGAGCAATTTGGAATCTGCAAAATTAATTTCGTGTCCTGTTTCTTTCATGTGTTGGAAAAGAGAGGAAGTTTTTTCTTCTTTTTTGACGGCATTCTTGTGTTCTGCGATACGTGCATTTATTCGTCTGTTTGTTTGTCCAATGTACGTGGCTGGGCAGACTTTGCAGGGTATTTCATAGATCCCTTGGTTTTCCAACTGGATTTTATCCTTGGGGTTTCTGAGGATATTGGCTATTTTTTGGTTGGTGCAAAAGGCTGTTTTGATATTGTGTTTATGGAGGATTTTGCTAATTTTATCTGTAGTGCCCTTGATATAAGGAAGGAGGGCCATGCCATTGTTTTCTTCTGTGTCTTGGTTTTTGGGGGGTGTTTCCTTTTGGATTAGCTTCGTAATCCTGTTTTGCTGGTATCCATTGGCAATTAACACATTTGAGAGATTCTGTAACTCAGTTGTCAAGTGGTCTTTGTCAGCCAGGCGTTTGGTTCTGGAGATGAGAGTCTTGGCTACGGAGTTTATTTGTGCAGGGTGGTGGTGTGATTGTGCATGTAAGTAGCGGTTGGTGTGTGTTTTTTTCTGGTAGATAGTGTGTCCTAGGGAGCCATCAGGTTTTTTGTAGATTAGGACGTCAAGGAAGGGAAGTTGGTTGTTGGCTTCTATTTCCATAGTGAATTGTATTTTGGGGTGTAAGTTGTTGAGATGTGTGAGGAAGCTATCCAGTTTTTCCTTCCCGTGTGGCCAAATTACAAAGGTGTCGTCAACATATCTGAGCCAAAGTTTGGGTTTGTGTTCTGACTTGTCTAAAGCATTGGTTTCAAAGTGTTCCATGTACAGGTTTGCGATGACCGGTGAGAGGGGTGATCCCATAGGTGCTCCTTCTATCTGTTTGTATCTTTGTCCATTGTGGATGAAGTACGTGTTGGTTAGGCAGTGGTTGGTCAGGTCCAAGATGTATTCGGGGGGATTGTATTTGTTTTGAATAGCTGTCAAGGCTTCATTAATGGGCACTTGTGTGAAGAGAGATACAACATCGAAGCTCACAAGTAGGTCATTAGGATGTAGGTTTTGCTTCTTTATTGTTTCTATGAACTGGAAGGAGTTTGGTACGTGTGAAGAGATGGATTCTGCATAGGGCTGAAGTTGCTTGGCGAGAAATTTAGCGAGATTTTGTAGAGGTGAGCCTATGGAGCTGACTATTGGTCTGAGTGGTGTTCCTTCTTTGTGTATCTTGGGGAGGCCGTAGAGTTTGGGGCATCTGGATGATTTTTCTCTGGGGATGATTCTTAGCTGGATTTCTTCACTGATAGGAGAGGCTTTTATTTTGGATTTGGTGGTTTTTTCCAGATAGGTGGTGGGATCTGTTTTTATAGGTTTGTAGGCAGGATCTTGGAGTAGCTTTGATAGTTTTGCTTGGTAGTCCGATGTGTTCATCACCACTGTGGCATTACCTTTGTCTGCTGGGAGAATGATAGCCAATATCAAAAAAATAGCCAATATCCTCAGAAACCCCAAGGATAAAATCCAGTTGGAAAACCAAGGGATCTATGAAATACCCTGCAAAGTCTGCCCAGCCACGTACATTGGACAAACAAACAGACGAATAAATGCACGTATCGCAGAACACAAGAATGCCGTCAAAAAAGAAGAAAAAACTTCCTCTCTTTTCCAACACATGAAAGAAACAGGACACGAAATTAATTTTGCAGATTCCAAATTGCTCTTTAACACGGAACATCACCACAAGAGAATAATCATGGAAGCCATCGAGATAGAGAAACACCCTCACAACATGAACCAGCGTGACGACACATCCCGCTTGCCAGACATCTGGAAATTAGCCCTCCCCACAAAAACTGACACCAGATCCAGAGGCACACAGAACGCCAACACCAATCAACCACACCAGACCCAAACCCAGACCCTCTCCACAGATGAATTACTGACACCATCCAGTAGCCAATCCATGGTGGCACCTCCGGATGCTGCACCCCCCTGCAATCCCTACACAGATCTGGCTGACACAAGCCACAAAACCACAGCTCGCCCCTATACACGAAGCCAAGCCAAAGCACAACTAAGTGCAATACAGCCATCTTCTCAGGAAAACTCTTCACAAAGTTCAAGAGGTCAAGACACAAAGACTTTAGCAACTAATCCACACCTAATGACCCACCTAAGTGGTACTCAGGATATCACTCAAGAAATCACTCAAGGTATCTCTCAAGTAATTAAGGAACAAAAGAAGAAAAGGCACACTAGCCTGGGAACTTCCTCTCTGCCCAGAACATTGGAGGCTAGACACCACACCCCCTCTACAGTATTTATAGGAACTCAAACATTGAGATCCCGCTCTGTTCCAGTAACAAGAAGCCGAAAGCACCAGCCTGAAGATGACGAGTGAGACCTCGTCGAAACGTCGCCTAGACACCCCAACTTTTACACGGGAAGACACCCGAGGTCACCAAAACCTGCATATATATATATATATATATATATATATATAATCACAAGTCCCTTAGAGATTTTTGTTTAAAGTATGCAAGACTGGGCAGATTGAAGGATGAAAACAAGGAACAACTTTGGAGTTTGGGTTTGTTTCAAAACTCTTTGATTCAAGAGGGATTGAAATCTTAATGTAGAAACATTTAGCCATGGGGGTCTTCCATCCTAAGATAAGTAGACCTCCACAGCAGTAGCACCAAGGACAATCACTCTCATTTTATTCTGCCAAGTGAAAAATATTTCTGCAGGAACTATTATATGGGGCATTTACTCCTCTGTTTCGCTTAATTGTGCAAATCATGGTCCCGTGGGTTAGCTTCCAAAGTGACCCAGTCTGCAGTGGTCTGGGGTGATTCAGGTTGGTCCCAAGACTTTGGAAAGAAGTGGGGAGAGTTCTGTTGCAGTCATAGCTTGCTTTGACCACTTCTCATAGGCATCTAGTTGGCTACCGTGAGAACAGTCTATGTGGACTCCTGAGTCAAGTGGACTTATACAAGGGGGTTGATTTGAACACTACTTCTGCCTAGTCCCATTAGACCAGAGCAGAGGTATAATGTATCTTCAATTGCATCCTTATAGTCAGTTGCCACTAAAGTATTTTAACATTATCCTCTACCAAAATATGTTCTATAAACGTGATATGGTCTTGAAGAAATGTATATACCAGATGATTTTTTACTTTGTTGAGGCTTGACAATACCCTGCCATGAATTATTTGTGAAAAGTGGCCAAGAAGTAGCATTTCTTCAGGAAGTGCTATGTGTTCCGATAGAGCCTGACCCCCCACAAACCACAGAAAGCAATGGGGAGAGTTTTCTCTCTCCATTTACCTCAGTCTCTATAGCATGCGATACTTACAACTAAAGACTGATTTAAGAAAACAGCTAGATAGATTTTGGAGAAGCCTATGTCTCAAACAGGGGGTGATACTTTCTCTTAGCAGCAGAATCAAATGACATTTGCTTATCCCCAGTCGTGTGGTGCATCATATTTGGAGGGCACTAGGTTGGGGCTGGTTGGTATATCTCAACATTTCATTAATTGACAGTTTTGAACATTACACACAATATCCAAATACCTGTCAGGCCCAAAGAACTGAGATATCCTTCCTGAAACTGAACCACGTATTGAAAGGCCACCAGATCACATCATGCACTACCTGTCTCCTTATCACGGCTGACGCATTTACTTTCTCACCCTCACTTCTCCAAAAGTGACAGTTTACCTGAAGGTTAGAAATTATGCCTTCAATTAACAAGCTCCAGCACTTCCTCCACATTCACATTAATACTGCATGAAAAGGGTTCTTGGTGGTTTTGTCTGCAGTAGGCAAGTGTTCCCAACACACCCCAATTTTTCTTTCTATTCAGCCTATGTCAGTTAATTGAGGCCATAATGTTAGCTGTGGCAGTTTGCTGATGGAATAGCAAAGACGATAATGGTTCCTGGGTTGTACACTATTTCTCCTCCCTTCTACTATCATCTGTTCCTTCAGCTGAAAGCTGCTCTGACAAGTTTTGCTTACCAATGAAATTAGGTCTTCAGAGGGGCACCCGGACTGAAAAAGTAACCTTCAGCAAAATCAGCATAATGGATGCGAAAGGAAATATCCAATGTATTTTCTTACATATGAAGCTGTCTTGCACTGTCAGAACTCTTTTTTCCCTTGGTGATATTCATCTTGGCATCTTAATTTTTGACTATAAAAGTGAGCTTGGGACAAAGTCTGAGTTTAATTAGTCACAGGTAGAGGGAAGATATTTTATTCCGCTTTGTTGGGCTGCAGCAATGTGTTCTAGCCAGTAACACTAAGGTTCAACATTCTGGTTTGTTTGTTTGTAACTAGTTCCCACTAGTTACTACAGTGGGACCTCAGGTTAAGTACTTATTTTTTTTAAAAAAAGTAATTTTTATTAATTTTCACAACCAACAAAAAACAAAAAGAAAGAAAACAACAACACACACAAAAAGAGAAAAGAAATAGACATATACAAAACACAAAAAGCGTGACTTCCCCATACCTCCCTTACACTGCATCCTTGTTTTGCAATTTTTCAGCAACCCTTTAGTCCTTTTTACTATTTGTATCTCTCTCAGATTTCTTAACATTATTATTTACAGCTGTAATTCTCTGTTTCTTACCCCCTGACATCTTAACAGTCCACAATCTTACAACAATTTTTAAGATATATTTTAAATTTTTTCCAATCCTCCTCCACTGTCTCTTTCCTCTGGTCACGGATTCTGCCGGTCATCTCTGCCAGTCCCATAAATTCAGTCACCTTCATCTGCCATTCTTCCAGAGTGGGTAGTTCTTGCGTCTTCCAATACTTTGCCAAAAGAATTCTTGCCGCTGTAGTTGCATACATAAAAAATGTCCTATCCTTTTTTGGTACCAGTTGGCCAACCATACCCAGGAGAAAAGCCTCCGGCTTCTTTGAAAAGGTCCACTTAAGGACTTTCTTAAGTTCATTATAGATCATTTCCCAGTAGGCCTTAATCCTTGGGCAGGTCCACCAAAGGTGGTAAAAGGTTCCTTCAGACTCATTACATTTCCAACATTTATTATTGGGCAAATGATAGATCTTTGCAAGTTTGACTGGTGTCATGTACCACCTATAGATCATTTTCATTATATTCTCTTTTAAGGCACTACATGCCGTAAATTTTATGCCAGTGGTCCATAACTGCTCCCAGTCAGCAAACATGATGTCATAACCAATATCCTGTGCCCATTTAATCATAGCTGATTTAACCGTTTCTTCCTGTGTATTCCATTTCAGCAGCAAGTTATACATTCTAGACAGATTTTTAGTATTGGGTTCTAGCAGTTCTATTTCTAACTTCGACCTCTCCTTCTGGAATCCTACTTTCCTGTCTTGCTTAAATACCTAATTTATCTGATGATAATGTAACCAATCTCGAACTTTATGCTTTAGCTTATCATAACTCTTAAGTTTAAGCTTTTCACCATCTTGTTCTAAAATTTCACAGTATTTTGACCAATTGGTGTCCATGTTAAGTTTTTTCACTGCCTTAGCTTCCATTGGTGACAACCACCTGGGGGTTTTACTTTCCAACAAATCTTTATATCGAATCCAAACATTATACAATGCTTTCCTAACAATATGGTTTTTAAAGCCCTTATGCACCTTTACCTTGTCATACCATAGATATGCATGCCAACCAAAGTTATTGTCATACCCTTCTAGGTCCAAAATATCTGTGTCCTCAAGAAGTAGCCATTGCTTCAGCCAGCAAAATGCTGCTGATTCATAATAGAGTTTTAAGTCTGGCAGGGCAAATCCCCCTCTATCTTTCGCATCTGTTAAAATCTTAAACTTTATTCTGGGCTTTTTGCCCTGCCAGACAAATTTAGATATGTCTTTCTGCCACCTCTTGAAGCAGTCCATCTTGTCCAAAATCTGTAATGTCTGAAATAAAAACAACATTCTCGGCAATACGTTCATCTTGATAACAGCAATCCGGCCTAACAAGGAAAGTCTCAACCTAGACCATATATCTATATCTTTCTTCACTTCTGTCCAGCATTTTTCATAATTATCTTTAAATAGATTCACATTCTTAGATGTTAAATTCACCCCCAGATATTTCACTTTTTTCGTGAATAGGGGCTTGCTCCATCCACTCCATGCATCGACCTGGTATTGCAGTGCCTCAGGTTAAGTACTTAATTCATTCCAGAGGTCCGTACATATCTTGAAACTGTTCTTAACCTGAAGCACCACTTTAGCTAATGGGGCCTCCTGCTGCTGCCGTGCCACTGGAGCATGATTTCTGTTCTCATCCTGAAGCAAAGTTCTTAACCTGAAGCACTATCTCTGCATTAGCGGAGTCTGTAACCTGAAGCGTATGTAACCCGAGGTACCAGTGTAGTCCCAAAGTTAACCTTTTTTTGCATGCAAGCGTGAATCAATAACTGTATGTGACAACAGTGTCTTGGGAGGCTGTCAGGAGAATCAGAAGTCTGCACTGGATTGTAGCCCCTTCTGTCGGTGAGCTTCGCCATTTATAGAGGAGTTAAAGTCCATGGCTACAATTATTTTTGAATGAGGAAAGCTTTCCTCAGCAGGGTAGCAAAAGCAGCATATTTGAATATTAGCTGCTTACCATCCTTGCTTGCTTTACTATAAATGGTGAAGGCTGCTGCTCCTGCTGCTGCTTCCCCAGAGTGTGTCAATATTATTTCTGGTAAGCCATCAGCTCTAAAGCAGAGCATAAAATGTTCGGCTTACTTGATTCCTGCTTGGTTATATACATTTTGATTTCAGAAATCAGAAAATTGCTTCTTCGATGTAGACTGATTAGGCAGGATTCCAATCAGTCTTCAGAACATAAGCAGTCTCTAAGTAGGTCAGAATTTTATAGACAAAGTAATCACACCTCTCAGTGTCAGGAAAAAAAACACCTTATCTGCAACTGATGTTTCCAAAGGGAGAGACTGTCTTCCGCCCCCCAAAATTGACCCCTGGCAATTTATCTCATCTTTCTACAAGACAGGGAGGTCCCCAGCCATATTGTTCAGAAGACTGCCATGATTCCTGTGGATGAAATTTATGGTCTATGTAACATACACCTTTGCAAAGATTAATGGCTAAAAGAACACCAGGGAACAGGCCATTTTAAATGCATTGTAACAGCCCTGCAATGGCATGAAGTACGACTATTTTGTCCCTATCTATGTTTCCTCAAGCAAAGCTAGTAAATGTTCTAAAACTGAAGTTCATAAGTTAAATTAATTTCTGCACAGGGACTTGAAATCAATACATGCTATATAGCCCCAGTAAAAGTTACTTTTTTCTAGGATATCCACTAAAGTGTCAAGGAAACAAAAAGGATATAATAAATAGGGGGAGGCGGGGCACATTGATGCAAGGGGCACATTGATACCCCAACAATATTTCAATTTTGAGAAACGTTATTTGTGTCATGACATCACTAAAACATGTCTATACATGTGTGAGTACAACAGTTGCGACAGCACCACCCGCCTGTTAGCCATTGGCGTTTGACGAGAGTAGGTGTGTTTTTAGTGAGGCCAGCTAAAAAATTTATGTGAAATGTAAAAGTGTTCCAACGCTGTTTTACATCATTTAGTTAAGATTTAAAAATACCAAAGGTAAGTTATTCCACCCAGTAATCAGGATTACACGTGATTTTTAAATAAGTTCAGTGGTTTTATTAATAAGTGTTAGTTTTTTTGAAAATGTCTGTTGGGGCACTTTGATACACCAAGACCCGGGGCACATTGATATGACAAAGATTTGTAGTTGCATCTGATCCAGAAGATGAGGATATAAATATAAATTTTGATGTTCCCAAACCTGAGAATATAAATGTTGGAGATTTCCTACTCATTAAATTTGAAAAGAAAAAAACTGTTGTTTACTACGTGGCCTAAGTCATTTCTAAATATAATATGACTGATTATCAAGTGCCATATCTTGGGGGGGGGGGGGTGGAATAGGATCTTGTTTGTTTGTCTTTCCAGGATTGTGTTCCCCAGGATTGGGAACATAAGGCAAGTGTTGATTTCAAGGATGTTGTTTTGCAGTTGCCAAAACCAAATTTCTCAAAGGGCACATCTTGAACATCATCTCTTTATATTTTTTCTATTGACTTCAGGGGATATAATGTGCAATAGAAGTTAAACGTTAAGTAATTATCTTATTTGTTCTAAGCATTTTGTTTAAATTACTATTTTTATCTACCTAATGGGGGGCTCTTATACTTTTTAAAGTTTTTCCAAAGTTTTTTTCTTAAATGGATATGCGTTTGAGGAAAGATTAATATGTTTTGATGTTTTGTTAAGAAAACCTGCCATAAAGTCTATGATATGTGTGGAATACTGTTAGTTTTGATACGTTATTTAGATTTTTAGTAACAAATTGTAAGGCTGTTTGTGATCTGTCACATTAAAAACTTTTTTTCATTAATTTTTTTGTAAATAGTTACCATTCTCATAAAATTTACGCTTTGTATCAAAGTGCCCCATCCAATGTATCAATGTGTCTTGTAGGTGGGGCAGAGTGATGCAAAACCCATTTTTTACTCAAGTCATTATATTCTCATTATCTTCTAACCACAATGGTTCTTTTGATTGCTATTATAATATTGATTAGTTATGCCATGCGTAAAGCAATTTTTTTTACTCTTTTTTGTTACATAAAATATGAGATTGAATTTTTTTGCATCAATCTGTCCCAATTCCCCCTACTATTAACATGTTCATAAATAATACATAAACAATATAAATATATAATTGCCAAGTATATGATTGCTAAGTATAACAGTTTTAAGTCCAAATTCTAAAAGAAACGAACACTATTAAGTGTAATAAAGATAGATCAAGTGGAAGAATGTTTTTTCCCCTAGTAGTGGTCTTATCTAAGGGGTGGGGATTCTTTTAG
Source organism: Podarcis gaigeae (assembly GCF_964106915.1). Lineage (NCBI taxonomy): Eukaryota > Metazoa > Chordata > Lepidosauria > Squamata > Lacertidae > Podarcis > Podarcis gaigeae. Next base: position 89,189,824 of record NC_139678.1, on the reverse strand, counting down.
CCTGAGTGGGGACTTATGCTAGAGTCCAGGTATAGCAGGCTGCATAAGTCTAGCACCTGTTACAAATCTGGGAAGAAAAGACATGAGTGATGTGCTGAGAACTTACATTATAATGCAATAGGCAAATGCAAATAAATAAGAGTCAGCTATAGGACATGGGTGGCGCTGTGGGTTAAACCACAGAGCCTAGGACTTGCTGATCAGAAGGTCGGCGGTTCGAATCCCCACGACAGGGTGAGCTCCCGTTGCTCAGTCCCTGCTCCTGCCAACCTAGCAGTTCAAAAGCATGTCAAAGTGCAAAGTAGCTAAATAGGTACCACTCTGGCGGAAAGGTAAACGGCATTTCCGTGCTTTGCTCTGGTTTTGCCAGAAGTGGCTCAGTCATGCTAGCCACATGACCCAGAAGCTGTACGCCGGCTCCCTCGGCCAATAAAGCGAGATGAGCGCCGCAACCCCAGAGTCAGCCACAACTGGACCTAATGGTCAGGGGTTCCTTTACCTTTTATAGGACTAGCACAAATTATTTCCCTTGGGTGGTTTGTCCACTGGGAAAGCTGGCATCCTTATTCCTTTGTTTGACATTTTAGCATATACACTGATTGGATAAGACTTAAAAAGATGTCTGCATCTTCTGAATTTCTGTTTTATATGATTATGTGTGTTTCTAAATTGCTGTTCAACTCATTTTGTTTTCATGTTTTATCAATATATTTTGTTTATTATTTTTTTGAATTAGAGATTTTTGAAATATATAGCAGGAAATAAATGCCTTTGGCTAGTGCCATAAAACTTTCCTGAACTGGGAAATAAATGTTTTAAAATAAATAAAACAGAAGAAGCTGGATTCCAGGTACCTCAAGGGTCATCTGTGTCCAACCCCCTGCAATGCAGAAGATAGCTATATAGTTCTAACCTATTATTGCATTGCAGTTTAATTCGGCTGCAGACTTTTGGTGTTTATACTGTACAGAAGGTCTTTCACAAGCTGCTTAGCACAAAGTTGTTGCTGAACTGAATGTACATAGCTCTTTGCAAAATTGGGAGAATGTGCAGGTCCTAATTGCAGAGTTAGGTGACCAGCTTAAGCAATAATATATCACCTAAGCTAATGAAAAGACATTTTCATTAAATAATGGACCACATCACAGATTTAATTATCCCAGAGCAAGGCACTTGGTGCTTCATACAGACAAGGTCAATTACGTTATCCAAGAGAGCCAGTTTGAAATGTATTATGAATAATTCACAGACCCAGAAATTAGCTATAAAAAATGTCCCGGATATAATGTGGTGAAAACATTCAAATTCATTCCTCATGTATTTAAGATAATAGCCAAAGGACAATTATGGCCCCTTAACTGCAACACTAGTTAGGTGACAAAAATGACATTTGTACATTCAAAGCCATATTAAAATGTTTTACACTCTTTTCTACCAGTTTAATACAAAAGGACAACATGCTGGTTTTATTCTCCTTCCAGCCATTGTCTTGTTCTCCATTAAAGCAAATATGAAACCATAGTTTTATGCTCTTCTTTCAAAGGAAACAAAAAATAAATTCCCATTGGAGCAATGCCATTGAATGCATTCTTCCCAAGACATAAGAAATAATTGCTTTACTTTTTTAAAATCATCATCATACTCATAATGCATTTAGACACTATCTGCCTCCCAGCTGGACAAACATAAGTCACTTGGATTTGACTTTCAAAAATTTGAGAAATTGGAATTCATTCAGAAACATATAAGAACATTCTGAATAATGTTTGATGTTTTGGTGTGTGTGCGTGTATGTGTGTTATTCTGCTGGAAGCCAACCCAGAGTGGCTGGGATACAAATCATCATCATCAATCATCAATATCATCAATCATCAATCATCATCATTAAATATGTGAAACTGAGAGTGGGTTGAAAATGACCAGGGGGTTTATTGTTCAATAGTCAATTTTCCAATTCTCATGCACATGCCTATTTGTAAGTAAAACACATTTAGATTAATAGGACTTACTCCCAGGAAAGTAAGTATATCCTGTAGTCTTACTGGACAATCCTAAGTGGGGCTGGGGAGAAGTGGGCCAGTTGATTGATATAAAATAATAATAATTTATTATTTATACCCCACCCATCTGTCTGGGTTTCCCCAGCCAGTTTGGGCGGCTTCCAACAAAAGATTAAAAATACATTAAAACATCAGTTATTAAAAACTTCCCTAAACAGGGCTGCCTTCAGATGTCTTCTAAACGTCAGATAGTTGTTTATTTCCTTAACATCTGATGGGAGGGCGGGTGCCACTACCAAGAAGGCCCTTGCCTGGTTCCCTGTAACCTCACTTCTCTCGGCGAGGGAACTGCCAGAAGGCCCTCGGAGGTGGACCTCAGTGTCTGGGCTGAAATATGGGGTGGAGACACTCCTTCAGGTATACTGGGCTGAGGCTCCCTGGCTCAGTCAGTTGTGGGGGACAACAACACAGTTGTTCTCCCTTTTACTATAGACTAAGGGACCCAATGATGCAGCTTGTCACGGTGGCCACGTGACCCGGAAGTGTCTGCGGACAGCGCTGGCTCCCGGCCTATAGAGTGAGATGAGCGCACAACCCTAGAGTCTGGCAAGATTGGCCGTATGGGCAGGGGTACCTTTACCTTTTTATGGATTTTGAACTGAAAACTTCATTAGAACAATTGGGAACTCTGAAAGCCAGCAGATCACAAAGTTTTGAACTGCATATTAATTTTGGAGCTGTGTATCAGGTCAATTCACACTGGCATTTGCAAAGATAAAATGCATTCTTAGATTTAGTTTTGGTTTTGTTTTTACATTGCCTCACTAGCATTCAGATTAAGTAAAGCAAAAGAAAGTGATATTTTCTCTGGAAGCAAAGAAAGAAAGCAAAGACAGTCATTGATTAGAAGTGTGGACAATGTTAGGCTGGTGAGCAATTAGGAATGTTGAAACTTATCTAAGATATTATCTCTTACCCATTAGTCATTAAATTGGCAGTTGTGAATATTTTGAAGTATTCAGGTGTTTGATCCCTAGGGAAATGTTGCTTGACTGTCTGAAGAATGGTCACAAACTATTGCCATAAATCCTTCCTTACAAATGACCTATAAAACCTCCTATGAAAGAAAGGAAGAGGTAGCAAACAGATGGTATGTTGATATCATTGTCAGTGGAGCCTTTGCAAGCTTGCAAGCTGCATGTATCCCCCCCCCCCCAAAAAAAGTGAGGCTATATAAAGTTCAAATAAGATCTATGTGTGTTTTTAAAGAACAGCCTAGAACATAGCACATGTTTGTTTTGTTTTGGCAGACAGCTTTTTGCCTGGACTGACATGCTACCTTTTAAAAAAGAAATAAACAAATCTTTGGGCTATATTGGTTAGAAAAAGGAGCCTAAGGCTGTTTCAAATGGAAGGTAAAAAAAAATGCTACAAAAGGCCAAGCTGGCTTGACATATGATGACCTTAGCTGTGTATTAAAACCAGAGTAAAGCTGCAAGTCTAGGGAATAACAAGCTTTTTCAGCATATTGCATCTTCAGAGAGACAACAGTAACCTTAGATTTCTTCCTTTGACTTTGTAATAAGGTGTGACGGCCAAAGGAAATCTCTCTGGGCAGCATTTTTTTAGATGTCTTACGAGACAGTGGCTAATCCATCAGATGCCTTTATTTAAGTGTCTGTATTTAAGGAGCTGACATTTTGTGGAGTTTGAGCTTACCTGTTCTATTGGCTGTAAAAGGAAAGTTCAGCTGAATTTGAGAAGGTGTGGGTGAATTGTGTATCTAACAGGGCACAGGGCAACCCAAATCTTTCTTCTACTGGTGTCACTATCAGAGCACATAGTAGGAAACTTGAAGGTAACCATGAGGACCCAGGTTGTAGGAGAGAACTGGATGAAGTCAATACTTTCCCAGTACAAGATGAGCTGCAGAAGTCACAGCTTTGTACCCATGTGTTCCACTGAAACATAATTCTGTTTGTGTAAACAAGTTTTGAATACAAAAATGTACTGTCCGAAGCAGTCCACAGAGGCTTTCCAGCTGACAGTCTCATTTGTATGCATGAATATAAGCAGATGTTTTACATGGGACTGTTAAGTGGACCAGCTGTTTGAGAGTCATTGATGTATTCTGCCTAAATGCAAAGCTGTGTACTTAAGGCCACTTTGCCCTCTTATTAGAGAAGCCTTGAAGATGCAGAAACTGCCTGTATAGTGCTGACTCCTTGTTTTTACCACATCCTTGCACCCTACCTGTACTTAACAATATGCATGTTGATACTTTTGACAGTTTTTGGTTTTTGCTGAAAACTGTATTGCAAAATTCGGAGAAGTGCAAAACCTAAGGAATGATTATGTTCTTATCCCTGTATTAGCTTGAGGCATGCAAATTTGGTTTGTTTACTTTAAAAAGGGAGATCCTCCATCTTCACTTCTGAGTAAATATACATGGGATTGCTTTGTTAATTGAATATCCAACCAAATCATTAGCTCCTCCTCTTAATTCTAATCTGAAAATGCTTCTTTTTTGGTGGATAATGGTGAATGCCACATGAAGTGGAGCTGAATTTGCTATGTGGGGGAATGAGGTTTTGGAAGAAAATGAGTAAAAAAAAACAACCTACATGTTGGATGATTTATGCAGAGCCATAAGCTGGAATTAATAATTGTGCAAACATTGAAAATGTGATAACCCTTTACGTAGAACATGTCAAAAAAGAAGAAAAGAAGAAGTGAAACTGGATTCTCTCTAGTACTGAGCAGCCACATATGAACTCCAATTCCTTTCCATGTATGTGGGATGGATCCATACAGCACATGGTTATGGCCTATTTTAAAGCTGGGATGCGAAGACCAGTAACATATATTAAGTAGAAGAGATGAGTGCTAGAAAATTCATTATTCACTAGGTAAGAAAAACATTTCAAAACTGATTAAGATGCTCCATAAAGAAGATGGGTTATTGTCATGCTGACCTTTAAAATTGGTCAGGATGTATTGCCAAGAGTCTGCTGGGTACAGTATTCTATGAATTTTCTCATTTCTATTCTCTTGGCATTTTTTTTTTATCCTAGCATGCTGGCTTATAGCCAGTTCATTTCATGGTGCTGCCTATACATATGTTCTGCTACAGCTGCATTTTTCCAAACTGCACAATCTTGCAGCCCTTGAGCACACCCTGGGATGACAAATGACATCCCCGCTGCTTTGACCAACAGAGACATAATTGCAGGTTGTGAGTAGGACAGCTGAGTCGTGATGGTGCAGTGGTTTGTATATGCCCTTAAGTTGTAATTGACTGCATTTGTTTATTGCAGCATGATTCCCCTTTCCACCACTTAGAACATTAACTACTGACATTAATTGTAACTTTTCCAGTGCTGGAATTACTCAGAGGCTGACAGCTGTGTTGAATCAGCAATTATTTATTTACAGTTGCTCTTTAATGTATTTTAACACATTAGACTATAAAGAAGTTTAATGAGAGGTATTAACACTTTTGGTGACTCACCAAATGTGGGACGCAATTCCTTTGTTGGGACAAAAACAAGGGGAAATAAGTCCCTTCTCCATTGTTGATGCTGGCATTTCATTTGGGGTGGTTTATTGTTCTGAGCAAGATCGGTGGGTGCAAAATTTAGGGAATACTGGTGGGTTTATTTTTAAAGAACGGAGGAAAAAAGTTCCCCAGAATGTTCCATGCTATCAGAATGCATAGGTGGAGCAAAGTTATATATAACTTTGAAGGTCAAATAAGTGGGTGGGAAGAGTTCGTGTTCCTTAAGTACATGTCAGACACGAAACAAAGTAGCCTTGCTTTCTTCTCCTGCCCTTATGATATATAATGGCCAAGACAGAAATAATGGTCAGCTCATATAAACACAAGGTGAGTGAAAAGGGGAAGGACCTGAAGAACATGAGTATAGAAGAGTGGTTCTTTCTCTAATGCACCTATTTGCTACTGTGTGGGAGAACAGACATTTTAACTCCAGCCCTCACAACATGGATTGCAGGGATATATTTTTATAGTCAGTGGAGCTCCCTCTAGCAATGGTTGTTTAGGGGGATGGAATCATTGTTTTGAATCACTGCTTGGTCTCAATCCCATGGACAAAGGGTATTTATTAAATTCAACCAGCATACTACAAGGAAATGCACAACTATAATGTACATTTAGACCAATTTTCCAAATGGATTGAACATTAGAAAATGGATTTGACTCATAGCTCTTTTTCCAGGAATGGTGATAAAATAATGTATCTCTCTTTTCTTTGTGCATTAGAGCACTGCTGGCTCCATAGTACAAAGATTGCTAGCCTAGCAAGAAAACATTTCAGCAAAAGGCTAAATATCTGCATGTGTGTTGACTTTATCCACATTTATACTTTTTGGTAATTGAGGCATATGAAGCAGAGTCTTCAGATAGACCTAGCAGAAGCATAATAAGCCTGTTTCTGCACTTCAGGGGGTAGTGAGCAAATTGTGATTGCTCATCCACTGCCAATAGTATATATCCTTTGTTTAAACGTGATTATCTATCCCATTTGTAGTATGAACCAGTCATTACTCCTAGCACAGAGTAAATATACAGCTCAGGACAAGGTTACTTGAGATACTTCCTTATACACAGTAGACCACTGTGGTCTGTGGTAGAGTTTCACCTTAAGATTCCAAAGAGGTTGGACCATTCAAGAGATATTGGTATTAAGAAATGAAGTCACTAAGTTGCAGGTGAAGGAATTAAGTTACAGTGGCATCCAGTCATCATCTGGGTAAATTGAAGAGTGGAGAGCAATAGTGTGGGCAGGGGAGAAGTCTGTCTAACTTTAAACTTTTAATGTTAGACAGTGGCATTCCCATAGGAGGCATGATATGTGAAAAGATAGATGGTTTGGGGCAGAGGGATGTGTAGTTTGGACTTACTGTAAATATCAACAATGTGAAAAATATCCTAAGGAGAACCTCAGTGTAGCTAGTATGGTGCTATCTGGATGTTATTGGAAGACAGCTCTCTCCCATCATTTCTGATCACTGGCCATGCAGGTTGGGGCAGATGGGAGCTGGAACCCAACAACCCCTGGAAGCATTGGCTATCCCTCCAAAAGTCATGTCTAAGTCAATATGTTGCAGGACACAAATAATATGAAAGAGAAGGTTTTTTTTGTTTTAGTTTTTAAAGGTAAGTCAGTCTCCATCTGTGGGACCAGACTTATGTCCATCTTGGTCATCAAAATGAACAAAGTGGAACAAAATGGAAGATACTCATTGAGGAGTGAATATACACTTTTGTATAGTTGCAAAGAGCTCTTTAAAAGAATCCAGAAAGTAGACATTTAGCAGCCACTTACCTTAACACAGCTTTTGAGGGCTTGACAGTTCTAAGCATAGCCACTGCTTTAGATATTCCAATCCATGTTGGAGCAGTTATGTTTGTTTTGAGTAGGGAATAAATGCACTCTCATTCTTCAGTCACAGCAAACCCCTGCATGTTGAATTTCACTGTGGTTTTTATCTTAATGGAGCCTGCAGAAAAGAATCAGTGACCCTTCTATTCTTCATGCAGTTCAAAGTGTTCTGTTATTTTTCAGTGCTAAGGTGTCTGACAGTTTCTTAAAACAGTGCCAACAGCTTACTGATGTTGATGAGGGGTTATTTTTCCAACTCCTGAAAACTTTGTATAGCACAGCAAACCTATTGGGGGTGTGTGTGTGTGGAATTGTGTTGTATTCCAATTCCAGTTCCACTACACCACTGCTTGAGTATTCTGGGGCACCATCTCTCCTAGCCTTCATCCTTTCCCGTATGACCTGTTATTGATTACTGTGAGATGCAGCTGTGTAAAAACATGCAGGGGGGTGCCTAGTGATCTGCTAATATTGCCTTATACTGAATCAGATCATTTGTTCATTTGGTCAATGAACAGCAGCCTCCGCAACCTTCCTAGCCTTGCCATTAAGACTATTCATGTCAAAAGAAGCTCATTTTTACAGGTCCCTTATATACTGTAGCAGGGGGTTAACAATGTGTTAATTTTCTGCATCAGTGAAAAACACCTTTAATTTACTTGTACCAATTGACTGAGAGTTCTTCGGTTTCTGCCTGCGTTATGGTGCCCAATTATCAAAGAGCCAGGGAGCTTAATGCTAGATTCAGTTTCTCACAAATTTCCTTCACTGCCCTGTCTGAAACAGCATCAGAAGACTCTCTAGAGAATCTTTCAAAGCAATCTTGACAAATATTCTGAATATAGCACTACTAAAAATATAGAGTTCCTGTTTATTTCTAACTGTGTAACATTGAAAGCTAACTACAAAATTATGTTCTTGCTACCTAAATTCAAAGTAATTCCATGTGAGCCATGCCAGATTTATATTCATACTATAAATGGTAGTGAACATTGGCTCAGTGTGTAGGTTGAATAGCAGGGTGAATTGATCATGTTACCCTCCTATGTCAAAATGTGATGTCAATACCCCACCCACAAATTCATGTGTAACTCTGTTGGCCTGTTGTCTATATATGTTTCTGAATAGAATAGCTCTCTGTTTTCTTGTGATCTAAATCCATTGGCTTAAATTAGGCTGCTTCAAATGTTGCTGGCAAAGCAGTGAAAAGCTCTGGATTTTTGTTTTTGTTAAACACAGCAGTGGAGGATAGTTTTTAAACTTAAAAGCTTTGTTTAAGGTTTGTTTGTGTGGTATTTTTTCAAAAAAAATCCTGCATTTCTCTGCGTTAACAAAACAAAACACCAGAGATCTTCAGAACTCAGCAGGCAGCATTCTAGACAGCTTCATGATGTTAGACCTATTGGGAACCTGCTGGATTCTTATAAGGCCTATCAGAGGATGAAAACAAGCTCAGTAGAAGAAAAGATGATGGGAAGCTGCAAAGTTGTTTTGTTTTTTGTTTTGTTTTGTTTTTTTTTTAAATACACCAACTGGCCACCTCTTCATTATTTTGAGGTAAGTTATTTTTGCAGAGATGCTGGTAAAATGTGGGCTGGGTGAGGTTACTGTCAGGTGGATTTGTACCTGTTTGACTAACCAAAACCAAAGAGGGTACTCACTAATGGTTCCTCATCATCCTGGGGAAAAAGTTTCAAGTGGAATGCCACAGGGTTCTTTCCTGTGCCCCTTCCATTTGGACATCTTTGTAAACAACTTGGATGAAAGAATTGAGAGGATGCTCCTCAAATTTGCAGATGACGCTAAATTGGAAGGGGTAGCTAACGCCACTGAAGACAGAATCTGAAGACAGATTGGAGAACTGGGCCCAAACAAACAAAATGAATTTCAAGGTCTACATTCAGACAGACGGAACCAGATGCACAATTATGAGATGGGAGACACTTGGCTGGCAAGTAGTACATGGGAAAAGGATCCAGGGGTCTTAGTTTAACACGAGTCAACAGTGATACGGCAATAAAAATCAGCTAGTGCTATTCTAAGCTGCATCAGCAGAACTATAGTGTCCCAATCAAGGGAAGTAATAGTACTGCTCTAGTCTGCCTTGGTCAGACCCCACCAGGAGTACTGTGTCCACAGGGAGGCTGCCTAAGTGGCATCAGGAGATTCTGCACCAGCAAATGTAGCCTCCTCCTCGTTCGCCAGCATAGCAGAAATACTTCTGAAAGTGCCATGACAGAATAAGGGAAAAGAGTAGCGAAGTGCAGGTCAAAGTAATTTTTCCTTTCATTTTTGGGTCCTGCGCTCTGGTGTGAGCCAACTGACTCGCACCCACAGCGCAGAACCAAAAAAGTACATCTGTTGGTCCTGCGCTTTGGTGTGACCATACCAAAGAAGCCAAAATGGGACATCTGGTATTGGGATCAAAAGCTGGGGTGGCTTATGTCATTCCAGGGTGCCCCACTTAAAGTGGGACATTTGGAGGGTATGAGGGCCCAGAACAGCCTTATGAGAAACATCTGAGGGAGTTGGGTAAGTTTAGCCTGGAAAAGAAGATCCAATAGACATCTTCAACTATCTAAAGGGTTGTCGCACGGAAGATGGAGCACGCTTGCTTTCTCCTGCTCTGAAGGATAAGACCCAAACCAATATATTCAAGTTACAAGAAAGGAGATTCTGACTAAACATCAAGCAGAACTTTATGATGGTAATTGCTGTTTGATAGTAGAACGGACTCCTTTGGGAGGTTGTGGGCTCTCCTTCCTTAGAGGTTTTAAAGCCGAGGTTGGGTGGCCATCTGTCATGGATGCTTTAGTTGGGATTCCTGCATTGCAGGGGGTTGGACTAGATGACCCTCAGGGTTTCTTCCAGCTCTACAGTTCTATGAGTTTATGAAAGCAGTGGACACATCTGCTCCCTGAAGAGATTGTGGAGGAAAGTGAAAAGCTACTGGCCCCATTTTCTTGCAATTTGGTAGATTTAATACAATCAGGGAGACTCTTGTGCTCTGAAAATTTCACCTACTTTGCTGATTAGATTTCCCATTATAGAGAATGGGGACAGCAGAGCTGGTTTTCTACTCTGTTGGTTGGAATACTAGTTGCAATTCAAAGCAGAAAGAGCACAAAGCAACTCAAGAATGTGTGGTGTAGTATTCAGCTAAGTTGTTGCATCCACAGAACAAGGTCTGCTCATGCCATGGGTCTTTCTCGCCTCTTTTCCCCCTATACCTTGCTATACCCTATAAATTTGCTCTGTAGAGCTGGATGAGCCTCCTGAGCAGGTTTTGGGGTGCACAAGGGGAGGAGAAAGGGAAAGTCCTATTGTAGGAGAGGACCTCATTGCTCACATGCATACCCCATTAGCACTGCATTGAATTCCACCCATATCATCCCCCCCCCAAAAAAAGCACAGGTACAAAAACAAGGCAAATTTTGTGTTCATTGCCCAATAATAATAAATTGTAACATCAAGGGGTTAATCAATATGCATATAGCCTAAATATATATACTAAATATAAGATGGCATTATCACAGTACTAGTTAAGGTAACACACCATTCTTAAATATTGTCATTATGCAGCCAAGCTGTATAGCTCAACAATATTTTCTCAAAATATGTTTTCTATAGCTGTTGGTATACCAACAATATTTTCTCAAAATATGTTTTCTATAGCTGTTGGTATACCAACAAGGACTTCAGCTCTAGCACACCAAATTTCAAAGTTTGGCTGGAAAGATGGCTCATCATTGACAACAGGCAAGATGAACTGGACTGCATTAGTCAATGATAGGAGGATTGCCTTCCACAGCTGTTGCTTTTCTGGAAATGAAAATCTTTGGTCTTTGAGGCTGCAATCCCACTGTACCATTTACTTGAGAATAATCTCCATTGAACTCAATGGATTTTACCTCTGAGAGGATATGTACAAGATTGCCATGTTAGGGATTCTGTTAGTCTAATAGATGATAGCAAAATGTGACTTTGCAAGCTGGCTTGCAATTTTCTTATTTTTCTATACTCTTCTATTTTGTCAGGTAGGGTATACATAAATGAAAAATAAATGCTTATCAAAAATGTGTCAGGAATAGTGACAAAAATAGCATCTCCCCCCCCTCCATTCTCCCGCACACCATCTAGCAAGTAAAAACATGACAGTGTCATTGCAATCCAAATGTCTAGCCTCTTACACCACTTCAGTGACTAATATTTATAGAAATATGAAAACTTAGAAGTCTGACAATATCACATACAGCTTTTCAGTTACTAAATGTTACAGAGAAGAAAGATAGATCTAGGGCAGCTTTATTTTTGCTGCAGCAGCCATACATCTTTCCTCATGTGCAGGAATTAAATAAAGAGGTCAGGGGTTGACAGTTATGTATCTTCTATCAAACTGTATTGGATGAGGGGGGTTGATGACTACAGAGCTTGTGTGGAACAGCATTTGTTGAAACAAACTCTCCATAGCTGTTCTGCTTTTTGTATCAGCTTTCTTTTCTTCCGATCCCCTTCGCTTTCTTTTTTCTGAGCCCAGTTCTCTCTTTGCTGCGCCTGATATAAAAACCCTAATGTGTCTATTATGAGTGAATTCTCTGTCTTATAGAATGGGAATTGGGAAGGGGGGGGAGAGATATAACAATTCTTAATGTGCTTATCAGTGCAATTGGTTTCCATCTGCTATTTTGGACAAAATAAATATGTTACAGAAAATAACATGAACATTGAATCAAGCTGCAGTGCTTTGCCACAAGTGGTTTTTTATTCATAGACACGTAAAGTTAAATTCCTGCTGTGCGAGACCATGGGTGGCTTGCAGAACTTAATGTGCTCTTCATGAAGAAAGAAATATCTTCGAACTTTCAGTGAAGAGAAGGAGATTTGTTTCTTTCAAATTCAACCCAGTGCTTTAAAATTGAGAATGAGGGAGTAAGACAAATACAAGTATTATTTATGGTTGTGCTGCATCTCCTACTCCCCCGTTCCTGACCAAGAGTAGGCAGGTCTGATCCTGCAGAGTGCTTCTTCCTTCTGAATAGCACCTCATGCTGTGCAGGACTGAATCCTTTCATGTACTAAATGGGGTTATATCCTGGGTGGTGCTGCTCCTTCACAAGTGGCCTCGTTGTGTGGTGGTGGTTCAGGTGGAGGAGACAAGGAAAGGCTTGGCATGAAGAGATAGAGGTTGTGCAGGAAAGGTATCCACTCATCCTCACCCTTACCTTGTCCCATGAAGACATGGTAGCCTTGGAAGTCCCTCTTTTTCATGGTTTCTACTTATTTTTGTCCATTCTGGCCTCTCCTTTCTATGCCCTGACAGCCCTGACAGCCCTGAATCACTTCGTGCCATCCTGTGGTGAACTGGGGCTATCTTAACCCAAGTCAACTTATGCCCAGGTTCCCCCAAATCAGCCAACTTTGGTACAAAACTCAGGCTTTGGCTGAATCCAGCACACAACCCTACAGTATGGGCCTGAGGGAGTGGTGTAGAGGTTGTTGTGTGTGTGTGTGTGTGTGTGTGTGTGTGTGTGTGTGTGCACGCGCATGCCCCCGTGCTCCAGAGTCCATCATCCCTGACCATTAAATATGCTGGCTGAGGCTGATGGGAATTGGAATGCAACAACATTTAGAGCAGGCATAGGCAAACTCGGCCCTCCAGATGTTTTGGGACTACAACTCCCATCATCCCTGACCACTGGTCTAGCTAGGGATGATGGGAATTGTAGTCCCAAAACATCTAGAGGGCTGAGTTGGCCTATGCCTGATCTTGAGCATATCGGGCTTCCCCTGCAATAGTGTATAAAGCATAGGTAATACACTTTTAAAATAAGTCAGCTAGGAAAATTATTTATTCTTCTCTTGACTAAAGGAAATTTCCCTAATGTCTCAAAGGTTTATCCCTTTTTGAGTTCAGATGCCACTTTTTTTTTTTTTTTTAGCAGTGAAGGGATTGTGGATCCTTGAAAACACCAACTTTGAGGAGAAATCTCCAAGATGTTAATTGTGTTATAACTGTTCTAAGAATTTGAATTTGAAACTTGTTATGTCTACACACAGCATTGGCAAATTCCAAGCATGTAAAAGTAAATACATATAGTAAATACATATATGTTGGGTAGCCATTTTGTGTTAAATAAATTGAATCATGCTTTACTAAGGTCTACGCAAAAGATAGGTGGCACGTGTGTTGTATCTTTTGCCATTGAGAGTCAGTGCCTTAGAACAGACCCTTTTTGCTGGAGCTTTTGTTTTTATTTTGGTCCACTTAAGGTGTTTGTGGTGAGCATATATGAGGGCACACTGTGGAGCAACAAAAACATAACAGTATAATTATATTGCTTCTGAACAGCATGCTAAGCAAATACACTCAAGGAATAGCATAATTAAATCCTTCTAAAGCATGTGTTAAAGTTCTTCATTGAACCTATATGAGGGTCTCTATGACCCTCATTCCTCTCTTTATTGCAGTTCAAGTGAGTTACTATTTCATTTCTTAGTGGCAGAATCAGATGCTACAAGAGATACTTAAAAAGATACATTAGACCATAGAAGTCTATTCCCTATCCTTTGTCAGATAGTTCCCTCCAGTGTATTAGCAAGTTCTCTATTTAGCCTGGTTTTAAATGACTCAAGCTTTGGCAAGTCTACTACTATCAAAGACTTTCATATATCTTTTGGTTGGTTTAGTACAATAAAATAGATATAGTCAAACACAGAGAAGACGTTATAAAACTGTTCATTCTTAATACCCTAGCGATGGCTATTTATCATATGATTATGCTCTAGTTTAATGATCCTATCCAAGAGGCAATAATATGCAGCTTGACTTTGATTAATGTTCACCATTATTTCCTAATAGCCACACAAAGTTGTATTTTAAAGCTAAATATTGTCTTCCCCCGAATTAGCACATTTTTAATTAGGCAGATAACTTCTGTCGTGTCTATTTAAATTGTCAGTTAAATTAGATTGCTAATCCTAAATACACTTGGATGTTCCTGCAGTTTCTATAAAAGGCATAGCAAACAGTTGATTAGGCAGGATCTGGTGCACTCCCCCCCCCCCCCTGTTAGCCCTTCAAGGAAAAGAAAGACTCATCTTATAGAATATCAATTGGTTCCAAAACGAGGTAGCACTAGTAGGTATAAATTAGGAGTGTGCTTAAACCCTAATTCAGCATATAGATATAAACAGCCCATTGCAGCTGATACTAACTGAGAATATGCCCAGTTTGTCTCAAAGGTCTGAGTCCATGGCTATAGCTATTTGGGGCTTTTTTGACAGAAGTGGATGGAATTTGCAGGTCTAGAAGCCTTTTCAAAGTGAATAAAACTTGCCAAATATGTTCAGAGGCTTTCGTGGTGGCTGTCGTTATAGTTGGTTTGCTTTAAAAAAGAACAGGATCTATAACTTTTTAATATGGGGCAGGATTGGTTAAAATTTGTCCCTTCTGAGGCATGGCTCCTCCCATTTCCAGAAGAATATTTGCAGTACTTGTCCCACAAGGGCAGCCATCACAGTTTTAGGATGGAAATTCCTTAATCTCCCCAAGTGTTCTGTAAGCAATATGCCTGAGAAAAGTTTCCTTGAGTAAGAAACCTACCAGACTGCAGATGAATGGGTCCTGGGCCATTTGTGCGGGCGTCTCTACCCCCATTGTTCAACCCAGACACTGAGGTCCAGCTCAGAGGACCGTCTGGTGGTTCCCTCACTGTGAGAAGTAAGGTTACAGGGAACCAGGCAGAGGGCCTTCTTGGTAGTGGCCCTGCCCTGTGGAACGCCCTCCCATCAGATGTCAAGGAAATAAACAACTATCTGACTTTTAGAAGACATCTGAAGGCAGCCCTTTTTAGGGAAGCTTTTAATGTTTGATGTTTTATCGTGTTTTTTATATTCTGTTGGGAGCCGCCCAGAGTGGTTGGGGGGAAATAAATTTTATTATTATTATTATTATTATTATTATTATTATTATTATTATTATTATTATTATTTTGTGGTGAGAAGAAATAATGGGTTTACTTTTTGAGTAAAACAATTCCTTCTGATTAGTCACAGAGGAACTCTTCCTCTCAACCTTCTTCATTCCCATCCTGACATCATAAACTTAGAGACATAAGATTTGCTCTTGCAAAGCTATTCCCTTCCTGAAAGCACTGGGATTGGAGAGCACTAGTCAGTAAAATTGCCTTTGATTTCACAATGTACTGATCTGTCACAAAAGACCTCTCCCTCTATACCTTTTCCCCACACTGGTGTCTGCTCTCCCTTCCCTCATTATTCTTTTCTGGTGTTTTAGTAAGCTTAAACACAATACATTCACTTTCAGCAACTGCTTTTCTGCAGCATTTTGTAAGTGTGCCTGTGCCTGTGTATGTCTGGATTGATGAGGTGCCATGGAACACTTCAGGGTTCCTCCCTTTGAATTTTACCATCTCATAGAGATTCCACTTTGCCTCTGGCAAGCCCAAAATACCTCTGAGGTTTCCCATTTTGCTCCAGAGTAAGATTCTACTTACTCTGATGCGCACCCCTGCTAGCTGGATGATTGGTTTCCAGCACAGAAAGGGATATGAAGGTATCATAGTATGCCATCCACTTGCATACCATCATCTCTCTCTCTCTCTGTGCTGTAATTGTATGCAACAATAATTTTAAAAGAACGTGTTGACAGTAATACACATTAATATTCCAACTTGTATTCACAAGTTCGAAAAATGCAAAACTGAAAGATATATGCTAGGGGAATTCATATTGTCGTCTTTTCTGTTTTTATAATGAGTACCATTGGGCATTAGGCAAAGCCCTTGTTTCCTAATTTGTGATGACCTGATAATCATTCTTCTCTCTTTGTTTCATTGTTTGCAATACTGAAATTTGAAAGCAATAGGATCTGTGGGAAAGCAGTGGGCAATGCAAACCTGACTGAGCGGTTTGGTGAAGCTTTTCTTAATTAGTCCACTGCAATTAGTAATTAACCTCGTTTCATGTTTCATGTTTTTTATTATTATTTAAAAAATGTTGTTATGAATACATATAATGCAATTAGCTCTTGCTAACATTTTCAATAGACTAGAAGCTAGCCTGCATAAAATTCAAATCATTTTTGCATGCCAGTTCTTTTATTTTTCATGTATCAATACTTAGCTACATTTATAGCTGATAAATGAACTGAGGAGTAGAGATCAGAAAGTTCTATTTCGAAATGTTAATCTTTGGAAAATTTTCATTCAACGGCTTTGGGTTTCTTTCTGCCTTTTTTATTTCATGGATCTCACTCACGTACAGTCCCCCAAGGCCCAAACTCCAGCTATTTACCTTTCCTGGTTTATTTAGTCTTATTTTCATTCTGCAAAGTTTGTCGCAAAACTCCGAATAAGGTATATCTCTGCCTATGTCTATATCTCTTCTAGGAACTGTGCATACTCCGGGCAACATGGGGCTGTGTAATGTACAACTAATAATTGTATTCAGTGATTTTTTTCTGGGGGGGGTGTGCAGGGGGACGCATACCGCTAAATATTTTATAAATCTAAGTTTGACCTCATCGAGGGACTGTATTTCAATATGAATAGGAAAATGAGAGTACCCCTAAACATTTTTTTAGGGAAAAAAGCATGATTGTATTATTTTACAAAAGGAGATCCCTGTATTGCATAGGGTTGGACTAAATGACCCTTGGGGTCCTTTCCAACTTTCCAATTCTATTATTCTAATAGTATTCATGACCATTGCAATAGTGTCTGGTGTGCAAAATATTTCAAATAAAGATCCTCATATTTGGAGCTCTGTGAACATGTGTTTAACACAACAGATTGTATAGATGTGTGCATAGATACACAAGTAGATCTGGTAATATTTATGCTGCTCACTCAATAAGGGATGGAGCCTCTAGCGCAGTCATATCACTGTCCATGGCAGCCCCACACATTGGAGAACAAACATCTGTGGCAGGGAGCCATTTGTACTAACATAGGCTTCCTACACAATTTAGAATTGGCCATAGTCAACATTGAAACTTAGCCTTACCAAAATACTTGGCTCAAATGAAGTCCTGCAGTCACTTTCAAAGTTGTTTCCTTGTACCCACTTCCATCAGCTGTCAGCATAGTTAAGGAAGCCTGGTGGAACTTTACATGGCTAATAACAACAACTTTATTTTTTTAGATGCCACCCATCTGACTGGGTTGCCACTTTGGCTGGCTGTAAATGTGCATAATGAATGTGCAGTTATTCTTTTTTCATATAGGTTTCTAAAAATGCAGTGTTTGATTAGAAACTCTACCCTTACAAATATTTGCATCTCCTGTAGACCAGAGTTTAGCCAACATGGTACCTCCAACCTGACCATTGGACATGTTGGCTGGGGCTGATGGGAGTTGGAGTCCGACCACACCTGTAGAGCACCACGTTTGCCATGCCTGTTTTTGACTCTTCCTCAAATTGTTCTGGGAACTAAATGGTTTTATATACCTCTGCAATACAACAAGTAACTTTCCAACATTTTAGAGAATACAGTGGTACCTCCAGTTACAAATTTAATTCGTTCTGGAGGTCCGTTCTTAAGCCAAAACCGTTCTTAACATGAGGTGCGCTTTCGCTAATGGGGCATCCCGCTGCTGCCGCGCTGCTGGCATGTGACTTCTGCTTGCATCCTGGGGCAAAGTTCGCAACTAGGGGTACCTACTTCCAGGTTAGCAGAGCTCATTACCCAAAGCATTCGTAAAGAGGACGGTACATAACCCGAGGTTCCACTGTAGTTTGGTGATATCATTCATTAAAATATATTTTAAACACGGGATGCTTTGAAATCACCAGGATGTACAAAAACATAAGATCAGGATGTACAAAAACATATTAGGTATGGCTGAATATGTAAATTTGAAACATTGGATTCAATATGCTGACCTTCAGATTTCCAATGTTAATTTTATATCAGATTCAAAATGATATTCCATCCCAGCTGTAGCAAGAACAAGGACTTCTTACATCTTTTCTCGATTTGCCTACTGACTTCAGATTTCTTATGGCACTTTTGCTCTTTTTGTTTCCCCAGATGGAATGCCATTTGTTTGGTGGGTTGGTCGAGCCAATGAGAAGCATCCTTACTGGGGAGGGTCTCCTCCTGGAGCCCAGCGCTGTGCATGTGGACTGGAGGAAAGCTGCCTGGATCTGAGATACTTCTGTAACTGTGATGCAGATAAGGACGAATGGTAACTATGGAGATTTGCCCTACACCAATAAAACAGAAGTGAATAAATTAATGCGTAAACTTATGAAAAGGATTGTGCAAGTTTAGTAGGAATAAAAGAGGGTGGATTCTGAGCTTCCCATTTGTGGGTCTCCATTGTGATTGCTTTGAAATTGCAGTGCTGGTACTAACCCAGAAGACCTTCAGAGAGAGTTGTATACCATTTTATGGCCTAAGGTTTCAGTACAGTATTTTTTAGTCTGCATCCAGCTCTATATCAGTTAATTTCCAGAAGGTTGACAAAGAGCACTTTTTTTTTACCACTCTTGCATCAAACTAGGACTACAAAGGCATATACAACATTCTTGATGGGCATTCCCAAACTATGTAGAATTTCTACCCCCAGAGGCAAGCCAAGACCTGAACACCAACACCTTCTGGGGATTGCCAGCTCTTCTGCCTGAAATGCAGATTGGTCTCCTTCACTGAAATGAATGAAGAGCTCCATGCGTGCGAATGACCCTTGTGTATATACTGTATGGATGCATTTTCATTTCTGGTTTCATGCACCTGTCTGCAGTAAATATATAATTCTCTTGAGCAAAGCAGTTCCACAAAGTATAAGTTTGTGCATATTACCTTCAGTTAAATAATTTATACAGTATTTGGTTTGGAATTTTTGGAAGGGAAGAAGGCTGAAAAACAGCACATAACATGTAGGAACTCTCCCATCTTCAAATTGTTACACTTTGAAGAATAAAAATTCTTCAGTTTTGACACCTGACCTATATTACAGAAAAATTATAATGCAGTAAGAAAATGGTAAAGTTGGGGGAAAATAGATTTTGTAGAACTGGAAAATGAATAAAAAAACCCCCACAGTTAAAATAATTTGTGATATATAGAATAGCTACCATCTATCCCTTTCTTCTACCACAGAAGCCATTCTATATCACAGATAATTTTGACTGTGGTGCTTTATTCATTGTCTGCAATATCCCCCCTTTTTAGTTCACCACAGATTTATGCTGCACTGATATAATTTGCCATCTATATCAATCAGTGTAAGTTTTGCATATGTCTATTTTGTCTGGCTTCCACATTAGTCTGAAATATTTTATTAAAAAATCTGCACAAGAATATATCCCCATGTATGTGTTTTTAAATATATTTTATTCTAATGTACACATTTGCTTACAAAATCCAAGAGATAATTGCAATTTGATCTGCACATTAGTCTGGGAGGTGTTTATCAGGTCAATATGCATCCGAATGCACAGAAATTGAATTCCTCAAGCCACCCTGGCAGGATTCCTTCTTTTATAAGGGAATGAGCTCAGTGTTGCAGTGGTGGAAAGCATGGTTAAAAGTTTAATTAACAAGTCTTCCTGAAGCAGAATGACTTATACAAAGGCATATCTTCTCTCACTACCCTATTAGAGTCTTTTGAGAGTGTCAACCAGCATACTGATAGAGGTGATCCAATTGACATTGCGTACTTAAACTTTCAAAAAGCTTTTGACAGTGTACCTCACCAAAGGCTCCTGAGTAAACTTAGCATACATGGATTAAGAGGAGAGGTCCTCTTATGGATCAGTGACTGGTTAAGAAACAGGAAACAGAGAGTAGGCATAAATGGATATCCAAAGATGAGCAGTGAACAAGACTGGTTCACCTTTTCCCTTTCTTTAACATTGCTTGAGACAGAAATCAACAAGAGTTCTCCTAGATGGAAAGTGCATCACAGGAATCCCTGTGGTGTCTCAGAGGATTTGAGGCATGCATATACATGTGAAGCCAGCCTTGCAAGACAGCAGACTCTCAAAGCATACCCACTGTTGGCACCAATACAAGCTTCTCTCCTGTGCAGATAAGCAGCAATAGGTGCACAGGGGAGAGAGATCCAGATCCGAAATGTAGTGGAGGGAAAATGTTAAAGCTCCCTCTCCCACAACATGGTTCTGATCTAGGAAGAGATGTACGCAGGAAGTGGTGTTATACAGAGGGCTTGTCCAGATGGGTTCTTGTTCTGTGCCTAGAAAGTACGGGTCTGAGTAATTTTCCACTTGCTCCATCCTTTCTAGGCATGGGCCTGAGCGGTTTTCTCCCCAGAAAACTCACCATGTAGCACTAAATCAGAGCAGACACCAATCCAGAGAAAAGCTGATTGAGGTTTGCTCCGATTCAGCGGTAAAGATTGAGTTTTCCCGGGGAAGAGTGGTGGGACAAATGGAAGTACGGCCAAGCCCTGATTCTGACCATCCATTGGTTCATCTAACTCAGCATTGTCTACAATGACAATTTCCCTCTAGAGTTTCAGACAGGCTCACTTCTAGTCCTATCTGGAGGGATGCCAGGGATGGAACATGGGACCTTCTGCATGCAAGGCAGATGCTTTCCCACTCAGCTACTTCAGGAGCTCCAGCATCTGGAATTTAACTGCATAAAACAATCACTCAGTTACTAACATATCTTGTTTGGCCACATGTTTGCAAAGGACCCCTTGTCACTCTGGAAGTCAAGTGAGAGCCCAGGCTCATGTCCCGCTTTTGTCACAATCATGTGTCCTTTAAATTGTGCTTCCCTAGTATGATAGAATTGATGTTCAGAATTACTATTATTTTATTAGAATGCATTCCACTACTGGTACGGCTGTTTCTGATCAGGACACTAGGTGGGTAACAAAATAAATAAGCAGCAATTGTATTGTTATACCAACCTGCACTGATGGACCTTTTAGTGTTTTTGTGTTCCCTTCTGTCAGATACAAGAGGGTCTTGGGCTAGAATAGGAATGGGCAACCTGTGAATCACCAATGTGACTGAACTCCAACTCTGATAATCTGTGCTGGCCAGGGCTGATGGGAGTTTAAGTCAACCAACATATGGAGGATAACATACTAGCCACCATTTGGGATTATTGAGCTTTCTAGATAAGCCTTACCTTAATGTTATTAACCTTCTAACACCACAGTTATTACATTATTAACTATAGCATCCTGTTTACTATAATGCTTGTTGAACTTTCAGAAGCTTGCATGGCTACAGGGTGCATGGAAGAATCTCATTAAGCTATCTTCCATTGCATTTTTAATCATCTATAGTGTGCTAGTCTCAAACTTTCAGGATTTGTTTTATTGGCTTGTTTCCCATTTACATAGCTGCAGACATCTGCTGATAGTACATATTTTCCAAGTGTACTGTATCTATCACAAATTTCATTAAATATCTATGCCACTGAGCCTAGCTACCCACTAGAGGTTTCATTAATGCAAAAGGAGAAGATATACCAATAGGGGTACCATAAGGGATGAAATTATATTTAATGACACCACTACCCTACCATCTGTTGGGCAGGAGGGGAGAGACTGTGAATATCACATCTAGAGACATGACCAGTTTATAATACTGCAGGAACTTGGAATGCAGAGAATGAGCTTTTCTGAATATCAACATAGAAGGGAAAAAAATAGTTCTGTAAGGATGCTGTCCAACTTCTTACTTGTCATTTAATAACTCTGTTGTTGCTTATTCAGCTGCTAAATGCAAATCTGAAATAATAGGTCACATTTGAGACATGTAATGAGTTCAGTCCAGATAGACTAGTTAATTTCCTTACCATTGGATGTTGTGCATAGTTCTGGGTGTGCATGGACAAGGTGCCGTCTGAAAGCACATGATACTTTAACCTTGCTGAAACAAAGCAGGACTATGACCAGTAAGGGACAGGAGAATGGAACAGCAGGTATGCTGCCTTGAGTTATAAAGTCTTTGATACACATGCAAATATCACAGAATATAGTAGAAAGGCTTCTGCTTTCTAAAACTATCTGCTTGCATTGCTATCATTTTGGCTCTTTTCCCTCCACCACTCCTTAGTCTGTCCCAAACCTAGCACTGGGGACTTCCATCTGATTAATAAATACACAAATTTCATGTGCACTGTAACAACCTACTTTGTTTTCTTCTGACTTCCCATGTGCTTAAAATAGTTGAATGGGTGTTGAACCCTCAATAGAGTTTCATGTGCAGTTTAAAACTTTGTAGATCTTATCTAAATGTCAGATGAGAGGCTTCCTAACATCAAATTATACGGGATAGCATTAAGGAGTATAATGTCCTCTAAGGGCCTTTTCACATAAATACTTTATTGCATAATAAATTCCTGTTTGTTTCTCATTTCCTCACCATGCTCTTCACATGTTAACTCAAGGTTGCACGTCTGTTTCAGGTATATGTGTTCCGCATACTTGGTAAAGTGTGATACATATACCAGATTGAGTGTTCATTGCTATGGAGTGTGTGTGTGTGTGTGTGTGTGTGTGTGTGTGTGTATCCTGCCACTCATATCATAGGCCATGATGGTGATGGCATTTTGGATGTTTTGTTGTTTTAAAAAATATAATTCTTGAAAGTTTTCTTCTCCACCATTTTTTTAAAATGTAGATAACCCCAGCTTGTTCCCCCCAAATGTAGCAAACTCAAACAGAAGCTCCACTCTCCCTCCTTCTGAGTTGTGGTCAAATATTTAGTAATTCATTTGTTGAAGCTTTATTTTATGTTGTGTCATTCAAAAAACAACAACAATCCTTCTCCCGATCTGGAGTGCACAGCACAGGTTCACTGATGCTTTCCAGCATACAAATATTTAGCTGGATGCTGGAACCAAGTAATTCTGAGCACCAGTTCTACCATACAGCATGGGGAAGCACAATTCAAAGGCCAAAATTGTGGGACATAAATTGGTCATCTACCCTACAACAAGGGTTGCCATTTACTATATGTGGATATGTTATCCCACAGAATCATCAATGAAAGGCATCACACATAATTTTGATTGAAATGGATCCTCTTTAGCAATGTTTGAAAACCATTTGTGAGTTTCAGCTGGTGCAGGTGTTTGAACATTACATTAAATTGGTTTCAACAGTTCAAGGTGTGGAGTTACAGAGCAATTGTGTAACACCACTGAAGTACAAGCTGCGACCATTCTGCATGAAGGTTCCATTCCTGATCCCTGAGTGTACATAAGCCTTGTCCCGTTCCACCGCATTCTGCCCCGTTTTAGGGCCACTTCCAGGCTGACAGCAATGAGTGTGTGCATGACTGTGCATCAATCGGACATGCATTAAATGATTGCTGCCTGTAGCATCAATTACTTGTGCCATCATTGCTGAAATAGCACCCTGTTCCAGGCAAATGGGGAAGAGCTGCTTGGTTCTCTTTTGTGCTAAGGAAAAGCCTTATGTATTGACCCCTTATTATATTGCATGCTGCAAATTGGTTACTGCAGATTCAGCTACCAGTTTGGAATTCTAACCCTGCCAATGATTGTTTCAGGTTGTGTGTTGCTTATTACTTCATGGTGGAATACCATGAGAGCTGGCACTGCATTTGCTTTATGATTTCTATTCCTCTATGCTGTTGCAGAGACACCATGACTAATAGGAGCAAGCCGCTAAAGACTACTTCTACCCTTACATTTACACAGGCTAGAGTCATCTACAGTGGTTTTGCTTGGGATCCTGAAACATCTCCAGGGAACCAAAAATGGGTTTTCCAATTTCTACTCTGGTTTATCAGACTGTTTGCAAAAATAAAAATAAAAATGGAGGTGGAGGGAGTAGTGAGTAGATGTCAGATGTCAGACATTTTAACTGCTTATCCATGTGTTAATTAGCTATTACATGCATTTTATCTACATAGACTTCAAATCCACTGGACATGCTTTTAGAAATCAAAGTAATAATTAAACAACTATTTCAGCTTCTATTCATATGCCTTTTTATATATACATATATATATCCAGGACCAATGATACTGGCTTCCTTTCCTTCAAAGAACACTTGCCTGTGAACCAGATTGTTGTCACCGATACAAATAGACCTAATTCTGAAGCTGTGTGGAGAATTGGCCCTTTGCGTTGCTATGGAGATAGTGAGTACGAGCCCTTTTCAGTATCCCTTTCCTGGCTGCACAAGACCTATGTGTGATTCCTTTGAATATAAATTCCACTTTAAAAAACCAGACTCTTAAAAATAATATCACTGTCCGGCTTGTTTAAAGGCACGTGTTGGACCATTTTAAAAGAAACTTGTTGTTAGTACTTTTTTTTTAAAAAAAGTTGGGGTTTGTGTATAAGTTTGTGTGCGGCATATACAGTATATTACTTGTGCATCCGTTGGATGACATCCAACATAACATTAAGACAAGAGTGGTGCATGCTCTGGTTATCTCCCGCTTGGACTACTGCAATGCACTCTACGTGGGGCTACCTTTGAAGGTGACCCGGAAACTACAACTAATCCAGAACGCAGCAGCCAGACTGGTGACAGGGAGCGGCCGCCGAGACCATATAACACCGGTCTTGAAAGACCTACATTGGCTCCCAGTACGTTTCCGAGCACAATTCAAAGTGTTGGTGCTGACCTTTAAAGCCCTAAACGGCCTCGGTCCAGTATACCTGAAGGAGCGTCTCCACCCCCATCGTTCTACCCGGACACTGAGGTCCAGCACCGAGGGCCTTCTGGCAGTTCCCTCACTGCGAGAAGTCAAGTTACAGGGAACCAGGCAGAGGGCCTTCTCGGTAGTGGCGCCCTCCCTGTGGAATGCCCTCCCACCAGTTGTCAAAGAGAACAACAACTACCAGACTTTTAGAAGACATCTGAAGGCAGCCCTGTTTAAGGATGCTTTTAATGTTTGATGTATCATAGTATTTTAATATTCTTTTGGAAGCCGCCCAGAGTGGCTGGGGAGGCCCAGCCAGATGTGCGGGGTATAAATAATAAATTATTATTATTATTATTATTATTATTATTACAAGAGCTCGGAGAGCTGACATTGTGGCAGGTGATTGCGTGCCAAGTTTTACCTGTCACTGTGCATAATGATAACAGTAGTCATGTAGCATCTTCAGCAAAATGAAAGAGACCCAATGCCTTCAGCTGTTGTGCTCCACTAAGAACAGGCTCCTGCTAGCACAATGGCTGGGTATCATCCATAGCTTTTCATTTTTCTGTGTATTTTGTGTTTTCTTTCCTTTAGTACAGCTGGCTTCATTTCTGTAGGCTATGTCTTTTTATGATGAGCTAAAAGGATGCGCCTTTGGGTTGTTGTTGTTGTTGTTGTTGTTGCATTTTTGTCCACTATCTGCTTACGGTTAACTATAGAGAAGGTTGTTGCTATTTGCAGGACAGTTCTGGAATGCAGCCTCTTTCAATACTGAGGCATCCTACCTTCTGTTCCCCACCTTCCACGCGGAATTCAGTGCAGACATTTCCTTCTTCTTCAAGACGACAGCTGTGTCCGGGGTCTTCTTGGAAAATCTGGGGATGAAAGACTTTATCCGAGTTGAAATACGCTGTGAGTGTGTACTCTGATATCATGGTCAATGTTCATACTAACCATCAGAGAATGGGTGTGTGCAATTGCCCATTTGTTTAATATTTCTAGTGAGTTATTTTCTTGGCTTGGGAACTGATGTCTTATATTGCGGGTTTACATACTTTTATATATTGAATTATATTTTAATTTTCAATTGAATACATTGCATTCTTTTTTTAAAAAAATGTAGGAAATACAGTAAGGCGTGCTTAACAACAACAACAAATATGGTGGCGGTGGTATTTTAGAGATTGAAATTAGGTTTTCAAAACTGCAGAGGTCCGGACTCTAGGAGAAATGTTCTAAGGACTGGGTGGGATAAGCAAGAATTGAGAATGATTTCAGTTTTACAGCTGGCAGCACCTTGAGAATTGATCATTCTTCTGGCTGGCTGTCAAATATTATTTATTTGTTATTTCATTGTTGCATATATACCCCTTCTTTCCAGCAAATGGTGCTCAAGGTAGCTCACAATGGTAAAGAAAAAGCAATAAAATGATAGTAAAATACAACAAAATAGCAATGCAAAATGAAGTAAAAAGTATAATAATTGCAGCCAGTTAAAAATCTCAATGGGAGCAGGGGGCAAGCAGCTGCATGTAAAGTTCTCTGTGTTACAAAATGGTTTTTGTTGGTTTGTTACATTTGCTTATAATTTCACCATTAGACAAAGAAGCAGAATGAACACACACTAGTATGAGTATGCATAATCTTATTCATGTGCACTAAAGCATCACTAGGGAATAAGTAAAAACTGGTCACATATGAACATGTTTCATGGTGGACTATGGGACAATCACTTGAACAAGGCCTCCTTTCGGACACAGTTACCCATAACTGCCTCTCTGCACACAACAACTGGGGGGCATTTGGATCAGATGGGCCACTGGTCAAGCAAATGAATTTGATGTTGTCATGGCATTATTAGTAAAATATTGGGAGGAAAGTATGTCATATATGATGTATTGGCAAAGTAGCTGTTGGTTGGTGAGCACATACATGATCAAGCATCAGTCATAGCAGTAGCAGGAGGGGGCTTCTCAGAAACTTATGTAGTCATTTTAAAAGTGTGTAGGTGCTCTTTCACTCTCTCTGTATGTGTGTATGCAATGCTTCAATTCTCCATAGTCAAGGGAAGAAAAAATTCTTCAGCTCAGTTATCAGTTGCTTGCCTCTCTTGGTATTAGATGGTTTTGGCCAATGACAAACAGTACTTATGCAAGATGCCTTTGGAAAGTAGTTGGCATGCAAATGAACATGAAGTGAGAGGGATCCAAAACACACATAATGGTTCTTTTTGTCACTTGTCAATCACACAGCCTCACTCAGGGACTGACTTGCAATTACTGCCCAGCGCGTTAAAAAGAGAAAAATACCTTAGTGGTTGTTTTACCTTATCTTTTATTCTGCTGGTTTAGCCTATTAATGGAAATGGATGTGGGGAGAACAGTGTTGTGACTTTGGAGTGCAATAAGGCCATTCTGTTCCAAATTCCATCAGGCTGAACAAACGTGGAATGAAGTGCCATCATTCCATAATATGGTTATAATAACTTCAACATAAAATTTAATAAAATAAGGCCCCCAAGGCCTTTTGATTCATTAAACCCATGGTAAATGCCGAGGTGCATTATCACTAGGTAATGAGGTATGCTTTAGTGTTAATTGCACATCAAAGTCCTATTTGGTTGATACTTCAGTGTGCTATATTTCATTCTCAAGGGCCATTTTTTTTTTTACAAAAAATGCAAGGCTTTGACATAAAACGATGTCAAAATAATGCAATCCATCAATATTATAGTTTAGCATGCACTTTGATGAAAGAATAACGAATCAGCTAGTGTAAAATGTGGGCAAATATGGAACCAGTGATTTCATTAGAAGATAGATTGTCAGCTTCTTTGAGCTAATAAATATTGCAGCTGAATAGCCATATTTGGTGTGTAGTCCCCAGATCAGCTGCTGAGGGTTCAAGTATACACCCTGAACCAATTCAGAGTTAGACATGTCTCTGCTTATTAAAATCCATGGCTTAAATCCTAGCTGTTCTCATTAATGGTCTGGAGTTTTCCTGCCTCCCTCTTCCTTCTTCAATCTCTTTTCTGTCCATCTCCCCATCTGCTGCTAGGGAGACTCTTGGAAATTAGGTGGGATATGGTGTGTGGAGCTGCAGAAGGAGGGCAAGTTGATGGAAGCCCTCTCCCATTTATATGAACAGAGGAGCCAATTACTGCAGAGATGGTGCTTTAACAGAGGTAGCCATGCCAGGACTCATGGCTCAGTCTTATCCCAATAACTGATAATGAAGCCATGCTGAGACTAATTTGGGTTCCCTGACCGAACTCACTCCAGGCTCTCCCATAAAGGAAGTATGTCAGAGGGAGGTTATTGTTTCTGGGAGGGGGTAGCAGGCTTGGCTCAGATTTGCTTTCTGAGCCTGCTGTGCCTATTCATTTTTGGACGGGGTTACAGCTGACTTCTGCTGCCACGCTGCCTGTTCAACCCCTATTCACTCAGCACTGGATTTGATTGTACCGACAAATCTGATGCTGATGAGACCTACATCCCAGGCCCTGATCCTGCAGACATGGTTCACACACCAGATGACTCACTGCAGACAACCCAGAAAAGATGTGAGTGGTGCTAACAAGTGCTCCTAAATGGGAGCAGACCTAGTCTAATAAGAATACAAAAGAAATCCTGAGGCACTTCAAGCAAGTTTATGTTTTATCAAGAGATATGTGAGAAGAGCATTGTTGTCGTTCTCAGTTCTTTTAGATTCTTTTATTTCTGTAGCTAAGTTTTTTTCTATGAGCCATATGTTCCAGATTTATTTTGTGGAATAAATCTTTTGAGGAGCACATCTTCTCTTAACTAACTTGTAAGATTCTTTGCTTTGGCTTGGAATACAAAGTTTCTATAACCTCCTTTCATTCTGTTCAATTTTTACAAAGTTGGGTTGTGCAGGTTCAAGCATCCGCCAGTGATTTAATAAGCAGAATAATTCATGTATTGATTATACCTCTTCTTTAAAAAATCCCTAAATTTATTTCACTGAGTTTATTTTTTAAAGGATGTATATTTTTAAAGAGGTATATTTTAAAGAGGAAAATTTAAGTGTGACATTTTAAGTGGTTAGTGTTTTAGCAAATTTGAATGGATCTTAGACCTTCACACTGTTTGAAAGATTGCAAATATTCAATAATTTATTTTTCCACATCCCTAGCTAATATATATTAGCACACTATTAATAATTCTAAAAATATAAAATTTAGTTTGACAGTAATATGAAATGACAATCAATTGCAAAAATCTAGGGCATCTAAAATGCTTAATAATAATAATAATAATAATAATAATTAAGCATTTTAGATAATTATTATTATTATTATTATTATTATTAAGCATTTTAGTTTGCCCCACCCAAACCTAGAACAATCTGGAAGCAGTAGCATCCATGCTAGATTTAATTGTGGGCCTCCAAATCTTTGTGAGGCTTCTCCCTCCCTCCCTCCCTCCCTCCCTCCCTCCCTCCCTCCCTCTCATAGCCCTTATGGTTATTCTTCCATCCAATATTTGTTCCTACAGTAGTGACTGTGCACCATGTGCACCAATTAATAACACAGAGAGATGAGCAGCAACACAGTACATTAAAATTC
Organism: Podarcis gaigeae; assembly: GCF_964106915.1. Classification (NCBI taxonomy): domain Eukaryota; kingdom Metazoa; phylum Chordata; class Lepidosauria; order Squamata; family Lacertidae; genus Podarcis; species Podarcis gaigeae. The sequence goes on along the minus strand of NC_139678.1, from coordinate 89,160,191 downwards.
ATGAAATGCAAATAGTTTACCAGTGATCTGATTTATAAGCAAGGCTTCTATAATGGAGAGTGGAAGCGAACCATATCATGTGGTTGTTTATTTGCAAACAACCACCACCACCAACCAGCCAACCAAAATCAATTAATGGTCCTGTGATTCATATTATTTCACACAGCAGAAAGTTACATAGTTCACCTTATTATTTCCAGCTCCTAAGGAGATTACCTTCACAGTAGATGTTGGAAATGGTCCAGTAGATGTCACCGTCCAGTCTCCTGCAGCCCTGAATGACAACCAGTGGCATTATGTACATGCTGAACGGAATCTCAAGGAAACGTCTCTTCGGGTGGATGACTTTCCAAAGAAGATTCTGGAGGCCCCAGCTGAAGGACATTTCCGATTGCAGCTGAATAGTCAGCTATTTGTAGGTAGGGAAAGTTAAGTGATGTTTATAGATGCTTTCTTCCCTTTTCTACACCTGAAAAAAAAAAAAACTAACTAACTAACCAACTCATATCACACCATCCAAAAGGAAGTTCCTAATCCCCCAAATGCCCAGTAGCACTCACCACTGTTTCCTCACATTTTCTGCCCTGCGCAAGTGCCTGGTTTACCCTTCCATAAATACATCTCTGAGGACAGGATGGTCCTTCCAACGCAATAGCACATTTCCCTGTTTAGAGTTTTCAGAGTGGTTGGATACGATGTCTATCCATAATTTTCAAGTAGTTCTAAATAGATTAGATGGATGACCTTGGCTACCATGATTTGTTTCTGACAAACATTCTTTGCAATTGTCTAAGCTTCTTATCAGAACAGGAAATGGGATAAGTCACAGATATCACTTGACCAATGAGTAGCCTTTCACAATTCTTGGAATAGAAGCATTTCCAGTGCTGGGCAGAAATGTATCTATGGTTACAAAATGAACATTGCCTTGACTATTAGGGCTATACAGAGCTCTGCAACTAAAGTCTTTGCTCATCTGCTACCTTAGATCACCTATGGTAAAGATTAAGCTAAGGGCTTTAAAATAGCAAAGCATACATTGAATTATGATGGCAACGTGAGCTGGACTACCCCCACCCTGCCAGTCACCACCCAGTGTTACGACTTAATGAAACAGAGATCATAAGAAAGTCACTTCAATATCTCAAAATCTAGCATGCAAAGGAGACTGTAATTAGCTCTGGGTATAACACGAGTACTATAAAATCCTTATTACAGGTATTTTAGGCTTCCCAAGTCACATTTTTCAGACACTGTAGAGACTTGCAAGAATACTTGCTTTTAATTTGGAATGTATGAAACAGTTCTAAGATTTCATGAACAAATATATTCAGCCCCCAAAGCTATTGTCCACGTTAGGTTTAACATGTCTCCACTTTTGCTGTCCCTGTCACCAGACTGCTGAATGAACACTCATGCACATCAATATGGCATCACTGGACATCATATTTTACAGTCCTGAACTGGCTTCTCACAGCACCTTTTTAGAAAACATTTAATAAGGGCTTTGCTTTAGTAAAGGGTTGGTGTTTGAAATCAAAGCATGGTGTGTTTTATGTCTCCTTTGTACTAGGAGCAACTGCTTCCAGACAGAAGGGCTTTGTGGGGTGTATTCGTTCTCTTCACCTAAATGGGCAGAAACTTGATCTTGAAGAGAGGGCCAAAGTCACCCCTGGTGTGAAACCTGGATGCCCTGGGCATTGCAGCAGTTATGGTAACCTTTGCCAAAATGGAGGTAAATGTGTGGAGAAGTTAAATGGCTACCTGTGTGACTGCACCAGCTCTCCATACGAAGGACCATTCTGCAGAGAAGGTACGGCTGTGTAGCAGGTTCTTATATTTCCCCCCATGAAGTGAAAGTTGATCAGAATTCATTATACAAAGAAGTTGGATGGAAACTATTACTGCACTGTGGGGAAATGCTGATTTTTAATGTCACTTTCCACTGATTAAAACCTCTTGGCAAATTTTGTATAATTAAGTTTTTCCCCATTTAATTTTTAGTTTTGGAATAGTTAAATAGAACTCACTTGGAATCAAGAAGCTCGAAATGCAGAGGCATCCATTTTAAGAAGGCGTCTTTGGAATTTAGAACCAATATTGGGGGGAAAGGAGGAGTGTTAATTGTCTCCTGCTCCAGAATGTAACTGTTATTTTTATTCCAATACTATGTCAACAGGTAATCTGAGAATGGTCAAGACCAGGGGTGATATGGTAATCTGAATTTCTAGGCATTGTGGGGCCATAGAGAGTGGGGTGGGGACAAATATGAGGCAGAAGAATGTTTACAGTTTGATTGGCCTTGTGGTCATTCCATCTCTCCCCCACTGCCTTTATTTTAGCATAAAAAGAATGTTGCTGAAATGAGCAGTCTAATGTTTCTTACAAATAGTACTGGGAATTTTTTGATGGCATAGCATGCTTCCCAGTAACACTGTGTTAGGAAAAAAAGATGGCTGCTCCATGGCTATTTGTCGATCATTTGCTCCTATCTCTATGTACTCATATACTGAGATAGTCATCTGACACTCTACCTTATACTATAATGTTGTAATATGACTATTATTGCTTGTTTGGGGTGGAGGTTTTGTTCTGAGTTTATTGAATTGCACTTTACCATGAGATTGTAAGAAGTCCTTGGAATGCCACTGTGGTGTTGAATGTATGGAGGGTCTAGATCTAAATAAATGCATACACTTGCCCCATGACATTTAAAAGGGAAGTTTTGCCCCTTGCCTCCTTCCTCAGATACATAGTAGGTTGCAGGACAACAGTATATAATTAAATTCCAGAGTCCCAAAGTGGATTAGAAGAAGCTGCACAGGCTGTTGCAATCAGCCTAGAATTTCAGACCTGGGTCACACATGAATTATTTGGGACGTGCAAAATCCCATATTTCATTGAAGTTGCAGCTTCGGCAGAACATTCCATCAAGCTCTAATTATTTGCCAAGCTCAAATAGGACAACTCTGTGAGTCAGAGATTCATCTTATCATTCACCTTGGGAGCAGCCTAGGAAATCAATATTCAGCAGTCAGGCAATTGTGAGTAAAATGAGATAGGAAAAGACATGGAATAGTTTTCATGGGACTGAAGACAATGGCCTCTTAGCCATTTCTCAACAGATGTTTCCTATACAAAAGGAGAGAAAAGAACACATATTTTAGATGAAAAGCTCTTTGGGGAATGTCCTGATAATCCCCGTAATCTTATTCTATCTTAAAATCACAGCCGGGATCCGTTTGAACATTTCCGTTTTAGTTGCTACTCTTGCATTACAAATGCCTGGCCAATAGGCAGGGGAACAGAACTTACCTGCTGTAAAACTGGCAGCGTCCCAATGAAGTCAGTGGAGCTTGGGCTGATTAAAATTGCTGGAAGTGCATCAAATAAAATACTCAGGATGTGCCTGAAGAAGGGACAATGAAAACAACATGTTTGTGTTAGCAGAAATTTGTTTCATAGATTTGTACACTGAAATTTAAAGAAGCCTGTAATCAGAAGTCAACAAAGAACCATTTATTGGAATTACTCACATAAATACATATTTTCTTAACTTTCCTTAGATATTGCTAATCTTGAATCTAAAATGCATGACTCAGGATAGGTAGGGACTCAGATGGTAAAAGGCATACAAAGATAACTTACGTTGCTGCTTTCACTGTTGGTAGTGAATATATCATGCTGCCCTTTAACTATTTGGAATTTTGCTGCTCATTCTTAGCCATATGAAAAATGATGCATTGGAGGTAATCTTTCCATAAACTTTTACTGCAAAGCACGGCCATCTGGGATTTTGTCCTAGTTCAAAAACCTACTTCTCCACTCAACTCTTTCTCCTCCTCCTCCTCCTTCTATCTCATCCATGCATGCCCTCCACCATCCTCCCCATTCTTTACTCCAGACTGGTCCCTGACTATTTATGCAGACCATGATGCAACAGCAGATCAGTGGAGATGCACTGCATGTTCACTATAATGCTTCATTTTGGCCCAGTTGCCTGGTGTCATACTGTATCTTCTTTAGGGAGAGACATATTTTAAGCATCTTGTTTGACATTTAAATACCAGATGACAAAAATCCAGCAGCAGCATACAAATCAATATGACTAACCTGATCCAAAACGCCCACCCACCCCACTCACACATGAAAACAAAGACCACCACAGCCAACCACAAATGAATAGCCACACTCTAGGCCAACCCCATCCTCTCTCACCACCAAAGGAACACAAGTGAACAGGAGAGAACCTGCACAAGCAACGCTGACACAAAACCCCACATATATTAAGTAAAATGGAATCATTGCCACCCGACCCCCCTCTCATCTCCCCCCTCCACCTCTTTCCCCCTTTTCTTCCTAATGTCTCAACAAATGAAACCAATTTATTTTTTTAAAAAAAGTTACATGAAAAAAAATCCAAGGGAGACATTGCACATACCTTTGTAAATCAAGAAAATCTTTAATAGAAATACATCAAAAAACAACAACAAACCAACTATAAAATGAAGAAAGCTTTCATAAAGACACATCTATAGGCTGACTCCAGAGCTGACCTGTAGTTGGCTCTTACAGTTCTGCCTATATTGTGTTCTCGTCTTACTGTAGATAAGCAAAAATGTAGAGTGTGCACACACATGCAAACAGGCTTGAGATAGCAAGCAGATATTTATGGCTGAATGCTCCACATTTCCAGTGACTTCCAATCTAGTATTCTGAGTCAGACTCTTTCCTGATGCTTTCCTTTTAAATATCTGTTGCATATCCTGCTTATGGGCTCCCCTTAGCTATCTGGTTGATTACTGTTGGAATCTGAAGGCTGGACCAACTTGTGTCTGATCCAGCAGGGCTTGTCTTATGTTCTCTTGCTTTTTCTTTGTATTTTTAGAGGTCTCTGCACTTTTTGAAGCTGGCACTTCCATTACCTACATTTTCCAGGAGCCTTATCCTGTGACCAAAAATGCAAGTACAACATCCTCAGCCATATATGCAGATACTTCGACATCGAAAGAAAACATTGCCTTTACGTTCCTGACAACACATGCTCCAAGCCTCCTGTTCTACATCAATGCTTCCTCTCATGACTATTTGGCTGTTATTCTTTCCAAGAATGGTAAGTGAGAGTGCAAAGCTAAAGGTCCCTTGACAGTTCAGCTGCATAAGAAGTTTCTAAGGCTACAGTAATGAAATGGTGTGGGTGTGGGTGTGTGCGCGCACACACACACATGTACTTAGTTTGTAGGGCTACTGCCATCTGCTGTCAAAAATGTTCGTTCTTTGACTGATCAGTTTTACTTTTCACCTCTTCAGCACCACACAAGATGCTCAGACATGGAGCTTTCAGGGCATGCCTGGAAAGCATGGAGGAAAGTTAAATGTGGATTAGCCCCATGTGTAAGAAGGGCTAAAATTAAATGTCCTATTTGCATGAGTATTAGCATAGATCTTGGGTCTCTCTCCCCCCCCCCCCCAGTGCTTAGAAGCCACCACTGCCATGTTTGAATATTTCATTTTTAGATGGGAGAATATGCAGCCTTGAAAAGGGCATTTCAATTATTATTATTTTAAATGATGGCTGTGAAGTAGCATGGAATGGAAAAAATTGTCGTAGCAGTGGTGCCCCCTCCCCATGTGAGCAATCTAGAGCAGAAGGAGGAGAAAATCTGAATGTTCACATGTGACATGAACTAATTAGAATAAGAATTTTTTTCTTTGAAGAAATGGCAGCCTATTACTTCCTTTTGGGCTCTTCGGGTAATTTTGCCGTGTAAACGTTCACTAGAATTTTATTTGTGAAGCCTGCAAAACGTCAGGCAAGACTTTGTATCAGTAATTGGGTCCTTTGAATCAGTAAAATTCAACATATTCAGCCTGCACAGCAAATATGCACTTCCACTTGTCTTAAAACACACACTCTCACACTCACAACTATTTCAGAGTCACTTTTAGAGGATGTATCATGGAGTAGGTTGCATTCGGTGGCATAGGAAGGGGTGTGTGGTGCACTGGCTGTCATCACTGAGGAGGGTGACCTCCTGGGGAGTGACGCGGTGGCTCGGGCACCTGCAGGCTCCGCACTGCCCAAAACGGCAATGTGGAGCTCACAGACTCTGTGGAGGTTCTGCGCAGCATGCTCTGCCCTGGCTGGCCCTGCTCCTGAGTGCAGGGCTTTTGCCCTACCCCGGGTGCTCAAGCAGCTAGCTACACCGCTGGTTGCATTGCCAACATTTCTTTCCCAACTGTCTGTAATTTCCTCATGGCTTTGTCAGTTCTAACTTTGCTCTATTTCCCCCCTCTTAGTCTCATTGAAAGGGAATTTATTAAAAATTAAAGCAGCCTTCTGATGTGCTGCTTTCCCTTATGCTGCCAGTTTATGCTTGCTGTTATAACACAAAGCGGACTATGAATAGTAATGCATATACACTAGTAGTAAAGGTGATAATGAACGGTATTACTAGTTCCTTTGGGATGTTTTCAGAAGATTGCAATATTCCATGGAAACAACATGTTTTGCCCTCATTGGAAATTGCCTTGTTTCTTTGCCAGAATGGTAAACGGAGGTGCATAGTTAAAAGTAGGTAGCTTTTGTTGGTTGGCAATTAAGAACCTTCCAAAGTCCTTTAACTGCGAAAACTGTATGTTACAGCTGCACTGGTGTCTCTTATATACATCCAGCAGTAGCCTATTCTCTTGTTATAGAATTGTTGGAGGGATAATATGGAATGGTCTTGGTGCATTGTATAGTATAGTATAGTATGGCATGGTGAGTGTGTGTGAAAGAGGTGGAGAGAAGAGAGAGAGAGAGAAATGAGAGAATAAGCAGTGGAGAGAGTGAGCACAGAGTGTTTGGAGAGAAAAAGAAATGGGATAAGGAGGTTAAGGCTGAGATTTCCCAGTACAGCCCTGCAAACTATAGTCCCTCTGTCAGACTAAGCATCCTGTGTCATCTCATTAGGTTGTCAGCAGTGTTTGCAGTCCAAACATGAAACTCCCATTTTCATGTGCTGTTGAAGCAAGCACGACCAAAATGTGACCCATCCTGTAAAAATACTGCATAGATAGCATTAAGATTGCAGCTTTGATCCCTGTGTGGGACAGCTGCATATTCTGGCATTGCAAGGGATCCTCATGGTCCCTTCCAACTCTACAATTCTGATTGTATGAAAACCTGAACTTAAGCAAGTACTGGAGGCATTTAAATAAATGTTCTTCCAATGAACATAGCCAAAGCCTCAAATGAGAAAATAATCTCTATTAATTTGAAAAGGAGGTTGGGGGGGGGGGGGTCATTTTAAAATAAATATTGGCACACTCACATAAACACACACACAAACATTCATAGATTAAAATGTGTACACTGCATCACTTTCCTTCTTGCCATTTTAATTAGATCTCCACAATTTTATTCACTTGTTCAAATATATTTCACCTCTTTCTGAAAGCTCCAGTTGCATAACTACCTATATTTAAATGCAATTAAAAATATTGAATAGAGAAGTTAAAAGATCACATTCCCAGCCCCATCCATCTTTGGATAGGAATGTATATCCTTATTTGTTTTCTGAGTGCACTGTAGTACACACATACACTTGCTGCTAATAAGTCTTTGGATGAGGGCCAATACATTGAGACAACTGCTTATTAGCTAAAGCCAAGACTCTTTAAAGAATAAGGTCTGCACTGGCCATGGGAAATATTGCTGAATATTAGTCATGATCTGGTTCTGTTCATGTGTTATTAGCTGTGGATAACAACCAGAGATCTGGATGGATCCCTCTGATCACTGCTGTGACTGGAGCATGAGAATGTGTTTCTTCACCCTGCAAAACAGTGATTAAAAATTATTTACAGCTAACCAGAGTACCCGCTTAATCGGAGTTTTCAGTTAGCTACAACTTCTGATTTCAAACGCTGATTGTAGATAATATAAATTATCTACAATAATTTATACAATAATTTCTACAATAATTTCTACAAAATCTACAAAATCTACATTTCTACAAAATCTACAAAAATATAATATTGTAGATAATATAAAACACATGCAGTGCAAACATATACCTGTCTACTCAAAAATTTATTGAGATTTGTTGTGATTACAGGACTATGATCATAAAAATTGTTAAAGGTAAAGGGACCCCTGACCATTTAGATCCAGTCGTGACTCACTCTAGAGTTGCGACGCTCATCTCGCTTTATTGGCTGAGGGAGCCAGCGTACAGCTTCTGGGTCATGTGGGCAGCATGACTAAGCCGCTTCTGGCGAACCAGAGCAGCGGACGGAAACACCGTTTACCTGCCCACCAGAGCGGTACCTATTTATCTACTTCCACTTTGACGTGCTTTCAAACTGCTAGCTTGGCAGGAGCAGGGACCGAGCAACAGGAGCTCACCCAGGCACGGGAATTCGAATCACCAACCTTGATCAGCAAGTCCTAGGCTCTGTGGTTTAACCCACAGTGCTACCCGCGTCCCATAAACATTGTTAGGGTACTATAAAAGGGAAAGAGCAGGAGCAGAGGGGCCAGATGAAAAGAGAACAGGGCTGCTGCATGTATAACAGAATCATAGAGCCGGAAGGGGGGACCCTGGGACCAACCCCGTACAATGAAGGAATATGTGACCTTGGCATTATCAGCACCATGCTGTAACCAGTTGAGCTAACTGGTAGTTGCATGACCATTTACACTAAATTGCATGTCAATCTACAACTATTAAAAGGTGCAACAGAAGTGTTTCTGCTTTTTCACATGTTCACCCTAGGTGGGAAAAGAAAGCTTACGGTTTCTGCAATATGCTCCAGATTATAATCAGGGACATTATGCCTGCCTTGCACTGGCCCAGAGTGTATGATGAAATTACTGTTTATTTTCTGACTCTCATTAGGAACCTGATATTTATTGTAATGTTCAACTGCTGCTGCTAATATTAAAAACTTCTAAGGATTAAAGTGGGAACCTGTGAAAAACGTGTAAAATCCAAAGCTAAGAAGAGTGTGCCTAAATCTTTTGGAGCATCTCTAATTTTATTAGCTAGTAGCCTGAATCCCTGAGTATGCAAGTTGGAGGCGAAGCAGGCCAACCCTCAGTGAAGGAGGCTGTATCTGCTGCTGTACAGATGATGGGAAAGAGCTGAAACGTGCCTTCTTCATTAGCTGAATTCCTAGAGGCCCATATATATATATATATATATATATATATGCAGGTTTTGGTGTCCTCGGGTGTCTTCCCGTGTAAAAGTTGGGGTGTCTAGGCGACGTTTCGACGAGGTCTCACTCGTCATCTTCAGGCTGGTGCTTTCGGCTTCTTGTTACTGGAACAGAGCGGGATCTCAATGTTTGAGTTCCTATAAATACTGTAGAGGGGGTGTGGTGTCTAGCCTCCAATGTTCTGGGCAGAGAGGAAGTTCCCAGGCTAGTGTGCCTTTTCTTCTTTTGTTCCTTAATTACTTGAAACGTCGCCTAGACACCCCAACTTTTACACGGGAAGACACCCGAGGACACCAAAACCTGCATTCCTGTACCCGTGAAAATCTACGAAAGCATATATATATATATATATATATATATATATATATGTGTGTGTGTGTGTGTGTGTGTGTGTATATATATATATATATATATATATGCTTTCGTAGATTTTCACGGGTACAGGAATGCAGGTTTTGGTGTCCTCGGGTGTCTTCCCGTGTAAAAGTTGGGGTGTCTAGGTGACGTTTCGACGAGGTCTCACTCGTCATTCCCAGGGAACTTCCTCTCTGCCCAGAACATTGGAGGCTAGACACCACACCCCCTCTACAGTATTTATAGGAACTCAAACATTGAGATCCCGCTCTGTTCCAGTAACAAGAAGCCGAAAGCACCAGCCTGAAGATGACGAGTGAGACCTCGTCGAAACGTCGCCTAGACACCCCAACTTTTACACGGGAAGACACCCGAGGACACCAAAACCTGCATATATATATATATATATATATATATATATATATATATATATATATAACTATTTAGGGCACTGCAGGCTGGTGAAAGGCCAATAGATGCTCAAGACAACCAAACTCAGCAGCCACAAGGCTCTGCTTGGATTAGAGAGAGAAAGGAAAAAGCAATTCTAGTGTTTTGTGACTAATCTGTATACTGAATCCTGGCAGCCCAGCCAGGACACTGATTTTTGTGACACATAATGTGTTACTTTTAAAGTGTGGGTAAAGCAAAGAGTCCACTCTGATAGTTTTTGCCGTGGTCCTGATTGTGTGCTTAACTAAAGTAATTAAGGCATATGGGAGGTAGCTCATCCATATTAATTTTTCTTGGTTTGCATGTTCAGAGACTATTAAAAGCTGTTTCCGAAGCATGTTTGTGGCGAGATTTGTAAACGTTTGGTGTGCAGATCCAGGACGACAAGCAAGCCTTGCGCTTAAATAAAACTTATTTTTCTTTTTACTTTTTTAAAGTAATGAATTACTTCTAAATATCATACACAACAAAATCATATCCTTGTGCTCCAGATTAATTCTTCCTCTTCCTCTTCCTCTTCCTCTTCCTCTTCCTCTTCCTCTTCCTCTTCCTCTTCCTCTTCCTCTTCCTTGTCCTCTTCTTTCCAGTCACATCAACTAAGCATGATTTAGCATTCCTGCGTTCATTCATACAAATGAGCTTGACTATGAACCTGAATGGTTCATAGTCTTTAAAATGTAAAAGAGAGGTAGAAGGAATACACAGAAAAACAGATACAGAATAAACAGAAACACAGAGAAGAATTTTGACAAACAAGACCAAAAGGCTAAAATTGGAACTACAACATTTGGGAAGCAGTATGTGCAAGGGGACGCAGGTGGCACTGTGGGTTAAAGCCTCAGCGCCTAGGACTTGCCGATCGAAAGGTTGGCGGTTCGAATCCCTGCGGTGGGGTGTGCTCCCGCTGCTCGGTCCCAGCGCCTGCCAACCTAGCAGTTCGAAAGCACCTCCGGGTGCAAGTAGATAAATAGGGACCGCTTACCAGCGGGAAGGTAAACGGCGTTTCCGTGTGCGGCTCTGGCTCGCCAGATGCAGCTTTGTCACGCTGGCCATGTGACCCAGAAGCGTCTCCGGACAGCGCTGGCCCCTGGCCTCTTAAGTGAGATGGGCGCACAACCCCAGAGTCTGTCAAGACTGGCCCGTACGGGCAGGGGTACCTTTACCTTTACCTTTACCTATGTGCGTCTAGGTTGAGAACCATAGCAGACCATCACAGTATTCAAGGCTGATTAGCACAATGCATTCTAATGGAGGTGACAAATTTGACCCCCACCTGCTCAAAATCAAAACCCAAAGCAATGGCATTAGGCCTTATCAGTGGCCAAACCATTGTTTCAGAGTTAATTTTATATAGTGTATCACATACACCCTCCTAGACATCTGGGATCATAACCACTTATCATTCTCCCTCTTCTCAAGCTTTGAAAGACTTTTGCTCCAGTAAGACAATAGACTTACTGCTAGCTAGTGACAGGTGACATCTAAAACAAACCATTTCCTTTCTCATTGCACACCCCCAATAAATAAAATGTATTACAGTGGTACCTCGGGTTAAGTACTTAATTCGTTCCGGAGGTCTGTTCTCAACCTGAAACTGTTCTTAACCTGAAGATCACTTTAGCTAATGAGGCCTCCTGCTGCCGCCACACCACCGGAGCACGATTTCTGTTCTCATCCTGAAGCAAAGTTCTTAACCTGAGGTAATATTTCTGGGTTAACGGATTCTGTAACCTGAAGCGTATGTAACCTGAGGTACCACTGTACTGTATATCCAATCACATTCCAAATAGTGGGCCTCATCAAGAACAAGACACAGCGGCATCGAAGTACCCTCTCCCAATGTTCCTCATGTGTCCTCATCAACTTTTCTAAAGTCCCTGAGCCCAACATTGCTTCTTTCCCTTTTCCTGAATTTCCCTGGGAGTCGCAGCTGCAATGAGGAAGGTTAGTGTTGAGGCCTCCATTATTTCCAAGAGCAGTGCTGCCACAGCATTCCATATACCAGTACCTCTAGGACAAATACTTTCCCGAAATACCCTAAGTTTCTAAGAAGGTTCTGGAAGCCCTAGGAAACTACATTGCCAGGTATCCTCATACCCAGGGTGCTGTAAGCATGCTCAGAACAGCATCTTGGACACTAACATCCTTGGGAAATGAAGTTTCCCAAGATTACAGACTCCTTAATAACCAGTGCTAAGTTTGAGTGAGTAAGGGAAGCACTGCAGCAGGGAGAGCTAATGCAAAAAGTCTATGATAAACCAAACCTAAACTTCAGGGAGGGCTTGGGCTTGGCTGGTTAGGAACGTGTGTGAAATACATGTGCCCAGGTAAGTATTCAGAAGTACAGCTCTCCTATCCATAATCTCAAATTGCATTGGGTTTTCTGAATCTGCCCTGAGCTTCAAAAAAACAACAACAAAAACTCTCACTACAACAAACTATCATCCTAATTTGCTTTGAGTATAGTTCTGCAAAAATAAAACAGAAGATTGGTCCCATTATTCCACAGTAGTAGCTGCTACACTCTCTGAAGAGTAAATTTACAGATCATGAGACCTCAGGGAATGGGCGACTAATTAAGGAGCAGATTTTTCAACCAGCTGTTCTCACAGAAAGAGGCAGACCTTTTTAAAATATCCAAGCTATAAAGGAACGATGCTGTAGTACGAGACCTCAGTGGTCACCCAGGAACATAATGCATGCTGAATGGCACTGGTAATAACTGGTTGTGTCCATCAGGACATGATCTAGAGTTAACACAGCAAATATTCTCTCTCTCTGTATTCCTGTCCACAATAAATCATCACAAAAAACTTGCCATGCATATTTTTAATGGCACATATGGAGTATGCAGTGTTAATAATTACCTTACTAATGTTATCTTTCCTCCTTCAATCAACACCTCCACTAATTATTTTCTCCTCTTTAATGATCACTCACACATGTGTGATGATGTGATGAGAAAGTGTGGTCACTCTTTTAATAAGCTGCTAAAGTATCTGACGGTTGTGCACTGGAGTGCTGAGATGGCATATAAAAGTATTTCCACCCCCGACCAGCAGGTAATTTGGCCCTCTAAAACTTAGGTATGTGACACCTTTCAATCTCCTATGCTCTATCAGGCCCAGTTTCTACCTGACCATAACAGAGAGACAAACAAATTTCCTGCATGTGTTTCTCTAGCTCAGTTAACTGGAGGGAATGCATTTCTGTATGCATCAGGTCTACTGCTCACTTCTAAGCTCCCCATATATTTTTGTATTTGCTGTTAGTGGCATTTTATTGTGACTTTCAAGTATTTGCTATAATCCAACACCAACAAGGCAACACTTGCTGATTGCAGGTCCAAAGTGGTCGATACTGGGAAAACCACTTTTAGGCAGTTGGGTTACGAGCTGTTTAAGGTTCTATACACTAGCACCTTGAATTTGCCCCAGTAGCTCACTGGCAACCAGTGCAGTGCTTTCTGGACAGGTGGCACATGGTCCTATCAGGCAGCCCCACTTACCAGACGAGCAGCTGCATTCAGCACTGCAGCAGCCTCCAAACCATCTTCAAGGGCAGCCCAACACGCAGCATATTGCAGTAGTCCAGATGGGAGGTCACCACAGCATGGACAACCCAGCCCAGGCCATGCCAATCTTAGGAAGAGTTCTAGCTGTCTAATCAGTCTAAACTGGGCCTAAGTACTCCTGGCCATAAATTGGAATCCATGAGTACTTCCAGACTATACACCTGTTCACCCTCTCCCAGTAAAGGTTGCACATTTACTTCCCAAACATGGGAACTGCCCACCCACAGCACTTCCATCTTATCAGGATTCAGCCTCAGCTTACTAGCCACCATCCAGCTCTTCCCTGCCTTCAGACCCCAGGCCAGCACCTTCATATAGCTGAAGCAAGAGAGTAGAGCATCCCCATAGTCGGATTAAAAAGCTGTGCAGGTCAGAATCAGCCACTAGGCAGCTACTTGCCCAGCCCTGCTTTGATGATCTTGAAATACACTTCTTGATTTCATATTTAATTAGTAGAGCTACAAAATAAGCTGGTAGCGATTTTCTGAAATTGGCTTGGTAATAACTTGGCAGCAAGACATAGCTTAAGCAATATCCCGTGTCTTGCATGTGTGCTGATATACAAAGCCAAAGACAGGATGACAAAGCAACCCATGACTGTAATAAAGCTCCCAGAACCATAATTTGGTGATTGCTTTAATTACAATTATGAGACAGAAATTATACAGAAATTAAAATAAAATAGATTGCGCACATACACTTATTGGAGGCATAATGTGGCATAGAACTCAAATCAACTAGAAAATCTAAATCCAAGAATACACAAAAGAGTCCTTGTGTATGCATTTCTCTTTCTGTCTCGTATTTAAATGAAACAATTAAATTCTGCAAGTTTTCCCCCTCTAAGTGCATACTGAATTGTTCTAAGATAGCTAAAAGGATCATCTTCATCATGATGGTTTAAATGGGATTGTAACTTTGTACAACATAATGAACCAAAGGTATAAATTTGGCCAAGGCAAGCTGACTTGGTTTATTGCAATGTTGAAAGTCACAGGATTCCAGGAGCTGCATGATTTATTTGGTTTCATTCATAGTTTAACACCACAACTCTATATGTGTTTACTCACAAGTCTATCCCACTGTTTTCTGAGGGGTGGAACTGGATCCAGGAGATGGGTAAACTCTGGAAGATTGAGGGGCCTTTCAAAGCAGATCAGAGGTGCTGCAAAGGAAAGGTTAGATAGGTTAATCTGTGCCTGCTGGTGTGGTGTTTGATCTTGTCCATTGATCATTTGCAAAGCTTCTCAAAGTAGGTGAAGCGATGCCATGGTATACATGGCCTGTCCTCTGAGTTTGGTTTGCAGTGAAGGCATCTCATGAGTACCATGTTCATGCAGATAAATTCAACCCACACCTTTGCCAGGACATTCCCTGTAGCACACCATTATGCAGATGCTTGAACTGCTTAGAATCCATGAGGATTCTTTTATTTAAAGGTTTTATTTCAGACTTCCAACTCTTTGGTTCTGTTGATGGGAGTGTTTGGTAGAAGTTCCATCGGAAGCCTTGAAGACCTGCAGCTATATGACTAGTGCACAAACTACCTTATTTCTTCTTGCCCAATGTCCTTTTTTCTCCACAGGAGCTTTCTGTGGTCTGTATTTATTCTGTGCTTCCTCATAGCAATTTGTTGAATGGTTTTAGTTATGGATGCTTTTTAAGATCAAAATCTTTCTCTCCCTGCCTTTTTTCTTCTTCTTCTTTAAGGAAGCTTGCAAGTCCGATACAGACTGAGTAAGCACAGATCCCTTATATTCACTATTGATTCTGGAAACTTTGCTAACCGAGAGCTACATCATGTGAAGCTAAATAGAGATGGAAGAGAGCTGACTATTCAGGTATCCAAATTTGCCCACCACATTTTACAATCCACCATCTTCCTGCAGTTTCACTGTCCTCAGTGGGGAAAAGAGGAGCATAATTGATGGCAATCTGTCCGTGTTTTTAAAAAGCAAATTCTCAACATTAAGTCTCATCATTCTGTCACACTATAGAACGGGGAGATTTTGTTGTTGTTTCTCTGTTTATTTCATTCATTCATACCCCAACTTTCTTCTGTGGGAACCAAGACAGTGTAGAGAGGGTTCTAGGAGGTTCTAGGACACTGACTTAAAAGATTCAGCAAAGTTGCTTCAGCATGTGTAGCGTGGTCACCTGGACTACAGGACAGTTGGCAGTGACATGAGAGAGAGGTTGGGACCACCCATGCAGGGTGGGGTGGGGAACCTGAAGAGGGCTACTGTCAATCATTCCAACAGAGGGAGATGTTCATTTGTAAGGGCAAATCCTGTCCCTCCCTAAGATAATGGGTGACCTGGTCACCACCAACATGTATCCTGTGGAAGAGAGGCTAACTGCACCTCCTCCCTCTCCTAATGAGAGCTCCAGTGCATTCCCTCTCCTTCTAAAATAAAAAGGTTGAGAGCAGATGGCAAGGACCTCTTTGAAGAAGGTCAAGCTTCTCTCTTGCTGTGTATGAGGCAATAGCATCAGTGATGGAATGGAGGTTGAAGATGGAGAGAAAGGAAAGTGGAGTTGGGGGAAGGATTGCAACTTTCTTTCTTTCTGTTTTCCTCCCTCACCTGTCAAACTTGATGAAACATAATACATTAAATGTGTTTTCCAGCTTCTTCATAAGAAGGAATGGACATGATTTGAAGTATAACTAGGGCAAGGGCTACTGAGCTCTTGCCCAAGTTTGTGCAGGACTGCGTTGTGCATGGCTTGATTACAGATACAGGAGAGACCCAAAAGAAGGTTAAGCAAAACATTCAGGAAGAAACAAACACCCCATATCATGGATCAGTGTAGATAGATGTGCCCAAATATAGGAAAGGTAGGAACAATTAGCTTCGTGGCTCATTTAAATCCTACAGAAGTTGTGGGCAGAGTAGGGAAATCAGAAACGAGTTTATCCCTCTGATGAGCTATTCCTACCTCTGTAAGAAGGTTCACATTGCATTTGAAGAATCCTGGGCTCAGAGAATAAGCACAATTCAATAGATATGGGTTCTGTTCAGATTTGTGCTAAGAACTTTTGAACACACTTCCTCAAAATACAATGCTTATGCTTTAGTTCCCTTGATTGCAAATTAGAGAATTTGTAATTAGCAAAACTAATTGTGAGCTGTTGTTATAATGATTCCTTGTTTGGATCTAAACAAAAGGGAAGACTGATGAACTGTAATGAAGATCTGAATTCTGACACAATATGTATTGTGTATGTCTTTATTTTCTTGTATATATGGGCTGCTGTTCTATGAAACATTCATTGTGGTGTAATCCAGCCACAAGACATCTGATCTGCAGCTTCTCAAAGCCACCTGGCAAATGAATTATAAAAATGCCAGATGGAGGGAAGTCCTATGAGCCGGTGAGCTGCTCTTAAAGTCTTGTTGTTGTCAAAAATTTGGAAAGTTTGCTTCAGAGGAACCCCGTGTTGGGTTGATCCAGTTTTGCTGTTTATAAAATCATATCATAGGCACTAGAAAGAAACCCTTTTGAAGATTTTTGAGTCAAGTTCCACATTCTCATCCATCTCACCACTGGGCTCATATCAGTGTAAACAAAGTTAATGTTATACACTAGATGGGCCAGCTTTTTTCTGAATTTACAGACAAAGCTTCATGTCACATTTCAATCTTATATCCACCTTTATACCTTTCCCCCAATGGGGCTAAAGCTGGATGAGAAACATCTACCCCAAATGCTTTTTGTTGTTCTCGTTGCAATCAGAGATTAATCATTCTGAGTTCTCTGTGGGGGTGAAACCACTTGTCAGATATTATACACAGATTCCCGCAGGGAAGTTCTCTTGAAAACCCTGCTGTAAAGACACCTTGTCATACCTTTTAGCTTTTCCTGTAGAATTAAGGTGCATTTATTTTGCTGTCCCTTGAAACTGATGCCCAGCAGAGACAGATATTACTTGTGTTCCGGCAGCAGAGCTAGTGCTATAGATTCATCAGAGGTCTCTCTGTGTGCTGTAATAATGGAATCACTTTTATTGATCCCCTCCCTTTCAGATTGACCAGGTTCTCAAAGTCAAGCACAACTTTTCCTCGGAGGCTGATTTCAGAGCCATCAAATCTCTGACCTTGGGGAAAGTCACAGGTAGGCACCGCAGATGGCTTTCTGATTTGTCAGTGGCAACACTGTGCATGCAAAGTGTATTGTTTGGGGTAACACGTGGCCTTGCCCTATTTTCAGCCTGTCTCTTGTAGCTGAGCTGTGCTTAGCAGAGATGCTGCTTACATCTCAGAGATGTCTAGCAATGAGAGCTAAATACAGGACCTCTTGCTGAGCGATGAGACACTGTTTTGTCTGAGCCAAGTATTAGCAAAAATAACACAGGCTCAGAGATGTTGCTGTGAAAGAGGAAAAAACAACCTCATAAAAAGGTGTTGGGTGGCGATTAGGGATGATAGCATACAAGGAAGCTGCTTGGGGAAGGGCTAGGGAAACATGAGGGGTCTTTTGGGCAGCAGACCTGTGTCTATATTGGGGGAAGTCACTTACTGGCATACAAACTGGGAACCAGGGACTCAGCTATACAGCTGCAAACAACAATTTTAAAGTGCAATATATACAACATGACACTAGATGGTAATGGTGAGCCTAATAGAAAATTCAATGTCTATTTTTTAAAAAAAACCCGCTTTAAAAAGCATTTTCAGAATGTTTTTTATATGGGTGTAGATTCCACCCAGGTTGCAAGACAAACCGTGTGTGTGTGTGTGTGTGTGTGTGTGTGTGTGTATGTTAGGATTCTTGCCCCGTGCTTGCAGTCATGGGATTGTTTTTTATCACATGACAGTGTATGTTTTCATTCCACATAGTGGGAAGTGACAGAGACAGGATGTTTATATGGCTGTGCTTCCGTGATATAGGGCGTTTGTTCCTTTGTTCTTTATCTTTGCTGTTTGATGCTGAAGAGGAAGGAGCTGAGTCAAGATGCTCTGAATGTATTATAGTGGTACCTCAGGTTACATATGCTTCAGGTTACATACACTTCAGGTTACAGACTCTGCTAACCCAGAAATAGTGCTTCAGGTTAAGGACTTTGCTTCAGGATGAGAACAGAAATCGTGCTCTGGCGGCGTGGCAGCAGCAGGAGGCCCCATTAGCTAAAGTGGTGCTTCAGGTTAAGAACTGTTTCAGGTTAAGAACAGACCTCCGGAATGAATTAAGTACTTAACCCGAGGTACCACTGTATATGTAAATAAACGTAGTTAAGCCAAAAAGTTGTGCTACTGAGTCTGTCATGTGAACCGGCAATACTCTGCAGAATCCTTATGTGTGCTGATGCCTCTTGGTATCAGTCGCTGTGATGTTCAGGCTTTTGAAGCTCCTGAACAACCGTCCAGGAGGGAAAGAACATGCCAGCCGGGCATGTGTCTCTGCCAGGTTCCTACTCGTGTGTAGGATGTTGACAATCTATGGATATATATATATATATATATATATATATATATATTTGCTTTCGTAGATTTTCACGGGTACAGGAATGCAGGTTTTGGTGTCCTCGGGTGTCTTCCCGTGTAAAAGTTGGGGTGTCTAGGCGACGTTTCGACGAGGTCTCACTCGTCATCTTCAGGCTGGTGCTTTCGGCTTCTTGTTACTGGAACAGAGCGGGATCTCAATGTTTGAGTTTCTATAAATACTGTAGAGGGGGTGTGGTGTCTAGCCTCCAATGTTCTGGGCAGAGAGGAAGTTCCCAGGCTAGTGTGCCTTTTCTTCTTTTGTTCCTTAATTACTTGAGAGATACCTTGAGTGATTTCTTGAGTAATATCCTGAGTACCACTTAGGTGGGTCATTAGGTGTGGATTAGTTGCTAAAGTCTTTGTGTCTTGACCTCTTGAACTTTGTGAAGAGTTTTCCTGAGAAGATGGCTGTATTGCACTTAGTTGTGCTTTGGCTTGGCTTCGTGTATAGGGGCGAGCTGTGGTTTTGTGGCTTGTGTCAGCCAGATCTGTGTAGGGATTGCAGGGGGGTGCAGCATCCGGAGGTGCCACCATGGATTGGCTACTGGATGGTGTCAGTAATTCATCTGTGGAGAGGGTCTGGGTTTGGGTCTGGTGTGGTTGATTGGTGTTGGCGTTCTGTGTGCCTCTGGATCTGGTGTCAGTTTTTGTGGGGAGGGCTAATTTCCAGATGTCTGGCAAGCGGGATGTGTCGTCACGCTTGTTCATGTTGTGAGGGTGTTTCTCTATCTCGATGGCTTCCATGATTATTCTCTTGTGGTGATGTTCCGTGTTAAAGAGCAATTTGGAATCTGCAAAATTAATTTCGTGTCCTGTTTCTTTCATGTGTTGGAAAAGAGAGGAAGTTTTTTCTTCTTTTTTGACGGCATTCTTGTGTTCTGCGATACGTGCATTTATTCGTCTGTTTGTTTGTCCAATGTACGTGGCTGGGCAGACTTTGCAGGGTATTTCATAGATCCCTTGGTTTTCCAACTGGATTTTATCCTTGGGGTTTCTGAGGATATTGGCTATTTTTTGGTTGGTGCAAAAGGCTGTTTTGATATTGTGTTTATGGAGGATTTTGCTAATTTTATCTGTAGTGCCCTTGATATAAGGAAGGAGGGCCATGCCATTGTTTTCTTCTGTGTCTTGGTTTTTGGGGGGTGTTTCCTTTTGGATTAGCTTCGTAATCCTGTTTTGCTGGTATCCATTGGCAATTAACACATTTGAGAGATTCTGTAACTCAGTTGTCAAGTGGTCTTTGTCAGCCAGGCGTTTGGTTCTGGAGATGAGAGTCTTGGCTACGGAGTTTATTTGTGCAGGGTGGTGGTGTGATTGTGCATGTAAGTAGCGGTTGGTGTGTGTTTTTTTCTGGTAGATAGTGTGTCCTAGGGAGCCATCAGGTTTTTTGTAGATTAGGACGTCAAGGAAGGGAAGTTGGTTGTTGGCTTCTATTTCCATAGTGAATTGTATTTTGGGGTGTAAGTTGTTGAGATGTGTGAGGAAGCTATCCAGTTTTTCCTTCCCGTGTGGCCAAATTACAAAGGTGTCGTCAACATATCTGAGCCAAAGTTTGGGTTTGTGTTCTGACTTGTCTAAAGCATTGGTTTCAAAGTGTTCCATGTACAGGTTTGCGATGACCGGTGAGAGGGGTGATCCCATAGGTGCTCCTTCTATCTGTTTGTATCTTTGTCCATTGTGGATGAAGTACGTGTTGGTTAGGCAGTGGTTGGTCAGGTCCAAGATGTATTCGGGGGGATTGTATTTGTTTTGAATAGCTGTCAAGGCTTCATTAATGGGCACTTGTGTGAAGAGAGATACATTAATGGGCACTTGTGTGAAGAGAGAAATTAGCCCTCCCCACAAAAACTGACACCAGATCCAGAGGCACACAGAACGCCAACACCAATCAACCACACCAGACCCAAACCCAGACCCTCTCCACAGATGAATTACTGACACCATCCAGTAGCCAATCCATGGTGGCACCTCCGGATGCTGCACCCCCCTGCAATCCCTACACAGATCTGGCTGACACAAGCCACAAAACCACAGCTCGCCCCTATACACGAAGCCAAGCCAAAGCACAACTAAGTGCAATACAGCCATCTTCTCAGGAAAACTCTTCACAAAGTTCAAGAGGTCAAGACACAAAGACTTTAGCAACTAATCCACACCTAATGACCCACCTAAGTGGTACTCAGGATATTACTCAAGAAATCACTCAAGGTATCTCTCAAGTAATTAAGGAACAAAAGAAGAAAAGGCACACTAGCCTGGGAACTTCCTCTCTGCCCAGAACATTGGAGGCTAGACACCACACCCCCTCTACAGTATTTATAGAAACTCAAACATTGAGATCCCGCTCTGTTCCAGTAACAAGAAGCCGAAAGCACCAGCCTGAAGATGACGAGTGAGACCTCGTCGAAACGTCGCCTAGACACCCCAACTTTTACACGGGAAGACACCCGAGGACACCAAAACCTGCATATATATATATATATATATATATATATATATATATATGCAAAAACAACAAGATTAGAGCAATCCTTTAGAGAACTGCAGCCTAACAGATGTATTTAGGCATGAGCTTATGTGGGCTAGCCCATACTTTGGCATGTTACAAATGTGAACCTGGACTCACATGTGTGCAGCCAGCAGTCATGTATGTTCATATACACACTGCTAAGAGATTTAGGATATTTTGCTGGAACTATGACGTGCACTTCTTATGCATACATCTAGTTTATCTTTCAGAGAAAGGTGTTAGGTTTCCTTGAGGCTAGACTGAGGGAAACTGTGAAATACTATATAGAACTACAGTGATAAAGTCACTCCCACCCCTTCCCCGTGTTTTCAACATTCTGTGCTATAAATTGTCAAATTAGTTCGTGGAACTGACTTAAAAGTGAACTGGTCCAACAGCTGTGTCACATCCTTGCTTCAGTGAAGCTGCGCAGGATGTGTATCGTGTTCAGTAATGCCCTTAATCCATTGCTATGTGTCCTGTGACCTTTAAAGAAGTGCAAGAATTAAATCCATAGTTTGCCAATCTTCTTGGGCTTACAGATCCTCTTGGGAAGTTGTGATTATTGCTAATTTTAGAACACACAAATGATTGCAAAAACACTCTTTTAAAATGCCGAAAGAATTGCAGGTTACATTGCTGCATCAGAAGGGCTCCAGTTCTACTTTTGTATTTGATTCTATCCATTTTTATTCTTTAGGATGTAAGAATGTTTTGTGCAAATTATCTATCTGTCTTTGTATAACCATTCATCTCTACCCTTGGAGCCACCTTTGCACATCTCCCCTTGCATTTCTAACTGTTAGCCATTCATTCATTTTATTAATGATTGCATTCATAAAACTCTTTCTTCTCATGGAATTCAAGGTGGCATATGTTGTACTCCACCTCCACCCTACACATAACAACCATTTGAGGTAGGTAAGGCTGAGATATGGGACTGGTCCAAGGCCATCCAGTTAGCCTTGTGGTTTGGAACCATTGTAGTCTGACACTTAGTCCTCTGCAGCATGCTGGCTCAAATTAAGATGCTTTTGAAATTCCTTTCCTCTAAATTCCATCTTGGATTTGGGGTCTATAAATTATCTGGGCCTGGTCATAGATCCACAGTGATGGGTTCCATTTTCACCATTCCTTCAGTCTGGGTTTCCAAGAATACAGCTTGATCTCTTCTGTCATTAATTTCTGTCAATTTCCTCCTCATTTTGCAGGTAAGCCAAGCACATAAGCCATTGTGCACAGTAAAATGCACTCTCTCTCACTTCGTGCATTAAAGGTTAATTCATGTAAGGTAAAATAGATCACATGGACAGTGAAGAAGTTAATGCTATAAAAGGATGGCTGGTTTCATATTTTGACCCTGACCAGGGCTGTCTTACCCATAGGCGCTAGGGGAGCGGGGCACCCGGGTGCTAGGCTCTCAGGGGTGCCAGGCTATGAGTCTGGGGCCGAGATTTGGAGTTTGGGAATTGGGAAGAGCCGACAGCCGCTGCCGGGCAGAGCAGACCAGAGCCCGTCGGATCACCTCAGCTCTTCTGTGGGAGATCGAGGTGCTGAGGCAGCCGGCCGGCTCCACCCTCTTGCGCGACTGGGATTGGTGGGCCGTTGAGAGGCCCAGTGAGTGCATGCTGCTCACATGAGGCACCCAGCTTTGCTCAGTCACTGCCGGCACTGCCTCGGGCTCAACTGTTGTTGCTCTCAGCTCTGCTTGCCCCCTCCCCAGGTGCCTGGCCTGGCCTTGCTCTGCTTCTGCTGCCGCCACCTCAGACTCCTCCGCTGTGGCTGAGGTGGCTGGCTAGGCCAGCTCTGCCGTGCGCGCCTTGCTGGCATGCCCTTAAAAAAGGTCAAAATTTTGGGGGTCCCCCCCTAAAAAAGGTTGACAACTCTGGGCAACCTGGGGGGGGGGGCATTGGGCTGATCTTTGCACCCCGGCGCTGCATCTGCTTAAGACGCTCCTGACCCTGACTGCAGAAAGCTCGCTATTCTGTTCCAGTAAGGAACACAAGGCCATCCCATGTGATTTCCATATCTTTAAACATGTAAAAGAATGATAAAATTTCCACACAGTTTCCCACACTTCTGTTTAATCATGCAATTATGTGCACGATGCACCATCGTTTCCTTTAGTTAAAGCACTTGATAGATTAGCTGGAGGCTCCATTAAGCTGAAGTTAACAGGCAGGCATTGTTCAGTGCTTTAAAATCTATAGCCACTCTTGGATGCACATTCAAGATGTGGCTCTACTTATCTGGATTGGGGTGAAACTTATGAAACCGGCCTGGCATTTTCCTCAAATTAATTACATTCCTTCCAGGCAATCTGTTTTCCCTTCGTTTGCATTTCTCATCTGGGAATTTTTAAGGACGGTAAAAGAGCTTAGTTTTAAACTACTGTGCTTTCCATTCAATAATAAAGGGGTGGTTTTTAATGTGCACAGTCAGTCATGTGCATAGCTTACCTGCAAGGGAAAGGTTCACTGAATGAATTGAAGCTTATTTTGAAATCAATTACAGAAATTCTCATGAAGAAAATCAGAGAATGGATGGAATGGAACACAAGCCACTGCCAAACTGTGAAAGGCTTAAGAAAATAAGCTAGGGAAAAATGTGTCCACCCTAGCTAGAATAAAATAAAACAACCCTAATCACAGATATTTCTCCGGTAGCTGTTTAAGCATGACCTAAAATCTCCAAAATAACAGTATTGATGAAATAACAGATTTTGAAATTACAGAGCTGAGTTCCTACAGAAGCACTTTCCTTATTCAAAAGACCATGTGTTGATTTCTGAATTGCTGTCATTGCAATTCAGTGACTGCCCTTGGTTGTGATCTCACATCCCTACTCTCTCATTAAATGGATGAAGGTTTGATGTACACCTGTGATCCCATGAAGGGCTAAAGAACACATCATGTTTATTTCCTTTAATATTCCTTATTAACATTTTGTTCTGTTTCCCATTGTATATTCTAATGGCACTGTTTGTGTTTGGGGCTTTTCAGAGTTTGGGTGGCTGACTTTAGTGAAGAAATTGAAAGGAGCTGTAAAGTTTTCTAATTTCATGGAACATGTTACATTCTAACCCCCTCCCCCAATAATCTTAACCTCATCCCAAGCACTGAAGCACATCATCAGCAATTTTGCACGATGTATCTGCTACTGTACTATACCACTTCAGACCTCAGACAGAGTGTTACATATTAAATGTTTACACACACATATACAAACATAACCCATGCAGTTCCAACATATTCTTCCTAATATCCTTTTTGCTTGGAAGCATGTCATTGTACAGGTATCAATTTTCTAATCTTATCTAATCTTGACCTTATAAATTCAAAAGTAGTTCTGTTTTCTCTAAAGATCTCTTTCCCTTTTCTATCTATGTATGACCTCAACTATGCTCTGTCTTTAAAAAGCTGAGCTGTTAAATGCTTCTTAGTGCTTAAAGCATTCTGGCTTCTTGTTTTCAGACTATCTCATGCCCATGTTTGCAGGGCTCTCTAAGCTGTGGATTCAAGGAATTGTTTTGTTGTGTTTGAACATTCTTGGCAGTTTTTCATCATTCATGGCCCTATGAAAGACTAATCCATGTGCTTACATGGCAGCGGCACAGTCTTCTGTCTTTTTAAGAATTCCACTTCAAAGAAGTACCTTATTTTTCGCTCTATAAGATGCACCAGTCCACAAGACACACCTAGTTTTTGGAGGAGGAAACGCGGGATGCGGGTGGCGCTGTGGGTAAAACTTCAGTGCCTAGGACTTGCCGATCGTATGGTCGGCGGTTCAAATCCCCGCGGCGGGGTGAGCTCCCGTCGTTCGGTCCCAGCTCCTGCCCACCTAGCAGTTTGAAAGCACCCCTAAGTACAAGTAGATAAATAGGTACCACTTTATAGCGGGAAGGTAAACGGCATTTCCGTGCGCTGCGCTGGTGCTGGCTCGCCAGAGCAGCTTTGTCACACTTGCCACGTGACCCGGAAGTGTCTTCGGACAGCGCTGGCTCCCGGCCTCTTAAGCGAGAAAAGCAGGCAACCCCAGAGTCGGTCATGACTGGCCCGTATGGGCAGGGGTACCTTTAACCTTTACCTTTAAGATGCACCAGACCACAAGACGCACCTAGTTTTTGGAGGAGGAAAACAAGAAAAAAAAATATTCTGAATCTCAGAAGCCAGAACAGCAAGAGGGATCGCTGCACAGTGAAAGCAGCAACCCCTCTTGCTGTTCTGGCTTCTGGGATAGCTGTGCAGCCTGCAATCGCTCCATAAGACGCACACACATTTCCCCTTACTTTTTAGGAGGGAAAAAGTGAGTTTTATAGAGCAAAAAATACGGTACTTGGTAGGTTCACCAACGGGCCCAACCACTTTTTCTTCTTTTCCCACCTGTCCTCCCATATTCTGCAGAAAGGCAGCAGAGGAAGGCAGATAGTTGTAGCACATTTGTGTGACATTTGCCCTGATATATCATCATGTTGAACTGGCCCAGGGCTCAGTTTGCTTGCTTATACATAGATTATCTATTTAGTTTTCTGTAAAGCAAAGGGAAACATAACTTTTTTCCTTTCAACTCTTTGTTCTCTCACCTTGAGGAACTATTACTTTCTTCACTCTTCAAAATCAGTATCATGTCAAGGAAGATAGGCTGCTTTTTATCACAAACATGTAAAGATGCAGATTGTTTTTAATTGATTCCCTACCCTTGACACACTTTTCTTGCCCACCCAGAAACAAAGAACTACTCATGGTGCCCTTTGTTTTTTGAGTTCCAGCTTTGAGTTCCAGTGGTTTGTGCATTACATTAAACCATAGTTTATATTGGTATATGTTGTTCAAAAGTTCCTGTGACATCCTTCCTTCCTGCTGATGTGGTGCTAGGGCTTGCTTGTCATCCAGTCTCTGGCTTTTGGTTTACTTCTCTCCAAACAAACCACAAGTAGAAGCCAAGGTTTTTCCTGGCTTACCAGTCCTGGTTTGCTCATAGAACATGACAAGCTAGACCATAGCCAGCTTCCTGGCAAAGTTCATTCTCCATAGCACAAACCTACATGGATCTCGGCATGAGCTGAGTGGGGGGAAAGTCACTTAACGTTGAGAGAAAAACATTCTACATCCACCTCTGGAGATTGCTACTATTTTCAGAAATAGAGTTTGCACAGTAATATTACTTAATTGCTGTGTCTTGTGTTACTCTCCAGAGAGCATCTATAGGATCTCTTTAGGGAACATTGTCGAAATGGAAGGTTGCAAAGTCTCCGCCCTCTTCCCCCTTGAGATTCTCTCTTGCAGCTTTATTTTTAGCCTGAAAAGTTGCTCTCTCAATTGACTGCAGCTGTCTGCTATCAAAAGAATCTTGTATTCCTTTGTTTGGCATCTACAGCTCCCCATTATGTTGCATCCATCAAGTCTTTTCTTATTACAGTATTCCACATGGTGATTAAAAAAACAAAATGAAAATAAAATGGGAGCGGTCATGTTGTGACACTTTGCTTTGCAAGGGTCACACGGATGACTTTTGAGTTTGAACACATATTTTCAAGTTCCCTCTTCATAGCACTGTCTTCTTTAGACTTTAAAACACCCATTCTCCCAGGATGTTCAAGAACTGTGTGGGCAAAAATGAGTGTTCGCATGTGCGCATTATACTCAGCAGAAACTTGTCAAGAGTTTTTGTGAAGTGATGGTGATGTGTGATAAAAGCCCAAATACTATACTTGGGGCATGTTACTTTACTGTTCAAAGGGCTGCTAATTTCAGTTAATTTCAGTAAATTTGGTGTAGCCTGATCTTCATCAACGACTTATTAAGCTAACTGTCAGCTATATCTGGAATGTGGCTCACACCTTCTTTGGGGGGAGACAAGTGATTATGCCTGAGAGGGGAAGACCATTTTGAATTTGCCCAGAAAAATATGGTTTCTTAGTGAGGGCAGGAAAGACAACTAACTGCTTCCGCTTCGGAGGCACCAGGCAGATATGATGCTAGCACCAACTTATTGTATGCTTATTCTCTCTCCCCACCCCCAAACACACATCAACTTGCATTTTTAAGGGTGCAGAAACACTCTAACATTGAAATCTTGTGCTGGTTTCATAGAATCATGGAACTGTAGAGTTGAAAGGGATTGACTTGAGAGTGATTTGTTTAATTTTATTTATTTATTAAATTTCTATACCACCCTTAATTTGAGGGTCACAGGGTGGTTTACAGTATAAAAGCTCAAAAATACATAACATAGTAACAAATAAAAACAGTACCCCCACCCACAGTTTGAAAGGCCACAAGGAATGTGTGGCTTTTGTGTACGGTTTAACAAGGAAACCCGACATCTTGGAACCTAAGTACATTCAGAGGTATACGATGTCACACTAAAAAGCGAAAATGCTAAAACTAGATAGGCAAAGCAAATCTCTGCATGAGCTGTCAGTTTTGTGATTCTTAGACGGTCATTTTGTAGCTGTGGCTCCATTGTAGCACTTTCCA
Source organism: Podarcis gaigeae (assembly GCF_964106915.1). NCBI lineage: Eukaryota > Metazoa > Chordata > Lepidosauria > Squamata > Lacertidae > Podarcis > Podarcis gaigeae. The sequence goes on along the minus strand of NC_139678.1, from coordinate 89,132,129 downwards.
GGAAAGCTGATGACTCTGAGTCTTTTTCCCTCTTCTGAGAAGCATCTTATCTCTGTGTGGGTTTAATGCACACATGTGTACATAATTGTGCCTCATTCACATATGACTGGAATCAGTTTTCATAGAAAGATGCTGCACTGACTTAGTGATGTGGGAGAAATTTGGTTCACATTTAAAGGTGAACTTTAATTCACATATTCTGAAACATAGCCATCCTTCAAAATTTGCACTTCTCCAGATTTTGCAGTGCTGTCCTCCAACCATGTAGTATATACAAAACTGCATTTACTATGGTAAAATGTTCATAAAGATATTGGTGAAAATAACAAATAGAAAAAAAATGAACTGGGGAAAATTGCTTGCAAAAAATGTGTGTGTGTTGGGATAAATTTTCACGAGGACTTTTTGTTTTTAAATTGCATGCTAATGCAGCAATGTGGAAGTCTGAAGTTAAGACTGAAACAATGAGAAATTGAGAGAAACCAAAAGTGACCAATTTGCCCAGTCCTAGTCTGCACCCACCTTTAAAGAATGAGGAACAAACTCAGAACCATTTGTATTTTTGCTCCCCACAGCGGTGCTGAGGATATGGCCAGTGTGCCTTCTAATTGCAGACTCACTTCCCACAGAGCCCCAAGGACCCAATTTTATGTTTAGTGGCTGTGCTCGGAAACAAGTATGCCTGAGGCTGATTGTCTGCTTGGCTTGTGTGCTCCAGTGCAGAAATTCATTGCTAATTACTATGCCTCTCTCTTCTAATTTGTGAGTGAGCCAGGCAGGGATCTGCAGTCACCAGTTGGAAAGGGCAGTATGAAGTCTAGCTATTATATTATTAATTTGTATTGGGTGGGCATACCAAGCCTACTGTTTGCACTGGAGCTTCATTCTGCTAGGCATACAGCTTTCCCAATAAGGAACTATGGAAAGTGCTTCTAGTCTGATTTCAGTCAATGCTCAAACTTTCTACAAAAGGCTTGGGAACAATGTGAAGTGACTAGATGGTTAAGGCTCCTGGCAGTGCTCCTGAGTGAGGGTCATGTTCAGGCAAGGGTATGCAGGTGGTGCTGTGGTCTAAACCACTGAGCCTCTTGGGCTTGCCGATCAGAAGGTTGGCGTTTTGAATCTGCACAAAGGGGTGAGCTCCCATTGCTCTGTCCCAGCTCCTGCCTACCTAGCAGTGCGAAAGCATGCCAGTGCAAGTAGATACATAGGTACCACTGTGGTGGGAAGGTAAGTGATGTTTCTGTGCAGTCTTGTTTCCATCACAGTGTTCCGTTGTGCCAGAAGTGGCTTAGTCATGCTGGCCACATGACCCAGAAAGCTGTCTGAAAGCGAGATGAGCGCCATAACCCCATAGTCACCTTTGACTGGACTTAACCATCCTTTACCTTTACCTTTAGCTATGTGTTGCCATGCCTATTATCAGTCTAAACAACACACACATTTCCTGTATTCATGATCCTGAGCTTTAATGTTTGCGTATGATGTGGTAAGTAGCCCTTAGTATACTTTTAAAAATGGCTTATCTAAAGAAACATCCTGTTTAAATCTGTTTAGAGACATATGTAGCAACATTCTGATAAGGAAGGGCCACCCAAAGAGATGAAATCCTTCAAAAACTTCAGCAATGCTAGCTTGTTGCAACAAACTCTCGAAGAGTCATGTGCCACATTAAAAACAAACAGATTTATAGTAACATAACATTATAAAAAATAAGCACAATAAAAAACAGGTGCCACAATAAATCTGTTGGTCTTTAAGATACTTTTTGTGTGTGTCTTCAGAAAGCGGATTCTGCCTGGTCTTTCTCCCTCGAGTGGTCCAGCCTACAGCTGCAATGTTCAGTGATTGCATAAGGGCAGTGAGGTCAGTGAGTTTGTGAGTGATTAATAAGAATGGGGTGTGAATGATTAATGCTTCGCACACCCCCAGGCTGTAGTAGCAAATGAACATGACATCTTAGGCAGTGGCATTTTCACCTCTTTGCCATTGGTGTTCTCTTATAGGGCACCATGCAGCCAGAGGTGCTGAATTTGAATTAATATGTAAAACTTTAGACCCCTGAAAACTTATGGTTATTAAATATCCTGGAATGGGTTATTGCAAAAGGAAAGGTCAGTGGCTTTGGAGTCCCAGTGATAATAACATCATCTTCATCCAAGGTGGCACCTTCATTATTGGAGCACTGCACTTTGCAAGTGTCAATGCTCTCTTGCATCTATAAGTCATCTTACACAGTCAACACCTCCAAGAGATTTCTTTGATTTTGTGTTTCAGAGTAAACATGCATAGGATAGTGCTGTAAGAGTGGTGAACAAGAGATTGGCTCCCCAAGAGAAATGAGAGAGAAAAATAGTCTAGAGGTGCTGCAGAAGACTAGTTTTATTTTGAAAAATAGCATGGCCCATTTTGAGCTTTACAGCTTGGTTTTTAAAGTGCATTTCCCTTTTCCAGATCTTTCAAGAGTGAAGATTTCCTTTTTCACTTACATCCTGTCTTAAATAATGAGGACAGCCATAATAGCACAAGCAGGAGCATAGCCATGAATCAGCAGGGGGAAAGTATAGCCGTTATCAGACACATCAAGGAAGAAGTGTGCATGTACACGAAAGCTCATACCAAGAACTAACTTAGTTGGTCTTTAAGGTGCTACTGGAAGGAAATTTTTTTGTTTTGACTATGGCAGACCAACACGGCTACCTATCTGTAACATCAAGGATGGGTTATGTAAAAACTTCATTCCAGAGTCAGCAGCTGCCACGGAAAACACATCTAGAGCAGGCATCATTCCTGATCACTGACTGTGGAGGCTGATAGCCCCACAACATCTGGAGGGCCCTTCATTGGCTATCCCAGACCGCTGACGTTTGGTCATATGAAACTTAACTTCAGGATTCTCCAACTGACTATGTTCATATTGTCCTAATTTGGGGAACTAGAAGCATTATTCCAGGTTTTACATTATGCATTTATGTTGATTGTTTTGCACATCCCATCCCCACCAAGGAGAAAGGCTAACTGTGCTTTTTCTCTAAGCAGAAGTGGTGACTATCAAACAGTAGAACTCCTTATGATAGCAGATGTGGTCAGTGCTTTTTTTCAGCTGGAGCTCGCCAGCTCAGTTCTGGCACCTCTCAGGTGGGTACCATTGGCATTATCAAAGAACAAGGGAGGTGTTCATGCTGAACTCACGCACCTCTTTTTCCAGAAAAATAGCACTGGATGTGGTTAAACTCACTTATCTCAAATGCTTTTTCTTTTCTTTTATATACAAAAAGCAAGCAAAATAACCTCAGTTTTCTTTGCATTTTACAGATAGCCAGGGACTAGATCCAGAAGTCTCCAAAGCAAACTCCTTTGGGTTCATAGGATGCATGTCATCTGTCCAGTACAACAATATAGCTCCCCTGAAAGCTGCTTTACGGCATCCCAGCATAGCACCTGTGACAGTCATTGGTTCCTTGTCTGAATCAAACTGTAGATCTTTGGTTGAAGTCGATGTAAATACAGCAACTACAATATACTCTTCATCAGGTATGTTCAACAAACTGTTCAGGATGTTTGTTCAATAGCATGCCTGTTTGATGGTTCTACTTCTAATTAGAAAATGTTGAGCTGTGTAACAAAAAGAAAGAAAGGGGTATTAGTTTCCCTTGGTTGAGACTAGGGGACCCCAGTATCATCCAGCTTAGTAAATCTGAAGCATGCAACTAGATTTATACTAGTTGAAGTCCTTCATACCTTACCAGTGGATTCATGCAGGGTAACTTCACACTATTGTAAGTGACTGGCTGAGATCAGGAAATGGAAATGAAATTTCTTCAGGTTTCATGAACATGAGCAAAAGTAATCAGAAACATTTCATTGAATTCCCAGTTGGTTTGTCCATGAACCGTTTTACTAGAGCTGAGATAGGAGGATTACTGTCTGGAAGGTCAGAAGAAGAGGAAATTAATAGTCTTGGGCTTGCTCTACCTATGAGAAATTGCACCCAATTTCCCTTCTCCCAATGAAATAGGGAGGAAATGATATCACTGCTGCCTCCATATGCAGATCCAGTACTTATGTGATATTAGCAGCTCTGGTAGCAAAGACCTCTTCTCACTATTTGTATGGCTGTAGCCCTGAGGACCAATCAGTAAGCCATTCCCTTGTGCTCCTGGTCCTTGTGGCAGAGAAATAAATACATGTGTGCTGTGTCCTTTGGACACTTCTGCAGAACACATGAATATCATCTCTCATGCTGCCAACATTCAGAACAGGAGTTTAATTATAAGCATAAAAATAAAATTTAACAATAAGAAATGACTGCTAATATATACACTGAGAAATGGAGGAGAATGAAATTGATGGGGTGTATTCATACTGGAAAGGGCCTGGATTACAGTGCAGAGATTGCCATGAGAGCTGAAATAGAATTGAATATGCAGCAGGGTTTTTTAACTATTTATTTCTATGAGATTAACCACACACACACCTTCTCAAATTAGGCATTCAAGGTGACTTAACAAAGTAACAGTACAATATTGGATCAATGATCAAAACCAAAAAGCACCCATCCATAAAACAACAACGGTCACCAAAGCTGGTCAAAAGCCTTAGGGAGGGGCTTTCAAAGCCTTTGTACACCCACTGAAAAAGCCAAATGCATTTCAGGTATCGTCAGGTCCTAGCAAAATAATGGTGAGAAGGAGTGGAAAGATTGTAGACTAGTGGCCACATTGATTCAAGACATTGCGTTATGTGTGGGTGTGCATTTTGTTCTCTGCTTGTCTCTTATCCTCTCTGGTTTTAAAGAGAGTCATATTACTTGATGATGATCCCACCAGTTCATTTCTTGCCTGCAGTCATTAAATAGCCCCCTGGGAATCTTAAGTGTTTTGTATGTTGGGAAGGAAAACACATTGTGAAGCTAGTATTTGTATCACCATAGATGGAGGAATGAAAATGACTGCTCCTAGATCACTGTCATTCAGAAAATATTGCAAATATTAATGTCATGGTTGGCAATTTTTCAAATGATCTAAAAACAACAACCAAGATTTGAAATTATATATGAGAAAACCAGCTGAACAGAATACAGCTAAACACCACAATTTATCTAGCAATTGGTTGTTATTTGGCTCTCTGCATAATAGATTTGCATGCAAATTGTCCACACTTTGGAAATAGCAATTTAATAATATTTCCTAGATTATTTTATTTCAACACTATTTGCATTTGCACCAGATCCCCATTTTATCATGTCTTGTACCTGAGACATTCAGCAGGAAACAAGCAATGTTATTCACACTCTGCAAAGTGAAAACAAATTATGAATCACTTCCCCTTTGGTGAATATGTTCCTCTTTATGTGCTGCTTTTAATGTCCATATTGCCTTGTTTCAGCTGTGACTTACTGGGGAAGCATATCTTGCTTGGACGCACTGGCAGCATCACCGAGTGCTTTTCTGGGCTTGTGTAAATGAAACATTCATTCTCTCTCTTCTTCTATGTCTCTCACACAGCACCCAAGTCTGCTCTTGCTTGCTTACATCATAGATGATAAAGAAAATGCTAAGATTATATGGTCATAAGATATCAGCTGACATGACAGCTGAGAGAGAAAGCGCATTGACCGCAACATTTGACTTGTAAACACAGCACTGGGTAGCAGCCCAGTCTATTTCAGAACCACTCTTATTGTCTTCCAATTTGATTCATTATTTGGGACTGAAGTAGATCTTTTCAAAACAAAATGCTGGCTTCCAAATCACTATAACAGGGGTTTCTGTGTAAAGGCTGGATATATATCAATTATAAAAATAAAAGGTTTCTTTTTCTTTTCTGCCAAATTGGATACAGTTTGTAGGCATGGGCTCCTTCTTTGGGGATGAAGCCTACCAAATGTCAGAACCATAGCTACAGTAGTTCTCCAAGGACACACTTTGCTCTTTTGTGATGAGTACAATAGTAATCAGGGGGATCCCTAGGAAAGACTAGGTTGGGGAAAATTTCACACTTCCCAGTGTGCACCCTGTTACCCCAAGGGTCACTGCTGTGGGTGGGTTTCTCCTCACCATCACAGATTTTTTTGGGGGTGCAGCCTCTTCTCCCTGGAAGAGAAAGAGATCTTTCAATTGACTTGTATAGAGGAATGGAATGTGGGGAAAGGGCACAAATGTCCAGGAAACATTAGGGGGCGGTGAATGCCACCTTTCCAGCAAGGAGTCTGTTACCACAAGGGTCATTAGTGGATGTGACCTTCTGTCCACCACCACAGCCTATTGGGGATACACATCCTTCTCACTGGGAGAGAGGGGGAGGAGAGATCTCTATTGCCTTGCATAGGAGAAGGGGTGATAGTGGTGGATACTCAGCAATCAGCGTAGATTCACTGCATTGTATTGTTTTATTAATGACAATTTTCACACCCTGGGCTTCTTTGGGAGGAACGGCAGTATGGCATTGACCCACACAGGTTGAATGAAGCTGACTAACATATACTCAGAGGGGGACCCACTGAACGCAGTGGACAAGTTAATTCTGGTTTCTATGGCTTACTCTGAGTCAGCTGGTGACAACCCTTTGTCAATAGCATACCCCATTCAGCCAGCCTGTCCATCATTAAAGTCAAGTACCTACTACTTGTGTTAGAGCAGTCTTTGAAATATAGAATACAGTCCCTTATGGTGACCTTTGGTAAAATCATCTTGGGAAGTAATATCTATTTTAAGAAGAGCATTCTACTAAAGTCTTATGTGAAACTGTTCATTTCCTTGACTTCAGAATTTCCCTGGGCTCTACTGGGGAAGTGCCTTTTGTTACTTACCATCTGCTTCTCTGCAGCAAACACCTCTTTGTGCTTCCCTAATCTCATTTTTAACTGAGTGAATCATAACCCCAAGAAATGGTAAAGCTTGTCAGCCGAAATTCTAAACACAGACATGTCAACCGCTTTTTAAAACAAGCTACATAAAAACGATTCAAAGTTACATATATTTCAATACATATAGATAACTGCATTAAAAAATTCAAAGGAATAAATGTTTAAAGCACCTCAAAATACAGTCAGACCTTGGTTTTCGCACGTCTCGGCTGAACGCCGAAAACCTGGAAGTGAATGCTTCTGTTTTCAAATGCGCCTTGGAAGTTGAACGGCTTCCGAGCCACATTTCTCATTTTTTTCCCATGGAACAAGCTGGCAGCCCTTTGATCCACAGTTCTTGAACGTTTTGGAAGTCGAACGGACTTCCGGAATGGATTACGTATGAAAACAGAGGTTCCAATGTATCCAGTGAAGTTATCCTATTAGTGCAAGGGCTAACATTTGAAGGGCACATGAGGAGGAGAGAGTAAGGGGAAGTTCTGTTGTGCAACAGTCCTTGGATGAAGGGGAGAACTTCATGTACAACCCATAGTCTGTATGTTTTAACTTCTTTAACTCAGGTAATCTCATCTTGCACAACAATGTATTTAATGCCCCTTCTGGAGGAAGAACCTGTGCCATTGGCTCACCCCGTCTCTCACACACTATTTGAAGTTAGCTATTCGTTAAGACTTAATAGTTGGTGTTGTGTGCTGAACCCTCTTAAAAGACAAAGAACATATGTGTCGTGATACCAATAAAGAACAGATGGAGCTGGGTTTGAAACTAGTTGATCCTTTCCCATCCTCAAGCCCCTTTGCATCTCATGCCCAGATGATCAGTGAATGGTACAGTGAATGACAGTAACCCAGCTTGAAGAAGTGTCGAAACACAGCTTGTCTCAATTTGCAAGACTTCTCATTTGCTCATTGTTGGTGTAGCAAAAAGTTCACAGGTAGAAAATAGAAAGCTAATGTTGTTTGCAGTAAGAAGACAACATATTGTTATGAAGAGGAAAAGAAATGACCAGGGGTTGCATCTAGTGTAGCACTAAGTAACTTGTTCCATCTGTGCAAGCATTTACACTTGCCCCATGGAACTTCCTCCCACTGTGCACACCCATATCTGTTATACTGTTTCCTCATATCCTCTGGAGAAGATTTGGGGTGGGTGGGGGTGCACACAAAAAAGTTATGTTGATGGGACACACCCCAGAATTTTTCTTTCTTTGACCCTCACTATACTTTCCGCCTATGGACAGATTTTCTTCTGGTCACTAAGTGGTCAAATTAAGACTATTCCCATTAGAAATCTATCATTCTCTGCCTCCACTCCCATTTTGTGTCACCACTCCATAACTTCTAATACAATAATACTGAAGAGGATACACATCCAACATTTTATAACCAAATAATTCCACCCCCACAAGTAAAGAACCAAACTGTCATAATCCTAGCTAAGCCAACAGAATTCATTATATTACAAGGCAACACACAGTTACAACTACCTGCTATTCAGCCTTCAGTTTTATGAAACTGGTATGTATCCAAATACATGTCACTAAAAACTGGCAGGAACATTTTTATAAACACCATATTGTCTAAAAGTGTAATACTTTGCGTGACTCAGAAGTCAATATCACTGTGTTAAATGGGGTTTTGTCCCAAGAACTGTAATGTGTTCTAATCAATTTGCAGTCTAATTGCATGTATTTTGCTGACACTAGGTTATTTTTTTTTAAATGGCACCTCTTTCAGTATTGCCTTTCTCTCCTTCCAGCAAGTTGCACATTTATCTTTGTTACCTTCATATATTAAAACTCAGGAGCAGGAAATTATGGTGTTGCTGGTCTAGTCATGTGCTGTGTCACCAGAAATTCTGGATATTTTTAGCCCATTGGACCAGGAGAAGTCCTTACTTCGGCTTCTGCTAGTGGGACCCATTAGTTGAATCCTGCCCGTTGCATATAAAAAATGATTCTTGTATCCTTAATGAATTTCAGATCCATTTGGGAAGGCAGATGAGAGAGAGCCACTCACCAATGCTGTCAGGAGTGATTCAGCTGTCATTGGAGGTAACCTATTTTTTTCTTTAAAAAAAAAACTGAGTAAGAAACTCTTAAGAAAAAATGTTAAGTGAAATATATGTGAATAAAATACAAAGTTCTTTATTAAAATTAACACTGGGTTGTATACAATATAGCACTAAGCTGAATGTTTCATTGTGCAAGGATAAATGCTTGCACAATGCAACGTCCTCCCCCACTGACCTCCTAAATCTGTTCTGGGGACTCTCCCAACCTCTAGAACAGATTTGGGGACAAAACTTTTTTAATGCTACCCATTGTAATAAACTCTCTACTAATAAATCCTCATTAATCCAGTACTAATAAGTCATGTAACAATATCGGCCAAACAAGCTTTGACAAAGTCTTCATCAGGGAGTTATCAAAAAAAGAACAATTTGATGGGCTTTGACTTCTATAGTCACTTAAAGGAGGATTACAAAACACACAAAGAAGTTGGTTATATATGACATGAGAGAATTATTCAGGTCTCCTTATCTCAAGCTGAATGGGGCTTTATACACCAAAACAAAGGCCTTCGCCCGGTAGCTAATACTTACAGACGAATCCAGTGGAAAAACAAAATTGGATTAACTTGTGTAGATTATTTTTCCAGAGTAGCTGCATGGAGTCCTAGATTTGCCTGCACCTATATTTAAAGCTGCTAGAAAGCCCTGAGATTGGTGCTGGCTGACTAGAAGTCAAATGGAGATCTTGCTCAGGGGAATCAATCCCACTCTCTTCTGACATGGCAAGAGAAGAAGCAACAGAAGCCCCAAAATTAGATGAAGAAGCCTAGTATTGGAAATAGGAAAGACTCCAAAATGATTCTGATATATGGGTGGGATGGGCCTGAGCTGTCCAGGAAAGAGAGCTTGAGAAAGCTCAGTGACATCTTCAGTGCACTGTGTCAGTGAAAAAGACAAAATTTTCAAAAATTATTAAGAAAGGGATTGGTCCTAACAGAGAAAGGCAATTACAGTTCAACATTATCAAGCTACCATCTGCCCAGTCTTAGAATACTTTTCCATTTCTTTATTGTCTTCTATAGGGTAAAACCAAGGAGGTAGCTATACAGGTCTAGCCATTTCAATAGTCTCATGGGGTTCTTGAGAAATCATCAGCTTTGTCTTAGCCCAGCCCTATCTCAACACAATGTTAAAAGTCATCAAACTTTATGACCCGATGGTCTTCGTAATTAAGAAACAAGAATTACAATACCCATGAAAGAATAATTAAATTAGAACCGTATCCATTAAATGTGACAGTCCCAATCCAGTGGATTAAGCACCCACTTGCAGCTAGAAAAACATGGAAGCATGAAAGTCTTAATTCCTTCCTTTCATGGAGATTTTGCTGAATTTGTCTCAGTTGAGCCTTTTCTTGGGCTTTCCCCCATATTTTGGCCCAAAAGCTGTTCCACAACTTAGAGAGATCTGCTGACAAGTGCCTATTTTGGTAAAATAGAGGGGAGAATTCTCATTTGGACTGTGGTGGCTTCTAGTAATGTTGCTATGTTGTGAACCGCCCTGATTAGCTAAACCAACCAAAACCAAAACCATTGCAGTGCTTGACAGCCCAAACCACGTGGCAGCTACCACTTGCTACTCTAGGAATACAAAAGCATTAAAAGGTAAACAAGTAAAGGACCCCTGTAAGGTTAAGTCCAGTCAAAGGTGACTATGGGGTGTGGCGCTCATCTCACTTCAGGCTGAGGGAGCTGGCGTTTGTCCACAGACAGCTTTCCGGGTATGTGGCCAGCATGACTAAACCTCTTCTGGTGCAATGGAACACTGTGATGGAAGCTAGAGTGCAAGGAAACGCCGTTTACCTTCCCGCCACAGCAGTACCTACCTATCTACTTGCCCAGGTGTGCTTTTGAACTGCTAGGTTGGCAGAAGCTGGGACAGAGCAATGGGAGCTCACCCTGCCACATGGATTCGAACCGCAGACCTTCTGACCAGCAAGCCCAAGAGGCTCAGTGGTTTAGACCACAGCGCCACCTGCATGCCTAAAACAAAAGCATTAATGATTTGTGTTCAAGTGTCATAATGGACACAGGACAGTTTACCCCCAACAGAAGGAAAAGGGCTATAGAGATTCAATAACTCATCTGGTGAAACAGCAGTGAAATCTTCCCCACTATTTGCTGATATGGCCACAATACCAGGTGCAGTGCAATGAGACCAGGCACCATGAATTTCAAGTGCTGCAGAACTGTGCAGTTCTAAGCAAAATCTGGAGTTTGAAAACCTCCATGAGCTTTGCAATGTGCTGTGACTTGCTCCTGACTGATCTCTGTGTTGTTGAACAACTAAAGCACTCTGCTTTTCCTCAGTGGAGGCTGGTTCCTTTGATTTCAGTCTGTCACCACCCATCCCTCACCTGCCTGCCTTCTTACCAGTCAAAGGGTGGCCCTGACAGTCAGCTTCCTTCTACTCCATCTCAGTCTTGCTCTTGCCCTTGTGCAGCTTAATAGGGAAGAGGATGAACCTGGAATTAGTTGGCTCTGCCTGTCATTAGCTCTCGTTCCACTTACTGTTGGCCTGCTTGTTTTCTGCAGTGCCAGCCCCAAGAAGCACTAGCCGCTGCTGCTTCTCCCTTTATGATTGTGCTTCTTTCCTCTCTTCCTCAGGTGTTATAGCAGTTGTGATCTTCATCATCTTTTGCATTGTGGCTATTATGAGCAGATTCCTTTACCAGCACAAACAGACACATCGGAGCAGCCAGACAAAGGAAAAGGAATATCCAGAGCACCTTGACAGTTCTTTTAAGACTGATGTTGACTTGCAGAACACAGTGAGCGAGTGCAAACGAGAATATTTCATCTGACAGACTCTCCAGCTCCATGTTACACTTTGGCATTTCTTTGATTATGATGGTTATTATTATTATTATTTTCTTACCCATCCATTTCTTTTGAATTTCCCCACCCTTTTGGGAAGAACCCACTTTGCACAGAGGAGATTGGCAGCAATGGCAGTGCCTCACTCTCTTTGTGAAACCCACCACAGTTAACGCCTAACAGTTCAAGCAACTATACATTCTACCTAAGTTCCACATAACATGCATGGTTGACTGTTTGTTTCCTGGATTTCTGAAATGTTGTTTTCTGGACCCATTTAACTTGCCATTTCATGTCGGACCTGAGCGATATATACTAGAGGTTAAGTGTACAAGCTAACTATGTAGCATCACGGCTATTGCAACAAGGTAGTGGGAAAGACTAAGACCAAATTATCTCATATCTTTAATTGTGTGTTTAAAAGGGGACAAATCCTCCTGTCTTTTGCAAATTGGCATAATAATTCTGTTTCATGTTGGTGGTGCTGTGTTGATTTTGCAAGCTGAGGATCTGGAATGATTTTGCCCCTTCTCCATATCTTTTAACCCTACCTTTGCAACCCTGTTATTATTTTATTGTAACTTTTTGACTTCAATACTCTCATTTTTAAGGTACCAACCTTGATTAAACAACAGCAATGAACAATTACAAAAATAATTCCTGGGCCAAGTATTATGCCCAGTGAATTTTGTCACTGTCAGGGGGGAGAGTGAAAATGGCCTCTGCAGATTTTTGCAATCTTTGGGCAGTAGAAAAAAACTAATATTTGTAGTTGTGGAGTGTCTTACCATGATAGTGACTAGATGCCAGAGGGTTCCAGACTTTCTTTTTTACAGAGATAATCTATAAAACTGCCTAGAGGCAGTTGGCCATTTTCTCTCCCTCCCCCTAATTTTTTCCCCCTCCCTCATAGTACTAGGATCTGGGGTCAACCAATGAAGCTGAATGGTGGGAGATTCAGGACATACAATAAGTAGCACTATTTTATCTGTACATAGTTAAACTATGGAAGTGACAAACGTAAGTTGTAGTGATGGCTGCCCACTTGACTGGCTTTAAAAGTGGGTTAGACATATTCATAGAGGATCATGCCAACAATGGGGCATCATGCTCTGAATACCAGTTGTTGGGGATGGCAAGCTAGAGAAGACTATTGCGTTCATAACTTGCTCATGGGTTTCCCATGGGCATCTGGTTGGCCACTATGGGAGACAAGATGCTGAATTATATAGTCCTTTGTTCTGATCCAATAGGGCTCTTCATATGCACTTTATGACATAGTTATACCTAATGTACTTTTTTGTTTGCAATGAGGAATGGTGCCAGGCTGCAGCTTATTGCAGATACCTTACCACTTGAAGTGGTGGCAAAACGTTCATAAAAGACGGAAACCCTCTAAATCCTTGTTTCTATCATAGCAGCCCCCCTCAGCCCCTGAAAAACATTACAATTACATTTTATTTTTTTGGCACAACTTACTCCAAAGCTTATGCTTCAACTGCAACTTCCATCACATAGGGTTGGCTAAAATCAGTACCTTCTATGGGAATATAACACTAGTTGAAGCATGAAAATGAGCAGTTTTTAGGTTTCAAGGGTTTAGGTGCCTGCTACATGTTAGGGCGCCCCATAAACCCTGACTGGAACAAAAATCTTAGCGATGCTGTTTAGAATTGATACTTAGTCATAATCTAGTGGCAAAGCATTAAAAGTAGTGGGATCAACCATTACTTTGTATCTATTCACTTAAAGCCAATTCTGTATGAAATTAAGCAAAAGACTGGGCTCGAAACAGAAAAGTAGATGATGCAGGAAACTGGTGCTGCATTTTTTCCTTCCAATTAATCTAGAATTTCAGGTTGGCACATTAAGACTGTTCTTTTCCACCACAGAAAAAACTGTTGGGCTGTGTCCTTTTGCTCCCAATTCACTCTTACATCCACTGACATCTCAAGAATGACAACCAAGAAACAGGGATAGGATAGAACCAATCACTAATGAGATTTCCAATAGAGAGCAGGCAGGCATTTTCTATTCCACCTGAAGGTTTTGGGAAAGTTTGGGTTTTATCTGGGGTAAGTGATATATATTATAGCCCAGGAGGATCTGCAGTATCCTGTGATATAGTAAATATCTGCAGGTGGGTTTGCTCATTGGGTCTGCTCTAATGAGAACCAAGCTACACAGTCTAAGTTTGACCAAATTACTCTACACAGGATGGGCAAGAAAGACTCTAATTTGATGTTTTAATTTGATTGATAATTTCTCTCCCTCCCTGCTGTCATCTTCAGCAGCACTGTACCCCTCCCTGAACAACAGAACTGAATTTGAGCTCTTTATTCTATTAATGTCTCCTTATAGTGATGATTGTGGTGTTGTTACTGCATGCATTTCCTTTTCTGTTCTGCTGTCATTCTTTAGGTAATCAGATCTTTCAAATCAGGCAGGTTCCCTCACATTACGTGCTTCAGTTCCCCATTATTCCTCCTATGGTTTAAGCCACAAAGATTGTTCTTCCCAAAAAGGAAACATAGAACCCACTGGCTTAGGACTCTTATCACACCCTAGATCAATGGTCATAGGAATTTTCCAATAATTTGTTGCAGATGACAGTGATCAAATAGGGCTTCTAAGTATACCTTACTTATACTGAGAGGTGGAATTCACAGTAGATGCACTGAACTCGTGGATTCATGCTAGGAAGAGAACTGAAAGGCAATTTGGGCCTGATGCTCAGAGTTCTGAAAAATCACCCTTTTGTCCTTGACCATAATTAGAAAGGAAGTTTTCCAGCCTTAATCCTGCTGAATGATCTGTGCACCAACCACTCGACTTTACAAAGCACATTCAATTGAACGTAATGATTAGCTCCTTACAAGCAGCAACCTTTATCCCTTTTTGTTTCTCTGATCTTTGATTATTAGAAGTTTCTTTAGCATGACAGGAGTGGTTCTGATGACACTCAACAGAGGCACTTATGCCTTTTTAAAGTGTCCCTCTTGCCACTGAGATTTTCCACCAACAGTTTCCTCCCCCTCCCAAATAAAACTTCTCTGTATTGCATTCTGAGTAATTTTTTGAAGGGAAGGAGAGGGAGAGCGACCCAAACAAATCCAGCAATTAATGAGTCCTTTTCTCTGTCTAAGGACTCCACATTTTTCCTCATTATTTTGACTGTTCTTTGACCGAGTCATCTTATTTTATATGATTTTGCTAACAGGGAGCCATTCATTCGTAACCTGTTTAATTGCATTCTGAAAAGGGGAAAGGCAAGGCAGTGGAATTCACATTTTTATTTCAATAACTTTGCTCCCTATAAATTATTGTGCCATATTTTCCCGTTACTCAACACAGCTGTTATAAATCACCACTTTGCTCTACTACATATTTTTTTCTTCATCTCGATATAAAAGTCAGCCTAAAGTGTAGCAAATTTAGCCCCAAGCAGATACACTAATGGGATGAAAAGAGAGAGTTTGGGGAATAAAGCAGAGCCGAATCATTATGCAGGGTATGGGCTGCTTTTGTTATATAGGAAATCAGGGGTCTCATTCTTGCCAAAAATATTAAGCTTTATCAGTTAAGAACAAAAACTCGAGGAAAAGAAAAAAAGGGGGTTGAAGTGTCATTAGAAAGCATGTAAAGTTTTTTTTATATAAAAAAAGACAAGAGGACAATTTTTGCTGGAACTGCAGCACATGAGGAGGGGAGCTTTAACCCCTTCCATTCCCAACCACGATACCAGTGAAAACTGTCCCCACTCTCCTGTTAGCCTTAGGAAAACTGCTGCCCTAGTGCCCTAGTTATGAACAGCTATCATGGTTAGAGCACACATTCCCACACAATAGCAAAAGACACATCCCCCTGGTGTCAATAGGACTGCTATGTGAATGGAAGGCTGCTTTAAGTATGCAGATCTCCATTGCTGGATTGAGACATGAGTACATGAATACTACTGTTTCTGTCCATTTCAGTCACAGAGTTTGCGGTTTCTAATTGACAAATTTGCAAGTTTTTTGTTTGCTTGCTTTGTGAATGGGTGAAAATATATTGCCATCCCATTCTATGTATACTTGATTTGGGGAGCAATTCAATCTTCCCTCCAAGTCTGACTGGACTCTTGAAGCTCCAGGGCTGCTACTACATCCACAGTTTTGCCACACACAGCTGCCAGGGTGGCAGTGGGGTGGGGGCAGCCTGAGGACAGCAGCTGGACCACCCTGAAATCCAATGGATCCTGGGCCTGCACAGCTCTGCCCCTTTTCCAGCCCATGAAAACACAATTTCAAGGCTTTCCACAGGCTTTTACCAGCAGGGATTCCACCAGCGGTGCTTCCATCCCCCTGGACATTCAGTGAAAAAAAGGGGATGCTCAGTACCATCAAAGAGATACTACTGACACTCCTCAGGCAGCAGCTGATAGGTCAACAGGGCTGATGGAGGTACACTTCCACCCAGTTAAGCCATCCACCCCCAGTCAGATGCAAAACAGGGTTGTATTGTTCTGTCTGAAGATTAAAAAACCCTTGAAATTACCAAGAGTTCCAGAACAAATGAACAACTTGGGCTCAAATTCCTAGGAAGTAAGCCCTATTGAACACAGTGTCTTCCTTCCAAATAAGCATTCAAGCAGTCTGTTAAATCAGCTTTTAGGGTCCTTAACTGCCTATTTGACTGCATTTCCTTTACAAACAGAACTGAATCCTGGCTTCTAAGGGAACAAGATTATATACACATATATTTAAATTTGACTGGGTTTCCCCCTCATACCTGCTTATCTTAACTTGCTCACTATAAAATTGTGTGGTTTTTTGTGTTGTTAATTGCAGGTTTTCTTGTATAGGAAAGCAACTTACAGCCCAATACACAACTCAGTTAAGCAGAAGCACTTGGATTCAAGTTTAATTAGCCCTATTGAAATCAATAGAATTAAATCAGTATAAATCTTAGTAACCCTGGTTTCACTTAGCTGGGCTATAGATCTGTTGCCCATTTCACTGAAGGGTGGTATACCTCCTGTTTGTTCATTGGTATCACTAGACAGACAAATGATCCTAATATTACTAGAGACAGCGTGAAATCGCCTTCCACCTTATGCCTGCAGGCTTGCTAGTTCATATGTTTGACACGAAAGAAACTTGGGCCCTCATTCATATGTGAAGCAAATCAACATTTACATCAGGAATGGGGATTTTAAACAATTTTAGTTTAGTTGAACAATTTTAGCATGTTTAACTGTATGGCAGGAATGAAGAACCTGTAACTCTCCAAATAATGTTCTCATCTTCCCTCACTAGTCTCATCTCTGCTGTTAAAAGATACCTGGGCCACAGCCCCTTTACGTATTTAAATTCAAATGCTTTTTGAATCAAGCTGTCCACCCAGAGCATGCAAACCTCTCCAGGAGAATCCTTTGGTTCACAAGAGAGCTCTTGAAGCTTGCAAACTGATGCCTTAAAATGTTAAGTGCTGTTACTTCAGGCCTGTGGTGTAGTCACATATTGGCGGTCCTCTTGCTTTGTTGCCTGCAAAAATGGGTGTGTGTAGAAACTGAGCACATCAAGCATCCATCACACCACAACACAGGAGTTGTGAACTGCATTAAGTCCTTGTGCACCAAAGGTTCTGCCCTGTAGTGGACAGCAGGGTGAAACAGTGATGCTCACCTGACCTCCAGTTGCCTGCATCACTGCAACATACCAAGGAGGAGGATATAAGGAGCAGTGAACTTTGCTCCAACTTGGCCCTCTCCCTCCCCATTGTGGTATGCATGAGCAACCAGTAGGAAGGTCAGGTGAGCGCTGCCACCCCACCCCAACCCCTCATCCATTACTAGTTGGATGCCATGTAGAAACTCCATTCAGGTCTCATGAATCTCCTTGGTGCATACCAGTCTTCATGCTATTTTGGGGTGCTTTCCTTAACTTAAATGATTTGAAGAACCTCTGAAGTTGTTCAAAGGAATGTAGGCTGATCCAGAAAGCCAGTTAGTATATAACTTTGTTTTGAGCTTGCTCAAGGCAAAAACAGTTTTCAACGTCACCATCATAAACTCACCCTTTAGTTTTGTGAATTTAACTCATATTTTGGAAACCGTACAATGACATTCCCTGTCACAATGTGGGTGCATAGTCAAGCTCTAGATACTTGTTTGCTTTTATGCTTTATACTCAGCTTTCCAGGGTAAACTTTCATAAGGCAGCTCACAACATCTCAAGTGATACAATATGTCAGATTTTAAAAAGTAATTAAAACAGCCTGCCTAGAGAATCTATAACAATTTTTAAAAAGTTAAAAAGCAGTTAAAAAGTCAAGCCAGCATGAAAACACCGTAGTGCAATGAAAAGCTGAGCTAAGCCTAAGTTTTAAGGTCTGCATAACAATTGCTAATGGACGAGCCATAGACAGTTCTCAGGAGAGGAATCTGAAAGATGTGAGACTACAATTGAAAATGCCCCTTCTAACATCATAGCTCCTAACAGCCAACCAGAGAAAAGGGCCTCTGTAACTGATCTCAGAGTTTAGTCACATTCACATGGGTATAAGTCACAATACAAATTGATGACCCCACTGCAATTTAGACTAAAAAATTAAGTGGCCAGCCATGTATTCTGCAATAATGTAAACCGTACAGTTTGCTGCTTTCATTGAAGGGGGGGGGGGGCTTCTCTGAAGTTTTTGAAAAGGGACTGCCACTTACCTCACTGAGTCTTGCCAAGAACTGAGGCCAGTGAGAAGCCTCAGAGAGATAGCCTAACATCACGCCCCACCAGCCACACTTCCCAGCATGCCTTGGAAGCAACATGGCACAACCTGATGTGGTGTCACTCTCAAAGCATTCCAATATGTTCATACAGCAGGAAGCTTAAGTTTAAAAAGCAAACTTTATGCTCACTTCATAAAGTTAAGGTAAGGCACAATCTTCTTCCAAAATATTCGGATAAATTTTTCTCAACACACAATTTTTTTTGGCAGGGATATTTCTCACCCACACAGCAAATGGTCAAAAAAATGAAATTTGAGTATAGCTCTGGTAAAATTGGCCCTTATATATATGTTCACTGAACTACATCTATTCAGTTTAACAAGAGCCTGGTTCATAAATGAATATTGATGCTGAAGACATCAAGTGACGGGTTGCAGATGGGGGTTGTGATTTACAACCAATGGCAGAAGTTAAATCACTTGATGTCACCTCCAATGCAGTCCTTTTCAACAGAACCAATTTGCAGACCTTGCTGCCAGTTAACAAGTAATAAGAAATCTATGAAAGTACTTGGACGTGTACATCTTCTTCATGCTGCAGGTCATGCATTAGGAAAAGGGATCAAAAATAGGACTTCCAAAACCATGATGCCATTATAAAAATGTATTGCGATACTTAGAAAGCTATGCATAATTCTGGCCGTCATACCTCAAAATGGACCAGGAACAGGTGCAGCAGCAGAGCAAGACCCCCTGGAGAAAAGGTCTTAGTCTGGAAAAAGAGCCAATTTGGGGGAATACGATAGAGATGCATAAAATTATGCATAGTGTGGAGAAAGAAGCTAGAGAGAGTTTTTCTTCCCTTATCTTAATAATAATACAACTTAGTGTTATCCCATGAAGCTGAATGTTGGAAGATTCAAAGAATATATATGAAAGAGAGATACTTATTTACACAGTGCATAGTTAAACTATGGAATTTGCTGTCACGGGTTGTAACCATTGCCTACCAACATAGATGCTTTAAAGAGCAGTTAGACAAATTCAGAGAGGATAAGGCTATGCAGCGTTTGTCATCATAGTGCCTGTAAGTTGACAGGATCTAACTACCAGTCACTAGGGAACAACAGTGGGGAAATGCTATTGTTTGTGAGCATCTAGTTGACCACTGTGAAAAACAGGATGTTGGATGCAATGCTAGTTCAGATGTGGTATTGGATCTAATAAAGCAGGACTTTTCTTATGTTCCCTGTAAAGTATCTGGTTCCTTTGAGACTTTAGGTTGCTTGATCCAGTTCCCATTAATGTACTTATACAAATATTTATGGAAATTATTGTCAGCTGGGTCACTTCTATTGTTCTTGCTTTCTTTTAAAATTCCCATTTGTTTTGCAGCTATAAGATTTATTTTCAAAGCTTGCCATCTCAGTAAAATGACACAGTTTGCTATTCACCTCAAACAGTAAGGACAGAAGGGTTAAATTATTTCCTTTCCTCTTGATCACTGTGAAGAAGGGATAGCAAGACAAGATTATTTTAGCATTTGGCTAAATAGATTCTTTGTGAATTCTGCCCCAAAGCAGTGAGAATTAAACAAAAAGGAGCACACTGCCTGAAAAACAGCTGTAATTTGTAAATTACATTGACTCTGCAGAGTGATCATTTTACAGGGCTTCTCTCTTGAAGTTCCCTGCAGACTAATCTTTATTCAAGTCCTCTTCTATAATGGAGAGCTTCCCCAGACCCCAAACAATTATTTATCATAGCAAACACACTGTCAAAATCAAAAACCAAACAGTTTAAGTTAACTTTTGTCATAAAAGAAAAACAACCCAATATTGCATAGCAGAGTATTTCCCCAGTGAACTGCGGTTAAGGATGCAGATATGCTATTAATTTGACTAGCAAGGTCCTCGCCCAAAGGCACAGAAGTGTCTTCAGTAAGGGAAAGTGGGCTGAGCCACTTGCAACTGTCAAGTGGGATCCAGGAACCATGCCAGAGGTCAGCGTTTAGAGGGGATGTCACGGGGGTTGGCAGAGTCAGGAAAGGAAACCTTTATATCCCTTCCTGCTAAGGAGAACCAATAACCAGTATCGATGGGTGAAGCCACTCTCAGCTGGACCCTTTCATGCAAAGGGAGCTGTGTAAACCCATAAACCTGGTGACTCGCCACACAAGGCAGCTGCCCACAGAGACACAGATTCCCAGTTATCATCCTAGCAGCTCTTTGCAGGTCAGGAAATAAAACTACAAGCTGGTCCAGCATTCTAGATATAAAGCTCCTATCAATAACGGTTGGGCTTCGCTGAAGAATCACTGAGTGAGGGTGGAAATCTTTATAAATCCAACATGGAAATAACCTAGCTCTTTGTGCCACATACAGTGGTACCTCAGTTTAAGAACAGCCTTGTTTACGAACGATTCACAAAACCGGAAGTAGTGTCCTGGTTTGAGAACTTTACCTCAGTCTAAGAATGGAATCCGAACAGTGGAAGGGCAATGGCAGCAGGAGGCCTCATTAGGGAAAGTGTGCCTTGGTTTAAGAACGGTTTCAGTTTAAAAATGGACTTCCAGAATGGATTAAGTTTGTAAACCGAGGTACCACTGTATTATACAGAGGCTGTGAGTTCCATTTCAAAATATTTGACATAGTCATGTGGGTGTGCTGATCCCTTAACCTTGAATAAGTTAAGAGGTTGCATGTAAATTTAGAAGTCTCACACGTTGCCTCTGATCTTCTTGGGTACTCAGTGCGAAGTAAGAATGGTGGTACTGTTGTGGCAAAGTGTTTGTTACTGTCTTGGGGCTGATGTTGTAACTCTCTATAGCTGGGGTGTGTATGAGACAGAGCTAGAGATCCATGAATCCAAACACATCTGTGTGTTTTTTTTATTGACAGTAATGTTTGGATGCATCTCTTCATGCTACAGTTTAAAGGTATTTTTGCTAAAATCTCACAGGCATCAAACCAGAGAAAGCAGCTTGAGGATTTGAAACTAATACAGATTTCCATGACTCATTCCTAAAAGGACATTGATATAGGTTATCCTTATAAGCACTTGAGAGTCCTAGGGCCATTTTTATAATAAGATAATAAGAACATAAAAGTCCACCTAGTCTAGCATTTTGTATCTAAGAGTGGCCACTATGATGCCTCTTAGAAACTTACAAGCAGAGAATGATGTTAGATCTCAATATCTGGTAGCCAGAGATATGCTGACATGGATTGTTTCCTAGTGCTAACATAGATTGCATCCATGAGTTTTAGCAATTCCACAGGATATGTAACAAAATCCCCAAACGTTCTGCTCAGTTCAATGGTGCTTAGTTCCCAGTAAACATGTGCAAGACTTGCAGCCCAGGTCATGTCTTTTTATTTCTTTATTTCTTTACACCGAAAGGAATCTACAGCAAACTAACAAATCAAGGAATCCGCCATTACCAGAGACACATGGGATCCAGCTAGAAGGGAAACTACAGTCATGCTATTCTGTTGCTCCATTTGAATCAGAATGCAAAAATTACTGAAAGCAAAATATTTCAGGTGTCACATTATGTGGGAAGTACCAGTGGTGTATGTTCAGACTTTCCCAGGTAAGGACCCCAGAGACCAGCTGCTTAAATGGCCCAGGCACGGACCTAAGGGAAGCCCTCCTGCTCTGCCAGCTCTGCCCCCCTGCCCAGCCCACATCCAAACCTGCACTCCCATTTGTCAATCCTGGGTGCAGGGTTGGTCCAGCTCCTGATAGTTGATGTGGGCTTATGCCCCCACCACCTGTCCAGACTGGGCATCGATCCTGAGCCACCTTCATTGGGGACTTTGGAGGTGCTTCCGCTGTCTTGCAACACCTCCTCACCAAGAGGGTGAACAGACTTGTCAGATTCATCAGTTCATGAAACTTTATGCCATCAGCAGTGCTGTTGAGTTAAATGGCGCTCTCAAACCAGTCGTGTGACTGGAGAGCTAGTGAAAATTTTGTAATCTTGTAGTCACATCTTTGAATGAATTTGTGTGTGTATTTTCTCAGTCCCAACTGAGAACCCAACCTGAACTGTAGTATACTGTTGCTGGACTACAGCTCCCATCATTTCTTACTACTGGCCATGCTGGCTGTGGCAGATGGGAGTTAGAGTCTAAAGACATATGGAAGGACCACAGGTTCCCCCATCCCTGTTATAGGTTTGCATTAATAAGAACAGAAATGAATCCATATATTGCAGAATCTGCTACCACAGAAACAAAGCAACTGGATGCTGAAAATCAACTGCTTGTCTCAGTTTAGGTGTTGTTTTTTTAAAATCTGTATCTGGCTCTCACATGCTTGAGCTACTCCTAGTAAGAAAGGATACCCAGTTTTCTTTTCTGGCTCAATTTTTTCTAGCATAGCTAAAAAAATTACAAGCTTAGTCAAGTGCTTATCCTAGACCTTAAACATATTTAATTGTTGACCCATTTATCTAACACAGATTGGTGGTTGCAAATCTTCCATATCATTACATTTTGCTATTATCTGCTGCACTGGGGCCATCAGGAGTGTCTTCTTTGTGTAGATTACTTTCCTTCTTTTTTTGTAAAACTGATGTTGAATTCTGAATCTATTCCCAAATTCTGAAATTTTGTTTTTAGTTTTCCAAGTATCTGATTTCAATGAAGGAACAACAAACGTCATCTGAGACAACAGCAAAAGAAGAGTCACTTTGGGCATTAGGTGAAGCCAACAAAGCAGGGAGCACAAATACCTAATGCTTCCTGTCCTGTGCTTTCCTTCATATATTTTCCAACACATAACTTCATATTCAAGATTGCAAGATGTGCAAATTTCCAAGAAAATGACAGTTTGCCTATCTTGTGGCAGGATGAGATATGAAGGTTGAATCTTGTATGGTACAGAAGTGCCCAGAGAACAAGAAGCTTGAGGATGTTGTGCTTCCCATTTCCTCTGAATTGCTGAATGTCCAAAACCACACTAAAAAGCACATTAAAAATACACAGCACATGCAAAATAGTCTTTCAGTTACACTAAAATATATGAAACCAAAATGCAACTAACTCTTTTCCCACTGTCTGCTTTTCAAGGTAGAAATCCCCTAGGATGTTGCCTCAGTCCAAGTCAGTTTTGTAGACCATGTACCATGTCTTAATACACTGTATGGGGATTTAAAAAATAGCCTTAGCTTTTTTGTTTTCTATGGTTCTTGTTGTATAGAAGAAAGACTTAAACTGTAAATAATGTATATTTAATAAAGAGAGCCTTTTGTATGATTTTGTGTGGAAGACCAGCGCCTCATGCCATGATTCTTTTTCATATATAAAGCAGGGGAGGGGGTGTTAATCCTGAAAAGTGGTTTCATTCTGTTCTTGCAGGCAATTAATTATTGCAGCAGGAGCAATGTTGTGGACAGTAATAAAATGTGATGCTCCCACAACTCAGATTTATTGATTTCAAACACTGCTAAAAGTGCTGTCACAGGACATTTGATCACTGCACAGCATTCCTGACTCCAGTAACTAATCATGGTTTGCAGCACCTGCCTCTGAAGTGCATGAGGGCAAATGTGTCGACTTGATAAAAGTCAAGTCGGGAGATCTGTTTGGGGTCTGATTGCAAGGCACCTCCTGGAGCACAAAGCAAGAACTGCTCTCCAGACTTGGTGTCTCTCTGTGTGACACTTCCACTTGCTTTCACTTGCCACACTCTTGTGTGAAGAATGTTCAGTATCACACATAGAAAGCTGCCTTATAACCAAGTCAGACCATTGATTCATCAAGCTATGTACAGGCTAGGCTGACTGACAGTGGTTCTCCCAGATTTCAGGTAGGGTTCTCTCCCAGCCCTACCAAGAGATGCCAGAGACTGAACCTCCAATTTTCTGCATTGTTGAGCTACAACTCTTCACTATTCTATGATTTCTATCTCATAGGCACATATTTTCATTATACAGTGGTACCTTGGTAGTCGAACGGCTTGGCTCCCAAACAAATCAACTCCCGAACGCCACAAACCCAGAAGTAAGTCTTCCAGTTTGCGAACGTTTTTCGGAAGCCAAACATCCTCCACGGCTTTCACAGCCTCCAAATGAGGGCAGGAATCTCCTGCAGCCAATTGGAGGCCTCACTTTGGTTTTTGAATGGACTCTTGGAATGGATTAAATTTGAGAACCAAGGTACCACTGTACTACAAATTAATAAACTATGATAAGGAAATGGGTAGTGGCTTAGGGCCACAACCCTACTAAGGACAATTCCCAAGGGTTAAGCAAGACACAGCATTAATTTTTTTTTACCCAACTGCCAGCTACCGTACACAGGAAGAAATCTGCACAGCAAGGTAAGCAAAGGCACTTGAGATTCAGTATGTTTTCCAGAAGCAAGTTGCACTGCAGCACAGGATTTGGTGTCTCAGTTTCGAATGGTAGAATCAGCCCTCCTTCTTGATAATTATAAAGGGTCATTTCCCCACCCTCAGCCTTCCATTGTTGGCCAAAACACATATAGGGGTTCACATCAGAACCTAAAATATGGTGCGATATTAGAAAAGGACCAGGGGAAATTTTAAGGCAACAAGAACTGCACAGCTGCTCAGACCTCATTTGAAGCTCTAGCTACTCACTCCTGATTACACCTGACTCACTTAACTTTGATTGGTCACTGCTGTTTCCTTCATGGGCTGTGTTTGACACCTTAGCATCTTCTCCCCTCTAATAGTGACTTCTTCAGCAGACCATTATATATGCACCTGCCTTTCATGTCCCTCACTGTTCCTGTAGCTTTTCTGACTAATCCCAGGTATCCTCTCTTGATTATCCATTCTAGGGCATTGTTTCTGTCCTGCTTCTTCCCAGACATGCTACTCTCCTCTTCCCACATTACTGGTTTTCTGGGGATTTTTTTTAACCTGGAAAAGTTGGATATATTAAGTATTATGGAGAAGGGGCTTAATGAGAAATGCATAGGCAGTGTGATGCCAAATGTCTCTGACTCTGTATCCCAGATGTGGGGAAAGTGGTCAGGAGAGGGGTTCAAAATAAAAGTAGGGAGAGGGGGAGAATCAAGTAGCACTCAATCCAACCAATATCCTTGTCAAACCTTTCCCCTGGGATGAGGCATTACCTGTGCACTTCATAGTTACTGTATGGCACTAGAGTAGATAAGGCCTTTCTAGGAATGGCTATTCAATTTCTGAGGTTCAGAAGTATTCCCAGGACGACACCGAACAAACAGGACACTGGACACACTAGGCTTTATTTTATGGACAAAATAAAGAAATTCTGCCATGAGGACCAATGCAACACACTCTGCAGTGTGTATGAATCACACCAAATTCTTCTTTAGCATGGAAACTTGAATGAATTTCTATACAACCTGCCACAATTTACAAGCACTTCAATCTTGCCCGATTACAGTATCACAACACTTTGATTCACCTTCACACTAGCTTTCCAGGAAGAGGAATTAAATGCAGGATGTTTATTATCCGGGCTCAGGGAGACTGCAAGTGTCATCTTTTAACTGCCAGGCAATATTAAACCTTCACTAATAACACTGAGCAGTAACAAAGCTTCAGTCAATCAGATGCAAGATTCATTTTGTTGAACCCACAAGCCTTGACTTTTAAGAACAACCTTATTTCTCCATTGATCAAAACCATGTCCTTCTCTTCTAACAAGACTATGACTCCTGACTTGAATTTGCTACCCATTGTTTATTATTATGGAGATGTGATAGTATCTGTATTTATAAGGCACAGGTTAGCATCAGTAAATTTATCTGGAGAAGAAAACCTGTCATCTCTACCTCCTTTATGGCATTTCCCAATTATTTACCATTCATTGTGCTGTCTTTATGGTTCCATGTCAGAGTAATTCTAATAATAACAACAACAATGATTGTACCTAAATTCATTGGACAGATTTGAGTACAAACAAACATTATAGCTAATTCCCCTCAATAAGCAATCATAATAAACCAGCCTATAGCAGTCAGGAGGCTGGAATTGCCGTTTAGAGCAATCAGGCCCAAATCCCTCCACTGCAGCACTATAATATAAAATAGAACTATATGTTCGCAGTATTCCCAATCCAGACTATGCTTTCAATATACAAAACTGTGAGATACAGGACAGACATAGGCAGAACTGAGGAATACTGAATCCTGCCTTACCCTCCACTTTTCAGAATTCTACAACTCCCCTCTCTGGCTGCTTATTCCTTAGATGTGGTTCTGAGACATTGTTCTTGGATGAGTATGGAAAAGCATCCAAATCCCAGCGGAGCAATGGCAGGACATGACAAAACACCAGAGTCACCACCACATCCAAGTCCCTGAGAGCCAATGTGGTGTTAAGAGCGGTAGACTCATAATCTGGTGAACCAGGTTGCTTCCTTGCTCCTCCACATGCAGCTGCTGGGTGTCCTTGGGCCAGTCACACTTCTCTGAAGTCTCTCAGACTCACTCACCTCACAGAGTGTTTGTTGTGGGGGAGGAAAGGAAAGGAGATTGTTAGCCGCTTTGAGACTCCTTAGGGTAGCGATAAAGTGGGATATCAAATCCAAACTCCTCTTCTTCATTGCTCACACCACTCTGGGTGGAAGTCATGGGATCTGGCAAAAGCTTGCTCTGAACTACACCAACCTGGAGTTGACATAGCCCCTGAGCCAAGTGCCATCAAGTGATAGAAGAGTGGTAGAAAGCTCCACCACCTTTCTCCATTCATGAGTTGAAGGAATAACCTCTGAAGTTAGAAGCCTCCCTCATGTGATTCTAATTGTGTTGGGTATTACCGTAAATAGAGCCAACACTTTTAGTAGAAAACGTTTACATACTCAGCTGCTAGTGAATCAAGAAATCAAGTCAGATAATGCATATATGAATGTGGACTACCCCTTAGAAAGAAACTTCCTGTCCTCTAACATCATCTCAAATTTAATGCATTTCAGCACTGGTAATCCACATGCTCAGTAGCAAGTATGGCTGCAATGTCATTTAGTGACCAGGCACTGAATCATGCATATGCATTTCTGAATGAGCTTTGGCTCTAACCTACAAAATGAATGTCAATATATTTTACACAAAAACTATTCCACTACCAAACTGTTCTTACAGAATTTCCCTACCTGGTATGATATTAAACCCTAAATCTGTGTAGCTGCTGTTTAAATCAGTTGCCAACAAGGAGATATATCATGTCACAATCTATTAAGTTCTCTTCTAGCCCTTCAGTTGTATAATTCTAAAATGAATTCCTGGGGAGATAGAAAGTTGTTAAGAACTACATTTTCCTGTACCTTGCAGAAAGGGATCAGTGAGAAGAACTGAAAAGTTTCATCCACAAGCTTTCAACAGATACTGCAGTAGAAGTAGATAGGTTGCAGAAAGCACCCCACTTATTGTGCTTTAGTCTTTTAAAGTTACAGCTCTCTTAGGACACAAAAATAAAACATCTGCTGGTAGTCTGTTTTGGGGCTATTGTTTTCCAATAGGAAGCTTGGAAGGAACAAACAGGATGGACTCAGCAGGCAAGCAGAGCAGGTCTGTAGCATTTTAATAGAGATCTCTTGAACAGAATGTTTAGTGACCTCTTAGAAAAACAAGGGGAAGCAGCCATGTGCAATCTATTAAAATATATTTGCGCCTGGCTCTTCAGAGTACTTGTTTGAAAATAACACCAACCAACCAACTGGTAGCCTACGTTTGTATGATAGTCAGGGTAGTGGATTGTCTTGGGAAACTGTACGTGCAGCTACTCACACAGAGTCAATTAACGTTTGGCAGCCAGCCAGAAGGTCATGTGAAAGAGTAAGTCCGCCTGGTGATAACAGAGGCATGGAGACAGCTCCCTGATTGGTCAAGCTCTCTCAAGGGAATGATAATTAATGGCCTGCTAACTGGAATGTGTTAGTTCAGTGTTTGGAGTTCAGGTTTTCAGTGGTTCAGTGTGTCAGTGAGTGTAGGAGTTGTGAGTCATGTCAGAGAGAGCTAGCTAAAGATCTGTGTTCTGTTCCTGTAAATAGTCCACAATATATAATAAGCACCTAACTACAAGTTCCTGGTTCCTGCTTCGTCTATCCTGTCTGCAGCCAAGTCTCCAATTGCTTCCATGGATTCTGTGTTTACTCTGCTAGGTCTGGCTAAGGTCCTGCAACAAGTCAGAAAGTTGCAAAACACCAATAGGTTTTGCCAAGGGGAAGCTGCCATGTGCAATCTATTAAAATATATTTGCGCCTGGCTCTTCAGAGTACTTGTTTGAAAATAACACCAACCAACCAATTGGTAGCCTATGTTTGTATGATAGTCAGGGTAGTGGATTGAGCCTGCAACAGAAAGCATTTTGGTGAAAGGTGCCATTCAGAAATCCAGTAAAGTCTTCTCCATTAGGACAAATGGGGCATTGCTCCACCAACCTCAATTTGTCTTCAGCCAATTCTCACCTGCCTGCCTGACTTCTTACTGACAGCTAGTCTAGGGTGTGGCACTAGCTCTCACCTTCCTCCTCCTAGGTCTCAGCTGTGCTCTTGTAGAACTCAGTAAGGAGGAGGATGGGGATAAAACTAAAAAGCATTCACATTGCCAATTCTTGGTTCTGACTCCAACTACTGCTGGCCTCCTTCCCTTCCACTCTACCAGTCCCAATGTGCCCCAGCTACAACTGTAGAAATCTCAGCTCAAAAGTCCATGTTTCTCTTGATGAACGTGAAAAGGCAAGAGGGAAAATGAGAAGGTGCAGCAGAGGTAAAACCCAGTTCTAGGGCTCACCTGGCTCTGTAAGCAAATGAGGCGATAGCAAGTCTTTCAGGTTTGATTGTAACAAATTCACATAGGAGATGTGAGAATGTGAAGAATTATCAAGTGGAGTCTCAATACTTCTTTCATTTCCTTTGATGGAATTCCTATGTCATCTAGCAACCAAAATTGGTACTATTTCTTAGCATGCATTTCTAATTAAAAGCTGGAGGTTGCATATCAACTGTATGAAGATCTTTTGCGCTTTTCAAGTTGAACCTATGCAGACAGAAGCAAGCACCACTGGTTCAGTGGAGCACCCCAACGACTTCAACAAAAGCAGCCCTTTCTTCAAAAGATAATAAACACCAACTCATGAAATACTATGAGGCACACCTGAGAGAACATTGCCTCAGTTTTAATAGGCACCCTCAGCTCCAAGGCCTGCACTAAGGCCTCAAAGAAGAGAGAGGTTAATCCTTGCATGCTGCCTCATCCTATTTAATAGTAGAGCCATACCTGGCTATTTAGTTGAGATTCCTGTATTACAGCAGGTTGGACTAGGTAACGCTTGGGATCTCTTCCAAATCTAGAATTCTATGATTCTATTTCCCCTGCTCCAGCCACAAAGACCCTCTAAGACTGAGCCTTACTCCCAAACTTGCCTGCAAGAAAGACTTGTGAGAAGCAAAGTTAAAAAAGCAGTGATCTTCATTTATCTATGCATATGGACTACTCATGGTTCTTCATCTCTCTAAATCAGGAATGTGGGACTTGTGGCCTATCTGGTGTGGCTGGACTACAATTCCTATCATCCTTGACCATTGGCCAATGCTGGTTGTGGCTATTGTGGCTGGGAGTCCAACAACATGTGGAGGTCTACAGGTTCCCTATCCCTGTTGTAAATCCCAATGTCACTTGCTCTCACTTTTGCTACTTACCAGAGTATGTTTGAGACATCCAGATACAATTTGTTTATTTCAGTTCTGCTAAAAACCAAGCTGTGTTTTGTGTCTCAAAACATTTCAGATCAAATAAAGATTCGTTCTCCCTCATGATTTTCCACTACATGAAGAAGCCTACCTGTTCCTCCATCCATATCCCACCAAATCCCAAAAGAGTTAATTAGCTGTTTATATTTTTATCAACCAAATAATAAAAGCGATGCAGGTTGCCATGCCAATTAGGGAGTTTACTCCAGAACAAGTCTCTCTTGCCATTAACATTGTTCACCCAGGGGATCAAGATCTAAACCTCATTGCTGCTGCTATCCAATTCACTTATCAGAAATCCTCAGAATAACAAACTGCCTTGTTTCC
This sequence comes from Podarcis gaigeae, assembly GCF_964106915.1. NCBI lineage: Eukaryota > Metazoa > Chordata > Lepidosauria > Squamata > Lacertidae > Podarcis > Podarcis gaigeae. Next base: position 89,101,627 of record NC_139678.1, on the reverse strand, counting down.
CACAAGTTTCCTTATTTGGGGTTCAAATCTGTGATAGTTTTGATCCAAGTTACTGATTTGCTGATAGTCAGTGGGGAGAGCTAAAGACTTCTGAAACAGCTCTTCTGTATCTGGAACTTGCTCTAGCTATCATTTGGCCACAGAGAACCTGAGAAAACTACAATATTTAGTGGGTCTTTCATGAGAACATGTGCAGCACTGTCCAGTATGATGACACATCTTCAGATGCTTTTCCTATAAAGAACAGTGTGAAACAGGTCTGTGTTCTCATCTGACTCTCTTTAGCATATTCTTCTTTCTCTCTGGTGCTCTCATATGGCTTCAGTTTGACCAAAGACTGATGAAAACCAAAGACTGATGAAGTGTTGACACTCCACACATCAGCATCTACTATTGAGATGGTAGTTGATTTTGTCTACCTGGGTTCTACCATAACCAACAAGCTCTCCATCAATGCTGAGTTGGACAAGCATTTTGGCAAGGCAACTATGACAATGGCTTGCCTCTCCAGATGGATATGGGAAAATGTGATGCTAACAATCAATACCAATATGAAGGTCTACCAGGCTTGCATGCCGAACATGCTGCTTTATGAAAGTGAGTTATGGGCAATTTATACCCATGACCCCTTAACACCTTATGCATATGCTGCGTCAGGGAGATTTGGGGGCATCACATGGCAGGACAGAGTCTCAAACAAAGATGTCCTCTCCCAAGCCCGGACTCCTAACATGTTCACGCTACCATCTCAGCAGCATCTATGCTGGCTTGCTCATGTCCACATAATGGAAGATGGCAGGATCCCCAAGGACATGCTCTATGGGGAGCTGGCTTTAGGTACCAAGCCTGTTGGCAGACTTATTCTGTGTTACAAAGATGTCTGCAAACCAGACATGAAGGCTGCCAACAGCAGCCCCACCATGTGGGAATCCCTTGCAGACAATCACAGTGCCTGGAGTCAGGTTGTGTATCCATAGCAGTGATCAGAGGAGGAATGATGACTGGAAGGAGCATAGGGAGAACACACACCATGGTGCATCTGCAGTAGCACAACTTCCTTCATCTGTCCCAGCTGCAACAAAACATGTATCTGCTGTATCTATCGTTACAACCACAAAAGGTGCTGCAACCTTCCAACAGTTCAATTTCATCCCCAAAGGCACACACCTCCATTGTGTCCCAAGACAGATGCCAACAACAATAGTGGACTCATAGGAAGAACTAGGTAATCTTTTAGAGAGAAGCTATTGGCAAAAAAGGACATAGCTGTGATAGGTGTGAGTGTGTACTAGAGAAAGTATTTCTTAGATGTAGAAACTTAATGAAAGATATTTGATGTTGATGTCAGTTGGATAATGATCTCTCTTTTACATCTAGGGGTGTGTGTGTCAATATAATCAGTTGGTCAGTCCGTCTGCACAATAGGTATCTAGAAAATTCCAGATACTCTAAATACTCTCTCCAGAAAGAGCAGGAGATGCTAAGAAGTTTTTCTGTTTTGCTTTAAGTGATTGATGCTTTTGTTGACCACAATATTGAAATCATTGATCCATCTAGTGCAGCACTGCCAACACTGATTGGCAGTCACTCTTCAGAGTTTAAGATAGTAGATATTCCCACTCCTACCTGGAGATTGAATTGGGACATTTTGGATGCAAACCATGTGCTCTACCACTTAGCTATGGCCTACCCATTCCAACTATAGCCCTCCATGATCCTAAGATCTCTTTCCTGGTTCCTTCACCATCAGTTAACATATAAGCAAGGTGAGTATATTTTGCCTCAGTGTGCTTAATTTTCACTTGCTTACACTGAAGTGCATTTTTGAGATATCCTTTTGGAACTGCGTTTCTTGTTTTATAGCCCTAAGTAATTTTGTGTCATCAGCAAAAATGACCACCTTAATGATCATTATAAGTGAAAAAGCAGTTGGGACACCACACTTCATATGCTTCTCTAATGGGAGAACAAACTCTTTGTGTTTGTTTTTTTATTGTTAAGTAACACCTTCCTTTCAGCAGTCTTTGCTTAGAATCTCACTACAATAAAATTATTAATGTGTATTTACATAATTAGCTTGTTTTGTTTGACTTAATTATTTTTACTTAACATTTTCCCTCTCGCTCCAGAGACAGCAAAGTGATTCATTCTCTTGTACCACTCTCAGAATTCTCTCTTTAAAAGTTTTTCCTCTTTCCTAATTTCACCCAGGAGGACAGTAAACACTCAGGTACATGCGAATAATGACTTCTTCCTGCTCAGCAAGAAATGCCATTTTTGGCTGGGAACAGGGAACCATGATAGTTTGCCTAAGAGTTTTGTGCCTGCAGCAGGTAGACAGGAGAAAGCAACAAGGTGATGGAAGCACATGGAGATTTGAGTGGGAAACAGCTGAAAACATTATAACAAAGAAAACATTGATCAGGTCCAATGGTGGAGGAAGGGGGGTGCGGTGGGTACGGTCTGCCCCGGGTATCATCCCTGAGGGGGGTGACATCGCTGCGCCCCCACCTGGGACACTCGCCATGGGCGGCACACCTCCCCCCGGATGCTTGCCAATCACCATGGGTGGCGCCCCCTGGGACCCTTGCCACTCACTATGGGCGGTGCCCCCACAGGTGGCTAGCCCTGCCCCTGGGTGCACAGAATGTGCACCACTCCAGGTGCTGGAGCACCTAGCTCCACCTCTGATCAGGTCATTGCTGCCTGATTGCTGAGAAACCTTGTGGAAGTTGCTCACACAGTCAGTTCCATGGGCCATAGCACCTCCAACCCCAGAGGTGGCTGATGACCCAACTCTTCAGTGTGCTTATTGTCTCAGTACCCAACAACTTCCAGTGATACCGAGAGAAAGTCTTATTAAGGAGGAGGAGGAGGAGGAGAATGGCTCGGCAACCAGAGATGAGATGTAGGAAAAGGCAGGGGAAGGTTGTATCTGGGCAGGATGGTAGTGGAGATCAGCATAAGATGGCAAGCAAATGATTAGAGTAATCAGAATCAGAGACAGGGGAACCTGTAAAGAAGAGATTGAACAAGAAAGAAGTAGAAGCAGTAAGCTTCAGTCCATTGTAAGCTATGGAATGCAACAGGAACCCTGATCACTTGCATGTGCACTCTGAAGCAGGTTTACATGAATTCAGTAAGACACTGGTGGGGAGCTTGTGACCTTCCAGATGATAATGACTACAGTTCCCAACGTTGACCACTGGCCATGCTGGGTGGAGCTGATGGGAGTTAGAGTCCAGCACCATCTGGATGGTTCCAGCTTGTCCTTCCCTGCAGTAAGACCCGCTGCCAAATCAAGTAGGCAACAAATAAAATTTAAAATCACCAATCATTGCCCCCCGCCATATTAAAGAGCACAAAACACTCGTCTGGTGCAGAAAGAGAACGTGGTAAACCTCAGCAATAGATAACGGGTCAGACGGCATTTGAATACCTTAGCTAGTATGTTATTGCAATAGTAAACATTAATGCTTTCCCTTCCCCCAAAATATGGTGTTGCAAAAGGAGCAATCAAATTCAAGAACAGTGTTGTGGTTCTGGTACATCTCCTGCTGCTTCCCAGAGGCAAATCCAATTTAGCACAGCTGTCTTTTAAAGCCTCTAAAATGGAGGGCTTTCTCTCTCCCGGTGCATTAAGTGATAATGTAAATGACTTTTTAATGCTCTAAGCCTTAAATGTGCTCACTCCACTATTTCCTTTTCAGCAGCGGTCAGTGAGATGCACACTGGAGCCATAAATGCAGACTCATTCACTGCCACTGCTCTCCAGTGCTAAATCTGGACATCCTGGAGTTGGGAAGACACAACACCAAATCCTACAGTGTTACTGAGAGCTCTTTGAGCATCTTTTGATTAACCTCCCTAGGAGAATGTATTGTACACAAAGATATTATTTATTGCAGTTACTACAGAGTGGTAGAAAGGGCAAGTGTACAAAGTAGGTCTAAGATGCTTTACCTTCATATAATCTCCTGTAGTAGTTCTTTCACACATTCTTTGCCAAAGGAAGTGTACCACAGCTTATGCACACATTCCATTTGACTTTAGTCATATCAAGCCCATGTTTAGTTCTAAGTAGCGATAGTTCAACCTCTTCCAGACTTTAAGCCCTGGCTCAAAGCAATGCATAAAGAAGCGTGTACAATACAAGACCCTCAGGAAGCACTGCACACAATATGGTGCATGGGAAATATTCTGGAGAAAGGCTGGCAACTTGATTTTTCACTGTGACACTTTCCAGGTGAACAGGAAATCAGCCATTAAGACAAGGGATGATCACAACTAAATCCAGCCATTATTTTTACATGGATAATTTAATCTCCCTGCAAACTTAAGTTGTTTTCCTTTTTTTCAGGACACAACTCAGCAATGTTTCAGATCTCACATTTGCAATCTCATGGCAAAACTAAGCAGAGGAATAGCACAACATGCAATGTGCCCACCCAACCTGTAAGAGCCACCCTAAACTGAAGGAACAGGGCTTGGACTGATTACATTTAAATACAGTGGTACCTCGGGTTAGACGCTTCAGGTTACAGACTCTGCTAACCCAGAAATAGTACCTCAGGTTAAGAACTTTACCTCAGGATGAGAACAGAAATCGCATGACAGTGGCGTGACAGCAGTGGGAGGCCCCATTAGCTAAAGTGGTACCTCAGGTTAAGAACGGACCTCCGCAACGAATTAAGTTCTTAACCTGAGGTACCACTGTAGATGCAATTAAAGAAACAGTTCAGAAAATTATTTTGACTTAAACTCAGTCTATTCCTCAACAACAGATCACCACCACCACCATCATAGCATTTGAAGGGACCCCCCTGAGGGTCATCTAGCCCAACCTCCTGCAATGCAGGAAAAATTAAATAAATAAATTTATTATTTATATCTCACCCATCTCAACCAAAGCATCCATGACTGATGGCCATCCAACCTCTGCTTAAAACCTCCAATAAAGGAGAGTCCACCACCTTCTGGGGGAGTCTGTCCCACTGTTGAACAGCTTCAGAAGCACAATCCCATGGAGGTTCAGGAGTGTTAAAGTCCATTTACATGGGCAGTTGAGCAGGCACAGTACCTCAGCCCTGCTGCCCTGTAATACTTTGTCTGCTGATTACAGCACCTGGGCTTGATGAGACGATGAAGCATGTGACCCTCACCTGCCCTGAGTCTACTCCAGCTGAGGAATCACACACCTCCTCCCAGAGCTAGCAAGCCCCACCTGGCCAGCTAGTGATCTGAGCTGTGGGCCTTTGCCTGCCTCAACCTCCTGCAGCACCACACCTGCTGCTTCTATGCCTCAGAACCTGCTGTGTTTGTGGAGACAGGGGCCTCTATGGCTCTGGTGATGGGTCCTGCTGCTCTGGTTCCTGTGCACTGACCCCCAGCCGCTCATCATCTTCTGTCACCCTGTGAGTACTTCCTACAGCAACCTCTCCTTCCTCAACCCCAACTTGCCCCAGTGTGTTTCAGTCCCGGCTACAGCCCTCGCTGGGATCCCCTTCCTCCTCCCTGTTGTCCTGCCAGTTCATGACAAAAGGGAAGTATCAGGAAATCCCTCAGGTTTGCAGAAGGAGGTTCAAATAGGAGCATACAAATGTTGTAGCCATCATTCCAGAGGCAAAGAGGCTGCTCAGGATTGGGAAAGTTACAGAAAAGTACATCTAAAAGGTTCTGGAACTGAGGTATCTGCCATCTGAGACAAACCTAAATGAATCTGGCTCTTTTGAGTTTAAGGGATGGGAATAATTTGCCCTTGGTTGATTATCTTTACTCCATAGTGAAAAGGGAAGGAAACTCCTTCCCAATTCTTGTGACTAGTTTAATTCTCACTCTCATTAACTCTCTTCAACCTTAATGAACTTACCTTTTATTTGTCCTTATCCCTGGACCATTATCACTTTCACAACAGTCCAGGAATGTTACCTTTTTTAATTAGCTGCTGCTAATTAACCTCTGAATGCCAGATGAGAAAGCACAAAAGCAAGCATGAATTACACAGGACCATGCTTTTTTTTTTAGCTGAGCAATGGGAAACCAACCTGCATTGCGAACAATGGCTTTGAACGAAGAGCTTTTGAATGCTTCTGAAAGATATCTCTTAATAATAATAATAGAAAAGAACCATTCAAGCATTCATTGTATTATGTACAGGAAGAGAACACATTCCAGTCTTAAAAGCATGCAGAAAAATAGTCAGAGCTTCAATGTGAAAACCATGGGCTCCTTGCTTCCCCAATGACTAATGTATCATTATTTTCCCATTGCTCACCCTGATGCTTGCATAGCAAAAGAGTTCATGGTAAAGTGCATTTCTTGAAAGCATAATACAAATGGGAAGGGGGGAGACAAATGTCACTTTGGATGTTCTCTGAAGGAAAAAACAAGCAAGTAGCAATATGATTGGAAAGGCTTCTCATAAATTCTCATGTGGATACAGATTCACGGGGGGCGGGGATAGAATTGGATGTAAGGTTCACAGGACTTAATGGAGCTGGCCTCCAACTAACATAACTTGGATGCAAATTATTGCAGCTTTTAAATTTGATGTCAACAACTGCCACTGACATTTGCATGAAGTTGATCAGGTCCTGACAATAAGTGAGCATTTGAGCAATGGCAATTTCCACACTTTATTCTGAATTATACAACGTCTCTAGAAATGGTGTCCTTATGGCCCCAAATAAGGAAGAACCTGAACATAAGGTTGAATACACTTTCCCCATGCCTCATAGATATTAGAGGGGGGGGGGGGATAGAGCCATTTTAGTTTCAGTGAACAACTAGATACCTACCTTGCCCATAGTGCCCAGAACTCATTTTTGAACATAGATCACTTTGCTATGGCCATTGGAGAATAGAACTTCTAGAAGGATTGTCTGCACACAATCCACAATTTGTACTCAGCCACCACCACATCACACCCCTTGCTCTGAGGGTCTGAGCCTATGAACACTGAGGTGATGAGTTCCCATCAGCCTGTGGCATTATTCCTCTGAACATCAGTTTCTGGGAACCACAGGAGAGCAGAGTGTTGCTGCACTCAGATCTTGCTTGCAGGCACCTGATTGGCCACTGTGAGAACAGGATGCTGGACTTGACAGTCGTGGCCTGACCCAGCAGGCTCATTTTATGTTCTTATGACATCACCACCCTCCATTTGTAGGCCTGTTTGAGCACAAAGAGCCTTTGGGGGAGATAGTTTGTGGCTCGTGAACTAAGCAACTCCTGCAAGGCTATAATTGCCTGATGCCTTTTGAAGCTGATGGAAGAGTTTTCCAGCTGTTTCAGAGGAGGCAGCATTTTTGCCTGCTCTGCTCTGCTCAGCATCTGTGTTAGCAAGCATGTTGAAAGAAGAGATTCATCTCTAATGAAGCCGACACATAATCTGCTGCACCAGAAAGGCCTCTTTTTATTATTATTCAAGTGCACCATCACAACACACAAGGCCAAGTCCTATCTCATGGGGCTATTCAACAGAGCAGCAGGGCAAAAGGATGCCTCCAGGACATTCTAAACAGGAGCCATTCTCCGTGGTGTATTTCATGTCTGCAGGCTGGGCAGTTAAGAGCAACCTTGGGCCCAGCAACAGATCTTTGGTGAGATTGCTTGCTGTTTGCTTTTGGTTAAGGATGAGAAAATCTGCAATTTTCCCCAGCAGCTGCTGGTTCGCTTTCATTTTTGCAATAACAAGCATAGCTGTTTGTCAGGTGTTATTTTACTTTACAAAAGCTGTGGCTTTAATGTTGGGAGAACTGCACGATTGATGGGTCCCATTGGAAGTACACAGCACATTAGGCCAGGTTCTTCTGGAACTGCAGAAGCACCACAAAGCCTTAATACTGATGAGCTACCCCTACCTACTCGTCAAGAAAGCAAAAGAGAAGTTTGAAGCCAGGACCTGCCCAAAGTATATGTCATTTCACTTTAGGAAACACTTTGTGGCTTAATTCCAATTCACTTTCTTGTTGCAGCATCAGCATAGCACTGCAGCTGCTTTGATAAGGTATTTTACACATTCGGGGCATCTTGCACATCTCATTATTTAATGCCTGCTGTTAGCCAGTTGTGTGTGTCTGTCTATGCCCGTCATTCTTTCTCAGCCATAGGTATGGTCCTAGGTTTAAGACAGCCCTACACAACATGCTTTCTGGTGGAACTTCTGCAACTATAATCCCCCTCCAGGGTGATGGCTTTCAGACAAAAATGTTTGAACTCAAAGGGCAGCAGCACCATTATCTCAGGTTGGGAAAGTGGTCTCTCAATCATTTCCTGGCGCAGAGGGGTAACTTGGAAGTCAAGGCAACAGGAGTCAGCACTGGGGGCCATTCTATGCCCCCCCAGCAATGACCCAATTGCCCCCAAAGGTGATTAGTGGGAAGTGGGGTTCCTTCCCCACTTCCACATATATATTTTTTAAATAGGTGGGAATGTAATGGAGACTTCTCCGTTCACTTTCATAGAAGCAGGCATAAAATTGTGAAAAAATGAACACAATTGTTAATCCCTCCACCCTCCCCCAAATCCCTCTGATCAGAATGTGGTTGGAAAATGATTTGCTGTTGTTATTAGCTAGACCTCTCAGTCATGAATCCCCTCAGTTCCCCCTCCCCTCGCAAACTCTGGGCGTTCCCTCAGTCAGCTTGGTGTTGTTTCTTAGGAAAATAAACAAATAAATGGTCATCCTTTCTGGGGAGAGTCAAAGGCATAAAGTCACTTGGAAGTTTAGCAAACCCCTGAACATGAGACATACTTTGCTGACAGTGTGATGTGATTTGGAAATGCCAAAACCTTCCCCGAATCACCACAGAGCCAATGCACATCCCTAATAAACACAAAACTAAAAAAAGAGATTAGTCTCTGTACAGTATTGCTAATTTGAGACATCACCCATGCAACCTGTGGAGAAGTTCTGTCTAAATTAATAGTATGTGCATGTTTTGCCACACTGCATGTAGTGATAACGTTTTCTGAGAATCATCCCTTAGAGCCAAAGTAGCACACAGTAAAATGGCAACATGCCTTTAAATATGAGGCGTGATTATCTATAACTATTTATCTATTTCCCTATCTGTTATTCATATACCACTCACTCTTAGGTGCTGAGGAAAGGTTTATCGGGGAATCTTGCTACGGAAAAAGGGATTTATTATAACCATTCGGGGTGGGGATAGAGAATAAAAAAAATGATCAATTCCTAAAGGGGTTTTAAAGCAACAGTGTTTGTCCTTCTTCAGCTTTATGAAGGTTATAAGTCTCTCCAGAATGATCTTCAGAGCACTATTTTACAAAAGGATGCTTTAGTCTGCCTTGTTCCCTGAAAATAGAACCTCATCTGTACACTCAGATAGCAGAAATTTCTTTACAGAAATACCCAGTCAACATATCTCACCAGAACCCTCTGTTTTGACGGAAAGCAGGACAAAGCACTATTGCTCTGCTGATGATTCAACTTCTACAATCACCTTCCTCTTTATTTAGAGGAGGGATGTCTGCGGAATACAACCAGTTTGAATTCAGATACAAACTGACCTGATTCATACCTCCAAGGCAGATAAATATTTAGGTGGCAATCCCATATCCATTTTCCTGGGAGTAATAAGTAGGACTGAACAGTTTTGCCAGGGGTTTTTTTTGGCAGGGGGAGTCAGGAAGCTCCCTGAACCTTTCTCTTCTTTGACCTATGCATGGGGCCATGCTAGAGCCCTTAATCGTTACAGATGTCTAACTTTGTACAGAATTGTGGCTTATAGAAGTCAATATGATATGTATTCTTACCTGTTTTCTGTGGCCCAACCCACAAACGTTAGCTATGGTTAAGACCCAATGAAATCAAGTACTCTCTCATTCCTTAAGTCCCCTTTCACTGGAACTCAGTCCTAGGCTAGCCTTTATCTAAGATCACGGCCACTGAATTTATAATCAGGGCTTTAAAAACCAGCAGACTCATATTTATACTCCTTCTGGTCATGTGTAATAAAATACTGTTTACTCAGTCATGAATAATTATATGGACTTGACCTTTCCCCAAATAATGAAAAACAGTCCTTTTTATCACCCATCTTTTTTATGCCAGTAGTTGAGTTTGGGAGCTTGGGAAGAGCATTATTGCAGACCCAAGAGAATCTTGACAATTAACCTTTCAAGGGAACTATGTAAGAACAAGGACCAGAGATGTGGAAACATGGATAGTTTAGTATGATTTATTTCATCTGGAATATAGAAAGCATCTAAGGTAGGCGCTTGTGCCTATGAAAATGTTGTTATGACTCAACTTTGGCTTGTTCCAAACCTACAGTATTTTGACTGTAGGTTTGAACTTTTTGAAGCTTGAATGTTTGTCTCACAGTGACAAATGCTTACAGATGTATGGCTAGTATGATGTAATCTATGGCTTCCAGATATGCATCCTGATATCAGCTCTTTGGAAAAGAGGCAAAATATAACTACAAACAGCTAAAACACAAGGACATTAAGTACGTAATTGCTTCCACTTAAGATTTCTTCCTTTATTAATCACCATCACTTGGCAATCACAACTAGAATACAGTGGTACCTCGGCTTAAGTACTTAATTCATTCTGGAGGTCCGTACTTAACCTGAAACTGTTCTTAACCTGAAGCACCACTTTAGCTAATGGGGCCTCCTGCTGCTGCTGCGCTGCCAGAGCACAATTTCTGTTCTCATCCTGCAGCAAAGTTCTTAACCTGAAGCACTATTTCTGGGTTAGCGGAGTCTGTAACCTGAAGCGTATGTAACCCGAGGTACCACTGTATGTTAATTTTCTTTCCCAAATTCTTGAGACTTTAGTTTTGTGTGTGACTGCCCATTGTGGTGAAAAAGCAAAGTACATGCTGTAGCTCTAGGCTGTTTCATATCCTCCTGAAGCACTGGACTGACCCCAGACTGGCTATTGGGTCTTCCTGAACTCAAAGGACTATAGAAGGTTTCCTTGTCCTAGTAAACCTAGTCTCCACAGACTGCTGCCAATGCCTCATGGCTGATTCTCTCTCTCTCTCTCTCTCTCTCTCTCTCTTAGATATTCCTGACAATATATATATATGGAAAACCAATTCTGAAAGATATTAACATGCACAGTTCACAGTTAGTTGAGAGGGAAGGAGAAAAAACAAGATCACACTTTTGTTGACAAATTAATGTTCACAAATTAATGTCTCGGGGGCGGTATTGTATTTGTGCCAGGATGTTATAGTATAATTTGAGATAAATAAAACTAGCTTGTTGTACCAAGTTGCTTTGAGCCCACAAATTAGGCATTAGAAAAGTGGCTGGCCCCGCTTTTTGGGCAGAGAATATGCTCTACTACAGCATATCTATGGCACCTGAGTCCTTTTCAGATTACATTACTAATAATTAAATCTCCTGTTATTAGTCTAGCCTCTACACTATACAGGTTATTTAAGTTATCTGAATTAGCCACTAGAATTCAAATTTCCAAGCTGTTATAGACCCGGATAACTTATGGTAGCCCAAGATATTGGTGGACTCCAATTTCCATTTGCAACAGCCCAAATGGCCAGTGGCAAGAGATGAAGGCGGATGTAGTTCACTAACATCTGAAGGTCACCACATTGACTTACGCTGTGCTTTTCATTTGAATCAAAGGCCTGCAAGAGTTTTCCCTCAAAGACAGTGGTCTGTTGCTGGAAAATGTTGCTGTGTGATGCATTCAAAGTCCCACACCCGACTTTTTATTATTATAGAATTCAGTATGACTTTTTATAAGACAATGAGCAAAGTGTCAGGTATCTTGAGGCATATGTGAATTCACTTGGAGGGTGGTGGAATTATCTATCCAATGCAACCACAGGAGAATATATGAACACCTGGCATAAATAACTGTTCTGAGCCATGAATTATATTTGGAGGAGAATAGTAAACACACTTAAAGTTTAAGGTTTATAGCTTGGGCATAGCTAGGCATTAATACAACAACCTAAATAGCGTACTGCATTTCTTTGGAAACACAAGCGTCATAAAATTAATGGTCTTAGCAAAATAGTCCCCCATTCCTCATAGAGATAAACAAATCTGCCATAAAAGGAATGGACAAAGTTGTATTTCACTTTATTGAGGGAGGGGGATTTAATATACAGAGAATGGCAATTTAAACATCCTGAAAGAAACTTTATGAGGATGATGCTAAAATAAAGTGTTGCCTAAATTATATCTGTCACAGCCTGAAATGTATTTGTTGTTTTTTGATTGAGTAATTTGGAGCAGTGAGGATAAGAAGATAGATTGATTATGTGCATTGTTGCTTGGGCAAGGTCTCCTTTTCACTAGCCTTTTAATGTCTAAGCTTCTCCCCCGTGCGAGAGAGGTGACAACTTGATCTGAGGACAGAGGTGCTGTGTACCACTCTCCAGTCATCTCTGAGAAAATTGCATGCAGAGCTGTGGGGAAGCTGTTTGATCAGCCTAGCAGTAATTTGAAGGTTAGCATACAAACTAAAGCATTGTGGTGGAGCCAGAAAGAAAGGATCCTATTGTGCAAGTGAATTTTGCAGAGGGCTGCATTGGATCAGTTTCAAGTTGACAAAGGAAGAAAGCAGCAATGGAGGCAATGAAGAAAGGGGACGATTTCTTGGACAAGCTAGAGAGGCTGGAATTCCTTTTTGTTGTGTACAGCCTTTGCCATAACCATATACCTTTGCCCTATGACTTACACTTGAAGAATAGAACTTCACCACCCTTTCCTCTCCCTGTGTGCCTCATAGACATCCTACAAATCTGATCCGGAGGATTGGGGGAAACCCAATAACAGATTGTGGGGAGGGGACGGTTTCATTGTATAGGTGGAAGTCATTGCATGGACAGAACATTGTAGGATACAACCCATATTCTCCAAAGCAGCTTGAAATTTTCCAGCGGTTTTTCCAAGAGAAAATTCTCAGCTACCGTAATTCTTCAGAACTGTATTTTCTGGGAAATTCTGGCTTAGTCCCACTTGATATACACAAGGTGTGTGGTGTGTGTGTGTGTGTGTGTGTGTGTGTATGTGTGTGTGTGTGTGTGAGAGAGAGAGAGAGAGAGAGAGAGAGAGAGAGAGAGAGGTGGATGTGTGCTTCTTGACAAATATTATGTTTGTCTATTTCTCTACTCAGTGCTTGTCACCTGCTCTACCACACCATATGCCTCAGTAATAAGTATAAATTAGCATTCATTCTCAGATGAGCCTGTATTAATGCTTTTGACATTTCAAACTGTGTGGCTCATTATTTTTCCACCACAAACCCATTGTTTAAGTGTACATTAGAAGAATGACTTTCTTTTCATGACCATGGTGTGGGAGGCACACACAGGTACAGCAATTTTGATGTCATGTTAAGTCAGATGTATTCCACAGGTCAGGAATTTAAGAAGACAATATAATTTGACCAAGGGGGTGAGCATGTCTTGAGAGAAATTCTTTGAAGAGGCCATAGCACAGTCTGAATTGGCACTGATTTTGCATGGCTTATCGGATAAAAGGCTACAGTTGTGATGTTGTTGTGCCAAACTATCAGAATAAGATTTGGAGCAATCGTAAAATCATAGAGTTCAAGTGGATGAAGGAGTTAATGTGCAAATTCACAGTACATGTGGAGAGTAGATGAGCTGCAAAAAGGAAAAAAAAACAAATAGCTTTGGTGGTCTCAGTGGAAATGCAGATATTCTTCATTCATGCTGTCAACCAAGCTTTGTGATGTATGTTACAGAAATAAGGAGGTATGTTGCTGGAAGGAGAAAGCAAAGATCTCAGAGCTGGGAGGGGCTACTTACCTTCTGTGAGTGATAAGGGTTAAGAACAACATATTCCATATTCTCCATGTTCCCCTTTTACTTTTTGTAGCTGGTGTTTTTTTTTTACATTAGTTTTCTATATCTTATTGTATCATGAAAAAACTTCAATAAAATCTTAACTGAAAAAGAAATAAGGAAGTAGTCAGTCCGCCATCCTACTCCAGCCATTGTGCATTAGGAAGGGTGTCTATGGTTTTTATTATCTGAAGTGAGTTTATGGTTCTACACAATCATTTTTCACCATAAAACCCCTAACCCTGTTGAAGTTTTGTCTGTCATACAGCTGGGAGTAAGCCTTATTTCTGAGTAGACATATATGTCATTGCACTGCAAAGCTTATTTGCAAAGGTCTCACATCTGCCTTTAGGGTGGATTCTTCAACATCCACCCACATTATGTCACAGAATTAGCAGAAGATGATCACCTGATCTTAGATGAACCCACCACAGGAAGGATGTATCCTCATTGCTAGGGGGAAAGAAAACTGGTGAAAACTATTGGGGCTCTGCTGGGCCCCCCAATACCTTTGTGGGTGCCCTGTTACCCATGTGGCACAGAGTTGGTGACACACACACCCAGTCTAAGGGAAGCATGTCTCTCTGTGGCCCAGGTTCTATTCCAAAGGAGAAGCTGCTGCCTACCTGGTAAAACTGGCTCAGAACCTTTAACCAAAAAACCCAGAGAGCCAAGGGTAACACATATGCTTTATCAAGACAGTAACAGTGACCTGCCCTCAAAAGTGAGCAATGGAAGCCAGTTTGAAGTTTGTGATTGACAAAATGTATCAAAGTAACAAATATTTGACTAACTAGTGCAGGTTCCCAGAAAAAGCAGCAGGAAGATAAGAGAGAGTGAAAATGTTTTCATAGTGTGGCCATGCAATGTGACTTTGGCTTCAGAGAGGAGATTGCACTTTAAAAAACAGCCTGTGGGAATAAAAAAAATAAGATGATTCCATGCTAACTGAATAGTAGGCAGGTATCCTCCTTTATTCATGTCAATTGATTGTTGCAGGGCGAAATGTACCACTCAATTTGCCCTAGTTATCTATCTCTATCTATCTATCTATCTATCTATCTATCTATATCTATCTATCTATCTATCTATCTATCTATCTATCTATCATCTATCTATCTATCTATCTATCTATCTATCTATCTATATCTATATCTATCTATCTATCTATCATCTATCTATCATCATCTATCTATCTATATCTATCTATCTATCTATCTATCTATCTATCTATCTATCTATCTATCATCTATCTATCATCTATCTATCTATCTATCATCTATCTATCATCTATCTATCATCTATCTATCTATCTATCTATCTATCTATCTATCTATCTATCTATCATCTATCATGTATCAATCTATCTGCTAATTCAGTTCCCTTGTGAAATGGCACCTGATTTGAGCCTTATGAGACACATCAAATGGTGGTGAAATCTTGTTCTCCAATAAAATGCAACTCTCTTCTTTCTTAAGTCAGCCAAGCTATGCAAAAGAGGAAACAGCAATATCCCAATATCCTGTCCTTATCAGAAACAATTGCCAGTCTGAACCGATGAGAAATTTAAAAGATTAGTTAGACTTGGAGTAGGAAAAATATTTATGCACAGAGGCTTTCTGAGCAAAACTTTATTAGAACTTGGCTCATGCTGCTCAACATGTTGCCTTTAGTTGTTCTGCCCCCAAAGGGTATGTCCATAGAACTGGTTCAGAACAAAATTTACCCCTTTTTGGTGCCCATCTGCCTCTGCCTTGTTGTGAACATCCAACATACATAACTCTGCTCTGTGTGGGCACAGAGCAACATTCCTGCTTTCATGGCTAGAGTTTTGGACACATACAGATTTCTGGGTTCATAGCTCCACTCAGTGGCCTTGGAGCAATCATGGAGCTGGAAGGGCAGAATGAGTAGCTGTATCAAGGTCTTTGGGGGAAACTGTGGCATATAGATGTGCTGGACAACAATACAGCCCTGAAAAATTTCTGTGGTTGACAAAGGGCAAGTGTAGAAATGCATGTAGACAGCAACTGGACATCATAGTCGTGGTCTACTGTCTAATCCTCTTGGATCAGAGAGTAATGTTTGTGTGGGTGATTCCTGACATTGCACTTTGGCAGATGTACAAATAAAGTCCCGGGAGCATCCATTATGAGGAAAAACAAAATGCAAAATAGGCTTGTGTGATTGCTATCCACAAGAGAGCAATCATTCACTTCTCCCAGGAGATAAAGAGGGGAGGAAGGGAGTTACAAGCCAAACAATGCCCATGTACTCTAGGGATCACATGGTTCATCCCAGATACACAGGATGCAATAGGAGAAGAAAACCAATAGGCTGTAATGGCATTAATAAGTGCCAGCACTTATCAAATAATTTGTTATTTGTTGCTTACAACTTGAAAAAGCATTTCACTGTACACAGGAGATCATTGGTGTACATAGGGATGTCTTAGTGATAACTTTATTGCTTTATATTTTTTTGTATACCACTTTTAGGTTTTTTCTACAATCAAGCCGTATATAAATTGTATGTAATAAATAAAAGAAATAAATAAAAAGTTAAAGGTGAACTTACCAAATGTGCATTTTCTGAAATGACAAGCAAACCGAAACAGAGCTATTCTTCAAAGTTCACACTCACCTGAATTTTCCAGTGCGGTTCTCAAGCTAAGAAACATGTACGTCACTATGGTGAAGTATGCATATCAATGCCTGAATTAGTGAAAATAGCATACATTATATTGAATAACATCGCATTGCAAAAAAATGTGTTTATCAGGGAAAACTGCATATACATATGTGTATAGTGGGAGACATTCAGTCAAAAATACTGGTGAATTTTCAGAAAAAAATTCAATGTAATGTAGGAATGTGGAGAACTGAACAAAGGATTAGAAAAAATGGATGTGTTTTAGGTTATGTATTGATCCAGGAAGTACAAGATATAATTATATTTATGTCTGCCGAATATGGGTGATCCAACAGGGTCTGTGTTGTAAGGAAAATATTCCAAATTACAAGAAAAACAAAAACAAGCCTGAAATACTAGAGTATGTCCCAAGGTCTTCCTTTGCAGCCATGACTCAAATTCCCCTTCCTTTTATAACCCAGCTTCCTTTTCCATTTGTGGCTTCAATTGAAGATTGCAAGTGTGGCTTGTACAACCATGTTCACAAAGGAAGACCAAGGATTGCAATCATGTGATGTCCCACTCAACTGTAAAAATGGCCCATGATGGGAGCAGAAGCTTTGAATCCTGCCAGTCTGATTCAGTTCCCACACCTGCTTTATGGGCTGTATTCAGTTTGGTAGTTCACGAATGCTGGATTACAGACATCCCTCTCCAACATCCTGGCAAATCCTTTGGTTATGACCAAGAATATTTAATTCTTTCCCTTTCACCAGTTCACTTCACCTTTGGCTAAGAGCCAAGCATGCAAGGCTCCTAAACCAAGTTGAACAGAGCTATGCAATTCCTTCAGTGAAAGAAATAAAAACATTATTGAACTCTCTGAGATTTAAACAACTGCCACAAATGAGGTGGTGAGATGAGAAGCCTATTTATCCAGCCTTTCCCAATTTCAGCTGAAAGGAAAATTCCAAAAGGAATTAATTTTGCTTCTGTGTTAGTATTCCCCTGCCCTACAACACATCACTTCAATTTAGACATATAAATTGTTCTCCAGGATGCTTCAAGTGGAAAGGGCAAAAGAAATATGCCTTATTAGTTTGAGTAGCTGGGTCACCCCCAGGGCAGTAATACGAACAACTTGGCTAATTTAGCCCCAGAACATCTCAGACAACTGCAACTTAGGTTGTAGGCACAAGAGGAAAGATATTTCACCACTGTAATGAAGATAGGCAGAAAGCGAAGGCCAGGGTGAGAGGAGGCATGTATACAGAGCAGGTGTGTCAGGAAAGATAACTGCAAGCAGTATCTGAAAGATAAGATGAGCACTCCAGCTCCAAGCTCAATTTCTTTCTCTTTGTCTTTTGTTGTTCTTTCTTGCTTACAGTGACACTCTGGAAGGGGAAGAGCGTGTGCTAATGATTGCAATCTTGTTGCTCTTTTCGAAAACTCTACTCTTCGTTCTTTGCTTTCTCTGGAGACCACCTGCCGAGAAAGGCAAAGCAATCAGTTGCTGCCATTCCAAATGCAACACGAAACACACACACATACAGTATATATAGAGAGAGAGAGAAAGAGAGAGATGTAATGCAGAGCAGAGTTGCTTTTCTCTTCTCACCCATTTGCTTTGCCTCTCTTTCTAATGAATGCATCTCTTGGAAGAACGTGACACATATCAGAGAGCTTTCCAAGGTCTGGGTTATGTTTTCAAGATGTTACAGATTTATTATGTGGTGCAGAGCTTCTCTGCTGCACTGAAAAGTATTGAAGCACAAGACATTTTCTATCTCTGGCAAAATCAGAATTCAGTCTGTGAACTCTGAGCAACCAGCACATTTTTAAGGTCTCATGTGAAAGGTTACCTCCTAAAGTAGTATAATAATTGCATAGAAAGGTCCTCATTTAATCACCATTCCTTCCATTCCATATGGAAAAGTAGTCAGTGGATAATATGCACGATCATCATCTTCCATTAGTACATTCCCATTAGGAAATAGTTTTTAACTGTTTTCCGTGAAACACAGACTATATTTTCCCAACATATTCCTCTTGAAATGTACGTTACCTAGTTATGTACAGTGGTACCTCGGGTTACAGACACTTCAGGTTACAGACTCCCCTAACCTAGAAATAGTACCTCAGGTTAAGAAATTTGCTTCAGGATGAGAACAGAAATGGTGCTCTGGCGGCGTGGTGGCAGCAGGAGGCCCCATTAGCTAAAGTGGTGCTTCAGGTTAAGAACAGTTTCAGGTTAAGAACAGACCTCTGGAACGAATTAAGTTCTTAACCCAAGGTACCACTGTATATGTTTTTAATCCCTGTGTAATGTGTGCATTGGAGCTTACATTTGTTTCCTGTCAAGAGTGTGGGTTGCACATTGGGCTGGTTCACATATTATGCTAACACATGGTTTAGCTTAATGTGTTGAGCAAAGCATTAAGCACACACAACCCTCTCCTCGGGTGCAGCCTAGAGGGGTTCTCCTGACTTTCGTTTCAAGCAGCTTTCCTTATTTGCACATGGATCTCCTTCACTCTGATGCTTAATGTGCAGCCAGTGGCAGGTATGTTGGCATGCAGGGAGAATGGCTAGCAGGCACAATCCCACCTCATGAGTCTCTTGAATGCTTGAGGTGACTGGTGTATATGTTAAAGGGAATGTAAGTTGAGCAGTTGATGTGCATAATAACTGGCCGTTGCATACATTCACCAGGCCTCATGGAGAATGTGCACATAATCCATCCACAGGATACATTTTGTGGTCAATATACATAATCCCCAACATATCTTGGGGAATGTGTTGATTTCAACTCTATTTTGTACATTGTGCACATTTTTCAGCCAGTATGCAAAGAAACATACCTTTTCATATTACCTGTTAAGAAGTGCTCAGGCTGCTTCTGGCTCACTGTTTAATCTTCTTCAGCCAAGCAGCAGGAAGAAAGGGCGCTCCAGATAAATATTACTTATTATTTATTGAATTTATACCCCATCCTTCCTCCAAATGATCCTTTTTAATAGACAGTTCAGCTGCCTTTCCACCACTCTCAGCTGTTGCCCAGTCATCAGAGCAGCACAAGGGGGATTTTAGGGAGAAGAAAAAAATCAAGATGCCTTCCCTCCCTATCCCACAATTTTGATGGCAATTTTTGATGGCAGTATGAAACAGCCTAAAGCATCATAGGACCAATCATCATGGGAATCGCAGGGGCGGAAGATATAACCAACCAAGGCATACGCAGCCGAGCAAATTGGGCTTGGAGAGAAAGAGTGTGAAGTGTCTCTGATCCCTGATCTTAATGGCTAGAGAATGTACAAAAAGCAGCTGAGAGAGGCCACTAGGGCTGTTGGGGATTGTGTATATTGACCTGGGATTTGTAAATTGGGGTTTCAGTGTTTGAAATCTAGGCTCGTATTTTCCTGTTCTGTGCATAAAACCAAACAAAGCAACTAATGAACATCTTCAGATGGATAAACCTGTGTCTCTTTCTCCATTGTACTTTAATGTATTATGTAGTGCTGGAGATCATTTAGCTTTTGCCTTCCACTGCCTCTTTCCCTTTATCTCTCTCTCATTTTCTCTTTTCACTAAACAAGACCCCAAAAGAGATCTGAACGGACATATGATTTTTGTATTCCATGCCTGCCGGGGAGTGCTAACCTTACATGGGAACAGTTACATTTACAGCTTTGACGGAAAAGGCTGAGCAGCCCAATACAGCTTGTCATGTACAGATATGCAGATAAACCTTTCCTGCTAAGAAAGTGGCGTCTTACTAAGATTCATGAGCGCCAGGGATTAATAGTGACAGGTGAGCAGGTTCAGTTAAAACAAGACATCCACATGTAAAAACCTTGTTCCAAAAACGCAAATGTGAGATGAAATCAACCTCCTTCTGAAGGTCAGGCACTTTTCCCGTAAGTTATTTTTAATGTTCATAGTGCAGCTTGTTGGGCTTTTTTAAAAAAAGCCTGCAAGTGGCAGGAGACCAGAAGAAGCAGGCACAAAATGACGAGGCTGCCAGAACTGCTCAGCCCTCTGCTTAGTTTAACCCAGGGACATAGGAAGCTGCCATGTATTGAGTCAGATCATTGGGTCCATGTAGCTCAGTATTGTCTACACTGACTGTCAGCGACTTTCCAAGAATTCAGACAAGAAATATCTCCCAGTCCTACTGGGAGATGCTGGATAATGAATCTGGAACCTTCTGTATACAAAGCAGATGTTCCCCCAATAAGCTATAGCTCTCTCCCATAATTGTCTGACTGATTATTTAACACGCATTATACAGACAAACAGAGATTTCCCCACTTTCTCCCTGCCCCTGCTCATAAGTCTTCCTGCTGCCATTTGAGTCCTGTTCATATTACCAGTCTGCCTTGGGCTGGTCATTTGTTGTTGTTTAGTCATTTAGTCGTGTCCGACTCTTCATGACCCCATGGACCAGAGCACGCCAGGCACTCCTGTCTTCCACTGCCTCCCACAGTTTGGTCAAACTCATGTTGGTAGCTTCGAGAACACTGTCCAACCATCTCGTCCTCTGTCGTCCCCTTCTCCTTGTGCCCTCCATCTTTCCCAACATCAGGGTCTTTTCCAGGGAGTCTTCTCTTCTCATGAGGTGGCCAAAGTATTGGAGCCTCAGCTTCACGATCTGTCCTTCCAGTGAGCACTCAGGGCTGATTTCCTTCAGAATGGATAGGTTTGATCTTCTTGCAGTCCATGGGACTCTCAAGAGTCTCCTCCAGCACCATAATTCAAAAGCATTAATTCTTTGGCGATCAGCCTTCTTTATTGCTGGTCATTAAACAACAACAAACAAACTGAATTGTACTGTGCACATGAGAAAACACATTGTTTGATTAGCCCGATGGTAAGCACAGACTGTCTTCTGGCATGGCGTTGCTCAACCCACCCTAGAAAGATTTGGAGCAGTGCACCATTTTAGGAATCTGATTTTATCACAAATGGTTCAGACAAACCATTTGCCCGCATGTGCAATGAATTCTGGTCTGAAAGTTGAAGAAAGCAGCTGCTCACGGAATGACCCATGAGAGTCATTTTGGTACCCCATTGTCATCAATGCAACCTGTCTCATCTGTCTGCTTGCGTAAAATGCTGTACCTTTCAGATTCCTAGCCAACTTTCTCTACACATCAGTAGCTCTGCATTAACACCAGACCATTTAACCTATGCAGTGTCAACAGTCATTGTGCATGAAACTTTTTAAAGTGACCCCCTTAAGTGAAATCAACTTTTCCTTTATTTCTGTGGGTTCATAAACATGATTACAAAAGCACAGCAGCAAATGAGCAAGCAGAGAAAAATCCACGAAAACTTCTGAATTCTGTTGTGAATATTCCAAGACTGCAGTGAGGGAGCACAGTTTGTTCTGTTATGGTCTGAACGGGTGTGTGGTGGACTGAATGAATGGGCTGATGACTCATTTTTGTTGAATACTTGTTTTTGTTTTTTCACTTTGTTTTGGCTGAATTCTTGTTCTCTGATGCTCCTACAGAATTTAGAAGGAATCGCAAGCACTAAATCATCACTTCCAGAAAAGCCATTTCTTAGAGGGGAACATAAAAGAATAAATAAAATCCAGCAGCCTGCTGTGCCTCTCCTGCTGAGAACCAAATGCCAAAAAATCCAAAGTACTATAGTTTGCTATATTTCAATAACATAAGGAGGTGGAGGACTTGAAGGGATTACTCAATGAGATCTACTGAACTCTCAGATACTTGGGTAAGCAAAAGATATTTCACAAGGAATCTCTGGCTTTCTGCAACTACTGTTGAGTGTCAGTTCACCTTTTTATACATGTTCATCAGATGTGACTAGAGAACAATTGCAGAGGGCTTAATGCTCACTTTTTAGGAAAGAACCCAGGTGTTGCTTGTGTTGTCTTTTAATTTCATTTTATTTGAGTCCACAAGCAGTCCCATTTATTTTGCACATTTACTTAGAAGTAAATCATTCTGAATTCAGTGGTACTTCTCCAATATAAAAATTGAATGAATTTATTATTTCGATCACAGACCAGTTCCAGCTCACATATAATATCAAGGAAGTCATAAAACATGATAGGGATACATTTGAATTTGCAATTAGGTATATCAGGGACAATACAGATATAGCAACAGTTAAAAATATATATAAATTAAAACTTAGTCACTAACATATAACCTAAAATTAAGGCCTTAATCATTATGATAGCACAGCTTGTTCCCTAGGTTTTATGGCAATCACACATAATTTGGCTACCCTTAATGTGATCTCAGGCTCCTTGTCCTCAACCAGGGATTTTATACCTTGAAGTTCGGATTCATTTGGAGATTTTTGCATAGCAGAGGTAATAAATACCGAGCGTATATTCCCGTAGAAACAGCAGCGTAACAAGGCATGAGAGACAGTTTCTACCTTCATCAAGCCATAGGGGCAGACTCGTTCTGTGTATGGTTTACCCTCAAATCTGCCCTACAATATGGCAGATGACAGCACGTTGAATCTAGCAAGGGTAAATGACCGTATGAATTTAGGTATCTGTAATTTTGACAATTCTGAATTCTGAATTCAGTGGTACTTCTCCAATATAAAAAGTGAACCCTGAGTCATCAGCTTCAAGATGGATGCTGATATGAGTGCTGACATGAGCAGAGGCAAGGCAGTGAGTACCCTGGACAGCTCCATGCAAGGCTCGGTCTGAAAACTGCATGAGGGCAGCACTCAGAAGTGGATTCAGTGCAAGCTCCACTCCGACAAATCTTACATAGGTACTTCATCTCTGTCTCAGCAGCTAGATCAGGGGTCAGCAACCTGCGGCTCCGGAGCCGCATGCGGCTCTTTAACGCCTTTGCCGCGGCTCCGGGGTGGAGGCGAGGGGAGGAGGCGCATTTTCCTTTGTTCCCGTGCAGTCGCTGTCATCTGTGAGGCGGCGGCGGAGAGCAGAAGGCAGCGCCACTCTCCTCGCGAGTTGGGCGCAGGGCAGCGGCAGCAGGAAGGCTCCCCAAGGGCCGAGCGGCACGCGCCCGCCTTCCCCGTGAGCCATTGTTTTTAGTGCGCCTCCTTTCACTCATTGTTGCCCCGCGCGGTGAAGCGACCCCGGGTTGGGAGCCACCAGGATCTCTGGAGCGAGTCCTCTTTCGGGGGTTGTGGGGGCTCCCAGCAGCAGCAGCTCCCGGCGGGAGCTCCTGCAGGGTGCGCAAGGCTTGCAGACACTCGCCCGAAGCACGGGGAGCCCTCCGGAGGGCTCCCTGTGCTTCGGGCAACAGGCTGCCGCCCCAAGCCTCGCGCGCCCGACGGGAGCTCCTGCCGGGTGCGCAAGGCTTGCAGACACTCGCCCGAAGCACGGGGAGCCCTCCGGAGGGCTCCCTGTGCTTCGGGCGGCAGGCTGCCGCCCCAAGCCTCGCGCGCCTGACGGGAGCTCCTGCCAGGCGCGCAAGGCTTGCAGACACTCGCCCGAAGCACGGGGAGCCCTCCGGAGGGCTCCCTGTGCTTCGGGCAACAGGCTGCCGCCCCAAGCCTTGCGCGCCCGACGGGAGCTCCTGCCGGGCGCGCAAGGCTTGCAGACACTCGCCTGAAGCACGGGGAGCCCTCCGGAGGGCTCCCTGTGCTTCGGGCAACAGGCTGCCGCCCCAAGCCTCGCGCGCCTGGCGGGAGCTCCCACCAGGCGCGCAAGGCTTGCGGACACTCGCTGGGGCTGCAGGCTGCTGCCCGCAAGCCTTGTGAGCCTGTGGGAACTCCCGCCGGGCTTGCAAGGCTTGCGGATAGCTTCCTGAAGCCTGGAGAGCGAGAGGGGTCGGTGCGCACCGATGCCTCTCGCTCTCCAGGCTTCAGCGAAAGCCTGCATTCGCACCATAGGACGCACACAGCTTTCCCCTTCATTTTTGGAGGGGAAAAGTGCGTCCTATGGAGCGAAAAATACAGTATATAGCATGTCTTTGTTGCTGGCTGATTTGCTGCTATTGCTTTGCAATTTGCAGCTACTGTTTTGAAGGGGAGTGAAGAACACACACTCAAAAAAAGGTAACTTGTTAATATAACGTTTATTTCTATGAGGAGGAGTAATTCTGAGGGGTCAAACAAAAAATAATTAAAAAGTGTCAAAAAAGTTATTTTTATAATGACGAGGATAACATTGGGCTAAGAAACAATGTATGCAGTGTTATATTTGTTTTAAATGTCGCAATGGTTTTGCGGCTCCCAGTTGTTGTTTTTTCTTCGGAAACGGGTCCAAGTGGCTCTTTTTGTCTTAAAGGTTGCAGACCCCTGAGCTAGATCTACCTTCACTGTGATCTCCATTTAAAGGGTCGCAGCATTCTCCAACAGTTATTTGCTCCATCAGAACAGCAGAGAGTCTGGTTGCACTGCACCTTCTGAGTCAGAGGAGGGCAATGTGATGTCCATGGGGTAGAGAGGTACTGACTACATGGGCTTTTCTTGTGGACTAGGTGCTTCTAGGGCAGGCTGCTGCTGCTTTGAATTCCTGTCCTTATCCCCTGAAGAACAAGAGTCATAACAGATACCAGTATATATGGCACCATGATGAGCTGGGGTAGCCAAGAATAACCTGGAGAAACCAAGAAGACTGAGGAAGTACCAAAAAGTCAGTAACTAGATATTGGTTCTATTTTTATTTTTAGTTTCATGTTCTAATGGACTTGGGACCTCACAGTGCAGGGCAGGGCAGGGCAGGCAAATATAATAATAATAATAATAATAATAATAATAATAATAATAATAATAGGTTGTTTTGAGGAGACACTCACTGCTAATGTGACATAACAGCCTTCTTTTTGCAGTGGCCTTCCAAACAGTTGCCCATATTGCTTCAGTAGATGCTCACCATTACCATAAAAAAATCTACAGCACCATCATTAAGAAAAATGCACAGCATGAAATTAACAATAACATTTCATTCATAAAACCAGTGCAAAATCTGTAATAAATCATTAGATAGCTGAATGAATCAACATATCTGGAACACCCTACAAGGAAAGACTGGGTGAATTTCATGTGTCCCCTCACCTTCTCGCCTATGTTTCCCAAATTCCAACCTAGTTGCTACTAAATATTGCCTAAAGCAAAATTCAACCTGCATTTGGGAAATGCAGGTTACAGTGTAAAGTCTACTTGCAAGTAAGCTCCAATAAGTTCACTGACACTTAGACATCTGCATGAATTTTGAAGGAAACAAAAAGAATCCTGATTACAGTAGTACAATCTCTCTGGAGGGTTCTACACATTTATCAATTTATGTAGATAGCTAATCGGCAGTGTGTTGTTATATCTGCAAGGAGGAAACTAAAAGCACACCGGTTCTGTGAAGAAAGGAGGAAGAGAAAAGTGAAAAAAAATTCCCCTTCACCCAATAGGTCAATAACTGCTGAGAAGCAAGTGAGCTTTTTGACATTTCATCGAACACACTTTCATAGATAACTTGCATTTTACTTCTTCTAGCAAGTTTCTAGGGATCAGCAGAGAGGTTAGAGGGTTTCTCCTGCGGGTGCTGACTTTAAAACACAAACAAAAGGAAAGAACAAGGGCTTGGAGCACCTGTTTAAAGGAGAACTATCAGATTTTCTATGTCAGAAATAAGATGGACAGATCTATAGCTTGGGAAGCAAAGCATTAGGGGGGAGAGAAAGCATTCAACAAATGGAACTCTCTAACAGGGTATACTGTCTACCAAAGCTGAATGTCCCATCCACCAACCTCCATGGAAAATTGGCACTGCATCATGATTACATTGCTTGCAGATTTCCCAAAGGCATCTGGTTGGCCACCAAAACAGTGGAATGCAGAACTAGATTAGCCTTTGTTCTGGTCATTGAAGTCATTTTGCTTGTCCTGAACTTTAGGGTACACATAAGGTTACCAGATTTTCCCCCCAATGAATCCGGGGACACTTCATTGAAATGAGTTGGAATGATAGGATTTTGTCAGGGGACTGATTTGTAAATCTGAGGATTGTCCCTGGGAAACGGGGCTGTCTGGTAACCTTATAATAACATTGATTTACACACACACACACCAAAAACAACAACAACAACCTTCATAGTCTAGTTGTTTGATAGCATAAGTTCTTTATTGATGTGGGAAACCTTTTCCTGCCAAAGTGTCTCATTCCCTACTGAGGGCTACCTGCCAGTGCTGGGTGGGGCGAGAGGCAAAAGTGGGTGGAGCTACAAATGTAAACTTCACCTTTGAAAAGTATAAGTTTATAAACATGTTCTCACCCATGCATCCTGGCAACCAAAAGGCATTATGAGAGCGCCACCTTTGTTGTATACTCCCAAGAAAAAGCATATTTCTAATTGTGTTGCATTTATATACAGCAAAGGGAAGTCTATGGCAATTAGGTATATTTTAATTTAGTCAACTATGTAATAGGCTTATTATGAATATGGATTTTGAATTTGATGTTTGTATAAAATTTTTTGTTTTGGAATAAAGTTTTTTTAAAAAAAAGAAAAAGAAAAGTAAAAGCAGGGGCATACTTATTTGTAAAGCAACTGTGAAGCACTTGCATTAGGCAAAATATTCTAAGACAGTATCATTTCCCTGTGCTCTAATCAATATCTCAATAGGGAGTTGACTTTTAACATCAAGCGTGAAACAGTCTAAGGCTGGTCATACCCATCAACTATATGTTACTTTGTGGGACATTTAACATTTCCAGTGGAGGAGCTGAATCTTTAAAATTTGAAGGAAATGCAGTTATTATTTCTTTTCCTGGAGGGGGTGGGATGGATAGTTCAATGCCAAAGCTAATTTCTGTGACACATATCTGTATCCAAGTCTCAGTCCAAACCACTGAAATCGTGGTTTCATTTGCATCTAGGTTGAAAACATTTCAATTGGTTTTCATTTATCTATTTATTTTGGCATACAACCCTCTCTCACACACAAAAAGTTGCTGCCAAATTGCAATCTCTCGATCTCATTTGTTCCTTAAAAAGCAAGTTTTGATGCAAAATTCAAAAGCCAGAAGAATGATATATAATTAAAGAAGTACATCCTGAAAATTAGTATACTGGATAATGGAAATATGGTGACAGTCATAGAAATGAATGAGTTAGCAATTGTTTAATAGATGTATTGTTCAGAGAAAACTATAGCAGGGAGGTCCAACCTTGAGGTCTTTTGTGGCAGCCCTCAAAAACAAGTGAGGCACTCGGCTTTGGGAAGGAGGTGTGTGGGCTCTGAAACGCTCCTAGAGTCTTCTCACCTCGTTCCCAAAGCATACTTAGCAGTTTCCCAGCTTTGGTAAGAAGTTGGGAAGGCTCTTGGAGTCTGTCAGAGCCTTTACCTCCTCCTCAAAGCCCAGTGCTTCACTTAGCTGGCTTTGGGAAGGCAGTGTGAGGGCTGGGGGGGGGGATCACATTCTGGCTTCACTACTTACCTCCATGAGACAAGGCAGCCCATGGGTTCCGTATCAAAGAACTCTTGTGGGCCAACTGGTATAAAAAAATTGGGCTGCCCTGAGTTATAGAGAAGAATGGGCATATAGAAATTCAGAGAGTTTGCATCCTTCTTGGGATGGTGGTGAGGAATAGGAAACTTTCCTGTTTCCTTAGAGTGAAACTCTCAATTCTTTCTTTAGGGGAATGCAGTGTAGTTCCTGTGATGTTCCCCTTCTCACTCAAAAATAGATGGCCAAATGTAATTTTGTTGTGAAATGTAAATTGTTTTTGTTCATTTGCAGCGGTGAGCTGGGTATAGGAATCTGCTGGGAAGACTCGTGTGGTTTATTGCTTCTGTGAAACATCCTGAAAACTCAGTGTGCCTAATAAGCTTAGCTACATTACTCTGTGTTTGGTTGTTTATTCATTCATTCATTTCTATACCGCAAACCACATAAAAGTATATCTCTGTGGTGTACAGAATCTTTATATGATATGCAGCGTGTCTATGAGAATTGGGGAGATGATAACAGCTGAAAACATGTTAAAGTAGCTGGATTTCAGAATTATTGTTTTATTTTTCACAGATCAGATAGCTAAGACTACATCAAGGGAATAATAGACAATGGGAAGAATAAATCACTTCCTGTTGCATTTGGGAGGATGGATTTATATAAATAAAACCTTTTGAGATGAGCAGATATCAACTGCAAATCAAATGGATTGGGTTTGGTCATTTTTTAAAAAAAACAAAACAAAACCTGCATGACTGTAAAAAGATGTACACACAGGCAACCTATCAGCCAGCTATCTCTGGGGGTGGTGCCCTTAAGGTGTGAATTAGACTGGGATCTTGAACATTGTAGCTCATGCAGTCTATGCAGCTAATATCCAATGTTAGACATATTCAGCCTAGCCTATATCACTGCATGTTTGGCAGGTTTCCTCACAGCAGATACACCCTCAACCCATGAACAGTCTTGGGAAGGGTTCAGTGCTAAGCATGACAGTAGGGGCAGGTTGAGAGTGAGCTTGACTTTGCTTACTTTGGAACACCAAACTTGCTTTTTTAAGGTAACCAAATTATATGTCAAGAAATACTGCTAGGAAGGGCCAATGAGTGTCCTATATAGGACTGTAAGTCCCAGTTGTGGCATGAGACTGTAAAAAAAGAAGGGGGGGGGGGCAGACGGAGATGCAAGTGTGAAGAAAACACCAAATATACCGTATTTTTCTCTCTATAAGATGCACCAGACCACAAGACGCAACTAATTTTTGGAGGAGGAAAACAAGAAAAAAAATATTCTGGATCTCAGAAGCGCAGTGAAAGCAGCAATCTCTCTTGCAGTCCTGGCTTCTGGGATAGCTGCGCAGCTTGCATTCGCTCCATAAGATGCACACACATTTCCCCTTACGTTTTAGGAAGGAAAAAGTGAGTCTTATAGAGCAAAAAATACGGTATATTTTTTAGATGGAATAATAAAATTTATTCCAATGTTTTCTATAAATCATGAAATTGTTATTTTATGTGCCTTTGGAATTCCTCCCTTTTTCTATGCATCATTTTTCTCTCTTTTTGGTCCAAATGTTCTATTCAGAGGGAGAGGGTGATGGTACCTGTACAGAAATGCAGTTGTGGATCCAGGTGGTAGTTTAATAAGCTCTGTAAGGAGAACAAGATGTGCTAATAACAGAGAAGGTTAAGAAGGCAAGGCAAGAAGCCTCACACTTGAAAACTAACAAGTCACAAAGGAAGACAGACAGCAATATAACAGGGATACAAGGAAAGCTCATTTTACACACACACACACACACACACACACACACACACACACACACAATTTCATCCCTCCACCTCTCTCCTCCTTTTCTTCCCTGGGGGTCTTTGCCCTCATCTCTAACATTTGGCCAACTACAATGCCTGTAATGTCCACCATACTCATACTAGGCTTAATTTCGTTTCAAGGTAGAAATGGAAGTCAGAAAAAGGGAAGGAATCTCATTTTCTTTAGCCAAACTGTGTATCTCGTATTGTTTTTATCTTCTGTTTATACTACCGGTTTTATCCAAAAGAGTTTCACGGGAAAACATGAATGGAGGTTGCAAAGAATCCTCCAATTGATCCCATATAACAACTTCACACAGTGCCAGGGACATTTTTATACTGCTATCCTTCCTCTCCTGTCCTCCATAGATCTTCCCTTATTTTTAAATAAACTACATTTACATGGCAAGCCATGCTTTGCCCAACAAATCAGTCCTCCTTTTTCTTGTTTTAAAATTATAGAGTATGCTCTCTTCCCTTCTGATGGTATTCAAGTGCTTATTCCAAATTGAAAGCATATTAGTCCAATCACGACAGCATTATTGTATGTAGAAGGATGACCTTTTTAATATAATTTCACGGTGGGGAGGAAGGATTTACATCCTTCCGATTCTATAGAATGTGGCTTCTTCATTCTCATCCTTTCAATTCACTGTGGCATTTGAGCTTAATGCAAAAATGTCATTTGCACTACCAGGAGATCCAGCCACCCCAACTTCTTCAAACCATCAGGCTCCCCCCCCCCCTTCTCTCTCTCCCTTATTGTTCATTCAATTTAGCTTCCTTTGGCTCCCCTATTAAATATGCAGGATCTTCATTATGCAGCTGGGAGGCAAATAATGTAAGATTAACGCAAAGCCTTGCAAGGGTTTTTTGGTATTATTATTATTAATATTAATAGCACAAGCTTCACACGTATTTTTATGCTTTGCTAACCTGAATGTCAATAGAATGTGTAATTCAATTTCTCCCTTTTCTTCTTCGGATCAGTGATACTCAGCTTAGAGAACAGCATGGGTGGAGGGATTTTAAGACCAAATCCTGCCCAATTGCTGAGGCTAAGGCTACAATCCTAACCCCACTTCATGGAGACTAAGCCTGCTTAGATTGAATATGACTTACTTGTGAGTAGACATAATTAAGACTGCAGCAGTTTCAGCTTGCTCTAAGAAGACAAAAGTTCTGTGGCATCTTAGAAGGCAACTTTTTTGATGCAAGGATACCCCAAGTTTTAGTCTAAAGGGGTCAAGTTTTTGTATGTTCCCAAGTTTAGTTCCCCCTTCTCAAGGTAAAGAACTGAGCCCTTGGGGCAAAGGGAAGCAGACTCAGTTCTGTTCATGAGCATTCAAATGAGAGCATTTGAGTGCCCCTACAATTTTGATGTTGCTAACCCTATGACACTCTAATAATAATAATAATAATTTATTTATATCCCACCCATCTGGTTGGGCTTCCCCAGCTACTCTGGGCAGCTTCCAAAAAAATATTAAAATACTGTAATACATCAAACATTAAAAGCTTCCCTAAACAGGGCTGCCTTCAGATGACTTCTAAAAGTCTGGTAGTTGTTGTTCTCTTTGACATCTGGTGGGAGGGCGTTCTACAGGGAGGGTGCCACTGCCAAGAAGGCCCTCTGCCTGGTTCCCTGTAACTTGGCTTCTCACAGCGAGGGAACCACCAGAAGGCCCTTGGCACTGGACCTCAGTGTCTGGGCAGAACAATGGGGGTGGAAACGCTCCTTCAGGTATACTGGACCAAGGCCGTTTGGGGCTTTAAAGGTCAGCACTAAATAGCGACAGAGAGCTTGCTTAGCTGGGTCTCTTATTTCTGGGAAAGATGGCAGTGCTTTACGCAACCTCAAAATTATGTGAAGTCAAAAGATAAAGCTTTACTTCTTAGAGCCTACCCATTCCTTAAATTGTGAGAAGTTAAATGCCAATTTTGCAGGGCCGATTTTGTTTGAAGGCAAAAGTAATAAAGACATCAACAGTAGTGTCTTTGTAAAAAATCTGTGTCTCTACAAAGACAGATGCCAAGAAGGATTACTAGGATGAAGTAGGCATCACAAAGAGTGCTAGTCCCAAAGCAACAGCTGTCCAACCTTCCCAATGCAACTGGCTTTCCGGAACAAAAGCCTAAACTGTTTTTCAAGTCTCCTCTTTAGACACCAGCTCAGCTAGAACCAGACAAAATGAGCTTTGGTATATACACTTCTCAGCCAGCTCTGTCTTTATTTTTTATGGGATAGGGAAGGAGATGCAGTTCAGGAGAGTCCAAAATCAATGATCTTCTCTTCTAGGTTGTAGTATTTATTCCGCTTGGATTTTCCTATGTTGTGTGACCAAAGCTTCATAGAGGACATGGCTTTCTAATGATATTTTGCTTTTGTCTTGGTTTTTTCTCAGCCATTCTAACGTTTTCAACTTTATTATGACCGTTTATTAAATTTGTATAACCCCTTCATCTGAAGATCATGATAAAAAACAAAAAACAAGACAATAGCCCCCCTCCGACAAACACATTTAAAAGGCCGTAAAATGTTTGGTTGGCTCAAGGTTATAGAGAAAGGTTTTTGCCTGGTGCCGAAAAATATGTAATGAAGGTGCCAGATGAGCCTGCCTAGGGAGGACATTCCACAAGTGGGGAGCCACCTCAGATAAGGCCCACAGAAAGAAGGGGCTCAGATGATGACCACAGGGTCTGGGTCAGTTCATATGGCGAGAGGTGGTCCATGAGGTACCCATTTAAGGCTTTATAGGTCAAAACCAGCACTTTGAATTGGGCCCAGAAACTAATTGGCAGCTAGTCCAGTTGGGACAGGTTTGGAATAATATGCTCAAACCATCTTGCTCCGGTGAGCAGCTTTGCCTCTGAATTCTGCACCAGCTGCAGATTCCAAACCATCTTCAGAGGCAGCCCCATGTACTGTATATTGTGGTAGCTTTTTCCTCCTTCAATTTATCCAATCTTATTAAAAATCCCACAGTAGTCCCAAAGCTGATGGCTTTAGTGCCTAGCAATTCCCCCCAATCATTTCATATGAAGATCCAACAGGCCAAAAAACAGTTCTTTTTGCAACAGCTCCAGGATGATGGCTCCTAGGGCCAGGGGAGGTCATTATTTATGTATTTGAACTAATCTGAGCTACAGCTTTAAGATCATCTCAATAAAGAACAAAATCAAATCTCATTTTACAAGCATCTCATACCCTTTCCTCTACACACACACACACACACACACACACACCAGCCTTCCTGGAAAAGAAGAAGACAATTGTAACTTTAGTTTTCATGTTGTTACCCTGGATGTTTGATAGAAAGTCAGGGTGTTTGATAGGAATCTGACTAGAAAACAATACTGACGGGAAGATAACAAGAAAACCCATTTATCAGTTTGACAGGCACTGGATTTTATATGAGTATAAATTCTTTGTGATGGAGTAGGGTTGTCTTCTA
Organism: Podarcis gaigeae; assembly: GCF_964106915.1. Lineage (NCBI taxonomy): Eukaryota > Metazoa > Chordata > Lepidosauria > Squamata > Lacertidae > Podarcis > Podarcis gaigeae. Next base: position 89,068,491 of record NC_139678.1, on the reverse strand, counting down.
TTTACCTTAACCTCATATAACCAATGTTTAGGCTGAACTGAAGTCCCCGTTTCAGAGTAATCATGTTATACTCAAGTCAAATCGTTCTTAATGAACTCAAGGAAGGATAAGCCCCAGGATTTATTAATGTGATCTTGTCATCAAACATCAAGCAGCTCCATGACTACAGCTATTTCGCTATCAGTAAATACTCAGTGATGGGTGCTTCATGGCTGTTTATTAGCACCTAATACATTCTGGGTTATTCTGTGATTTACAAGTTTTGACATGAGGTGCTTCCAGTAAGGCAAAAACACAAGAGCCATTCATCTGATTTGCAAGTTTGCAAAGACAAAATATGTGCAAATAATGATCTTGCTTTTCTGGATTGGAAAATGTTGATTTTTAAAAATATTTCCCCAAAAATACAAATATGCACAGTTATTAATAATAATAATAATAATAATAATAATAATAATAATAAAAAATGCCACCCATCTGACTGGGTTGCCCCAGACACTCTGGGCTGCTCCCAACAGAATATTAAAAACACAATAAATCTTCAAACATTAAAAACTTCCCTATACAAGACTTGTGAAGCTGAGGCTCCAGTACTTTGGCCACCTCATGAGAAGAGAAGACTCCCTGAGAAGACCCTGATGTTGGGAAAGATGGAGGGCACAAGGAGAAGGGGGCGACAGAGGACGAGATGGTTGGATAGTGTCTTCGAGGCTACAAACATGAGTCTGACCAAACTGCGGGAAGCAGTGGAGGACAGAAGTGCCTGGCGTTCTCTGGTCCATGGGGTCATGAAGAGTCGGACACGACTAAACGACTAAACAACAAACAACAACATACAAGACTTCCATAACAAATGATGCCACTCCTGAACTTACATATTCTATATAATAAGTGTACACAAAAGACATGTTGACCACACCCAGTGGTCCAAAAAGTGGTGCTAGAACTCAAGATTGTCTGTGAGTCTTGTTCAGACCTTCCAGATGTGTGTATATTAACTTTGCTAACAGCTCACAGGGAAGGTTCTTCTCCTGTAGGCAGGATGCCATGCATGTTCGATTGCAAGTGATTCGATTGCAAAATCCATTTCAGATTCCACAATCTACACTGGTGATTCGAGTGAAGAGGTTCTGCCAAAAAAATGGAAGTTTGACCATTTGACCATTGTAAATCAAATATGAATCCTAGCCAATGTTGGGTTTTGATGTTAATGTCAGATGCAAACAAAGAAACAAACAAATATTTGTCAATGAAATATTGGGCAGGATTGAGTTATTTTGTTGAGCTTTCCCCTCCTCTCCTCCCCTTAAAACTTTGCTAGGGAACCCCCAGAACTGGTTTAGGAGAGCCCAGGAAAAGAAGTGGGGGAGTCCTGTTGAACAAGTGGACCTCATTCTGCTCACACATGCCCCACTCAATGACACATTGGATTACACCCATTGCCCTTTATTACACATTAGTTAACTTACTTCTATAATTATTGTTCCTCTTTTTCTTCTCTTTTTAAAATCTTTTTCATTGAGTTTGACCTTGCAAATTTAAATTCAAACAATAATCATCATCATCATTTAGGATTCCCTGAATCCTTTGACTCCCCTCCACCCTTCCATGGTTACCATTTTCAATCTTTTTCCCACTGCTTCACTTATTTTCTCTATTTTTCTTATATAATCCAATTTTACCTTAGTTTTTAGTACATTACAAACATTACTCGAATGCTGCCAAAGTTTTCAGTTGTTTACAGTGTTCCGTTAAGTACAATGTAAATTTTCCCCATTCCTTCTTAAAGTGCCTCTCTTAATGGTTTCTGATTTTCCCAGTCAATTTTGCCATTTCGAAATAATCCATCATCTTCATCAGACAGTCGACTCTGGTTGGGACTTTATCTTCTTTCCCTCTCTGGACCAGTAGTATCTGTGCTGCTGTCATTGCATACATAAATAATCGTCTCTGCTCCTTTTGTATCTCTTGTCGCTCAGATTTTGACCTAGATCAGGCTTCCTCAACCTCAGCCCTCCAGATGTTTTGGGCCTACAACTCCCATGATCCCTAGCTAGCAGGACCAGTGGTCAGGGATCATGGGAATTGTAGTCTCAAAACATCTGGAGGGCCGACGTTGAGGAAGCCTGACCTAGATCTTCCCAGTCCAATTCTAGACGAGACTAACGCCCCCCCTCTCCATTTCAGTGGGGTCTTTTTTTTGGGAGATGCTGCAAAGAAAGAGGCATTGTTGCCCATTGAGTGGGTATAGGAAGCACTGTCATCCCTTTCCTTTTGTTTTCATCATCATTGGGGAAAGATGTAGCTATGTTGACAGAATGTGTGTGTGCGCACGTGTGTGCGGGGGGGGGGTTAAGCAAGCGGAGAGTCACAAACATTTTCTCACACAAGCTCCACTCCACCTCCCACTTTCAAGCAGCACATTTTTGGGGGGTGAAAATCCATTGTAGTCTTATGCCCCTCATTTTCACCATTGCACCACATAGGCCAAAGAACCCTCAGATGCTATCTAGCCCTAAGGTAACAGTTAACTTTCTGGCTTTGTCTCTTCTTCTGATCTCAAAACCCAACTATATCTATATGGCACATTGAGGCTTCTTCATTCTCTCTGCTCCAGTTTTACATGCTCCTCTTCCTTTTGCTTGCATAAGACATATAATTAGCCCAAACAAAGCAAGAGATTTGAGTGTTTGTGCTGCAAAAACTGAAGTGTGCCACATCAAGTGGGATATGACAAGGGCAGCGTGCATACAAATTAAATTTCACAGTCATGATTGCCCTTTTGGAATATGAACTTAGCACATATATACACACACAAGCACACAAAGACACCACTGAGATTTGATTGAATATATCTGTATCTATATGGAGAGAGAGAGAGACTGTGCACCATCAAAAAAGCAGCATGAGCAGAGATTCCCCATTCCAAACTTGATCGGTTTCACATAGTGAGGCAGTGCCATGCATATTAATAGTTATAATGAAACCTATCCTAAATAATTCACACATAGCATAAACAGCTTTGTAAATGTGATGCATTTAATTTTTTCTGGCAAGAACACATTGATCTGATCTGAAGCAATTAGAGCTAAATTGTGCCTTTGTGCCACATTTTTCTCGATATGAATAATCTTTCCTTACAATCCAAATAATGGGTTGAAGAGGAAGAGAACTTACTTTGAAAAAATCAGCTACTCATCCGGGGGGGGGGGGGGAGTTCATATCCACCTAAAGAAGGTTTTGGAGATGAAACAGCTTCAGTGGTTTATTATACGTTCTGTGTGGGTGCAAATAGAACTTGAGAGATAACAGTACCAATTTTAATAATCTCTCAATATAATGGCAGAATGTGATCCAGCCAACTCACCCTCATTAGCATAGGGGCATGATTCTGGCCCCATAATTATGTGGCCTGTAGCCTTCTAATTATCAAGGGTGTAATGGACACAGAAGGGTATCTGTTAAATAGATTTAATATTAAAGCAAGGACAGACTTCACAAGAACATAAATGTGCCATCTCTAAAAGCAATTCCCCTAGAAGGAAAGGTCACTATGTTTGGGTTTAGAAAATGGTAGTGCTAGAGGTTTCTAAAATCATGCATGGTGAGGTGAGACTGGAGAATTTAGGAGGGTTTTCTCCCTCTTTCATAATACAATAAACCAAGGCAGAAAACAAGTGGTGGGAGTTCAGGGCAGATAAAAAGAAAGGTTTCTTCACACAGTATGTTGACAACTATGGTATTCACTGCCACTGGATATGTTGATGGCCACTAACCTGGATGGATTTAAAAAGGAATTAGGCAAAGACATGAAGAATAAAGCTATCAATTGGTATATACTTAGTATATATTTTCCCTGGAGAATAACCATCCCAGCAGCAGAAGGGGGGGTATTATACTCTTTTCCTTGCTGTTGGACTTCCTTTTTTTAAAAAAAAATTAATTTTTATTAACTGGCCAATCACATCAAATTAAATCACATCGCATAAATTCCAAATTACAAAGCCAAATTTTTAAATTTTGTTGGGGGAACCCATACTTCAAGATCCAAAGGGGGATTCAGATCATCTTCTTATTACTGCGTTAATGTCCAAATCAGTCCCAATCAGTCCAAATAAAGTTCATAATTCTATCCAGTCTTATCTTGGTGTTTCCACATCATATCTTATTCATATAATTTCTCTTTTTCCTTTACGATCTCTTCTGTTAGTCTCCTTAAGCCGCTAACAAGTATAATAATCCTGTGTGGATTTCCCGTTCCTCCACTAAGTCCAGATGGTTTCCATATATCTCCTTTGTAGATAACATCACTCTTTCCATCGTAAATTTTGGCATTTTTCGCTCTTAAGTCCCACCAAGGAGTTGATCGACGATATGTAAACAACTCTATTTCTCTCTTTCTCCTCCCAGACCCAAGAGCTCCAACAATGCCTCCCAAAATGGCGACGGCATTTTTAACTGCGTCATTCCCAAAACTCTTAGCTTTCCAGCTTCATCTTGAAACATTGCTTTGGATCGAAAGTTTATCTCCACACAGCCTTAAACCCACAGCTTAAGTCCTTAATTTCTGACTCATTAGGGGAGGGGATTATTGTTAAATCACATAGAAAAAAGGGAAGGCAGGTTTTTTCCCCCTCCCCCCTCAGTCATTTAATGGTACCGTATCTTGAGGTATCTTCTCATATTTTATTCTTGTCTTGTTATCAGAGATCTCTTCTGTCAGCAGTCTTTACTCCCCTTTTACCTTGAAGCATGTGCAATTAATCTCGTCCAAATTGTTTCTTTTGAAGATCGTTGCAACCAGCGGCGCGAATCAGGGACGGCGTCAAGGTGTGCCGGAATCCCACAGGAGGGCTTTGTGCCTAGTGCCCCCACCCCCACAAATTCGGGGGTGGTATAGGGCACAGCAGGCAAGGGCCGTCCCCCCATAATCCTGGGGGGGGGGTTAAGGAGGTCAATTACCCCTATCATAGCCTCCAAATTACCTCCTGTGGGTCGGAGAGATGTTATTGTCAGCCATCTTCTGATGCGCCACCTAGTGGCCCCCTCCTTGCTGTTGGACTTCCAATAGGAATCTGGTTGGAAAATGGGATGCTGGATTAGATAGGCCTTTGGTATGCTCTAGCAGAATTCTTACTGACAGATCACAAAAGGAATGTATTTCAGCTTTTTGTGAACGCTGGTCCTCTCAACAGGCCACCATTTTCCCCAGAAATATCATGAGAAGAACACTATGTGATGACATACTGTAGTGTTATTCCTAGGCAAAAATAGGTGGCCTGCAGTAGCAAGGTGTCAGGGGGACTACCACAGTGAGTACTTCCTTCACTCACAATTCACCCCACTCTCCAAAAGAGGGGAGACTGTTTCACCCACTTCTTTGCCAATGACAAAAACAAATTCAAGCTGTGAAGGTCTTTTGTTTGTAAGGACAGGGGTGGCTGTTTGACTTGTCCTGATTATAGTTTTAAATAAGAAAATAAGACCAACTATAGGACCAAATATGGAGACTGGAAGTGGGGGGACATGCTAGGGCTGGCATACTCCTCCCCATCTGGGATTATGTCAGGAAACAGGAGGGCATCAGATCCTAAACCTTCCCTGATACATTCCCAGACCAGTCTCTTTTAACCTTCTCCACCAACAGAGCACCAGCAATGTAGGGACAAATTTGGTGGTACTTTACCAAGTGGCTGGAAGCAGGCATTGAGGGTGGGCCTCCCTCTCTTCTAGCAGAAAGGAAGACCCACAAAGTCCTATAGTCCCTTGCATGCTTCCCCAGAGACCAGGGACTGCACTTTTAGTGTTAACTGTAACCAAGAGAGGACCTTTGATGTCTCCAACATCTGAAATTGCACCTCTAATGGATACAAGTGCCACCCTACAAATAACATCACCCTAAAGTGACAGTAGAGTTACGTATTGTAGGTCTTTCCTACACCACCCTCCCATCAATTCTTCCTCAGCATTGAACGCAAGTCAAAGTGTGTATCAGAAAGAAAGAAAATCACATCAGTTCAAGAAGAGAAATTGGCAAAGCAAAAGAGAAGCCTGATACATATCAAGAGAATTTAGTCCAGGCTGATTACAGTCTTCCTTTGAGTCCCCCTGACCCTGGAATGTTTTTTGAAGAACGGCCCAATTTCAGCTTCATTCACCTGCTACCCAAAGTGTACAACATAAAATTCCAAGCACAGCAGCACAAACGGAAATTCCATCCTGGTATAGAACAACAGTAAATAACCTCAAGAGATCAATATTATTTTTTGGGCAGGATGATGGATGAGTCAATGAAATAATTTGGGAAGAGCCATATTGATGCATGTCTGGCTGCCAATAGTTTCATTTAATTCCTGTGTAATTTGAAGGGATTTGATTGTGATCGATATACTGCAGTCTATTATATAAAACACACACACAGACACACACAGAGAGAGATTATTGTAAAAAGAGATTAAATCCTAGTGATGTATGGGAGCATTTCACCCATACCCGCCGGTGCCTTCAATCCAAGTGCTGACCTACCATTTTCAATCAACATTTCCAATTGGATTATAGAGGCCTGTACATAATAAGTTGTCTAAATTGCTCAGTGCTGGATATACTAAAGCAGGGAGTCACCGCCTCCATCATTGTGGGCCCATAACTCAACTGTACAGCAACATGCCCTCCAAGTGTCCCATTTTAAGCGGGACATCCTGGATTGACAGAAGCCACCTGGCATCTGATCCCAATCCTGGATATACCATTTTGGCTCCTGTGCTCTGGCCTTGCCAGAGCGTGGGACCAAAAGATGCACTTTGTTGTTGTTGTTCTGCACTGTGGCATGAGTCAGTTGCCTCACACCAGAGCGTGGGACCAAAAAATGGAGGGAAAACTTACCTTTGACCCGTGTGATGCCACATTTCTTTTTCCTTCCATTGCGGTGCTTCCAGAAGCTGGCTTCCAGAAGTATGTCTGAGGAACTGGCAGGAGAGGAGGAGGAAACTATGCTGGTCGGCTCAGCATCTCCCAAGACTGTGGAGGAGGAGGCCAGCAGGCAAAGGTAGGAAGGGGAGCGGACAAGTGGGCAGGTGAAGAAGGGGGTGGCGGCAGAGAGGGGGCAAGTGGACGAGTGCTGGCATTGGCAGGATGATTGGGGGTGTGTGCCCTGATTTGCCCTCCCAAAATGTCGGTGCGTGTTGAGCAGGTGCTTAAATCCCCCGCATCTCCAGTTAACAGGATATACATGTAGTATAGCAGGGTTGGGGAACCTGTGGCCATCCAGATGCTGCTAGACTACTCCCAATACCCTTATCACCTCTGAACAAGCTGGCTGGGACCGATGGGAAGTCATTCTCCATCGCTCATAAACATGTTGCAGGAAACCACAGGAGTAGAGAGCGCTCTAGTGCTTAATTCCTGCTTGTGGGTTTCTCACGGGTAACTGTTTGGCCACTGTGAGAACAGAATGCTGGACTAGATGGGCCATAAGCTGGATCCATCAGGCTCTTCTTATATGCAGGGGCTTAGGAAGGGGGGCAGAGGGGGAGGCACGCCCCGGGTGCCACTCTGGGAGGGGTGACAAGATGGTCCCTGCCTCCCTCCAGCTGTAGAGTGGCTGAGAGTGCCCACAGTCCATATGGGCACTGCTCACGTGGCGGCCATACGGGCTGCCACTCACGCGCACCGTCTATATGGGTTGCCTCTCGCACGGCGACCGTACAGGCTGCTGCATATGCGCAGTCTGTATGGGATGCCACTTGTGTGGCAGCCTGTACAGTTGCCATGCAAGTCTGTATGGGCTGTACTGCCCTGGGTGTCGGAAAGGGTTCCTCTGCCACTGCTTATATGCTTTGGTTCTAAGCTAGATGGACCAATGGTCAGTCCTTTCTGCCACATCCCACATCAATCCTGCTTTGCATTTCAGATTTTGACAGACATTTTGCATACATCTTTGTAGATTTGAGGGCTAGATTTTGCCTTTGTGTACACTGAATGACCTTCATGTATTAACTGTGCCAGGGCTTTTTTTCAGCCAGAACTCACCAGAACTCAGTTCTGGCACCTCTCAGGTGGGTACCAGTGTCATTATAAGAGAATAAGGGAAGTGTTCATGGTGAGCTCCAGCACCTCTTTTTCTAGGAAAATAGCACTGGACAGTGCAATCCTCTAAATATTTATTCAGAAGCAAGCCATACTGAGTTCAACAGGGCTTTATTCCAAGTAAGTGAGTATAGATTGCAGCCTTAATTAATTCTGTGCATGCTAACTTCAAATATGCAAAGATAATATGCTATTGAGGGGAGGTGGGGAGCCAAGAGGATTTAATTTTCTGGCAAATGAATGAACCTAATACCTGCATTTAAAATATGCACTCAAAGAAAAAGGCACACTGTGGTACTCTATTAGCTTGTAAGAGATAAAGTTTTGGGGTAAACATGTATATCTGCAGATAATGTCTTTAAAAGCAAAATTCTCTTACCATTCTTTTTCACTGTTATTTTAGCACATGAATCTAAGTGATAACATGCACGAAAATGGGTAGGAATCCTTCTTGGAAATTAAAAGAAAACTCAGGCTTTGAAACACAACTTTCAGACATACTGTAGAGAAGAGGCACTGAATATCCCCTCCCCTCTCAGGTTGTTATTATCCACAGTATAAGCAATCAAAGGAGGTTTCAATTTACGTTAAATATCAGCAGCCTTATAAAGGAGTTGCAGTGTGTGGGAAAGCTTTTTCAATAATTAGTGGGAGGAAGACACACTGTCAAAAAACTAAAAACTGCATACTGCTAGAAAACTAATTCATAAGCAGAATCTCAGGAAAAGTGTGATATGCAACAGTACCTAATATTAGATATTGTCAAAATCAAAAGAACTTCACATGCCCTTAAGGCTTCACTACGAACCTGGATTTTTTTAGATGAATACAGCTGGGATTGGGGCAAAATCCATCAGGCTTGCTCCATTAAAATAGTAAAATAGGACTGGAATAACTTTATTGTTCTGGAATGAATGTCCAACGGATTTTGAATCATGAGGTATCAAGGGAAATGTAATTGTCAGGTCATTGAGACCCCAGATGTCATGAGTTTTGTGGAAGCATAGAAGGCTTGCTTGCATGACATAGTTTATATGGGCTGGATTTGGACCTCTATGTCCATCTGTTCATTCCTTGAAAAGGCTTCATGCATCATAAAGGCCACAGCCAATGTAGAATATATGTTAACATATAGACAGGTTTAGTAAGTCCTGTAAGCAATGAGGTGAGAGGACATTTGAGAAAAGACCAACAAGTTCCAGTAGGCCACTGTGGGGATCTTTCTGCCAAAGTTCAAGCTATGGACGGGAAAAGTGTCCAAGAACAGCCTGGAATTTCTGCAACGGTGATACAAGAGGAAACAATTGCAGTGGGCTACAATGCAATGGGGGGACGCAGGTGGCGCTGTGGGTTAAAGCCTCAGCGCCTAGGACTTGCCGATCGAAAGGTTGGCGGTTCGAATCCGTGCGGCGGGGTGCGCTCCCGCTGCTCGGTCCCAGCGCCTGCCAACCTAGCAGTTCGAAAGCACCTCCGGGTGCAAGTAGATAAATAGGGACCGCTTACCAGCAGGAAGGTAAACGGCGTTTCCGTGTGTGGCTCTGGCTCGCCAGAGCAGCGATGTCACGCTGGCCACGTGACCCGGAAGTGTCTCCGGACAGCACTGGCCCCTGGCCTCTTGAGTGAGATGGGCGCACAACCCCAGAGTCTGTCAAGACTGGCCCGTACGGGCAGGGGTACCTTTACCTTTACCTTTTACAATGCAATGGTGGTTGTGGTTCCCAGGAATGTAGGCACAGGTAAAGGGCTTAGCTGGATTTCACAACCACAAGAAAGGGTCACATTTCATTGTAGCAGCCTTTGGTGTGGCACCACAGCCAGCTCTTTGGATAATGGGTGCCACTTGCCACTAGCCCATTTGACTACTGTGGAGATGGGGAATTAGTTGGCACAAATAATCTCCCTGTGGAACCCCATGTCCCCTGCTGGCACAACAGGACAAGGGGCTGCAGTTCTGGTTGCCAAATGCTCATTTTAATGATATAACTTCATTAATGATATAACTTCATTAATGCATGGATAGGTTGGATATAGGTGCAGCAGGCCACCCAAAATAGGCTGCATATTTGGAAACAATTGCACCTGTTCCCAGTTGTGTTTTTGGACCTGGTTCAAAGCATTGAATAACCTTTAAAACCCTACAAAGTCTAGGTCTACACTACCTGAAAGGCTACCTTCTCCTATGCAAACCTATCTATATTTTGCACTATTCTCCAGATGTTCTGCTTAAGGTTTCTCCAGTAGCTGTAACCCAAGTAGTGGACAATTACCTGGACTGGGCATTCATGATGGTCGTACTGAGGTTTCGGAATTCCCTCATGTGAGGCTCAGTCTGTCCCACTCCCAACTGGAATTTAGGCATCTGGTGAAAGCAGCTGTGTTTAAAAGGTGTCTCCCCTTTTTTAAAAAAAACTTTCTCTTGTACCTGTTAATATTCATTAAACTGGCTTCTGTACTTCTCTGATATGCATGGATTCTATTTGGAATATATTTCTGCTGCTGACTTTGGGCTCTTCTTCTTTAAATGTTATGTCTTTTTAAATGATTTTTACACTGTGAGCCATCTTGTAGGCCTCTTTACCAAATGCTGTTTTTTTTTAATATACAAAACAGCACACATAGAACTAATAAACAAACGTGGTCTGATATTTTTTCATAGAATAGTGGAGTTGGAAGGGACCCTAAGGGACATCTAGTCCAACCCTCTGCAATGCAGGGATCCTGCCCACAGCAGTCTCTGGGTGGGCTCAAACCACCAGCCTTCTAGCTACTTGTGCACTTTCAGTTCTCCCTCCCACACCCCCTTTCTGAAATGCATGTTTTAAAAGATTATGTGTTTATGTGTTTCAGTGATGTTTATCATGTGGATTTTAACATGAATGCAAATTAACGCGCAAATGGGATACAATGAGATGGAATGACTGTATCTCAGTAATAGAGCACCTCTTTTGTATGCAGAGAGTCCTGGGTTCAGTCCCCAGCATCTTCAGGCAGGCCTGAGAAAGTTCTCTACCTGAAATCTTGGAGAGCTGCTGCCAGTTTCCGTAGGTGGGACTGTGGTCTGACTCAGTATGAGGCAGCCTCCAAAACTCCAGATGTGAAACACTGGCAGACCACAAATAGAACTATTTTGAATAAGGTGACAAGAGTCCTGAGGTGATAGAATAGACTGCATTGCTTCAGTTCAGGAATTGTGATTCTGAATGCTCCCATGTGCACACACAAAACCACAACACCCCTTTAAATAGAAAACTAGCATGGACGGCATCCTCCCAGCTCCACCTGTTTATTTTTGGTAGATGTGTTGCATGATGGGGGTGTTTTTAAAAAAGGGATCCTCACCTGCAGTCTGAAATGGTTCAGCCCATTCTACCTGCTCCAGATTCTAGCATCCCATTCTATTGCAAACCAGGCCTGCTAGTTACAGAATGGAGATTTTCAAGCACAACCTGTCTGAAAATACATTTTGCCATCAGACTCACAGGCAGACATATTATGATAAGAGAAAAGCGGGTCTCATTTTTTTTATCATGGCCGGAGGCACTTGAAGGTTCCTTACATCTCTGTTGGTCATTTGACACTGCCAAAATGAGAGAGAGAGAGAGAGAGAGAGAGAGAGAGAGAGAGAGAGAGAGGAGAGGAGGAGGAGGAATAATTTATCCAAGTCTCCTTTAAATCATTATTTGTGTGCACTTTTATTCCAGTAAACACTATGGGGAAGGAGGATCCGGTACAATAGGAGATGTATTTGCATAAAGGAAGCCTAAAACACCTTCATTTTTCTTTCAGATCTTTTGTGGGTTTCAAAATGGAGAGATAAAGCCCAATTGAAAAAGCATTTCTGTGTGAGTTACTGTAATTGCCAGTGAAATGCAAGAGGCACATGTGTTAGGCAAGGAAGAAAGGGAGGCAAAGGAAGGTGTGGGAAGCATTTATGACTTGCTACTCAGGTGTCTTCCAGGCAAAGCAAAGCAAAATAAATTATTCATTCTGAAAGGCCCTGTAGCTTGGGTGATCTGTATCAATGGCAATCAATTCTTCTGCTTTGGAAAATGCCAAATCTAATCCTGTGATGCAGGCTGTAATACTAATTATAGAATACTTCCCCCCAAATTGCAGAGTGGAGCTCAATTTCCCCCTGCCCCCCACCCCCTCCAGCATAGGGTGTTCCTCATGTGCTATATCAATGAAAAAAATAATTTCTAATCCATTTGGATTACTGCTTTATGATTTGTGAGCAATACCTGTTCTTCATTGATCAGCTGCCAGCTTTTTGAAAATCCTGCAGAGGAAAGTTTAGAGCTCAGTCCTGCTCCTTTGACACAAGGAGTATAGAGTGATGAGCAGCTTCTCATAGAACTGATCATGCAGATGGAGAATCCCTTTGTGAGAAGGATGATCTGGGGAATTCAATAAGCTACCCTATAGATTGGAGGTCCCAGCAGGATTGGGTGGTGGTGATGTATGCTGGATTCTAAGAGGAGCATCTTATCTGCTCATTTAACAAAGAATGAAATAAAGAGACCCTAGGTAGAACTTCCATCACTTTGTCTGGAGGCAAGGTGGCATTTACAGTCAATACATAGGAATAATGGTGACTTCAGTTAGCTGGACATTTCCTCCCAAGTGTTGGAGTATGGGCACTCCTTCTCCCTACTAGGGCTGCCTTGGGCCTAGCTGGGACCCAGTTACTTCTATGGATCTTGCTACCTTACCTGCTACATAATGGTGTGGATGGGTGTTCATTACTTGCCACCTCTATGGCCTGGCTGTGATCTCCTCTCCTCACCACCCCTCACCTTGAATGAGGAAGGGGGAAGCTGGCTCTACTGCCCCACAGAATTGAGGATGGAAGCTGATGCCACCACCATTAGAAGTGTCTCCAATGGTCCAGTAAGGGGCAGTGATGAGACCAGGTATTCTAGGATGCAGAGCCTGAAGGCATCAGTCTGCATACCTGACCCCTGGAAGTCCTTTGAAAAAGAGAGTTTTGTGCTCCATGTAATATTTCTGTTGCTTACTCTGACACTAATCATAAGGATCCTATCAGCAGATCAATAAATAAAACTTTCCAGTTTAATATAGAAATTTCCATACATATTAGATGTTCTTTTCCTCCTTTCATGTACTAAGTACAGGAGTCATGATTTGACTTTTTATTACCATATTCTGTCTAAATTTTCTATGTATATTTATATCCTGCAGTCCTGGGGAAGAGAGACATAGGATCCTGAACCTTACAGGGATTTTTTTTCTTTTTTTATGCCAGTTGTATATGCCATAAATTACAAAGCTTCTGTGGAGGTTTGACTGTGAAGGGTAGCAACTTTCAGAAGCAAACTTCAAAATAATCAAACAACCTAAAAAATGTCTGGGCCTTTAAAGTATAAAACGTGCCACATTCTGTTGTTGTTCTCTTCTTGAAAGAAAAACAGAGTCAAGGTTATCGGATCAGGCAAGCTTCTAAAAAATGGTTTCAGATGACAGAGAGGATATTATTCAAGCACTGGATTCCTGAGTGAGCCAAATGTTTGGAAAGAGCACACAGTACAATTCCCAGAAGCCACTACTTTGTACTCCAGCTTAGAAACCCTGTGGCTCTCCATATTTTGTTGGGAATCCAACTCCCATTAGCCCCAGCCAGCATGGCCAATGGTCAGAGATCATGGGAGTTGTAGTCCGGTAACACCTGGAGGGCTGCAGGGTTCCCAGCACTGGAGTACTTCAACTGCCCCTCTTTACCAGGGGTAGTTCCATTTACTGGTGCCATCGTGTCCTGATTTTAAGCTTCCCAGAGGTTGGCCGTTGTGTGGGAAATAGGATGCTGACCTAGATGGTCTGATCCCACAGAGCTCCTCTGATGTCCTTGTTAGCCATAATACTTTGGAATGGTACAGAAGCAGTCTACCTGAAACTAGGGTCAAACAACAAATGAGAGAGAGCAAGGAAGCGTTTTTTTTCTGGTACCTGTCCCTGCCAAATCACTGTTTCTAATTTGCTTTCCACACACATGTACACAATTAACCACTGATCCAGAGCCAGTTCAAATATCCAAAGGGACATGTGACAAGCTGTTCATGAATCAGACAGCACCCATTTCACATTGTATGTAGGAGGATGAATGTTTGGAAGTTCCCCTAAAATCTCTCTATGCATGGAAAGATTTCTTTCTGACTTGTTAGCTTTCTCACTATAGGGATATTTTGTTATGGGATATGTTCAGACAAGCAACCCCCTCAAAAACAGTGGTACCTCCGGTTGTGGACGGGATCTGTTCCAGATCTCCGGTTGGATCCCAAGGTTTCCGCAACCAAAGGGACTGCTTCTGCACACGCACACGTGGTGGTAGAGTGCATGCACGTGCGCAGGACAAAAACCCAGAAATATACTTCCGGGTTTGCAGCTTCATAGGCGCTGACTCCATGGGGCCTGAGGGGGCCCGAGCCCCCTCAAAAATTCGTTTGGGGGGGCTCCGCCCCCCAATAATTTAAGAAAATTATTACCGTATTTTTCCGGCATTCTGCCTCAGGGTCTTACTGCCCACCCTGCTCTGTTTCCTTGCTGTGTTTGCTCAAACGGAACAAAGAGCAGGGAAAGCCCCTCCCCTCCAGGCAGAGGGAAAGCAGAGTGTGTCTCTGTGCTCCGTGCAGGAGGAAGCGAGAGAGAGAGCGCGCGAGCTGGCTGACTTGGGTGGGTAGGTGAGGGAAAACTTTTGCCTTCCTTTCCTCCCTCCTCCTGTTATACCCCTCTCCTGCATTCTTAGCCAGCTGCTTCTCTGCACACCCCTCTCCTGCTCCGTGTCCCTTCTGTGTTTTTCCTTCCCTCCCCACTTAAAATGTGGTTAAAAAGCATGGATCCTCAGGATCTTTGCATTGGGTCAGCCCAAATTCACCATCAGATCACATAGCGTGTCCATGGCTACAGCCTGCCCCCCCAAAATCACGCACCCACTGTTCCCTGGGGCTGCAATGGTGCAAAAACGTGGTTACAAAACATGGATCCACATGGATCCTCAGGATCTTTGCATTGGGTCAGCCCAAATTCACCATCAGAGCACATAGCATGTCCATGGCTACAGCCTGCCCCCCCAAAATCACGCACCCACTGTTGCCTGGGGCTGCAGTGGTGCAAAAACGTGGTTACAAAACATGGATCCACATGGATCCTCAGGATCTTTGCATTGGGTCAGCCCAAATTCACCATCAGAGCACATAGCATGTCCATGGCTACAGCCTGCCCCCCCAAAATCACGCACCCACTGTTGCCTGGGGCTGCAATGGTGCAAAAACGTGGTTACAAAACATGGATCCACATGGATCCTCAGGATTTTTGCATTGGGTCATCCCAAATTCACCATCAGATCACATGTCTGTGGCCACAGCATGAAGCACAAAAATGATACATCCACTGTTTCATTCAGAATGTTTTTTTCCCTTGTTTTCCTCCTCTAAAAACGATGTGCGTGTTATGGTCAGGTGCGTGTTATAGAGCGAAAAATACGGTAGTTATATTATGCTTTGTAAAATCACAAAATTATGTTGGTATTTTTTATTTTCCTTGTTTGATGATAGTTACCTTTTAAAATACATTCAGTAATGAGTTAAAACAAATATTTATTACGGTAGTAAAAGAGGCGGCGCGAGTAGTTTTGCTCGGTGCGTGCGACTGGCCCAGCCCCTCTTTCCTTTTCCTCTCTTCTGCTCTCCCACCGGGCGCCTGAGGGAGAGTTACTTAGCGGTTCTGAGGAGCCGCTGTTGTTTCGGCAGGGGAAAAACCGCCGCCCGCGAACCGCCGAGCTCCCTCTCTCTTTCCAGCCTCTCTCTCTCTCTCTCTCTCTCTCGCGCGCGCTATGGCCAAGGAGAAGGAGAAGCCCTTCAGCCAGTCTATGGCCGAGTGGCGGAGGTTCATCTACAACCCCAACAGCGGCGAGTTCCTGGGGCGAACGGCCAAGACCTGGGGTGAGGAGGGCGAGCGAGCGCGCGCGCGCGGGGAAGGGAGGGGAGGGGGCGGCCGGCACGAGGGGCGGTGGGAGGCGAGGCGCGGCGGGCACTTGCCTTGCCCACTACGCATCTCTCTCCTTCTCGGTCTCTCTCCCTCCCTCAGCTGGCGAGGGGGCCACGAGGCGGGCGGCAGCAGCAGCAATGGGCCGGGAGCGGATCTTATAAAACTTCCCGGGGCAGGACCCTGGTATGGGCCCCCCCAATATTTTTTATAAGTCGGCGCCCCTGTGCAGCTTACATATCCAAAAGTTTACGTAACCAGAGGGATACATAAGCAGAGGTACGACTGTACATTCTAAGGTGATCTGGTCCCCAAAAGAGTATAGCCAGTGTTTTTCTTCTAGAAAAAAAGGGGGCCAATACTCACCATGAAGTTGTTACAATAAGTGCCACACTTTTAGCCAGTGCTTTTCTTCTAGGGAAAAAAAGGTGCCAGTACTATGCACCCTTGAGAACCCCCAGAAAAACACACTGACTACAGTACATGTCCTTCCTGAACAACTAGACTGGTATTTGTTTGTTTTTTGGTGTGTGTGTCCATAGTTCATTCTCTCTCTCTCTCTCTCTCTCTCTCTCTGCGTGTGTATGTGTGTAACCTACCTGTAAGAAACTCCAGAACTTGTCCAACTTCTTAATAACTTAAAAGAGACCTGGCATTGCCTAAGTGGACTTGAGATGGCAAGGTGCCTTACCATCTAATTCTTTCTTCTTTTCTTTCAGTCTTGCATCTAGAGAATTGCATAATCTGATTTCTCCAATAAGGCCAGATGGTTCATAATCCAATTAACCTAGTCCCCATTTAAATCATTCTGTTGTTTAATAATAAAAAAGGAGGGGAAACCCAAACACTAAACTTTCTGGAGTGAACATCAGTACGAAATGCAGCCTATCTTATTTTTTAGTTTATTCCTGCATGGAACAACTGTTCCCAAGAAGAGTTTGGTATAGGTCAAAAGCATTCTGAAAATCATTGATACTAGAACACCCTTTGTTTTTTCAGTAGGATTGTTTTAAATTGTTGAGTGAGGCAGATTGCTTCCTAACTAATGTCCAGTTCACACAACAATTCATACCTGAAAATTAGATGGGCATCCTGTGTGTAGAAGGAAAAATTATCCAAAAGCAAGACATTCATGTTTTAATAAGATGTTCTATTTTATGCATTTGAACTTCAGTGGGCATGATGTATCAGAGCACTATACCACTGGGTTATTAATATTATTTAGGTTGCCAAATAAGAGCGGTTTTCTTGGTGGCTTGGAATGTAGGGGAAAATTAAAAATCAGCATCACAAGAGAAACAAAATAAAGGGCAACAAATAAAACACAGCAATGCACCACAGGAAAATAAAGAACAGAAAACAGCATATATAATACAGTAGTAAACCAATTTAAAATATAAAGCAAGAATGTAAAAACCAAAAATAACATCAGAAACACAATGCAGTCTAAAAGATCTAATTTGAGGGAGGTCTTTTCTGGCATGGACTAAAATTTCCATCATCCCTGACCACTGGACCTGCTAGGTAGGGATGATGGGAGTTGTAGTCCAAAAGCAGCTGGAGACCCGTTTGGGAAACACTGCTATATACACCCATCTGAGAGTAGGTCCCATTGAACTTAGGAGAACTAAGTTCAGAGTAGACATACACAGGAGTGCACTGTAAGGTAGGGACCAAGTAGGCCCAGAACCACAACTGGAAGGGTCAGGACTGAGAAGGACCTCTGATCACTTGCATAGAAGGGTCTGGGATTATGACCTCAGAAAGAAACTCCTGATATAAAGGAGGAAAGACTTCATACAACTGGAATGGTGTTTTAGCTGAGCAGTCAATGTATTATATATGGTAGGCCATGGAATATGATAAGAATGCAGTGCACTGAAGAGGGGGGGGGCATTTGTTTGTTCTGCCTTAATTACTGAAAGTAACGAAAACTGTCCTTGATCCCCAAACGCAAAGAAAAGTCCTATTGATATTATGCTACAGAATGAGATAAAAAAGTCAAAGGTGGGATGTCTTTCTGGTTATGGAGTCCTGTGCTGCATGGATTTGCAGGAGAGACTTTGGCAGCATTCATTTCTTCCTATTTACTCTTGAACATCCCTCTGAGGTCATTGACTCTCTCTTCCATTTACCTGATACCTTTGTCTGATTGTCCTTGTGTATCGTATGGCCTATTTCAAATGCTAGACTTTAATTTATTTTCCTCACCTTTGGCCATATCATTGATATAGGTATACAGAAAATATCTTTTGCAGCAAATATATTTCTTCAGTACAAATATTAATTCATATATCAAGGACACCCACATCTTTCACCGAGAAACATGAATTCAATTCCTTTCCACACAAATCCAAGAAAGAATTTAGTGAAGAATGAGTTAGGACAAAGTAGAGTGGTTCCACCACAGTCTTTCAGCAGCCAGCAGAGAGGGACTGAGCAGGCTGCAGGATGGAGAGACTAAGTACCCATGAGGGACTTATTCAGATTCCAACATTTAAAAATGGCAACTGACTGTATTGTAGCAGCACAGTATTGGAACTGGTCTGTTAATTGGCAGAACTGAATGCATCTTAAGACATGGAGAAAAAAAAAGGTCTGCTGGATCAGAGCAAAGATTCCAGCAACTTGTTTCCACAGTGGCCAATCAGAAGTCTTTGGGAAACCTGCAAGCAGGAGATGAGTACAACAGCAATCTTCTCACTGACGATTTCCAGCAAATGTTACTGGAGCCATTCAAGTTATTGGCATTACTACATCCTAGAGCAGGGACACGGGTGGTGCTGTGGGTTAAACAACAGGGCCTAGGGCTTGCTGATCAGAAAGTCAGCGGTTCGAATCCCCGCAACGGGGTGAGCTCCCGTTGTTCAGTCCCTGCTCCTGCCAACGTAGCAGTTCAAAAGCATGGAGTGCAAGTAAATAAATAGGTACCACTCTGGCGGGAAGGTAAATGGTGTTTCCGTGCACTGCTCTGGTTCGCCAGAAGCAGCTTAATCATGTTGGCCACACAACCCGGAAGCTGTACGCTGGCTCCTTTGGCCAATAAAGCGAGATGAGCGCCAAACCCCAGAGTCGGTCACGACTGGACCTAAAGGTCAGGGGCCCCTTTACCTTTACATCCTAGAGTAGCGAATTATGCACCGTATGAAGTACTCTCCTTTGTCTGTCCTAAAGCAAGCTTCATTAGATAGCTCCAGATTATTATTATTGTTATTGTTATTGTTGTTTTATTTTATTTTATTATTATTATTATTATTATTATTATTAATTCATACCCCGCCCATCTGGCTGGGTTTCCCCAGCCACTCTTGGGCAGCCTCCAACAGAATATTCAAATACAATATTCTATTAAACATTAAAAGCTTCCCTAAACAGGGCTGCCTTCAGATGTCTTCTAAAAGTCTGGTAGTTGTTTTTCTCTTTGACATCTGGTGGGAGGGCATTCCACAGGGCGGGTGCCACTACCGAGAAGGCCCTCTGCCTGGTTCCCTGTAACGTGGCTTCTCACAATAAGGGAACTGCCACAAGGCCCTTGGTGCTGGATATCTCAGTGTCCGGGCTGAATGATGGGGGTGGAGATGCTCCTTCAGGTATACTGGACCGAGGCTGTTTAGGGTTTTAAAGGTCAGCACCAACACTTTGAATTGTGCTTGGAAACATACTGGGAACCACTGTTATGTGGTCTCGGTGGCCTCTCCCAGTCACCAGTCTAGCTGCTGCTGCATTCTGGATTAGTTGTAGTTCCCAGTCACCTTCAAAGGTAGCTCCACATAGAGCACATTGCAGTAGTCCAAGCGAGAGATAACTAGAGCATGCACCACTCTGAAGAGACAGTTTGCGTGCAGGTAGGGTCTCAGCCTGCATACCAGATGGAGCTGATAAACAGCTGCCCTGGACACAGAATTGACCTGCACCTCCATGGACAACTGTGAGTCCAGAATGACTCCCAGGCTGTGCCCCTGGTCCTTCAGGAGCACAGTTACCCCATTCAGGACCAGGGAATCCTCCACACCTGTCCACTTCCTGTCCCCCCAAAACAGTACTTCTGTCTTGTCAGGATTCAACCTCAGTTAGCCACCATCCATCCTCCAACCACCTCCAGACACTCACACAGGACCTTCACCGCCTTCACTGGTTCTGATTTGAAAGAGAGGTAGAGCTGGCTTTCATCCACATACTGATGAACACCCAGCCCAAACCCCCTGATTATCTCTTCCAGTGGCTGTATGTAGATGCTGAAAAGCATGGGGGAGAGGACAGAACTCTAATGTAACCCACAAGTGAGCGCCCAGGGGTCTGAACACTCATCCCCACCACCACTTTCTGAACACAGCCCAGGAGGAAGGAGCAGAACCACTGTATAACAGTGCCCCCAGGTCCCAACCCCTCTAGACGGTCCAGAAGGATTTTATGGTCGATGGTGTCAAAAGCCGCTGAGAGATCCAGCAGAACTAGGAAATAGCTCTCACCTTTGTCCCTAGCCTGCTGGAGATCATCAACCAGCGCGACCAAGGCATTTTCAGTCCCATGGTGAGGCCTGAATCCCAACTGGAAGGGATCAAAATGGTCTGCTTCTTCCAGGAGTTCCTGGAGTTGTTCAGCAACCACTCGCTCAAACACCTTGCCCAAGAATGGAAGATTGGGCAAGGTTGGCCATATTGGCCGCATCTAAAGATTTTTTTTTAAGAAGCGGTTTAATAACCGCCTCTTTCAGCGGGTCTAGGAAGGCTCCCTCACAGAGAGAAGCATTCACCACCCCACAAAGCCCATCACCCAGCCCTTCCCAGCTAGCTTTTATAAGCCAGGATGGGCAAGGATCAAGGAGACAGGTGGTTGGTTTCACTCCTCCAAGCAGCCTGTCCATATCCTCAGGGATAACAGATTGGAATTGATCCCACACAACTTGACTAGACAGAACTCTAGCACTCTCCCACCCCGGGCCTTCTCCCACAGTGAGGTCTACCTCTTCCCAAATCTGAGTGACTTTATCTGCAAAAAACTTTGCAAATTCATTGCAGGAGATCATGTGGCTCGTGCTGGGCCCTGGTGAAGTAGGTGGTTCTGCTAAATTGTGAACCACCTGAAAGAGGGAGAGGGAGAAAAAATATCTCCTGCCCCCCCCCTCTCTCTCTCTCTCTCCTAAGCGGTTTATCATGTCCCCCATTACTTTTCTGCTTTCCTAAAGTAAATTGCACAAAATGATGTCTTCTTTCCTCATAGGGAGTTGCTGCAGCCCCTTGGGTCATGGTTTCCATAGTGTTTCATCTGTAGAAGAAAGTTGTACTTATGCCCAAAATGCATGGAATGTGCTTTCACAGAAGGTTTACTGCTAAAATTTTATACATTTCTACACAACCTTAGCAGTAGGTGTCATTCTGGTGCTGGGCCAAAGCTTGCCCTTCATTTTCTTAAAAGTTTTCTTCCTCTTTGTTGTCATTGTTTCTGTATCACTCTTAGGGTTCTTTATACAGTGGTACCTCAGGTTAAGTACTTAATTTGTTCTGGAGGTACGTTCTTAACCTGAAACTGTTCTTAACCTGAAGCACCACTTTATCTAATGGGGCCTCCTGCTGCCACCATGCCGCTGGACCATGATTTCTGTTCTCATCCTGAAGCAATTTCTTAACCCGAGGTACTATTTCTGGGTTAGAGGAGTCTGTAACCTGAAGCATATGTAACCTGATGCATATGTAACCCGAGGTACCACTGTATATTATATTTATTTTGTGCCATTCATTAATTGCTTTCCATAAAATATATATTTAAGCAGTTCCTCAAGAACAACAGCAACAATAAGAAACAAATAAAATCCATTCCATATATAACAACAATTTCAAATCCAATACAGAGACAAATTGGGATAAACATAACCATATAAAAGTCTCATTTGGCCTTCAATAGAACCAGAAAACCAAGAGAGAGAATAATGGGTATGGGGTTGTGCTTACCTTACCATTATAAGGTGGCTAATGTTGGCAGTTCCCCCATTTATATTTACTATAAATTATCCAGCACTCTGCAATCCACACTTCCTGATCTGAAAAAAAACAAACAAACACAAAACAAAAACATGGCAACAAGTTACATCATAAAGTTTTCTCCCTTGTTTTAACTGTGGTTAGCTGGGCACTGAGAAGGCTGGCTCCCAAGCACCTGAGATCATGTATGATCACTGATTTTGTTTTTAAGGAAGTTTCTCCTTCAAAAAACAAAACCTTTTAACCCTGATATCTATCTATCATCTATCTATCTCTATCTATCTATCTATCTATCTATCTATCTATCATCTATCATCTATCTATCTATCTATCTATACAGACTCAGACTTCTTCAGTCAAGGAAGTCTGGGTAGAGCGCTGGAAGTCTTAGAGGAGTACGGTAGACTATCTGGTTTCAAACTGAATAAGTTTAAAACCAAAATGCTGATAAAGAATCTGAGTAATGATATAAAAGAAAAATTAGAGAGACAAAACGGAATTAAAGTGGCAAAAAAAATAAAATATTTAGGAATATGGCTCACACCAAAAAATATAAACCTGATTGAAGACAACTACTCGGCAACGTGGAATAAAATAAAAAAAGACCTGGATGTTTGGAACAGAGTTAACCTCTCCTGGCTGGGTAGGATGGAGGCTATAAAAATGAATATACTCCCTAAGATGCTGTTTCTGTTTCAAAATATTCCTGTTATTAGAGGGTCCAAAATATTCAAAGATTGGCAGAAAACTCTCTCAAGATTCATTTGGCAGGGAAGAAGGCCAAGGATCAGGTTTAAATTACTCACGGACCGAAAGGAGAGAGGAGGGCTCGCAGTCCCCAATCTAAAACTATATTACGAAGCTGCTTGTTTATGTTGGGTTAAGGAATGGATAACCTTGGAGAACACCGATTTATTAGATCTCGAAGGGACAGATAATAGGTCTGGCTGGCATGCCTACCTTTGGTCAAATAAGGAGAAGCCCCATAAAGGATTTTCGAATCACATCATCAGAGGCCACCTGTATGAAGTTTGGGGAAAAAAATAAAAAATTGCTAGAGGGGAAAACACCTTGGTGGTTATGCCCAACAAATATCCTAACAATTAAAAAAATAAACCAGGAAGATCAAAGATTGACATATGAAGATTTATTAGTTAGATCTCAAAATAGCTGGAAATTAAGGCCATACGAGGAGTTAAAAGAGAAGCTGACGGGTTGGATACAGTATCATCAGATTAACGCAAGATGGACGGAAGATAAAAAAATAGGAATGAACGAAAAGAAATCTAAATTTCAGATTGAGATAATTGAGAGTAAATCTAAATTATTGTCTAAAATGTATAACATATTACTGGAGTGGGACACAAAAGACGAAGAAATTAAGGAAGTCATGGTCAAGTGGGCGATAGATTTGGGACATAACATAGAATATGAGAAATGGGCAAAATTGTGGAATGAGGGAATGAAATTCACGGCAAGCGCTGCAATTAGAGAAAATTTAGAAAAAATGATATATTGATGGTACTTAACACCAGAAAAACTAAGTAGGATGTATAGGACTGGAGATAAGGCCTGTTGGAGATGTAAAACAAAAGAAGGTAATTTTATACATATGTGGTGGGCATGTGAGGTAATGAAAAAATTTTGGAATCAAATATATGATGAGTTAAAAAAAATATTTAGATACACATTCCCCAAAAAACCAGAGGCCTTTTTACTAGGGATTGTTGGAGATGAGATAAAGAAAGAAGATAAGACCCTATTTCAATACTCAATGGCAGCGGCCAGAATGCTAATCGCCCAAAACTGGAAAAGTACAACTATACCAACGGTGAGGGATTGGCAATTAAAACTATATGACTTCATCGAATTGGCAAAAATGATGCAAAGAATTAGAAACCAAAAAAGTGCAAAGTTAAATGAAGATTGGAACAAATTTATGGCCTATATAGAAGGAAATTTTAGAAACTTACCAACTATAGCAGGTCTGGTATAAAACTTCCGGTGTACAAACTAAATACCAACACCAGCTGTAAAAAGGAAACTATTAAAACTGGAAACCCGAAATCAGCAGGGAAGGAGGTCAGGTGATGGGTATTAACTGTTATATACACTAAGTTTTTTCTTTCACTTTTTTCTTTAATTTTCCTGGTTTTTCTTTTTCTTTTTAGTGCCTTTTTTTCTTTAATTCACTGGTTACTGTGCTCAGTGTGCAGCTGTACTTTGTGTTGTTTTTTCTTTAATTGTTTATCTTTTTTCTGTTTTGCATATGTCTGTGTTATGAAAGCTATTTAATAAAAAGAATTTATCTATCTATCTATCTATCTATCTATCTATCTATCATCTATCTATCTATCATCTATCTATCTATCTATCTGACTTAGCTTGTTTTTTCCAATGCAAACTCTTCTCATTAATTGAAGGACAATAGTCAGAAACGGAATGCAAAATACCGTAAATGTTTGGCACAGCATTTCAGCTTTTGTAGGATGACTGTGGGAATAAACACTATTAGGGCTTAATATGTCTCTACAGCTTCAGTAGAATATACTCTTCTCTGCTGTGTGCCACCTGACACTCCTATCAGTATGATGTTTGGGACATGTTCAGATGAAAGCACCATTTCCAAACCAGAGCCATGTTCTCATCCTATAGCAGCAATTCTGGTGGCTTTTAGGAATGGATTGCACAGACATGATGATAAATGCCTTGCTATCTTACCTAATTACAGTGTAAAATATAGAATGGGAAACAAGCTTTTACCCAGGATTTGCTTTAATTTAATCACATATTTACTCAGATCCACTTAAGGCTAATTGAAGTGATGAATGTCAGAGGCTGAAATGCCATTTGTTATGAGTTAATGCAGCCCTCTTTGGGGGAAAGCAAAAACTAATGCAGCAACCAGACTGATTAGACAGAATTCGTTAGAATGTAAATAAATGAAGCTTGAGGAATAAATTGTCCCACAAATATATGCATGAATTTTTCCTAGGAAATCAGGGAGAAGACAAGAAGAGATAAATGGAGGATTTGGAAATCACAGTTCCTTCTCCTGCTGCCTACCAATGCATACAATTAGCATATTGGCTATATTTACAAATGCCATGCTCTTACGTATTGCATCATTCCAGAGCTAAAATGTAATGATATAGATAAATAGTCATGCTCCTCCTTAAGTCTGGGACAATCTGAGTCATCTACATAGTAGCACCTTTATCTCTTCCTCACCCAAGCCCAAGTTTTCTTTTTACAGTGCGGTCCTGTGTTCCACTTATAATGACTGGAATGATACATGATATTGATGTAGTCTGCAATCTTATACCCACTTGCCCAGGAGTAAGTGGGCGTAGGACTTATTTCAGAGTAGGCATAATTCCTACTGATTGCACCACAGTTCTGCTTACACTGGTGCAACTCTGGTGCTCCTAGAATCTTCCAAATTCCAAGGGTGCTACAGTTATGTTGGAGAGTCAAATATTATTAACCTGATCTTGTCTGTGGATGTTACAATGTTACCCAAGGTGGATCTGGTGGTAGCAAGCCGTCTCCAGACAATGCACAGCTACACTGACATAAAGACTGATTTGCACTGATGTAGCCACCATGTTATCTTATGCTTGTCAAGAACATAGAGGCTACCCTGTTCAGCGGCGTAGCTAGCCACTCGGGTGCCAGGTGCAGTGTGTGTGTCCTGCAGCTGGGGGCAGAGCAAGCCGCCCATGGGGCGCGGCATGCTGCATGGAGCCTCTCCGCCACCTCCCCCTCAGCTGTAGGGCAGCTGAGGGAGAGGCAGAGGGCAGATGCAAGTTCCATGCTGCCATTTCAGAGAGCTGGAGGTCTGTTCGTAACCTGAAACTGTTCTTAACCTGAAGCACCACTTTAGCTAATGGGGCCTCCCGCTGCCACTGCGCCGCCAAAGCACTATTTCTGTTCTCATCCTGAAGCAAAATTCTTAACCTGAGGTATTATTTCTGGGTTAGCGGAGTCTGTAACCTGAAGCGTATGTAACCTAAAGCGTATATAACCCAAGGTACCACTGTATAGGATTTGGAGAGTACAGCATCATAGAATATGCTGTGGTACCTAAAGTACCTTGAAGGGGAGACTCACAGAAGAAAACTATTTTCATTTGGGATTTAAAAGAAGGTCAGTGGTAGCCACCCAAATGCCTTTGGTAAAGATGGAGAGAATCCAATATGGACAATTTGCCCATTTCTCATTCATCAGCACGTCTCCTTGTATGCACATTTTGTATGCATTTTTTGTTTAATAAGCACATTCTTTGCAAACAATTTCCCCAACTGTTAATGTATTTTTGCATGCTATTTTCACTAATATAAATGTTAATATCAACATTTTCATCCACACTTTCCCCTAATAGACACAGTTGTACATTACCAATTTAAAAGATTCAAATCACTGATATAAGCATTTTAATCCACTTTCCCCCTTAATACATTCAGTTCTGCATATACTTTTAGGTTGGAGAACTGCATTTCAAAATTCAGTAAAGACAAGACTTAGGAGGATAGCTGTGTTTTTGGTTTGTACATTGTTTTGGGAAGTATGGACAAGATTGGTTCATATTAAAATGCTAATTAAACTGAATTCCTCCACTAACCCGCCCTCCCCACCCATTCTGAGTCATTGAGGGAGGTATATTGCAAAAAGAACATCACCACAAAATGTCCTTATCCTCATAGACTCTGGTACTGAGGAACCTAGGATATACCTTAATACCTTTCAGGAGATTAGGCTGGAATCAGACTTATACCAAGGTCACCAGGAGGTTCAAGATGGGGTATCTCTTGTCATATCAACTCATGTCAATCTTCTTACTTATACCATGATCTACAGAGATAAACCATATCATAAGTTCAGATTCACACACCTGTTCACAGCAAGTGCAGTCTCTTGTCTTCTCTTCATCTTTGAAAGGCCATAAAATACTGACTCACATTTGGCTGGATTTCTTTCCAGGCAAAGCAGCCTCTATTTCACTCACAATAAGTCAAGCCTCACCACCCGAAGGCACAGATTTCAGCTCTCTCATTCTCCCTTTCAAATGGCTTTAAACATCTCACGCCTGATGGAAAAATGCACTCTGCGGGAGTGCATAACCTCAAATCTAACTCAAAGACTCAGAATGCAGACTCAAAAGAATCCACTACCAGCCCTTCTTAAAAGAACTCACAGTTCTGCATGATGTGAATTCCCCCTCTCCTTAAAATGCTTCATATGATTCTCATTGTTTACGAGCTACCTAAACAGTGGAACCATAAGAGGAATTAAAGTTCTGCAAAGTCTGACTTAGAGCTTAGATTGAAAAACAACAGTATGTTTCCCTCTTTCCAGTGGGATCTTGGCAGCATGGTGATTATGGAAAGACTAGGAATACTGAGAACTGAAGGTATCTGACTGGATGGATGGATGGAGATGATAGATAGATAGATAGATAGATAGATAGATAGATAGATAGATAGATAGATAGATAGATAGATAGATGATAGATATAGATAGATGATAGATAGATAGATAGATGATAGATAGATAGATAGATAGATAGATAGATAGATAGATATAGATAGATAGATAGATAGATAGATGATAGATAGATAGATAGATGATAGATAGATGATAGATAGATAGATAGATAGATAGATAGATAGATAGATGATAGATGATAGATGATAGATAGATGATAGATTAGATAGATATAGATAGATAGATAGATGATAGATAGATAGATAGATAGATAGATAGATAGATAGATAGATGATAGATAGATAGATAGATAGATGATAGATAGATAGATAGATAGATAGATAGATAGATAGATATAGTTGATAGATAGATGATAGATAGATGATAGATAGCTAGATGCTGTCATAGAAAGAAGAAAAAATTTCTGAATAATGGGCACAAGGCATCTAGTGCCTATTTTAATAATGTATAAAATTCTGCAGCAGAAAGGCTTTAGACAGGACAAATACTGGTAGACATGTTCAAATTAAAGGGGGAAATCAAGGAATAACAAGTGGGACATACAACGAAATGTTGCAGTGTGGAGTGCTTTTCAAAAGCGTTCAATGCAGCCAGCCATGCTTTCTCACATGATGCTTCATTGTGTACCACCTCTTTTTCTGCCCTCTAATGTTCTGTCAGCATTCCATGCACATTGAGCACACTCATGTCCTCACTGGGCTGTTGATGGTGTGTTGTGTCCCTCCCCCCATGTTTTTTATACTCTGCTATCCTTGGGGATTCTCAGACCTCCATTGATGGCAACTCCCACTTCACCCAGGAATCAGGTGGTTTGAGGAGCCAGTTCCTTCTGGGCTGAAGAAATTGGTGGTTCTAACCTGGCTCCTGAATCTAAAGCAGTTAGTTACTTAGCTGCTACCTGCCATCTTGACTGTAGAGATGATAATGCACCAGATCAGATGCTGCTTTAGATGTCACACCAGAAACAGGGAAATGAAGATTTACATCATTCTAAAGTATGTGCTGCAGTGGAAATAGATGGATGTACATGTATGAGACTTGAGTTCAAGCCCCCACACTCAGCCATGAAACTCAGAGCATAGTTGTTTGTGAGCCATAGTCCCCTCGGGGCCAAACCAGACATAACTTAAAAAATGTCACTAGCAAGCACATATCTGTAGATGGTTTTTTATTGACAGAAAGCACATGAGGACAGCATGGTTCTTGTCAGGACCACAGAACCTGGCAAATTATTTCCTCCTCTACCGCAGCCCCAACAAATATTGGCCCACTCCCAAGCTATCTGCCTTGGAAGGAAAGTTCACTGTTCCAATCCATCAGTTATGCTTCCTCCACAATATTCTTTTCCGTTCCCCCTTCCCAGCTGGCTTTTTGGCCTTTCTCTCTCTCTCTTCCTCCAGTCTGTCAGCATTCTTTAGCTATTGAGCATGCCCAGAACTCTTTAGGTGGTTTTGGGAGGTGGCCTCCACTTCAAAGTTATTTTCAGACTTCTGCCAACCATTGGGTCCCTCAAAGCCTGATGGTAGCTCCTCCATCTTCAGTATGGATGGGTGGCTACATAAGCATTGACACACACACCTGGGCACTGGAAACAGAGGAACTGATATGGCTTTTAAAAGGGCCATAATTCAGGAAGAGCATCTGCTTTGCATGCAGAAGATCCTAGGTTCAATCCCTAGCATCTTCAGGTAGGGCTGGGAAGGAGCCCTACCTGAAGCCCTGGAGAGCCATTGTCAGGCAGTGTAGAAAATCCTGAATTAGATGGGCTTGTGGCCTGTCTGGGAATAAGACACCTCCCTATGCCCCTAATTTACAGAGTGCCTCATAATGTCTGCCGATTGCCCTCAAAATCATTTTGCAAGGGAGGCAGCTATTGTTCCCAAATTTAAAAGCTTGGTAGTGACAATGAGAAAAAATAGCTACATTTCCAAAGCAACAAAGGAGTCTGTGGGCAGCATACCAATTCAAACATAGCCAGCTTTCAGATCTGAAAGAGAACCCAATTTGAATGAGGATACTTGAACCCAAATGTAAAGAAACTATTTTATTTTTAAAAAACTTGGTCTCAAGTGATGGCTTTTATATAACGATGGCAAATCAAGAGAACATTTATGCCAGCTTGACTCTGCATTCAAGACGCAAACCTATATTCCTCATCTGTCCTGATGAGATGAATCTGTCTCTGAGGCGGAATGCTTTCATTTGATTAGTTTTCCTTAACAAGGAAGCAAACAGCAGTGTGTTAGGATTTGAGTCCACCTGCTTGCAGGTGTAATCCCCCCTTCAAAATTGTGTCTGCATTCAGAGTTCAGTCAAACTCCAGAATAATGGGATCCTGTTCACTGAAACTACATTTCAGACATATGAGCTTCAAGAAACAAGCTGTCTAGCTTCCTTATTCAGCTCACTTGTGGGGCAAGATGGATCCAGACAAAGAAGGATCCTGTTTATGTGGGACAGTGATGGGGGGAAAGCATTTAAGCAAAGTCAGTGGGGAAATAGTTTTAAAAAGAGAAGCCTTTCACTGCTCTTTTAACTAATAATAATAATAATAATAATAATAATAATAATAATAATAATAATAATTTATTATTTATACCCCGCCCATCTGGCTGGGTTTCCCCAGCCACTCTGGGTGGCTTCCAACAAAACACTAAAATTCAATAACCTATCAAACATTAAAAGCTTCCCTAAACAGGGCTGCCTTCAGATGTCTTCTAAAAATTTGGTAGTTATTTTTCTCTTTGACATCTGGTGGGAGGGCGTTCCACAGGGAAGGCACCACTACCAAGAAGGCCCTCTGCCTGGTTCCCTGTAACTTGGCTTCTTGCAGCGAGGGAACCTCTAGAAGGCCCTCGGCACTGAACCTTATTGCCTTATTGCAAAAAAAATAAAAAAAAATAATTAAGAGAGTGAATTCTCTGCCTGCAAAATGTTCCAGTAGGCCTTGGAATCTTTTCCACACCTCTCAGCTTCCCCATAGCTCCTATGAATGTTCTAGAAAAGGTCTTCTGAGGATGTTCAGCACAGGCCTAGTTTTTATAACCCAGTATGCATAAAATGTTATTTACATTTCTATATCATCTAGGGTGATCATGGGTATAGTTGCTCCAATTTTATCTAGTGTTTATTTTTGGTTGGTTGGTTAAAAAAAATAGGACACAATCATATTCACGCACGCAGATAGATACTATGGATCAGAAGCAACTGGGTCACAGTGTGCCCCAATTATTCATTTTGCAAATGAGCTTTTCAGTGATTCATTTGGGGGTAAGTGCAAATGGACACATTGAGATCATGTCTGTGTAAACATGCATGTGATATGGCTATGAAGGCCACACTAGGTAAAGGTAAAGGGACCCCTAACCATTAGGTCCAGTCGTGGCCGACTCTGGGGTTGCGGCGCTCATCTCGCTTTATTGGCCAAGGGAGCCAACATACAGCTTCCGGGTCATGTGGCCAGCATGACTAAACCACTTCTGGCGAACCAGAGCAGCGCATGGAAACGCCGTTTACCTTCCTGCTGGAGAGCGGTCCCTATTTATCTACTCATACTTTGAGGTGCTTTCGAACTGCTAGGTGGGCAGGAGCTGGGACCGAGCAACGGGAGCTCACCCCATCGCGGGGATTCGAACCACCAACCTTCTGATCGGCAAGTCCTAGGCTCTGTGGTTTAAATGTCCCTTTGTATTTCACATTATAAGTCCTTCATTATATATGCTTAAATGTGATTTTTTTGGTAGTTTTTTAAAAATAAAACGGATCTGCACATTGATGCAGAAATGGCTTATAAGTGAACACATGCAAAAGTAACATGGGCCAGAAACAAACTGTTAGTGTCTATCACCATTTGCTGCATGGGAAGACAGGAGTAAAGGAAACTGTCTTATACTGAGTCAGAGCATTAGTCCATCAAGCTTAGTATTGTCTGTGCTCTTGACTTACCTGGAGATGCTGGGGCTTGAACTTGGGAACTTCTACATGCCAAGCAGATGCCCTTCTTCTGAGCTACTGTACAAATTGATCAATTTGAATGGGAAGATAGCCATAAAGGAAGCTTTCTGCACAAGCCATTTGAAACATACATGTGTGTTGCACTCTCACCTGCCACAGATTCTTCACCTGCAGCATACCAAGTTGCTGCATCTGAGCCCTCATAAAAAAATTCCCTTAGAAAGAGGGGGAAAATGTCCTTGTTTTGTGCTGCTGAGCAGCGAGAGGATATGGCCCCTAAACTTCCTAATATATGCTTGAAGAGAAGAGAGCTTTTATCCCTAGCAGCAATGCCCTGCCTCCATTTGCATGGAAGATTAATATAAGTCACAAATCCTCTGCAAGCAGCTTTACTTACAGCAATACAGTCTGCTTAAAGTCTGCAGAGAAGCTGCAATTTTCCCATAAAAAAGAAAAGAAGAGCATTTCTTAGGACATTTGTCAAAAATCATTGCCACAAAAAACAAAAACAACCCTATTGTATTACACTGCATTCCAAAGAAATTTAGGTTTTGTTTCTTGTTTTAAATCCACCTATTTACATGTGGTATAGGACTGCACAAATGGGTTTAATTTTTAAAAAATGTCAAAATCCCAGCAGCAATCCTAAACCTTGTAAGGAATGGCAACAATCTGGCTATTGCCAAATAGCTCCTGAAAAATAGCAAAGCACAAATGAAATCTCCTAATTTGGGAGTGCTTAATGAAATACAAATCTACTTGCTAAGACTTTCTGATAATTGCTGGTGGTAAAGAAGGATTTTTTTTAAGGGGAAGTGTTCTTATTTGGGGTACAACCTGTCATTATTTCTTTCCATAACTATGAAATGAGCACTGGGGATTTATAGCTGTACCTACTTGTCTGCTATCCTGTGCTCCTTTGGGAGGGAGGGAAATGTAATAAAATAAGTAGATTTCTGCTTCCCCAGCCCCATGTGATCTTTGCATCTTACTGACATATAACTAAAACAGAGTTTGCCCTGGTATAGTATAAGTGTCATTTAAAAAACCAACAACAACTGGGGTGCCAGGCCAATTTTATCCAAATCTTCCAATCATTCCATCTGCACAAGCATTTCAGCTTTCCAGACAAAATCATTCCCTTCTCTTCCCTTTGTCTGCTGTTCTGGGGGTTCTCCTGATACCTCCCACCCCATGCCAATTTGAGGGGCAGGAAGGAAAGGGGGAAGAAAAGCCCCATTGCACCACTGGAAGTCCTTGCAGGGCTAGTTAACTTCACAGCCCATTTGAAATGCATTATTTCCCTCAAAGAATTGTGGACACTGAAATTTACCCCTCACAGAGTTGCAATTCCCAGCAATGCTTAACAAAACTACATTGCCCAGAATTCTTTGGAGGAGTAATGTGTTTGGAATGTGTTTCAACTGTAGAAAATGCACATAGCTTGGCACAAAGGTGGAGACTGACCGGACAGCATCTTCAGCACATTTGAGCATTTGACTGCACGCATTCCACTTGGGCTCACCTGCTATTTATTGTTACCCACCGAGCTGCAAAATGCCGATTTGCATTTGCTTTCCCTCGGGGCCACCTCCATGTTAATCTATAGCGCTGCAGGCTGTGGGAATCTAATCATCACACCTTGACCAAAAGATCTTTCGGCTTCTGCTTCCCTGCTCTGCTTCTGCATGGCCTATCTCTGGCATTGATGGGCGGTGGGGGGAGTTTCTGCAGTGCGAAGATAAGCAAAGTGGCTGGATCCATTTATTATTGCATTCCTAGCCTGCAGACAGCAATGAATACCAGTGCCTAAAATGAGAGGCACAAGGAGTTTCAGGCACAGCAGCTGGCAAAACAGGCACCAGGGAGGAGAGAGAAAAACCAATTAAACAATAGAAGAACAAAGCTAGGAGGCTGGACTCCTGGAAATGAGACTGGTGCAATGGGACTCCAGGAGCCAACACTGCAGGCAAATGAGACATCACAGTCCAGGCTTATTCATCTGAGTGTGGCAGGCGCATTCTGAATGTCCAAGGTTACCTAATGTGTGGACCAGGGCTTCAGCACATCCAAGGGCTGACAGTCATGAACGTTCTACCTTTCAAAACCTTGCAGGAACCTCTTAGTCATCTGGCTAATCAAAAAGATTGCCCCTGTCTTCTGCCACTGTGCAAGGAAGGCATTAGTATATCACTTTATATTGGTTCCATTTATATTCTGTAAGTGCTATTTGTTAACTATGAGACATTTGTACAGCAAATGGTAAATGAAAGGCGGGTGACTGAATGTAAAGTTGTCTGCCAGAGCAAGAGAGCTCGAGCAACCTTGAGCACATTTTAATTAGCGATGAGTAAAATCCAGTCTTGTGTGGACATATGTTCTAACAACTGTTCCCACACGAATGTGCCCAGGTATTCAGGTCAGCCTTGGATGCTTTTATATCCCACCAGCCTCTGATGTAAAGTGGGTAATGACTGGTGACAGAGCCTTCTACATTGTGGCACCCTGTCATTGTAATTCCTTTCACAGAGAAGATTGCCTTGTGCCCAATTCATTTTCCTTTCAGCAGCAGGACTTATCCTGCTCAAGGCTTTTAAGTGTTTTCTCTAACGTTTTCTATATGTCCATTTTATTTACGTGCGTTCTGTTTTATGCCTCTGTGTTATGCTATGTCATAGCTGTCAACTTTTCCCTTTTCTTGCGAGGAATCCTATTCAGAATAAGGGAATTTCCCTTTAAAAAAGGGAAAAGTTGACAGCTATGCTATGTGATAAAGGGACGTGGGTGGCGCTGTGGGTTAAACCACAGAGCCTAGGACTTGCTGATCAGAAGGTCGGTGGTTCGAATCCCCGCTATGGGGTGAGCTCCCATTGCTCAGTCCCTGCTCCTGCCAACCTAGCAGTTCGAAAGCACGTCAAAGTGCAAGTAGATAAATAGGTACCGCTCCAGCGGGAAGGTAAACGGCATTTCCGTGCGCTGCTCTGGTTCGCCAGAAGTGGCTTAGTCATGCTGACCACATGACCCGGAAGCTGTATGTTGGCTCCCTCGGCCAATAAAGCGAGATGAGCACCGCAACCCCAGAGTTGGCCACGACTGGACCTAATGGTCCAGGGTCCCTTTATGTTATGTAATGCCTTATTGTGAGTTTTGCAATTTTTTGCCTAAGAAATGCCTTGCTGGATCAGAGCAAAGCCCAGCATTATTTTTTTTGCAAGGATTTCAGTAACCAGCAGCTGGAACACTATAAACTGGTCAATGGTCCAGCAGGGAATTCTGAATTCTGATCTGAATGAACATAGGAAGCTGCCTTATACTGAATCCGACTAGTTTGGCTTGTTTCTGGACGCTGCTAGTACATAGGATACTGGATGCACCTTTACTTTCCCCTGAGAACATATTTAACACTGAAGTAATCCTCTTGATTCCCCCCCCCCCTCCTCTCTCCATTTGCAAACTGCTTCCAGAACTATGACTTTTTGCATCAGAAGTGCAGCTTTCAGCCCTCCTGAACAGCTACAGATAAGAGAACAGGAGTGCATCTGTAGGGGAGAACTTTAATGCAAAACACTCTGAGTTGCTTTGATTCTGGTTTGGTGCTTTGCCAAGGAAATAATTATCATTTAAGGATTAATTAAAGAATCTGCAATTGCAGGTTGTGCTGAAGGTGCTTAACAGGAACTAGGATTTGTCAAGTTATTGCATAATAAACAGTGTTTGAGGCAATTAAATGCATACATTCTCATTTCCATTCCTTCAGTGGAAAAGGTAAGGGGACATGTCATTGAGTTCAGGAGAAATGCTGCAAATATCCATGGCTATAATTGATCAGAAGCAATCCCTGAACAGAGATTTCTAAATTTTATTTTTGTCTTAGTTGTGTTTTGTTGTTTTGCATTAGGGCTAACTACAGATATGACATTTCCCTGTTGCAACAACCCACCATGCTGCTATGTGATGCCAATAGTAGTTTGACACTGGTATGAATCTGTATCTCTTTCTCTCTCTATCCTACATAATAAGAGAATAAAAAGAACCTTGCTAGATCAGATCAATGGTCCATCCAGTCCAAGGGTACAAGCTTGTGGCCCATCACGAGGTTGTTTTTCTATCGTCCCTACTTATGGCCATGCTGACTGAGACTGATGGGAGCTAAGTCCAAGAACATCTCAAGGGCCACAGTTTCCCCATCTGTGATTTAGTCTAGAATGTTATTTCCAGCAATGGGTAACCAGGAAGCTCTACAGAACACACAAAAAGAGCACAGAACCAATGGCCCTCCACTGTTGTCATTCCCCCCAGCACCTGCTACTCAAAACATGGCATCTGAGCATGGAGTTTCTAGTAATAGTTAACAGGGTTTTTTTAATAGAGTCATGGTCAGCCCTACCATTAGGCAGAGGGAGGCAACTGCCTTGGGAGGTAGATGCTAGTAGGAGCAGCATCTGCCAGCTGTTCCTCATGAGCCCCTTAGCCATTCTCCTGTGTTGCCACATGGCCTGTCCTGAGCCTCCTGATTTGCACAAGTTCCTCATGTGCAGTAGAGGTTGCCATCTTATCACCAGTGTTGAAGTAAGATTCAGCTGTCAGTTCAGTTGAATTGTGATATATGGAATGGTGAGGAAGCACTATGTTCTCCTTTGCCTCAGGAAGTAAAATGTCTTGGACTGATCCTCCATGCATTTGCCCAATCCCAACGCTGAAGCAATAATATTCCTGCTTAGATGCATCTTGATGCATCTTGATAAATAAGGCTGTTTTGGGTCCCACTTTATTCTGCAATCATGCAAATTAAAATCCCCATAAGATAAACACCCTTTAAAAAACCACCAGCACTGTTTTTTTATTTTGTTTTTTTATTTATTTATTCAAAATTATAACAAAACATATTTTCCAAAAACATATCCTTATTCCCCCCATTTTTTCCTCCCCACTCCCCCCCACAGAAACCATCCTCCCCCCCCCCCCGACTTCCCTCAGTTCCAGTCTTTGGTTTCTCCAATAACACTATTTTCTGCATGTTACAGAGTTGTGTAGATCTTCAAACTGTTTAGCTAATTATTATCAGTAAAAAAATTGTGAATGTTTATTCAAAACCTGCCAAGGAGTCCAGTTCACTTTGTTGCATCTTCAAATACTTTGTAAAAGGTTCCCATTCATCCTTAAAGTCACAGTTATCCTTGTCCCATAACTTATATGTCAATTTTGCCAGTTCTGCATAGTCCATCAATTTTTCTTGCCATGATTCTTTAGTTGGGGTTTCTTCAGTCTTCCATCCTTGTGCTACCAGAACTCTCGTGGCCGTTGTTGCCTACATGAAGATGTTTTTCAACTTTTTTGACAGGTCTTTCCCTACAATCCCCAACAAAAATGCTCAGGTTTTTTAACAAATGTTAAAAGGAACATTTTCTTCAATTCATTGTATATCATTTCCCAATTTTTTTTAATTACTTTACAATACCACCACATATGATAAAATGTTCCCTCCTTTTCCTTACACTTCCAACATATATTTGAACTAGTTTTGTACATTTTCCCTAACTGCACTGGTGTTGTGTACCATCTGTACACAACATGTGTGTACCATCTGTACATCTTCATGTAATTCTCCTTCAGTACAGAACAATCTGTAAATTTTAAGTCAGTTTTCCATAATTTAACCCAATCTTCCATCATAATGTTGTGACCTACATCTTGTGCCCATTTAATAATAACTGATTTTACCTCTTCATCTTTCGTCTCCCATTCTAATAATATGCTATATGCGGCCTTCAGTAGTTTCACTTTCCCTTCAATCACTTCCGTTTGAAACCTAGATCTAGTATAACTAAATCCTTTCTTACTGTCTTCTTTATATGTTTCATGTAGTTGTCGATAATGCAACCAACTCTGAAAGTGGTCTTTGATCTCATCATAATCTCTTAATTTCCATTTTCCATCATGTTCCTTTAATAAATCAGCATATGTGAGCCATTTTCCTTTCTTTCCAAGTGGTTTGAGCAGTAATGCTTCATGTGGTGAAAGCCACCACGGAGTCTTTTGTTCCAATAAGTCTTTATATCTCTCCCATACTCTCATTAATGATTTCCTGATTATGTGGTTGTAAAAGCTTCTATGAATCTTCCCTTTCCCATACCATAAGTATGCATGCCAGCCAAATCTGTTGTCATGTCCCTCTAGTTCTAATGCCTCTTGCTTGTCCAATCTCATCCAGTCCCTGATCCATACCAAACAAGCAGATTCGTAATACAATTTAAGGTCTGGAAGGGCAAACCTGCCTCTATCTTTTACATCTGTAAGTATTTTATGTTTTATCCTTGGCCTCCCCCCCCCCCCCGATAAATCTCTTTCTGCCATTTTTTAAAACATTCATCTTTCAGGATGACTGGTATTGATTGAAAAAGAAATAGCATTTTTGGCAACACTTTCATTTTAATCGCTGATATTTTTCCTAACATTGAGAGATTCATTCTGCTCCATATTTCTAAATTTCTTTTTACCTCAAGCCAGATTTTTTCATAATTATTTTTAAATAGGTTTATATTTCTTGAAGTTAACCAAATCCCTAAATATTTAACCCTTTTATGGACTTCAATCTCAATGTTTTGTTCTAATTCGGTTATTTCTTCTTCCTTCATGTTTTTAACTAACAATTTAGTTTTATTCCTAGTTAGCTTAAATCCTGCCACTTCCCCAACTTTAGGGAGTGAAGTTTTAGGTTCTTCCACTGTTATCACTAGGTCATCTGCATACGCTTTTTTTAAAAAAGATATTTATTAAAGATTTTCTTAATACAATAGAAAAAACAAGCAAAATAACATATTACTTTACAATACCCATATTTTCTTCACTTCTTTGGACTTCCTCGCATCTCTCGTTCCTGCGTTCCAAGTTTTTCAAACTTTACCCAGCAATTTATCACCTTGTTTCAATTCTTATATTATAATTTTCCAATATTGTGTCCCTAATTTTAGATAATTTTACCCAAACCTTAAAGGCTTAATTTTAGCATAATATTTATCCAAAATTTATCTTTTCTTATATTTTCACTTATCTTCATATTCCTTTCAACTAACTTAATGGTGCCATATTGTTAATAATCTTACATCTTTCTTAACACTCATACAATTTACAATATTTTTGTAAATAGTTCTTAAATTTCTTCCAGTCCTCCTCCACAGCCTCTTCTCCCAGGTCTCGGATTCTGCCAGTCATTTCTGCTAGCTCCATATAGTCTATCAGTTGCATCTGCCATTCTTCCAGTGTGGGCAAATCTTGGGTTTTCCAGTGCTTGGCGACAAGTATCCTTGCTGCTGTTGTTGCATACATAAAGAATGTTCGGTCCTTCTTTAGCACCCTCTGGCCGACAATGCCTAAAAGAAAGGCCACTGGTTTCTTAGGGAAGGTATACTTAAATACCTTTTTCAACTCATTATATATCATTTCCCAGAAAGCCTTCACTCTAGGGCAGGTCCACCAGAGGTGAAAGAACGTTCCTTCAGTCTCTTTACATTTCCAACATTTATTATCAGACAAATGGTATATTTTTGCAAGCTTGACTGGAGTCATGTACCACCTATATATCATTTTCATAATATTTTATTTCAAGGCATTACATGCCGTGAATTTCAGACCGGTGGTCCATAACCTTTCCCAGTCAGCAAACATGATATTGTACCCAATGTCCTGTGCCCATTTTATCATAGCCGATTTGACCGTTTCATCTTGTGTATTCCATTTTAGCAGCAAATTATACATTCTTGAAAGTACCTTAGTCTTAGGTTCTAACAGTTCCGTTTCCAACTTTGATTTTTCCACCTGGAATCCTATATTTTTATCCAACTTAAAAACCTCTTTGATCTGAGCATAATGTAACCAATCTCGCACTTTGTCTTTTAGTTTCTCCAAACTCTGCAACCTCCAATTATCTCCATCTTTTTCTATTATTTCCCAATATTTCGGCCATTCGGCCTCCATATTGAGTCTTTTCCGGGCCTTAGCTTCCATTGGTGATAGCCACCTTGGGGTCTTATTTTCCAATAAGTCTTTATATTTTGTCCAGATGTTGAACACTGCTTTCCTGACAATATGGTTCTTGAAAGCCTTGTGACTTTTAACTTTGTCATACCACAAATATGCATGCCATCCATAAGCATTGTTGAAACCTTCCAGATCCAAAACATCAGTGTTTTCAAGAAGCAGCCAATCTTTCAACCAGCAGAAAGCTGCTGATTCATAATACAACTTTAAGTCTGGCAGGGCAAAGCCCCCTCTTTCTTTAGCATCAGTTAGTATCTTAAACTTAATTCTGGGCTTTTTGCCCTGCCAGACAAATTTAGAAATGTCTCTTTGCCACCTCCCAAAACACTCCATTTTATCGACAATCTGTAAAGTCTGGAACAAAAACAGCATTTTTGGCAATACATTCATCTTTATAGCAGCAATTCGGCCCGACAAGGAAAGTTTCAATCTTCACCAACCTTCTAAATCCCTTTTAATTTCTGACCAACACTTTTCATAGTTATCCTTAAATAGACTCAGATTCTTCGCTGTTATGTTTACCCCTAGGTATCTTACTTTTTTAACCACGTTTAACTCTGTCTCTTTCTGAAACCTTTCTGATTCTGAAGGTGTTAATTTTTTCCCCAATACCTTAGTTTTCTGCTTGTTGAGTTTAAATTCCGCCACCCGACCAAACTCCTGAATCAATTGTAATACCCTTTTCGTACTAGATTCTGGCTCCTGTAGGGTCAAAACCAGGTCATCTGCAAAAGCTTTGAGTTTATACTGTTTCGCTCCGACCTGAATTCCTTCCACCAATCGGTCTCCTCTAATCATATTCAAGAGCACCTCCAGGACCGAAATAAATAACAAAGGGGAGATAGGGCAACCTTGTTGTGTTCCTTTTTCAATTTTGAACTCTTCCGTCACCACATTGTTCACTATCAATTTAGCCTTTTGTTCTGAATAAATTGCATCTATCCCATTCTCAAATCCCCGTCCCACTCCCATCCCTTCCAAGTTTTTCTTCATAAACTTCCATGAAATATTATCAAAGGCCTTCTCCGCATCTATAAATATTAACACTGCTTTTGTATTAATATTTGTTTGCAAAAGTTCCAAAATGTCAATAATGTTCCTTGTATTAGCAAACAAATGTCTACCTGGGAGAAAGCCTGCCTGGTCCTTGTGAATTACTTCATTT
Source organism: Podarcis gaigeae (assembly GCF_964106915.1). Lineage (NCBI taxonomy): Eukaryota > Metazoa > Chordata > Lepidosauria > Squamata > Lacertidae > Podarcis > Podarcis gaigeae. The sequence goes on along the minus strand of NC_139678.1, from coordinate 89,027,766 downwards.
AAAACTTTTTAAAATCTGCTTGCTAAAATGTCTGCAAATATTTTGTAATCCACATTTAGGAGGGAGATGGGGCGGTAGTTCTTAAGTTGTGTCTTTTCAGTTTCTAGTTTAGGTATCAATGTGATGAAAGCTTCTTTCCACGACTCCGGTGCCTTCTTCCCCTCCATAATTTCATTGCAAACCTCCATTAATGGATGTATCAGGTAGTCTTTCAATGTCTTATAATATTTGGAGGTAAGCCCATCTGGCCCTGGAGATTTGCCCAATTGCATATTCTGAATGGCTTCTTCAATCTCTTGTTGTGTTATTTTATAATTCAGGATTGTTCTATTTTCTTGAGACAGCTTTGGTAGACCATTACTTATCAAAAATTGTTCTATCTCAACCTCATTTTGTGGCCCTTGAGTGTATAGTTGTTTGAAATATCTCTGGAAACACTTTCTGATCTCCATTGGATTCTGAATATTTCTTCCTTCAATCTCTAGATTTGTGACCGTATTTAGTTCTTGTCTCTTTTTCAACTGCCATGCTAACAGTTTTCTACATTTATTTGCCGATTCAAATGATCTTTGTTTCATTAGCTTAACTTTCCACTCCACTTCCTGATTTATCAATTTAGAATATTGTGCTTGATAAAGTTTAATTTCTCTCAAAATCTCCTTTGACTTCGGTCTCGATCTTAGCTTCTTCTCACATTCTTTAATTTTCTCCAAGATCTTGTCCTTTTTCTCATTCTGTGCTCTTTTCTTTATGGTGTTCTGTTGTATCAGAAACCCCCTCATAACCGCTTTACTTGCGTCCCAGATGATTCTTTTTTTCCACCGTAGTGTTCAAATTTATCTCGAAGTAGTCCTTCAAAGCTTTTTGGGCATTTTTAGTAATCTCCTGATCTCTAAACAAATTGTCATTCATCTTCCATCTGAAGGAGCCGGTTGGAGTTAGTCTCATATCCATCTTTACGGCATTATGGTCGGAGCAGGTCTTTGGGCAGATTTCCACTTTTCTTGTCTTAGGTGCCAGACCTCTAGTTATCCATATTTGGTCGATTCTTGTCCATGTCAGTTGGGCTTCAGAAAAGAATGTTCCTTCTCTTCCCAGGGGATTCTTTGTCCTCCAAATGTCAATCAAGTCCATATTGTCAGTCAGTTCAAAAAATGTTTTAGGTAGTCTGCCATCTTTTGTCACATTTTGGCTATGTGACTTATCCATGTTGGTTGATGCCACCCCATTCATATCTCCCATCACGATGATGTTTTCATAGTTCAGATAGTCCAGCATTATCTCATGCAGCTTCTTATAAAATTCCGATTTCCCCTCATTTGGTGCATAGATTCCTAATATCAAAAACTTTTCTCCTTGGTTTTGTATCTCAATTGCCAGAATTCTTCCTTGCTCATCTTTAAATAAAAATTTTGGTGACAGGCTCTCCTTTGCATATATCACCACTCCTCTTTTCTTGACTCGGTCCGAAGAGATAAATTCTTGGCCTAATCTTTTGTTTATTAACACTTTTCTGTGGAGCCTGGTCACATGTGTTTCTTGCAAGCAAATAATGTCCAATTGTTCTTTTTTCAATATGTGAAATATTCTTCTCCTTTTTTCCGGGAAGTTGGCGCCATTGATGTTCCAACTCAGAAGTTGCAGAGACATCCTGGACAAATCTGTTATTCCTCTGGTGGTGGTGTCTTTTTCTCCTGATCTTCAGACCCCAAAGGTGTAGGTGTAGGTGCAGCCGATGGTCCAGACCCTGAAGGTCTTTCAATCCCTTTCTGAAGGTCCTCTCCGTAGGCACTCAAAAATTTTTCTTTATCCTCGGCTGTTTTAATTTTCACCTTCTTCCCTCTGAATGTAAAGGATAATCCTTGGGGAAATTCCCACCTAAAGATGATTGAATTACTCCTCAGCAATCTTACTAGATCAGTGTAGGTGGATCTAAGGTCCAAAAGTTGTTTTGGGATATCTTTATAGATCTCTGCTCTTCTATCCAAAATTTCAAGTGACTTTTCGTAATGTAGGCCTAGTATTTTATCTCTTTCCTCCTTAGATCTCAAGGTAATCAAGCAGTCTCTGGGCCTGTGTTTCCTTGTTAATTTTCCAAGTCTAAAAGCCGTCACAATTTTAAAGTCCTTTTCTTCCTCCATTTTCTCTCCCTTTTACGCTTTTAACTTGAATTCACTTTTCCCAGTTTTTACACCTGTAATCTCTTTATTTGCTCTTATGTTTTTGGCAAGTACTTCCAAGGACAGAATGAACAATAATGGTGATAATGGGCATCCTTGTCTTGTTCCTTTCTGGATCTTACAGTCATCCGTTATCACCTGATTTATAATTAGTTTAGCTTTTTGTTCTGAATAGATTGCTGCTATTGCTTTTAAAAACTTAGGACCACTTCTAATTTGTTCTAACAGCTTTATCATGAACTTCCAAGATACATTATCAAAGGCTTTTTCAGTGTCTATAAACATCATTGCCACTTTCTTTTCATTTTTAGCCTCCAAATATTCTATTATATTCAGAATATTCCTTATATTCTCCTTCATTTGTCTTCCTGGTAGGAACACGACTTGATCTTGATGTATATATTCATTTATTTATTTTTTAATCTGTTAGCTAGGATACCAGCACTGTTAAGCTGAATTTACCAGCACTGTTAAGATGAATTTACCATTCAGAATTTTGCACCTTTTGCTATGTAATACAAACTAATACTGCTAAGATAACGGCTCCCTGGTGAGACAGGATGCTAGTGCGGAATAGAAATGAAGGATTTATGATAGGAAAGCTAAACATGGGGTGGCAAAATCACGAAAGAGAGTTCTAGATAAACTGAAACAAATGTTAAATACTAGTCTGCATTTGTTAGTCCAAATTCTGGGGAAGTCTTCATTTTGCAGGCAGATAGATCCAATGGTAGTCTTGGGTTGCAATCCAGAGCACCCATAAAACCAAGCGGGGGGGGGAGTTTAGGATTGAGTGGAAATGCCACTCTGTGCCTGCCTCTGCCTTCCATCTGCCAAACATGCATGTGGGTGACTTGCTAGTGGAGCCTGGAGGACAGCCCTGAAATGGGATGTTCTGAGAGCAGGGAGAGGGCAGGGTAGAAATGTGATGTCTTCCAGGCAGCAGTGTTTGGCATCCAGCCCAATCTGCCTGCTCTCCATTTTGCCTTGAGCAGCCAAACTCCGGTTGCGGTGGTGGCTCTGCCACTCACAAGTCCCAATGAGTGAGGGTGGGTTAGATTGCTCAGTTAATGAAGTACATTGTCATTGGGTAATTAGAATATTTCAAAACACAGTAAATTTGTTCTTCTGATTTATAGTCCTGATTCCTACTGGGACGCAACTCCCCAATTTTAGCAGTAAGCTATTTTTTTTTTTACTCTTAACTTATTCTTCTACAGGGAGCTCTCATCAGAACTTTGCTGCCCTTACATTTAGCAAACATTTAAGCAATAAATGTTTAATCATTCCAGAAGAAGCACTGTAAATAAAATGCTTTGTGAATTAGGATCATTGGAGAGTAATTAGGACCCTTAATGCCTAAAGGATAAATAACATCTTCCTATTTGGGAATCATTTACAGGCTTTCCCACAGAGCAACAATATATAGGAAGCAATTAAGCAAAAATAGATGTAGGGGAGAAATGCCTTTGAAGTACCTTGTAATAATTTCTATATGCTCTGGGACTCTGATACCCCAGTGAGTGCTAAAACTTTTACTATAATTGTTTCAATTTCAGGTAAAAATATTCCCATATTTTTCCCTGCAGAGACCATAATCTATTTCAACTTTGTATCACAAAAGCTGTATAAACTAGAATACAAATAAAATGCAAAGAGAAACATTTGACAATTTTGGAATGAAATCATTCCCCACTTGAGGACCCTGAAAGGCTCCTGGAAATAGCACATATCCAAAATCTTGATTTACCACATCCTAAAGGATTTTCAAACCTGGAGCATGGTTTATGTGGAGCATTGGCCAACTAGACTCTGAACACATATGTCAAAATCCACCGAAAAATAGAGGGAAATGCTGATTTTGCTATTGAGAAAATTTGTTGGTTGTGTGAGTCAGCATTTTGGCATCTGAAGAAACACAGATTTGTTTCACTGGAGATGAAACATTTGGTTGTGAATACCAGATTTTAGAAGTATGTATGTAGTTGAGACTTGGCCCTAGTCTAATTACTAATTATTTAAATGCAAAAACCAATTATTATTAAAATTAAGTATAAAAGTAATTAATTTATATATCGCTTAATGGCAAAATTGGCTTTAAAGCAGTTTACAAAGTTGTACAAAGATTAATTTAAGATATGAACAGCTGCAATTAAACTATACAATAAAACAAACCATTAACATGAAACAATTATAGCAATTAAACCAGGAGACTTGGAACTAATGATCAAAGGTATGCCTGTATAAACAGCTGCATCTTCAAAAGATGGCAGAATGCCAATATAGATAAGTAAAGAAACAATACGTGATTATTTCAGGGGAATGATAGTATGAGCAAGGTCAGGGGGATCCCTATGGGAATGTATCACCCCTGCATCGGATAATGTGGGGTTCCAGTTCATTACAAATGACACTCACATACATTTTTTTTCAATATTAATATACATATCGTATTTCATCCTTTCCTTTCTCCCATGCATTCTTACCAGACTTGATCCCCCCACAGCTACAAAAATGTGGCATTCGATTTGGAGAACTGCATCTAAGGTTACATTCCAAACACCTATTACCTGGGAGTAAGCCCCATGCAATTAACCTGAGTAAATTGTGAGTAAATTATGGTTAGGAACGACCTGTAATTTGGCTGGTGTCATATACAAAGCAAAAAAGCTCATTTCTGATTTATCAGTCTTAATGGGGACGGGGAGAAAATGCCTCCAAGGAGATGTTGAAATGTGTTAAAGAAAAGGGAGCATCCATCTGGATGTCAAACCTTCTATAGAATTCCTCTTCTTTATCTTGTCAAAGAACCTGGAAGCTGAACTGTGATCACTGTACGAAAGTCTCACCCCTCCCCATTCCCCACCTTTTGTTATTTCTCATTCACATCTCAAGTAATGCAGAACTTTGTATTCTTCTCACAAGGAGGGTTAAGGGCTTTGCTGCTGTTTCATGAAACAGGAATTGGGATAAAAAGAGTTCTTTTTGTTTCATGTTGGAATAGATCTCTTTTGTCTCTGCTGCCTTGGGGAATTATCTCTTGATCTTGGAAAGAGAAACCTGTAACTGTAAATGTGGTTTCTAGGATTGTTAAGAAGAGAGAGAAAAGAACTTCTGGCGCCATGTCTACTTTTAAGAAAACGTGCTCGGCTTGGTTTCTTAGTATTACACATTTTGCTTTAACAGAGACACCAACATTACAAATTTCAGCTTGTGGTCATGAATGCAGTCACCAACCTTTTTGGACGAGTGGGCACATTTTGAATTTTGACAGACTGCTGAGGGCACTGGTCACAAAATATCTGCTGTGGGGGGGGGGAGCAGAATGGCATAACACAAAATGGCTGCAATGTGGAGCGTGGCGTAACACATAATTAGAAAGACAGCCACCTCTGGCAGCCCTATGCTCACCATGGGAAGTCAGCTATATCCTGCTGGTTCTGAATGCAGAGATCACACAATATTGATTTCACACACACACACACACACACACATACAGAGAGAGAGAGAGAGAGAGAGAGAGAGAGAGAGAGATGTTGTTGCTATCTAACAGCAAAAGGGAACATTCCTCAGTACCAGGAAAAAATTGCAAGATGGCCACTCCACACTCAAATCTTATTTCACAGGGATCATGTAGAGATTATCTGCACCTTTTGCCCCATAACTTTCTTTTTAGAAAGGCTAGAGATTTCATTTTCTTGGAGGGAAGAATGAAATCTCAAAGCCTGGTGCACTTGCCTAATGAAAACCTTTATGGGCACCATAGCACCCATTTGGTGACCGTTGCATTGGAACCACTAACTTATTATTTGGAGCGGTCGTGTTAAAATTACTAAAAACCATCCATGGGCAATTTATTTTGGGCCGTATTATAATAATGAATCCCATCAGCACAAGAATTTTCACTATCACATTGGGACTCCCCCCCCCCTTCTCCCACCCCACATACCCCAGCCCCTCCCCAACTTTGATTCTATTCGGCCTACCACTTGCAGTCTCTTCACCTAACCAGTGTTCTCCAAATTCAAGTGTAAAATATATATATAGAATTTTGGGGAGAACAGCAGAGACACATTTTATCTACACAAATAGCTGTGTAATGATTGGCACTGGGGTGGTATTAAGAGCTTTGTGAAGGGTTATGCTATTGTGGGGGGGATTCAGCTTGGTTTGCATTTAAATGCTAGCCACATTTAATGTAGATTTTGCCAGAACAATACCCAACTGAAACACAATTTTTCAAATTGTTTCAAAATTTGCACCTCTCTGTTGTGATATGAGTCTTCAACCAAAAAAAATGTACAAAACTGCACATATTCGGGGCATAAATGTCCATAAAATTTCACAGTGGTACCTCGGGTTACATACGCTTCAGGTTACATACGCTTCAGGTTACAGACTCCGCTAACCCAGAAATGGTACCTCAGGTTAAGAACTTTTCTTCAGGATGAGAACAGAAATTGTGCTCCGGCGGTGCAGCAGCAGCAGGAGACCCCATTAGCTAAAGTGGTTCTTAAGAACCGTTTAAGGTTAAGAACAGACCTCTGGAACGAATTAAGTACTTAACTTGAGGTACCACTGTATTTGTGGAAATAATGTACAAAAATTTAAATGAAAAATGAAACAATGAAATGAAAATGAAATTGTCAGATTTGTCTCTCCCTGCACTGAAGCGACCTCCTTCCCAGCACATAAAAGCAGCATTGATTTGCATAGCCTCTAGAAAGTCTACAAACAAAAAAACTATGTACTCTTGAGCTGCCATCTACTGACACATTTTCTACCAGCACTAGCAGATGTAGAAATGTCATTCCTTTCTTAAATAAATACAATTTCCTTTCAAGTGAGAAACATGTGGCAACCCATTTCAGCAGCTGATTTCAGGGCGTGGGGAGGGATCAAGTTTCAGCCAGTGCTCAGAATACTGGAAGTCCGGGGAGGGAGAGAGGCTTGATAAGAATTTGATTCACCATCCTCTGACTCTTCACACTTGGAGCAGAATCCCTGTAGCTTTCTACATAAACAATAGCTTAGGGAGCTATAAATAAATAAATAAATGAATGAATGAATGAATGAATGAATGAATGAAATGAAATGAAATGAAATGATGTATATCCCACCCATTTGGTTGGGTTTCCCCAGCCACTCTGGGAGCCTTACAATGTGTATAAAAACACAACAAAACATCAAACATTTTTTAAAAAACCAAAATATCCTATACAAGCAAGAAACAAACCAATAAATCAATAGATATCAATAACAATAAAAACAACAATAAACACTTTACTGTTATACCCAATTTAAAATACCCACCAACCCTACCTAAACATTTAACCAACACCAACCCGGCAAAAAACAAAACCGAGGAACCAAAATTAGAACAGTTTAAAACATTTTAGCTTGTTGCCCCAACCCAAGCAGTGTCTCAGCGGCCTCCCAGGAGCCTCTTTTAGCCGTTGAGGGTGAGTCTGGGCTCTGCCCCCTAGGTCAGATGGAAATGGGCCTTGCAGCAGGTAATTATGGGGGAAAGGGAATAGAGTTCCCTGAATGAAATCCGTATGATCCATACGCCACACTCTCTGATTCCTCCTCACAATTTTAGCTAAATCATACCTTGCCTGTAGCTTTCTAAAGCAGCAAGAGCTAATAGGGTTTCCCCCTATGGTCTCCCCTCATCATTCAAGCACCAATTTCATCCCAAATGTTTGGTGCTAAAGGTTCCCCCAACCACAAGTCTCTGATCTCTTGTCATCCTGAGCTACTGTCCCCTCATTTCTTGACTGTCTCCTCTCCTGCTCTTTTTTCTAGTTTGCCTCCTGTGTTTGTATGCAGCATCCCATCATCCCATCATTCCTGACCATTGGCCAACAACATCTGGAGGGATACAGATTCCCCATCCTTGCCTTAAGGTACGCTTATTTAAGAAATGCTTGAGGGCAGAGGCAAAAAGAGAAGGTGTTTTTGGAGACGGGAAGCTCAAACATTTGAATATAATTTAAATATTCATGTCTCTTAACATGAAGGCAAATCTTTCTGCAGGGAAATGTTAACAGTGGAATTGTAAAAGCTCCCTCATTTTACAAAAATTAATCTTTCAGCTTCACTTGATAAGAACATTTTTGACACCATGCTGGCATATGCATGCAAAAACCAGTCCATACAAATAAGATCAAAGACTTGGGACTTTGTAAACTATTTCCACTCTAAAATATTTATGTATAAAAGGCACTGAAATTTGCATTTGAGGACCATTTCTCAGGGAGGGAAGACTTTAAGTTACTTTGGCAAGTCTAATGCTAGCACACTTTTGCAAATCAATGTAAAATAAATCAATAACAGAGACTTCGCGCTGTGACACCCACAACCAATGAATCTAACCACCAATATCAAATGAGTGGGCACAAGTTATGCATTCTCAGGCACAAGACTGACAATGCAGTTGTTCTCTCCTAGTGCACCTTTCCTCAACATGGTGCCCTCCATAAGTTTGGAGCTAAAACTCTCATCAATCCCAGCCAGCATGGCCCATAGAGAGGAATGATAGGTGATATAGTGCTAAACACCTGGAAGGCATCCTAGTGTGAAAATGATCCAGCAACAATTTGTAACCATGAATACTGAGAATGGAGAGAGAGGGAGAGAGAGGGAGGGAGGGAGGGAGGGAGGGAGGGAGGGGAGAGAGAGGGAGAGGGAGAGGGAGAGGGAGAGGGAGAGAGAGAGAGAGAGAGAGAGAGAGAGAGAGAGAGAATCCATATGTACATCTTGCTGCTTAGAGAAAAAAGGACAGATTGAGCAATGTCTGCATAACCCGAGAGTCTGCTATACATGGAAAACCAGATCATGCCATGCCAATGGGAAAAGCAACTCTTCTGCTCTCTCTGAAAGCGCAGGACCATCCATTTGTGGAAACAACTCAGCAGCCTATGGACATTATCCACTGAGACATGAATGACTTCTTGTGCTAGTTCTGGTGGAATGAATGTTTCTTACCTGCATGCATGCTTCTGCAACTTCTAGATTAATTTAGCACTTTTTGGAACTTCTCTAACTAGGTGCCTTGATTCATCATTTTGCTGCAGAAACATAGGAGGCCTCCTTAAACCAAGTAAGACAATGAGTCTATCTAGCTAACTGACTGCCAGGTACTTTCCAGGATTTACCGGAGGATTCTGAGGACTGAACCTAGGATCTTCTGTGCACAGTATGTGGCTTATTTTTTAATGAATGCCAGAGACTGCAATAGATGGGCAATAATACTGTATTGTCTAAGTGACTGCACAACAGACCTAGCAAACTACTGGTACTGTGGACTTTCTTGTGCTTCAGTTCTTCAGTTCTATTTCAGTTCCCATGCTATACCATATATAAGGCATTGCCTGTCTATTCAGCCTCACATTTCACCATGCTTACCAATGAGCTTCTTTTTAGATATGAGAGATCTAAACATGTGCATGCAACATTCTCCTATCCCTATTTAAGTAGAAGGAGCAGTTCCATCAGCAAAAAAAGGATGTGTTTGCTGAACAAGGCTGCCCATTGACCTTAGTGAGCCTGTAATTACTTTAGCTTTGGGTATTATAGGTATTGTAGGGACACGGGTGGCGCTGTGGGTTAAATCACAGAGCCTAGGATTTGCCGATCAGAAGGTTGGCGGTTCGAATCCACGCAACGGGGTGAGCTCCCATTGCTCGGTCCCTGCTCCTGCCAACCTAGCAGTTCGAAAGCACATCAAAGTGCAAGTAGATAAATAGGTACCACTCCGGCAGGAAGGTAAACAGCATTTCCGTCCGCTGCTTTGGTTCACCAGAAGCGGCTTAGTCATGCTGGCCACATGACCCGGAAGCTGTACGCCGGCTCCCTTGGCCAATAAAGCGAGATGAGCGCCGCAACCCCAGAGTCAGTCATGACTGGACCTAATGGTCAGGGGTTTCTTTACCTATTATAGGTATTACAGTGCCTATAAGGAAGTTTGTAGGACTTGACATGCTGCAGAGCTTCCTTGCTTATGTGTTCCATTTGACACCTATTGAATACAGATGACAGGAAAGGCAAGGAAGCAAGCCACTTGCATGGATGAAGATCTTGCCTATTCAGCTCCATCAGCTGAGCTTGCTGATTAGGAGACTTCACAATTTAACAGCTGATTTGATAATTAGGCACAATCAGTCATGGCACAACTTTCTTTCCTTTCTTTCTTTTTTTGCATGGCAAAGCAAGCATATTAATGTTTGCACATATTTCACAGGGGGGAAATGATACAAAAAGACCAGCTCACTTGTTTTGTTAAAAAATTGAGAGGGGGGGTATAAGCAACTTTGTTTTCTCACAGGCATTGTCACTCTTGTTATTTCTGGATGGAATTTAAAATGCTTGGGCATGAGTGCAAGCATGCACCACCTACAAATTCTTGGCTATTTTGAGACTCAGGTATATGCATGTGCATTGTAACTGCAGGTTATGTGAGCCCTCTGCTGAACCAATACCTTCATGGTAGAAAAAGGGTCAGAGCTGGTCCAGAATCCTGCAAAAAATTCAACTCAATTTTTTTAAGTTGAAGAATATATGAACAATTCATTCACAATCCTTTAGCATTATTGTCATGGATCCAAAGTCTATGTCAGCAGGAACTTTTACATGCACATTGAGGCTTTTGAAGACCCCTTCCTATTGCATTCATTGTATAATCCAAGGAATCACCCCAAAAGTTGGTAACCTACAAGAGCCTGTGGACATAACTATGTTTTTAATGAGCACCAAACTACCAATAATATTGATGCTTGTCTAAGTTCAGAGGGGAGGTGGTTCTGCAGAGAGAGTGCTAGTACAGAAAAGGTCCTCCACCAGTTTGCTACTAAACGAACCTCCCTAGGTTCTGGCACCACCAGGAGTGCCTCATCAGCCAATCATAGTAACTACATAGTTCAGCAAGGATGGAGATCCTCTGGCAGGCAGTCTGTTGTTGTTTAAGCCTTTCTAGGTCAAAAATAAAACCTTAATCCTAGCCAGGTTGCTTATTGGGCAGCAGTACAGTACCTCTAAGAGTGGACACCAATAAGTAGTACTGCTGCTGCTGCTGCTGCTGCTGCTGCTGACTTTTGCACTAGCCACAGCTTCCAGACCAGCCATAAGGACATTACATTAGTCCAAAATTGAGGTAACCAATGCAGAGCAAGACCATTCCTGATCAACTGGCAGACTGGCCAATGCTGATAGAAGGTGTGTCTACCTTCCAGTGACAATCATTGGTCGAGGAGTGACCAAACAATGGATTTGCTCCTTTGGGTGGAGAGATAGAGCGACCCTGTCCAGAAAAGGCATATCACAGTAGAGCTGGAAGTACATATTTAAATGGTAGGATAAATACTGCTACTAGTAGTAGTACTACTAGAATGATTGCATTGTTATTTAGCTTAAAGAGAAGGGGAAATGTGCCACTCTTATATGGTAGGAAAATTCCACCAAGTCTGAACATGTTAGAAGCTTCTTGGTTACTAGAGAACAAATTGGAATTTCAATAGCTCTCATAGGTTCTTACAGCACAGGATTATTATTTTGTCTGTAGCATTTATGCTTACAAACATTATAGTAATTGAATATTCATCTGCTGCTGGCTGCCAGGGATTCTAATATATTTAAATTATCACACTAGCATATTTGCATAGTAGAAATAAGTCTTACTTACTCCAGAGAGGTGATTCCAGTATATGGGGAAGATAAAAGACAACCTAGGGCCCATCAGATTTGAGGGGGGCAGAGAAAATTTGTTAGACTTTGCTGAACATTGAGTGTGAAGTATATGTGTTTTAGGTGCTCCCCTCCTTACTATGGTCAACATTTTAAAAACTCTTGCTGCACCATTCAGACACCAGTTCCTTCATGGTGATGTAGAACTAACTACGGTGGGGTGGGGATAACGTTTTCCCAGAAGTCTGGAAATTTGGGGGGTCCCTTGTCCTGCATGTTACAGTGGTACCTCTGGTTAAGAACTTAATTCGTTCTGGAGGTCCGTTCTTAACCAGAAACTGTTATTAACCTGAGGTACCACTTTAGCTAATGGGGCCTCCCACCGCCGCCCCACGATTTCTGTTCTCACCCTGAGGTAAAGTTCTTAACCCGAGGTAATACTTCCGGGTTAGTGGAGTCTGTAACCTGAAGTTTCTGTAACCCAAGGTGTCTGTAACCTGAGGTACCACTGTATTTTTAAGATTAATCAATTCATGCTTCAATCTTGAACATATTTATCAGAGACCAACCTCTGTGGAATTTAATGGGGTTTACTTCTTAGTAATGTACAATTATTGTGGCATGAATCCACGTTAGAAACTGTGACAGCAGGGACCCCTTCAGAACCAAGATAAGGCACTTAGGTAGTAAATCTTAGTAAAACTGCAGTGTTTAGTATCCACTGTTTCTTTGCTAAGTTGGGACAGACACATAGGGGCCCCACAACTTTTCTCCCAGCAGAGAAACAGTTAGAATCATTACATCTTAGAATTGTAAAGTTGGAAGGATTGTGACAGCAGAGACCCCTTCTTAACCTAAGTAAGACATTTTTCAGTTTAGTTGTTGTTGCCGTCTGTCTGCATAGACAATCTATTGACAATGAAGTGTGCCTCCTGGGGTAAAGACAAACCACAGTGTTACGAGCACCAGAATGACCTTCCTGGGATGCAAGCCTTTGCAGTGTGTGTGGAGGTCCTGGGCTGCCAAGAAAATAACCCCACTCCCCTTTTGGTCTCACTGACATGGTACAAAGGAAATCAGAGCAATACATCTGGCACCAGCTTGGCTTCAAGAGCTGCTTGAAAACAGTGTACAATGCACCATCCAACCATCTTAGAGACTCCACTCAGGATCTCTGTAGGGTTTACTTCTTAGCCTTTTCTACTCCTGAAGGTGTAGGCAGCAGCAGAGGTTTAGGATCAGACTTTACCTTCTTCTAGATGAGTTACCTTCCCAGGTTGATGAGCCCCATCTTCCATGCACTTCCCTCTACAGCATGTGCAGAAACCGTCTTCTTGACCATTGGACCCAATATTGGTTTCATCTGCTCAATCAACCAGAGCCTGTCTTCTTGTGCAAAAGAAGTCCCTAACTCAGCAAGAGTTTGAGACCCATTGGCTACCCTCACCTGGTTTAATCAGCCAGTTGAAGCCATTTCCCAGGGTGTGGCCTCTGTTACATGCTGCCAACTTCTAGAAGCCACAGGTGAGAGCTGAGCGCACAGTGGGGACCAAAGATAGACAGTCTACCCCATGAAGCACACAGCTTATCACCCATCAGAGGTACTACCCCTCCCCTAACAGGTGCTAAGTATTTGTAAACTGGAATGCTTAAATGTCCATGATATCTTTACAAGGGAGAAGGATGGGGGAAAAACTTGAACTTGACCACACACCCATGAGTTTTTAGTAGTCCCACCAGGTCTAATGGGCACCAGCCACTATGGCTTACAGATGTGTTCATGCAAATCCAACTTTGGGAATCTTTAAATTTGGAGGCAGCGGCCTGCCATAGTAGTTATACCATTACATTAGTACCAATTTAGAAATGCCAATACCTTCTTGCTTACTGAGGGAAATTAGAAAGAGTTGACAAATGGAGGTAAAATGTTTATTTACACAAAGCGGTGGGAAATGAGTAGAATACTTTTGCATTGTGATGCACCAAATCAGAAATTTAAAATAGTAAGATGAAGAGTTGCCAGAAAGTACACAGCCTGTCCAAATCAATATAATCAGTTCCTATTCACAAGACACAGAAACGCAGAGGGTGGATAGGTTGCCTTATATGGAATGTGTGCTAAATAATTGGCAGAGTTGAAATGAAAGCCTGAATGCATGTGGGGGGGGGGTGCAGGTGGTGTGTGGAGTTAAGCTGCTAAAGACTGAGTTTGGAAACACAAAAAACTGAAAGACACTGAGATTTGGGAAATCAGAAAGGTAGAGCTAGGAGGAAGAAACAAAATGCTAATAATTACTTTTTCAGAGGAAGGGAGCATAAAGAGAAGTGGTTCTCTGTGACCTGTAGTGGCACACTCTTAGCTGTGTACAGGCTTCCAGTGTAAGAGGAAATGGATTGCTAGTTAATTCATGTTCTGAGTTATTAGCAGATAACATCAATGCAAGTGTCCTGTCTCAGAGTGGAAGGGAGAACATGAAGAGTATCTGGCCAAGCGGAACTCTCAGCCTGGTGACTGAGGTGTCCCTCATGAAAAAGGCAGTATCAGTCACCCAGGAAATGCAAATGTAGGTTCATTCTAATTACTAGTAGAAGGTGTTTTCTGGAGAAAGCTTATACACATAAACACTTGGAAGACAATTTGGCTTATTTGAACCCAATTGGATCCTATCACACTTACAGTGACCATGACATCACAGCACTGTCCTACATAATAGTATCATCCATAACAGTAGAGCCAAAGACGGTAAAATAACTATAGTGACAATGTATTTGTAAAATCCAATTAAAAGGTAGGGGAAATGTTTACACTTTCTACTTGATAAATAATAAATTGAGAAAGTTTGCCCAGGCTTTCCAGTAGAAAGTCTTTCCTTAGCACAAGCACCAAGCCAATGTCAAGAGATCATAAGCAAAGTTTACTCAGCAACAACAAAAAACCAAAATTGCTTTTAATATTTCACAGAAAACTAATTATGAAATACATTGCCCATATTTTTGTTGCTATGAGTTATTATTGCTCAAATGAAATGAAAGTCCAATGGACAACAGTATATTAGACAGAAATGACAAATCACAGATGTTATTTACTACTTTGGCAGATTGCATGAATCAATATGCCATTTGTCAACTAAGTGAGGACTACATTGCTGTTGACCTTAGAAGCAGTATTGCCAGGAAGGCAAACTTCTCCTCTCACAAGAAAATTTGAGCACAAATGCAGAGAAAGCTTAAATGGTGGTGGGGATTTTTTTTGGTGGGCAGGTGAGAGATGAAAAACAACCTGTCTTTGAATTAGATTTAGCCCAGTATTATCTACTCTGATTGACAGCAGCTCTTTAGAGTAGTCTTCCCTAATCTGGTACCCTCCAGGCATTTTGTACCACAGTTCTTATTGCCCTTGACCAAGGGTTCATGGTGGTTTGGATTGGAAGAAGCTGGATTCTAAATAATTGTGGATTTCCCCACCTTGAGAAAGGTTGCTGGAAAGGTTGGGAAAGGTTGCTACTCTAGGCCAGGAGTAGGGGACTTGTGCCCCTTCCAGAATAACTACAACTTCCATCATCCTTGATAGTTGTCTATGCTAAACCAAGAATTAAATTTAAGATATTAGCTGATGCAAGAGAAAGAGGAGGTTTTGCCCTGCCAGACTTGAGGTTATATTATGAAGCATCATGTCTTTGTTGGTTGAAAGAATGGATGAAGTGAGAAAATAATGAATTATTGGATTTAGAAGGTTATGATAATAGATTCGGTTGGCACGCATATTTATGGTATGATAAAAAAAAGAATACATAAAGGGTTTGAAAATCACATCTTTAGAGGATCTTTGATTGGAGTTTTTGGAATAGGTATAAAAATGTGTCAGGGGCTCAGGAGCAGAGGCACAGGGAAGAGGGGAGATGGAGAGCGAGGGGGAGGAATCCGAGGGGAGCGTAGGAGGGGACTGTGGTCCGAGGGATTCCATGAGCCTCTCCAGTGAATCGGAAGATTCACAAAAGGGGGCGCCAGTGGCCAGGGGCAGGGGGTTCCCAAGGGGAACGCCCCAGGAGCAAGGGGGCAGCAGGGACTCCCAGAGCAGTAGTTGGAAATCAGGACCAGCTTCCCCACCAGAGCAGAGTGGGGGGGAAGAGTCCCAGGTATCGGGGCCAGTGCTTTCCCCACCAGGGAGAGGAGACGAGGCAGAGCTGACCACGCCTCCATCGGAGAGTCAGGCAACGGAGGGGAGGTCAGATCCGGCCAGTGTCACGGAAGAGGGAAGCAGTGATAGAAGCAGTGTAACGGTTAGGAGAAAGGTCACTGGGTTGGCGCGAGAAACAAGTTCAAATGTACAGGAGCGCGGGACAGCAGAGAATGAGGATTGGGAACCGGGTCCTAAAGCCCGCCGGAGGCAGGGGGAGGAGCTAAGCGACTCAGCGTCGGAGGAGTCCAGAAAGGGCAATGTCCCGGTGGGCAGGAGGACCCAGAGGAGGAGAGAACAGCGCAGAAGGTGGAGCAGGGCTAGGATCTTAAACTGGTGCGGAAGGGGAGGTGATTCAGACGGGACTTCGCCGATCTAAGGTCTAAGACGTAGGGCTGCACGCTCTGGCGTTGAAATGGAAACTAAACTTCAATAAAGACTTTTGTACATTACATCAACCTGCCGTTGGTCCTCTGTGAGCTGGGACCGTGAGGCAGCTCTGACAGTAAGTCCCGTCTCACAAGAACCTCGCAACGTGAGTGGACGCCGCGAGGGGCGAAGATTGGTGCTTCGCGAGCTCACGAAGGCAGGACAAGATGAATACCGAACAACAAATAACAGCCCTGCAAAACGCAGTGGCACAACTTAACGCGGAAATACTAGCATCCAGGAAGAGAGAAGACGAATCAGCTGCTGCCTGCAAGGATCTGCAAATCAGGTTGGAAATGTTGACTAAACAGGGGGCGCCGGGAACCAGACCAGAGGGGATTGGGCTGGGAAAGAGAGGAGGCAGCCTTGTGTCGCATTTCGATGGGAATCTGCAGCAGTATCCTAACTTCAGAGCAGACGTGGTTTTCGCCCTAGAGTTGCTGGAGAAGGACTTTAGAGATGAGCAGGAGAAAGTAGGCTTCATACTAACGCATCTCCACGGAGACGCTAAAGCGTGGCTGCGCAATCTGTGGCGAGATAAAGACCCAGCCCTCCAAAATGCGAAAGCTTTCCTTAAGGCGATGGATGCTTGTTTTTTATCAGCGATAGATGTAGATGTCGCCGGGAAAGAGATACATGGATTGAAACAAGGCAGGGCCACAGTAAGGCAATATCACTCCCGCTTTTTTACATTGGTAAACGCGCTGGGATGGGAAAAGGACTCAGCTGCCGTCAGGGACCTTTTCTGGGAGGGGTTGAACGGGGCTGTGAAAGACGAAATTGCAAGGGGGGAGAGACCCCAGAACACTCAAGAAGTTGTCCAGAGTGCGCTGACGATTGGGGTGCGTCTGGAAGAACGTTCCTGGAGCAAAGACGAAGGGCGTTGGGGACGCACACCAGCAAGAGCACCTCCTTTCTTTCCCAGGGACACAGCGTGCGCTCAATCCACGCCTCCACTGGGAGGGGGAATGGAGCCGATGGAGTTAGGTGGTGCCAAGGCTCAGTCAGCAGCCAGAGCCCTAACGCCGGGAGCAGTCAAACCGAAGCCTCCTAGAGGGAACAGGAAGTGTTACATCTGCGACAGTGCTCAGCACATGGCGAAAGAGTGTCCCCAGAGGATGCACAAGCACACTGCAGCCTCAGCGACAGTTACAAAAGTAATTCAGCAGAGTGAACCACAGCAGGGAAATGACGGAGTCTGGCTGGAATCAGAGGCACTGGGGCCCAGCCAGACGAGTCAGTGAAGCAGTCCCCAGGGATCTTACAGCCCACAGACCCCCTCCCACCCAAACCAGTGGTGCAGCTCACCACAGCGCTCCAGCTTCCCAATGGGCTCACCAAGGAAGTCCCTATTACCATTGACTCTGGTAGCAATGCAGACTTTATAGGAGTGGATTTCATCACGCAACATAGCATAGCGCTCCTGCCTGCCACGATGCCCCTGAAAGTAGTGACAGTCGATGGCAGAGAGCTGCTGGGAGGACAAGTGGTACAGCAAACGCCGCCAATGGTGATGCAAATTGGAAATCACCATGAAGTCATCAGCTTCAACGTCACCCAACTGTCGGACACCCCCATAGTGTTGGGCATGAGTTGGCTGGACAGGCACAGTCCGGCATTAGCATGGTACCAGCGCCAATTGACCTTCGGCTCCTCCTATTGCGCAGCGAACTGCATACTGCCTACCCAGGAAGATGAGGGGCCAGAAGATGGACCGCAGTTGCACTTGGGCATGCTGCAAGTGGTACCCGACAAGTACAGAGAGTTTTTGGAGGTCTTCTGCGAGAAGGAGGCGGACAAACTACCCCCCCCCACAGACCATACGACTGCAAGATTGACCTCCTGCCGGGGGCGACGCTGCCGACTGGAAAACTGTATTCCATGTCCGAAGACGAACTGCAAGAGCTCAGGGAGTTCATAGATCACAACTTGAAGCGAGGATTCATCTGGGAGTCCAAAGCAGTGGGGGGCAGTCCTGTGTTCTTTGTGAAGAAAAAGGACACGCCCCAAAAGAGGCTGGTAGTTGATTTCAGAATTTTAAATTCGAAAACCAAGCCCATGGCGTTCCCGATGCCCAAAATCGACGACTTGCTCGCGACGGTGAGGAAGGGTCGCGTCTTCACCAAGTTGGATCTGCGAGGGGCATACAACCTTATACGTATGAGGGAAGGCGACGAGTGGAAGACAGCCATGTTTACGCCTTTGGGCACCTATGAATACAGAGTTATGCCGTTTGGCTTACAAAATGGCTCCCACTGCTTCCAAGCCTTCATGCATCAGGTGTTAGCGGGGCTCCTCTACAAGAAGTGCGTCTGCTTCCTGGACGACATTCTGATCTTCTCGGAGTCGCAGGAGGCCCACGAGAGAGATGTCAAGGAAGTCCTGCAGAGACTACGAGAGCACAGACTTTACGCCAAACTGGAGAAGTGCCAGTTCGACATGACGGAGGTAGATTTCCTGGGCTACAAGCTGTCCGACAAGGGACTCGCCATGGACAGTGCTAAGGTCCGTTCGGTGCTGGACTGGAAAAGCCCGCGCAATCGGAAGGAGGTCCAGAAGTTTGTCGGCTTTGCCAACTTTTATCGCAAGTTCATCAAGGGTTTCGCTATGCAAACGGCGGCCATCACGGACACCCTCAGCTCCAAGAAGAAGAAATTCATCTGGACGGAGCAGGCGGAGCAGTCCTTTCAGAAACTCAAGCGTCTCTTCGCGTCCGAAGAACAACTGCTACATGTGAACCCCAGCAAACCCATGAGGGTTGAGACGGATGCCTCAGACAGAGCCGTGGGGGCAGTCCTGTTGCAGCAAGATCCGCAAGGGGACTGTAGGCCCTGCGCTTTCTACTCCAGGAAACTCAGCAAGTCGGAGCAGAACTACACCATCTGGGACAGAGAGTTGCTGGCCATTCATGCAGCATTCAAGGCGTGGCGGCACTTCCTCATCGGAGCCAAATACACAGTGCAAGTTCACACGGATCATAAGAACCTGGAGTACTGGCGCACGGCGCGGTTCCTAAACCAGAGACACATCCGCTGGGCAGAGTTCTTTGCAGATTTCGACTTCAGGATAGAATACATCCCAGGGGACAGCAACGTCATGGCGGATGCGCTATCCAGGAAGCCGCAGTATCTCGAGGCAGAGGCGCCGGCGGTAGCCAAGCATATTTTCGCACTGAAAGCGTGGGCATGCGCCTCAGCCACGGTGGACCTGGACGCAGTACGTCGCGTGCTGCAGACAGACTCATTCGCACGATCCAAGATGGAGGAGGTGCGAAGCGGCACGGCGAAGGACGACGAGTTTCAGATACGCGACGGACTGCTCATCCGCAAAGGGGCCCTCTACGTGCCGGGAGACGACCTCCATGCGAAGGTACTGCAGCAGTTACACGACGCGCCCAGCGCTGGGCACTTCGGCAAAGAGAAGACGGTGGAATTAGTAGCCAGAGACTTTTGGTGGCCCAAGATGAGGGGGGAAGTAGCGGATTACGTCACGAGGTGCGACACATGTCAAAGGGCCAAGCCAGTACACAGGCCGCCAGCGGGATTGCTGGAACCACTACAGACGCCCCTCGAGCCATGGGAGAAAGTGGCCCTGGACTTTGTCACAGATCTGCCCAGCTCGCGAGGCAAGACAGCGGTACTCGTGGTAGTAGACCTGTTCACCAAGATGGCCCACTTCATTCCTTGCGCGAAGGTGGCCACAGCGGAACAAACAGCCAAACTGTTCATAGACCACGTGTTCAAGGTGCACGGCCTACCACGGTCTATCCTGTCCGACCGGGGGCGCCAGTTCATTTCGAGTTTCTGGCAGAAGCTGATGGGCATCCTGAACGTCAAGGTCAATCTATCGTCGGCGAGACACCCGCAGACCAACGGACAAGCGGAGAGGGTCAACGCCATCGTGCAGCAGTACCTGAGATGCTATGTGAACCAGCAGCCCTCGACCTGGGTAGACTATCTACCGCTGGCCGAGTTTGCCTACAACAACACGAAACACGTGTCCACAGGGGTGACACCGTTTTTCGCCAACAATGGGCGGCATCCCAGAACCTTCCCGGGTTTAGAGAAAGTGGGGGAGGGGGAACCGCAGGGAGCTGAGGACTTGGCAGCGGAGTTGCAGGAGAGGGCAAGGTCTTTCACAGCCTAGGAAAACTACCTGAGATTCATATAACTGAGGATGACTAGGAGCTGTGGGACAGTGCTGCCAGGAGGCCCTTCATTTTTGGGGGTTGATGCTGTTTACCTAGATGAGACAGAGATGAGGCAGGGTGTCAATGACAGAGCCAGTCTGGCTAGCCCATCTCTGGTGTTCTTATAGGCCATTTTTGAACTCTCTTGTTGTGTGCCTCCAGTGGTCTTCAAATCTCCTTGTGGTAGACAGCCTGAAAGTCTTATGATCATTGTAGATAAAGGAACACCTGTGTTTTGCATTCAAAGCAGCCTCAAACTACAATGACAACCCAACAAAGGAAAACAAACAAGGCTGTTAATTGTCTGCAGAAGCAAGCACACTCAATTATCTCTCTCTCTCTCTCTCTCTCTCACACACACACACACACAAGATGGAGAGAACCATTTGAAGGGAAGCTATTTAAGGTGACAGCTAAGTGAGCAAAAGAAAGGAGGGAAAGCAGGACTTAAGAAACTGACTGCTGACACTTTTCCTTTTGTTTTCTTTTACCCATTTGTGTTTTTCAGCTCAGTCTCCTGCTAAGGGTTTTTAATAGTGACAGAGGCTGCAGTGTTAATACAGATAACTATTCGGTGCCTTGCCTATTTATCAGTTTAATGATTATATAGACGAGAAAAATTGCTGTCTTCCTTCCAAAGCTGATGAGCTCTTCAGCACTTTATTGCCAGAATAAATGTGGAAAAGTAAAGTAAGAATTTTCAATGCAACCAATGATTAAAAGGATTCACCACTAAATTTTAATTAGTGGCACAAGGGCTATTTGATTGTTCAACTTAAAAATGTGCTTCTGATGAAATAGTAATATCCAAAAATGCCTTTCAGAATGTTTCCTTTGGAGTCATGAAGCATGCAGGCTGAATGGGATGTGAGGCTATGCCTATAAGGTCCTGACCAACATCAGTTCTATCAAATTACATGGACGCCCAAGTGTGATTCACATAGATATTCAGTGCTATATCCCCTATAGTTATAATCCATGGGTTGCCATCTGATTTTATTCTGCTCCAAATTTTATTTTAAGCTGTATTTTAATCGATTGTTTGATTTATGTTTTTAATGTATCATACTTTGATGTTAGCCAACCTGAGCCTGGTCCTGGCCAGGGAGGGAGGGGTATAAATAAAATTTGTTGTTGTTGTTATAAAACCAGGAAGCCCCAGATTATCTTGGACTTCATGTCAACCTTTACACTTGTTTTTCCCCGTGTTCCACAATAACTAACTGGCAAGCCTGGTTACATCTGTGCCATAATCCACACTGAACCCAGTAGGTTTTGAAAGCAGTGCTGGAGTGAAATTCAGCTTATTTCACACTGGTCCTATTTCCCCTTCAAACTGAGATGCATGTAAAGCCAAGAGGTTCAAGCTAAGCCAGGCACATTAAATAAAGTCATGAGATTCCCACGTAACACTTGGAACCACCTTTTTTCCCCACTACACCCACCAAAAGATATATAGCTACAGCTTTCCACCTACTACGAAACTCATCAGCACCCACCCTTTTCTCGATTGAAATTCATTTGTGTTCCTTTGTTTTTAAAGAGGGCGTAGGAGGTATTAGGTGGGTAGTATTTCTGGTAGGGGACTCATTGTGCTCCTTCTCGGGTAGTTTGTCCACCTTTGGTCCCCACTCTGCACTCAGCTCTGGTGCCTCGTTTATAGCAGGAATGGGACATCTTTTCCATTCCCTCATGTTCAACCTTCTGAGGGACACATGGCAGTGGTGGGCAGAGTGAGAGGCAGAAATCAAGCATAGTAACAGATGTGACTCTCACTTTTTGTACACTAAGCTACATTCCAGCCATGGGAAAATCAGAAGTTTCTACCCACAAATCCTTCTGCCTTCCTCCCCCACAATGCAAGAAGCATTCACAATTCAAGGGCACATTTCAACCAGGCAAATGTACTGAGGAAGGTTATGGTGAGGGGCAAGCCCTGGGAAGAGGGAATGTGAAGAGTGGGCATGGCCTGGGGTGGGTCCTGGGGCCATACAAGGAGGCCTAGATGGCCCCCATTTCCCATTCCTGCATCATGGTAAAGCTAGTTATATAACAAAAAGCCATTTCACATGAAACGTAACAATTGAAGCAGCAGCGCACGGCAATGAAGCAGCTTAGAGACTGAATTGCTCTATGATGCATGAGCATATAGAGCTCTGCCCCATCCCCTGCTGCCACCTAAGTGCTAATAAATTAATGCAATAAGGCAGAGCATTCGGCAGTGAGTATAAATTTGTTGCCCCTTAAATTATGCCCATTCATTACTGCATTGGAACAGGGGTTGCTGCTTTCCCATGGATTCTTTCAGACTGTTGTTGGAAAGGTTGTTGTCATGTGGGCGTAGTCAATCACATTCATAAATCTTTTCTTTCCACCATTTGTGGCCTTCTCTGGGATAGTCAGGTCCAGTTCAAGGTTTCAGGGGGACCCTAAGCAAAGCACACTCAGTTTGGTGGGCCCTGGCAGGCTTAACTAGCAGCAGTTGCTTCCAGCAGCAAGAACATCAGGTGGCTGAGGGCTGCCATTTTAATTTCCCACAAGACTCTGGAGAGACACTATGTCACAAGCATTATGGGTAATTAAAATTTCAGCTAAGTTCATGTCTCCGGTGCTGTTCCAAGATCTGTGCTGCAGATAAAAATAAAGTGGTACACAGCAGTGAACAACGCCAGCTTAAAGCGAACCCCAACAGCTACTGAAGGAGGCAGCAACCAGATGGGAATGTCTCACATTGTTGGTGCCACTGCTGTGGCTGCACCATTCAAATACGTAGTGGCATGAAGTGAAGGCACAGAAAAGCACTGTGTGCATCATCGTGGTAACACAGGAGCGTGTAACTCTTTTCAGTCCAAGGGCTGAATTCCTTTCCAGACAGCCTTATGAGGCCTATGTAACTGTGATACATAGGCCAGGGACAAAAGTGGGCAGAACGATGAACATAACTTTTACCTCAGTACAGTGGGCTAGTTTTGATTGTAACCAGGAGGCAACCAGGAGGCATTATTAGAGTTGAAGGACACATTTCAACCAGGCAAAAACATTCAAGGAGGGTATATAGTAGGGTTGAGGGGCTGTGATGTGGGGAAAGGGTGGCTGGCTGAGGCTGGAGCATGGGATTAGGGAGGCTAACTAGAGTGTCCTGGAGGGACACATTCCTCCTAGGCCTGAGGTTCACCCTCCAACGGTGACATGGCAAATGACCAAAATTGGTGGCTGAAGTAAAGTTTTCGTACATTGCTTTGGAGTAAACCCAGTACTGACACCGCAGATGCCAGATTCCCTCTCTAGTCTCCCCAAAATAGGGCATTTACTAAAGCATTATGTAGGAGATTAACATTGCAACTACAGTGACTAATTGTCTCTGCTATTGTTGCTTATTTATGTAACTCTTGCAAGGGCATAGTTATTATACAAAGATTAATCCAGATCAGAGCCTGGCATGGTGAGAGGGGGAGCCGGAGAGAAAATGACTGATTGTTTAAATAAATGTGCAATTAATTCTACTTCTATTCCAGCAAAACAAAAGCAAGCATAATTTTTCCTCGCTGCTCTCCTCCATTCTTTACACATTTAAATTCATTACAGGCAATGAACACATGCACACACTCTCACATACAAACCCAAAATTAGGAAAGAAAAACCTGATAGTTACATTTTTGATCAAACACCTTTTCCAATTAGTCCTGGCATCTCACTATAATCACAATTAGCATTATTAATTCTGTATTTTACATCATATTAATGGTTTCATTGTAGCACAATTTGCAGGAGTGTTAGAACACTTGCATATAAATGTTATGATCATATTTTATTTTATTTTTAATAGGGCTGTTGTAACTGGACTTTCAAAAGTAGAGTCAGTGTGGTCTTGTGGTTAGTGATGGACTAGTTAGAGACTTCGGACACCAGGGTTCCAGTCCTCAGCTCAGCTGCAAAACTCACTGGGTGACCTTGGGCCAGAAGGTCTAAACTACCTCAATCTGCTGTTGTAAGGATAAAATGGGGAGGGGGAGAGAACACTGTATGCCACCTTAAGCTCTTTGGAGGAAAGGCATGATATAAATGTAATAAATAAATGAATAGGTAGAAGTTCAAATGGCCTACTCTTTCTCTTCCTTCTGTCTTTATCCCATTTCACCTGTATATCTGTCATCACACTTTTTGGGGGGAGAGACAGGTTTTAAGACTCACAAATTCCTTTTTGGATTCACTGTGATTCTGGGTGGTATTTTAGGCTGGGCAATCCCATGGCCTGGCTTAGAAGGTGAGTTGATTTCCTATGCTCTCTCAACAGCAGAAACACACTAATAGTGTAGAAAAAGAGACATAGCAGCTGCAGCCAGTCACTCCCAGAGCCACTAACCACATAGGGAAAGTGAACCATTCACCATGCAGCCATATAGCAGGGATGCCCATGACAACACATTCCATATCATCTCCAATTCACAAGGCACAAATAGGCTGCTAGGAAGAGCTGACACCTCCTTCTTCACTGTGGTTTCCTAGCCCAAACTTCCCTGTGTCCACTTGGTTGATGGCCAATAGCTGCTGTCCATGCAGACTTCATTATCCACTCCCCACCCAACTTCATGGTCCATTTCAGGCTTCTTCAACTAGTTGCCCTCCAGATGTTGTTGACAACAACTTCCATTTGCCTCATGGGCAATGGGCCATGGATTGTGGAAGCTGAGGTTCAAAACTTCTGGAAACCTTGAGGCTGGACAAGGCTGATCTATTTGAAAGCTGATGGGAGCATGCATCATACCCTTACATGAGATGCAGATGATCCAGCAGGGTGGGGAGAACACCCTTGTTGTTTAGTCATTTAGTCAGGTCTGACTCTTTGTGACCCCATGGACCAGAGCACGCCAGGCACTCCTGTCTTCCACTGCCTCCCACAGTTTGGTCAAACTCATGTTTGTAGCTTCGAGAACACTGTGCAACCATCTCATCCTCTGTCGTCCCCTTCTCCTTGTGCCCTCCATCTTTCCCAACATCAGGGTCTTTTCCAGGGAGACTTCTCTTCTCATGAGGTGGCCAGAGTATTGGAGCCTCAGCTTCACAATCTGTCCTTCCAGTGAGCACTCAGGGCTGATTTCTTTAAGAATGGATCGGCTTGATCTTCTTGCATTCCATGCTCATTGTTAGGCCTTGACCTGAAGTCAACTGAGATGTGTAACAAGTGGGATAGAAAATGATCCCTATCTGCAAACCCTCAGAGACATCCTTAAAAGAGGCATAACATCTACTTAAAAGCATCAGTGATGAAGTGATTGCTTTGGAAAGCAACTCAGAAACCAGGGTTGAGGTTAATTCCTGCAGGGCCTTGAGCAACTCTTCATCTTGGGTACCACTGCCTACCCCTATTAGGTGTCAAGCAGCTTTTTAAAGACACAGAAATGCTTCAGGAACAAAAAAAATATTGGTTTCCCACCTTTATTTTAGCAGGTGCTTCAATGCAAACTGCTTCCTGATCCTGGAGCAAGACATGCTCTCACCAATAAACACCTGATCACAATAACCTATGATGTTAGCTGTGGTATAAGGGGGGGGGGTGTTTTTCCAGTGTAGTTCCCTCCATTGAATGGAGGGCCTAGTTCAGCTTAGATTATGAGACATGACAAGACCACAATTCAGGGTTGTATAGCTGCAGGCAACATCTCAGATGCCTGGAAAGGATAAAGCTGCATTAACTTCAGTTTAATAGTCAAAGCCATCTCCTCTTTCGCACGAGCAGCTTTGTAAAATTTTAACACTGCTCCCACCTTTGTTTTTGTTTTAAAGATTTCCCCCAAAAAAATGCTTCTGAGAAAAATGTGAGGGGTGTTGAATGCCTATGGTTAAACACACACACACACACACACACACAATCACAATCCCTCCAGTTTAATGTGATAAGATTGCATTTGCATGTAAAAGCACATATCCCGAGGTGATTATATTTTGAGATATTTAATGCATACCATGGAAAATTGAACTTTCAAGCCTTGTTTGGAAAATTGAGTAATTCTCTACATTGTGAATGCACACATATTTCTTCAGTGCACTTCCATTGATTGGATTGTACTGTTTAGTCCCAGGCTAAACACCACCAACTTTCACTCCAGAGGTTTTCTCAGTTCATAGAGTCATCAGGAGCTGGTGCTTCTATAGTATGGTAAGGAAGAGCATGCCTAGCTCCTCCCATCTAATACACAGATAATTTTCCATGTGAGCCAGAGTTTCCACACAAACAGCCAATCACAAGGACATTCCATCCACATGAGGATGGATTAAATGATGGCAGTGGTGGGGGTGATGCACTGAGTGACTTGGGAAGACACAGGCACTCTCCTTGCCTTCCATATGATGTACCAGATTGACAAGTCTTGGCCAATAGGGCTTACTATGAAGTAGTAAGCATTTCTAAGGACTATAAAAGAGAAAAATGCATTTCAGGCAGGTTCCCCTTACGTAAGCACACTCAAGTGTTCATACTATAATAGAGGACATGGCAGAGCCCAGGTTTATTATTACTTTTTTAACATTTATATCACACCTTATAATACATTGTATTACAGTTGTCATAGCTTTAATGTACTTTTGGGGAAATTCTCCAGAGTCTCAAGAAAAACACCACCCAGCTATGAAGAACCAGAACTGTATTTATATGTTGAAATATAAATATGAAGCATGTGTTTCCTAGAAATATGCATTGTTGTGTATGCTAATAGTGCCTTTTCACATGACTAGGCTCCTCTAGTTCTCTTCCAGTTCTGGCTGCTGGGCGATGTTTTCCCCCTCAGTCTAGTTATCTTTTGAGCTTATTTTTGAAGGCTTTGCTATGTATTGATTTCTCCCTGAACCCTGAACACAACACACATCACAAACACTGAGCATAGTGCTATTAAATTAAACTTACATGTAAGCAAGCATGGCCAAGTTGGGATTTAAAATAGAGAATTTCTTTTAAAAAATCAAAGGAGATAGAAAGGAAGAATTAGGAGTGGGACCCTGGTTAAACAGTAAAGCGTATAGCTGCATGCAGTGTGTCTTGCGTTCAACTCACATTATATTCAGCTTTTTTCAAAAGGCAAAATGGCCTTAAAAGATGCTGCCAATCAGAACAGACAATGCTGACCAGTGGTCACACTCCTTAGTAAGCCTGCTTCATATTCCCTTATAAATGAAGTGGATAGACAGTAATTGTTTCGTGGTAGCAGTGAGCATGCGGCTTCATTTCAACTAGTTCTGCAATGTTTGATCCTTATCTTAGTATATATGCAGACAAGACCAACTCTCTCCCCACCCCCATTGTGGTTTCATACATTTCATTTCTTTGGAAGCAAGTGCTATTGATTTCAGAGAGACTTAATTCTAAGTGAGGATGCTGAGGAGTTCAATCTCCAGCAATTCTTCACATTCGGTGCTTTACTCTGAAATCTCTCATATGACAACAAGAAGTTAGCCAAAGCAGCACCTGATCCACGAGGGTTCTCAAAGTCAGAAAACCTGTCCTTCCATGCAGGAGATCATTGTGGTTTATTTAAAGACAAGGCATTTCCTCTCCTCTCCTCATTTCATCGCAGCAAGCTACCCTTTCCCTACCTACCCGCAAAGATTCAGTATAATAATGCTTAGGACAAACTTAAACAAAACAAAGCCCAGTAGGCAAAAGCAAATCTCTCCAATTTTGAGGTCTATGAATCTGCACCGTGTTCCTGCTGTGAATCTGCACAGCACTCCTATTTTAGAATTTATGTCAACTCCATGTGAAACTCTGAAGTCTCTATTTATAAGCATTTAGTGTCCTGTAGTTTTACCCTTCCCCTCATTTGTTTCCCAGTTCAGCAGGGTTGGTGGGGGTTTTTTTTTCTTTCTTTAACCATTCCATAATTCTTTTTTGCTAAGTATGTGCACAAGAAACAGGAATTTAATGAACTCTTGAGAGTACTTGGCCCTGTGCTGTTTCCTTTCTTGCCTGCATCTAAGCATAATCCTCTCGCTTGCAATGTCACAGCCAGTGCCGATGCATGAGAAAGATTCATTTGTCAGGAAAGGAGCGGATTATGATTTTCAACATGGATGGAGATGTGGGAAGAAGGAAGGCCAGTGGGAAATGGGAGAGGGGGGGAACTAGGGGAAAGGGGGGGCGGAGAGCTGATTGTATGCTTATTATGTAAGAACATTTGCTGTTTCTGCTTCTCCTTACATGATGAGGATTGCAAGACCACAGAGAGCTTAATGTGCTGATTTACAGGCAACAAAGCACTGTCAACCCCAAACATTATACAGATCAAGTATTCCCTCTTCTGTAGCTGCTGCTCTTTCATTCATTAAGCCGCATCCACATCTTCTACAAATCATATCTATAAGGCTAAAGTCTAAGCCACAACATTGAAAGCAGGTAGCATCAAGTTAAGTACTAGGGGTGCACATCCTACTCATCAACTCCTAGGAGTCCAGGTCCTTTTGTCTCTCCCCCCCCCAATAAAATATTTGAGGGGGCCACCCCCCCAAAAAAAGTTGATAGCCTTTGCTGCCTTTCTTTTCTACATTTGGACTTCCATTTCCCAACAAACTTTGTAAAGGAACTTGTAAAAGGGAGCTGGGACTAGGCAAAAACCTCTGACATCATTTCTTACTGACTTTGTGATTGGAAATAGAAGGAGTATGTGCACAAGGGGCAGGGGAATGAGTAGAGGAAACCCCGGCACCTCAACTTTCAAGCAATAAGAGGAATCTGAGAATTTGCGTTCTCTGGCTACTTCTGCAAAGTGTGTGTGTTCCACAGTCCGTCTGCCACAGGTACTTCCAACAGCAGGAAATGCTCCCATTGACAGTCCCAGCCACTCCTCTCAATGTAATTCCACCCATATCACCATCCTTGTCTGCGCCCCCCATTATTTTCTTCAAGTTGGTTCCTCTGGTGTATATCAACTCTGTTTGGGGACTGAATAACAAGGTGAATCAATGGGGATTCTGCCGCCCCACTACCACTGCCCCATCTAGCATCAAAGGCCAATGCTAACTCCCCTGAGTTAGATCAGGCCTCCCACAAAGTCACACACCATTCTATGGTTTCTGATTTTTGTGTGAAGAATATCTCCAAGTTTTCATATGTTTCCTTATGTCCACGGGCTTTGCAACAAGCAAGACTGAGAAATGTTTTTGTTTTTTCTCTCCAGAAAATGCTACCTCCTTACACAAAACTCCTGAGCAGGAGACAGAGAAAAGTTGGGAAGAGGAACATCTTTGTCCAGATGGTGGGGGCAGGGGGAGGGGATGGAACGTGAAAAATGCAGTCAAAATGTCACCAAAGGTAAAAACTGGAACAAATCTATTTATTTAATTTATAGAATTATTTCTACGCTGCCATATCATAGAATATCAAGGCAGTGTTCACTATAATGCATAAAACATCATTTATTTTTTTCTTGAAAAAGATACAGAACCATTATGGTGATTAGCTAATCAAAAATTAAACAGCTGCAAGGCTTGTCGGCACAAAATCTAGGTGTTTCTTCTCCTGGGAAACATCTGAGAAATCATGAGGAAAGTCACAATAATTTGTTTCAGCGCTGACACTGAAATAAGGAGTGCATGTTTGACAAACGTTTTTGCCATCTGTGAAAAGCAATCCTGTTTTGGCAGTTGTTTGCGGGGGGGGGGGAGGACTCTGAAAGGAGGCAAAAATGTTTGTGGGTGTCAGGGAGGAGATCATGTGCTCCCCTGCCAAGACAGCCAGGTTTTAAGCCATGGGAGGTTTTAAGACTTCCCATGTTTCTGCCAAGCTAAGGCATCAGTAGCAAGGTTGGGAGTTCAAACAAAGAGAATCAGCCCAGTTGCCCCCCATCAAGGAAATATTCTCTTCACCCTCAGAGCCATCTGCAGTGTGGGCTAAAGCCGTTGGCTTTTCCTTCAGTAACATCACATATGCAACCTGTGCAGCTTCATCACAGTGATTCCTAGTTGTCTAGGATTACTCAAGGAAGCAGCAGCATTTAAAATTTGTATTGTTTTTAACACTCGACTGGGAGCCGCCCAGAGTGGCTGGAGAAACTCAGCCAGATAGGCGGGGTATGAATAAAAAAATTATTATTATTATTATTATTATTATTATTATTATTATTATTATTATTGGGAGCAGTGCCAAAGCTGCAGCAAATCAGAGCAGTAAACGAGGGGGGAAGCACAACACGCACATTTTGGTCTTCAACATTTTGTAGGTGTGTATATATATTAATAATAATAATAATAATAATAATAATAATAATAATAATAATAATAATTTATTTATACCCCGCCCATCTGGCTGAGTTTCCCCAGCCACTCTGGGCGGCTCCCAATCAGTGTTAAAAACAGTACAGCATTACATATTAAAAACTTCCCTGAACAGGGCTGCCTTAAGATGTCTTCTGAATGTCAGGTAATTCTTTGACATCTGATGGGAGGGCGTTCCACAGGGCGGGTGCCACTACCGAGAAGGCCCTCTGTCTGGTTCTCTGTAGCCTCACTTCTCGCAATGAGGGAACCACCAGAAGGCCCTCGGCGCTGGATCTCAGTGTCCGGGCTGAATGATGGGGGTGGAGACGCTCCTTCAGGTATACAGGACCGAGGCCGTTTAGGGCTTTAAAGGTCAGCACCAACACTAGCTGCCGCATTCTGGATTAATTGCAGTTTCCGGGTCACCTTCAAAGGTAGCCCCACGTAGAGCGCGTTGCAGTAGTCCAAGCGTGAGATTACTAGAGCATGCACCACTCTGGCGAGACAGTCCGCGGGGAGGTAGGGTCTTAGCCTGCGTACCAGGTGGAGCTGGTAGACAGCTGCCCTGGACACAGAGTTAACCTGCGCCTCCATGGACAGCTGTGAGTCCAAAATGACTCCCAGGCTGCGCATCTGGTCCTTCAGGGGCACAGTTACCTCATTCAGGACCAGGGAATCCTCCACACCTGCCCGCCTCCTGTCCCCCAAAAACAGTACTTCTGTCTTGTCAGGATTCAACCTCAATCTGTTAGCTGCCATCCAACATCCAACCGCCTCCAGGCACTCACACAGGACCTTCACTGCCTTCACTGGTTCTGATTTAAAGGAGAGGTAGAGCTGGGTGTCATCTGCATACTGATGAACACCCAGTCCAAACCCCCTGATGATCTCTCCCAGCAGCTTCATATAGATATTAAAAAGCATGGGAGAGAGGACAGAACCCTGAGGCACTCCACAAGTGAGAGCCCAGGGGTCTGAACACTCACCCCCCACCACCACTTTCTGGACACGGCCCAGGAGGAAGGAGCGGAACCACTGTATGACAGTGCCCTCAGCTCCCAGCCCCTCTAGACGGTCCAGAAGGATGTTATGGTCGATGGTGTCAAAGGCCGCTGAGAGATCCAGCAGAACTAGGAAACAGCTCTCACCTTTGTCCCTAGCCCGCCGGAGATCATCAACCAGCGCGACCAAGGCAGTTTCAGTCCCATGGTGAGGCCTGAATCCCGATTGGAAG
The DNA here is from genome assembly GCF_964106915.1 of Podarcis gaigeae. Classification (NCBI taxonomy): domain Eukaryota; kingdom Metazoa; phylum Chordata; class Lepidosauria; order Squamata; family Lacertidae; genus Podarcis; species Podarcis gaigeae. Next base: position 88,995,628 of record NC_139678.1, on the reverse strand, counting down.
GGATCCAAATGGTCCGTTTCCTCCAGGCGTGCTTGGAGTTGTTCAGCAACCACCCGCTCAATCACCTTGCCCAAGAATGGCAGATTTGAGACTGGGCGATAGTTGGCCAAATTGGCTGGGTCTAAAGATGTTTTTTTAAGAAGCGGTTTGATGACCGCCTCTTTCAGCGGGTCTGGGAAGGCTCCCTCACAGAGGGAAGCATTCACCACCCCGCAGAGCCCATCGCCCAGCCCTTCCCGGCTCGCTTTTATCAGCCAGGATGGGCAAGGATCAAGGAGACAGGTGGTCGGTTTCACTCGTCCAAGCAGCCTGTCCACATCCTCGGAGGTAACAGATTGGAATTGATCCCATGTAACAGGACCAGACAGAACTCTAGCACTCTCCCGCCCTGGCCCTGCTCCCACGGTGGAGTCTACCTCCTTCTGAATCTGAGCGATTTTATCTGCAAAAAACTTTGCAAAAGCATTGCAGGAGATCTTGGGGTCCCTACCAGGCCCCGGTGGAACAGGTGGTTCCGATAGATTGCGAACCACCTGAAAAAGTCTCCTGCTGCTGTTTTCTGCAGATGCAATGGAGGCGGCGAAGAAGGCCCTCTTCACCGTCGCCATTGCCACTTGGTAGGCTCGATGTTGAGCTCTAACCCGTGTCCGGTCTGATTCAGAATGAGTTTTCCGCCACCGGCGCTCTAGCCGTCTCAACCCATTAACTCAACTCAAGCCGTTCACCCATTAGTGAAATTCAAACACTGCAAAATCATCTAGTCCAACCCCCTGCAGTGGAGGAATCTTTTTGCCCTATGTTGGGCTCAAACCCATGACCTTGAGATCATAAGTCTCATATTCTACTGACTGAGCTATCCCTTTTTTAGTCACTTAGTCGTGTACGACTCTTCGTGACGCAATGGACCAGAGCACGCCAGGCACTCCTGTCTTCCACTGCCTCCCGCAGCTTGGTCAAACTCATGCTGGTAGCCATCTCGTCCTCTGTTGTCCCCTTCTCCTGTTGGGATATGAGTACTACGCAGCTGCAAACAAGTAGCTGGATGTTTACATCACATGATGGCCCTGACCGTGGGACAGGAAGTTCCATGGATTTCTCAGGCATTTGTTCTTTGTGTAACATGAGACCTTCCTGTTGCTTTTGTGAAGAAAGTCTCAGAGAGTTGCTTGGAGAAGTCTGAGTGAACGGACATGTTTTTGTACAGTTGTACAGTCAGAAATAAACTGTAGATGAAACATACTTTCTGACTATCTTCTTTCTCCTGCTGGTATGCAAGGAAGTAGGGGGTGTGCAACTTTCACGCAGGGAGGTGCCGCCTATCAAGATCTCCCTGGACTGCCGGGATGCCAGCCAGGGAAGATCACCGGTAAACAGGCCCCCGGGAGCCTGGGAGAGGGGCCAGCCTCTCCTGAGGGGGCTAGTTTTACAACATCTCCTTGTGCCCTTAGTCTTTCCCAACATCAGGGTCTTTTCCAGGGAGTCTTCTCTTCTCATGAGGTGGCCAAAGTATTGGAGCCTCAGCTTCAGGAACTGTCCTTCCAGTGAGGACTCAGGGCTGATTTCAGGGCCTTATTTGGAGGTTTGTCTTCAGGTGACATGTGAGAAGCCCTAAGTGTTTCAGTGAAACTAGCAATATTTCTTTTTTTTGGGGGGGGGAGTAATTTTTCATAGCATCCATCTTTTCCCCAACAACTTAGCCTGGTCCTTTTTACCTGGGTTGACTGCCACATCAACCATATGTCTAAGCAGGTGATTAAATATTCTGCTGACTTGTTCAACAGTTGATTTGTTGAACCCGGCTAAAACTATAGGAGCAGGCATATTAACAACCATGAATGACATCTTACACCAGCTGTCTTCTTCGCCCTGCAGCTTACCAACCTACAAGTTAGCTCAGGGATTAATTTACTGTTGCTGGCATCACTCGCTGCCTTAAATATTACATGCATTTACTTTTCAAATACTCCCTGAGTAAATATATGTCTAGAGGGACATATTTTACCGGATGGACATGCCAGTGAAATATTTTATTCCTAAGGTGGAATGTAGCAAACGAAATATGGTGGTAATAAAACACACAGCCATTGAAAGCTTTCTGATAGCAGCAGCCATTGACTGGCCAATTCGGAGGAACACGAATAAATTGTGTTTATAAATAAGCACCACCAGGAGAGCATTAGCAGATTTCCTTAATTGAGAACTGTAAAACTGTAAGATTTTACTGCTTACATTTTGGTGTGTTTGTTCAAGTAGTGCAGGAGAGAGAGAGAAATCTGAAAGGCATGTAGTACTAATCGATTTAATAGACAGAACTGCTTATGTTGAACTACTTTGAGGTTCGTTTACAGAGATGGCCATACAAACTTAAGAAGAAGCCTGGTAGATCAGACCTGTGGCCCATCTAGTCCACAACCCTGTTCTCACTGTGGCCAACTAGATGCTTATAGGAGGCCCACAAGGAGGACCTGTGTACAAGAACATTCTCCCATCCCATGGTCTCCAGCAACTGATATTCAGAAGCATTGCTTCCTCCATCGGTTGAATTAGGGTATAGCCATAAGCACTGGTAACCATTGATGGCCTCATCCTCAATGAATCTGTCTAATCCCTTTTAAAGCTTTCCAAACTGGTAGCCATCACTGCCTCTTGTGGGAGCAAGTGCTATAGTTAAACCATGTGTTGCACGAAGGAGTACTTTCTTCCAACTGTCCTGAATCTTGCAACAGTCAGCTTTATTGGATACCCACAAGTTCTGATGTTATGAGAGAGGGAGAAAAACTTAATTCACTTTCTCCATACCGTGAATAATTTTATACACTTCTGTCATGTTGATTCAAATGTAAGAATCATGCATTTGTACGGGCACCATGAAAAGGCTGACTATTGTCCCTCACAAGTGGTAGGAGGGGAAAAATAACAAATATCTTATTTTTGCTCATCCAAGTCTTCTTTTCTCCAGCATCTTCAGCCCATGTCCACAGCTCCATTAATGGCATGGAGTACTGAGGAGATCACTCATGTCTGGTATCCATCTGCATAACCCAATGGACTCCAGCATTACTGAAGGCAATATTCCTTCTTCAGCATTCTTACCAATAAATCTTAAGATTCGTTAACTTTGTAGTGGTTAAAAGTGAACATGTGTTTAGAAGCTACTGAGAGGAAAAGGGAAAAGTGCTGGTTGAAAAGGTCAGTTCCTGATAACAGCAGCATTCAAAATGGGAATATGCTTAGCCTTAGAAGCTTCTTCATGATCAGGGACGCTGCCTTGCCAAGATTTGCCTTTCTGGCTTCATGAGCCTTGTTTTTAAGGAGCCATGTGATTTGTTCCACCCATGTGGTTCTGCAATTCTCACACGCATTTGAGTCATATAGTACTGTACCAAAAGGAAGCAGCTCCCTGCCAAAGAGGATATACGTGCACATGGGACCCAAGACAGCTGAGATCTGTCTCAGCCTAGTTGTTTATTGAGCTCAGCATTATCTACTCTGATTGGCAGAAGCTTTCCAATGTCTGAGGCACACAGGTCTTTCACAGCCAGTCTTTTAACAGGTGATAGCAGGGGTTGAACCTGAGAGCTCCTGCTTTTCAAACACAAGCTCTACCATTGAGCTATGCTTTATCCCCTAGCTACATCTTTGAAACCAAACATTACAGAATTTGGCTCCCATTTGCTCCCTTCCATTTATGAGCTTAGCTTGATCATCAGTTTGGCACGTATGGAACAAATTAGCCCTATATTGAATTAATCCACGGGCTGATTGTGACTGTAAATCATAGGATGGTGTAGGCCCTTTCCTCAGTCGAAGCATAAATCTGCATTGCCTATAAAAGGTGAGGCATTGATTAGAAACCTTTTATGCCTTTGCTTCCTCCCGTTCCCTTTTAGCAAATATATGTCAAATGTAGCACAAGCCATTTTTATCAGATGGTCATCCCAATAAAATATTCTACTTCTAAAATGGGATGAACAGCAGCAGCCCTAAAGAAATACAACCTCCATAAAAGGCAGAGGCAGTGAAAAGGCTGTGAGGATAATCAGCATAAATGTCACCCCAAACAGAATAAATTATCTTTATAAATAAACACTGCAAGAATCACATTAATGTGTTTAACATAGGAGTAAGGGAAGAAAGTGCAAGAATAGTGAGGAGGGGGAATCACATTTCCCTTTCAGTGTACATTTGTTTCTGAAGAGTAGAGAAAGTGACAGGAGGAGACCAAGGTGGAGATACTTGAGCTCAATGTTCTCAAGGGAAGTGGCAAAGATCCCAAAGGTAAAGGCAGGGCTGGACCTTGGCCCATCAGAGGTGGACTCCTGTTGCATTCAGGAATGATGAGATCTGTAGTCCAGCAACATCTGGTTTCCTCCTTTAGACCCCACCCACCCAGTCCCAGTCCATTTCTATTCATGCACAGTACAGTATCAGGTAGGGAAGGTGAGAGAAATTTGATTCCATTCTCATTCATGTAATTACATAATGACAATGTCATTTATGTCATTTACATAATGAACCTACCTAATCTGCACTTTCTGAAACAAGATGCAAACAGAAACAGAGCCATCCTTCAGAATTTGCACTGCTTTGAATTTTTCAATGTAGTTCTCCAGCCTAGCAATGTGCACAAATCTGTGCAAACTGTGGTAAAGGGTGCATTGAAATGTATATATTAGTGAAAATAACATCCCAAAATGCATTATATTGGTCTAAATTGCTTTATAAAGAAATGTCTATATTAGGAAAAATGCACACAAAAATACTGGTGAATTTTCATAAGGACTTCTTTAAAAAACAAATTTCACAAACTGGCGTGGGAAACGAAACAGTCCTCTTTTAAAGTCATCAATGTCTCCTGCAGGAGGGAATTCCATAATTTAACTATGTTCTATGTGAAGAAGTACTTTCTTCTGTCCTGCATCTGCCAACATTCAGCTCTATTAGATGCCCATGAGTGTTATCAGAGAGGGATAAAACCTTTTTCTGTCCACTTTCTCCATACCATGCATTATGTTATAAATTTCTATAATGCCACCTCTTAGTGCCTTTCCTCTAATGATCTTTATTTGACTGAGTAGTGCTTGTACAGGGTTTTTGTGTCAGCATCACGTGGGTAGGTCATTCATTCATTCATTCATTCATTCATTCATTCATTGTTGGCATTGTGAGAGATTGGACGGTCCAGAGCTTGGTTGGTTTGGTTCAGTTGGTTGCAGTGTGGTTTGTTTGTATGTGTGTGGAGGGGGAGGGGTGTTGAGTCAGATTAGCCATATTGATCCGTATGCTGCCCAGGGGCAGGGAATAGGTCATTGTCTTGTTGTGCTATATATGTGATAAAGGGGAGCCACACCAGGGTGAAGGCATCCTCCTCTGCCTATCTCTGTGCTAGTTTGAGTTTGTTGATTAACTTTTCTAGTAGGGTGGTTTCCCATACATGTTGGTACCAGTGGTCTGTATTCACTCCTGATAGGTCTTTCCAGTGTCTAGTTATGTTGAACCAAGAGTGGTCGCTGGTGGGTATGGGTTGTTTGAATCAGAGAAAGACGTGCCAGGGACATATTAAAGGTAAAGGGACCCCTGACCACTAGGTCCAATCGTGGCCGACTCTGGGGTTGTGGCGCTCATCTCGCTTTATTGGTCGAGGGAGCCGGCGTACAGCTTCCGGGTCATGTAGCCAGCATGACTAAGCCACTTCTGGCGAAGCAGAGCAGCACATGGAAACACCGTTTACCTTCCCGCCAGAGCGGTACCTATTTATCTACTTGCACTTTGACGTGCTTTCGAACTGCTAGGTTGGCAGGAGCTGGGACCGAGCAACAGGAGCTCAATCCGTCGTGGGGATTTGAACTGCTGACCTTCTGATCAGCAAGCCTGTGGTTTAACCCACAGCACCACCTGCGTCCCCAGGGACATATTACTCAGTAGCAAAAGTGACCTCTTGAAGTCAGGATTGAAGAACCACTGGGGTATGATCAGATGGGATTGTTCACATGTTGATGTTATGTCACAGGTGGAACAGTTATCTTCAGACAGGCAAAAGTTAATTTTACTTGTTTCGGTAAAAAATAAAACCCTCCCGCACCAGCAGCATGATATTCATTAACTTGACTTCTCATGAAATGAGATCGTGATTTTCAATGACCTCCTTTGATATTCATATTTTTGCAGAATATTTTCACCTTCTTGTCTGGTTGAATCACCATCCTACTTTTTTCTCCTATATTCAGGTCATCAGCCCAGGGACTGGAGGGGGGAGGGATTGCCAACCATACACTTATAGTCAAATCCCTGGGTGATTAAACCTCATCATTTTGTGTTTTTCAGCCAATCTTTGAAATTCAATCCCAAAGGTTATTTGTGAACAGCAAAATCCCAAGTGGTTTTTTATAAGGTCAAAACATAAGATTTATCTTTTACACATTTTCATTTTATTTGCCAAGCTTTCACTTTGATACCTAGTTATCTCCAGAGCTATTATTTGTGCAACAAAATCCAGTTATATTACACACACAGAGAGAGATCAGAGGTGGGGGCCAGGTAATTTAAACTCTAGACTTAATTGTCTTTAGATAGTGATGTATACTATTTTGCTTCAGAATGTGGTGAGCCTTCCTGCTCATTCTGCAGAGTTGGGGTCTGCACTTCTGCCTCAGTCAAAGGTCACTTCTAGCTGACCTGTTTATTGAACATTCATCCTGACTTGCACAAAGTTTGCAACACTGGCACTTTATTGAACACTCATTCTGATTTGTCTGTAGGCAGGTTAGATGACACTGCATCAAGCAATTGTTGTCCCATATTTTCTAGGGCATTTTCCTGTCCTTTGTCTTAGGGTTTAGTATTGCCACTTTTTTTTACTGCCAGAGCTCCTGTGCAGAAACTTCTAGCAGCCCATAAATTGAAAATTTCAAGCCATCAAGTGAAAGCAAATGCCAGTGTTGTCACAAAGGAGAGATAGAATATTAGTTAAAGGATGGGTGGGATTGGGGGCTGATAGGTGATTTAAAATTTTTAAAAAATTGTGACGTGTTTTGCAGATGGTTCTTGGTGAAGCTTTTCCCAGCATGAATATGCACTGATGGCAGCAAAGAAAAGTTACCCACTAAGGTTTGGGATTGCTGTTTAAAATTAAAATGCTGGTAACTGGGGGAAAGGAACCAAATCAACTACATTATAGAATAGTTCTTATTTAGCATAAGCAAAATATATCAAAACAAAAGGATTTTATTTAATGACTGCAGAACTGTAGCTCCTTTTATCAGGTGCATGACAGAACTGAATTAATTTGGATTGATTCAGGGTCTTCCAGGAGCATGCCCACTATTAATTAAAGATATATGTGCAATAGTGACTGTCAGCTGCACTTTTAAGGTTTTAAGGTTTGCTGTCAGAAGCTCCAGTGTTTCACTGGTGTACATCCTGCACTGATGTCTGCCACCTAAAGTGCAGAGCAGCCTTGATTTAAATAGGAAATTTTTCATGGCTGCACTATCACATACTTTCTTTTTATCTATTGTGCCACACTGGCCCCTAGAGGCAGGATCTCAATCCATTGGGGCTTTTGGGAGCTGCTGCAGTATGCTTACTAAGAAAGTCAGATAGTCCCTGGTTCAAATTCTCCTTAGCCATGAACATTCCAGATCAGTGCTGAGAAGACTGCAGGCTTGAGGGATCTGTGAAATTATTGTTACTGAAACCGCAAGAGCCACAAAATGGAACCAGATATAAAACAGTGGTTAGGAAATGGGCCACCTTCAGGACACATGCTCAGCCCAGATATTCGTTCTCAGTACTAGAATTGAGTTCATAATTCTGCTGCAGTCCCCCACCCCTGCCTCCTCTCTGTCAGCCTCAGTGTCCTGCCTGCAATGTGAAAACAACAGTAATACTGACCTCTTGCAGGGATATTTTAGGACCGCAAAAGTTTAAGTGGTGTGACTATAGTCATATGTTATAGCCACTTTATTATCCTAATTGTGTTGAGAGTTTTCATTATTTTGGACATGCGAGGTGATAGGATGGCCACCTCTTCCTTATCCCTCCCCTGCCCATTAAACAGCTGTTGTCTGCATTTGAATGTCCCCCCACAAAGACAAATTCCAATCATATAGTGAAATACCACATCTGGGAGAAGGATGTGCTAAGGATATGTTTAGGGAAGTTTTTAATGTTTGATGTTTTATCACTTCTTCTTCTTCTTCTTCTTCTTCTTCTTCTTCTTCTTCTTCTTCTTCTCCCAGAGTGGCTGGGGAAACCCAGCCAGAGAGCCTCCCAGAGTGGCTGGGGAAACCCAGCCAGATGGGCGTGGTATAAATGATAAATTATTATTATTCCCCTTCATAATTAAAACATGCAACCCGCCCCCCATCCTCAACCTCAAGTAGCAAAGTCCAAGGAAAAGTTTAACACATGCTTCACTATATGTAAACACTGTTCCTCACCTTATACCTATAGCAGAAATGCCACACGTTTTTCACGAGTTTACAATTTGTGACCATCACCCATCAAGCGAAAACAGATCACCAGCCATGCACAGTAGCTCACCCCCCAGGGGCTTTAGACCTCCTCTTTTCACTTTCTCCCTGAGATGGCAAACAGTCCCAGAGCTGGTAGAAAGGGTGTAAAACCCTTGGCAGGTGGGCATAGGGGATCACAACTTGTTCAGCCTTGCTGTAAACATAGCGTCATAATAAGGACAAAATTATTCTTTTACTGTGTAGCGACCATGTCTTCTTTTTTTTTAAAAAAGGGGGTTGTGGCAAAAGGAGGTCAGTGGGAATTTTTTGCTTATGCTAGTTGCAGCATGAGATGAATTTTTTGTTGGAATTGTGGCTGGTCAGGGAAGGGGCTAAGCCGCCTCACTCTGCTCCTTAAAGTCTCACTCCTAATATTCACAATTTTTCAAGGGTGCTTCTAGGGAGAGGTTTGCTTTACAAACTGGTCACTGATATATCAGTTATGAGTAGCTGGCCACAGGGGTGTGGTTTTATTTTCACTTTTCTGGTTAATAGATTTCCTCCAGAAAGGACAAAATCTAGAGTTGGGCAGGGGGAGACAGGCCAGCATTTTTATTCTGACATTGTTGTATGGATGAGTTTAAAAACAAACGAATACATGAGGGGCACTGATTCCAGAATAAACACCCATCTAGAAGCAACCTGCTATACACAGGTGTGTTTTTTAACCAGACATTGGAAGTATTATCTAATTTGACCCTTTACGAAAAGTAAAGTCATGTGGAGGAAGGAGCTAAAAACCAAAATCCTTGCTGTTCAGCAGAAGCATGAAATACTCCCCCAACTGGTAAAGAGATTGCCAATCCAAAAAACTGCTAGAAAGCCACCATCTCTGATTGCCAGGGGTGAAGATACATACCTGGGGCTGCCACCTGTCACACCTATTTTGGAGATCGGATGGGGATTTCAAGCTCTTTCAGTTAAAGAACATGCCTTATATTTCCTTGCACATAGTCTCATCTGTTTGTGCTTTAAAAACAAAATTTCAAAAAAACAACAACCACACAAATATTCTCCATCATGTGGTTTCAGACTTTTAATATGATTTATTTCCACACAAACACTATGATGGCAGGTTGCTCTCGAGTGCACACATGATGGAAATTAGTCATTAATCAAGTGAATCCCCCACAGAAGCACTTTAACTTAATGCACTAAAACAAACGATAGGAAGAAAAATATGCCCATGAATTAAACAAAGCAGGAAGATTACCAATCCAACAAGCACTAAAAAAAGGAGAAAGTTACACATATCACACAGTGTTAGAGCTGGGGCTTTTTTTGGTTCATTAGCCAGGCTATTAATATTCATAGATATCCAGAAGAGGCAGTTAGGAAGAAGCCCATCTTCCGTCTTCTTGTGCGTAAACTGGAAATGTTCTTGTTTCCAAAATAAATGGGCTCTTGCGGGTGCCATTTTGCCTTCGCAATAAGTTGAAGACCAATGGCAAGAGCCTATGTAGGTTTCCTCAGAAACAAATCCTATGAAACTTAATAATATTTACCCTGAAGAAAATGCACCTTTATACCACCTTGCAGCTTTTTTTTCAAAATAGCAACAGATTTCAAAGAAATAAAGGAAATCAGTCCTAGAAGGGTTCTGCGTTTGAGTATCTGAAAAACTCTGAATTAAGGAACAAGAATTCAGTAGAGTATTTTTTGTTTTGTTTTGTTTTGTTTTGTTTTGTTGCTATTTTGAGAAATTATTTCCCCTCTCCTGATGATCGTATTAGCACCAAAAGGAACTAGGCACTCACATGATGGCTTAGCCACCAATAGGAACCAGGGAAAGAAGTGTGCACAGGAGGACAACAAAAATGATGTCTGGTAACCAAGTCTTATGAGGAATGGTTGAGGGAGTTGGGTATGCTTAGCCTGAAAAAGAGGAGGCTGAAACGAGATATGATAGCCATTTAGATATTTGAAGATGCTTGTCATATTGGTGATGGAGCAAGCTTGTTTTCCCCCTGCTTCGGAGGGTAGGACCAGAACCAATGGATTCAAAGAGATGACAACTAAACATCAGGAAAAACTTTCTGACAGTAAGAGCTGTTCAACAATGGGATGGACTTCCTTGGAAGGAAATGGACTCCTCTTCCTTGAATGTTTTTAAGCAGAGGTTGGGTGGTGATCTGTTGTGCATGGATGCTTATTTGAAATTCCTGCATTGTAGGGGGTTGGACTAGATGACCCTCAATGTCCCTTCCAAATCTAAAACTGCATGATTCTATGATGCTTAATAGCCCACTCTTCTCTTATATTGAGTGTGATTTAGTTTGGGCTTCTGAAACCCAAACTACATGTAGAACCTGGGAGAAGGGTCAGAACCTGTGGTTGCTTTGCCTAAAAACTTGGTGCAATGATAAGCCATCTCTAAGACACCAAAAGAAGCTGAATACTTAAGAGGCACATAAAATAAAATAATAAATCATGGAACACATGAAATGAAATTGCAAAATTTCAGAGGACTTGTGAATTGATCAAACATGTTTTATGATCGTAGTAGTAAATGTAGCTTGCATTGTACAGGCATAAATATATTCCTGACTGACACTAGAACAACTTCTGTCTCCAAATAAAAGTTCTGTAAAAGAGAACTTTGGAAGTTGCTGTAGCTTTCTGCATTCTTACATGAAAACTCTTCCCACAAGTATTAAAGGTTCACCATCTTAGCTGCAGCTTTGGGGCTTATAGTATTTGCCTCCTCATGGGAATTTAGGTAACTAGATCAGACAGTTGGTCCACCTAGCTTGGGGGTTGCTATCCTGGTGCTTTCATTGCTGCCTGCACATAGGCGGTTCTAGACTATGAGCTTCTTCTTTTTTAAAGTAATCTCTAGCCCTATTAGAAAGAAAGTTATGATGCAAAATGTGTAGGCAACTTTCTAACTGATTTCATGGAAATGAGCCAGCCTAACAGCTCCTGCCTGTCAGCATTTTTAGTCAATTAGTGAGATCTGAACAATGATTGATAAGTGAGTTGTTTGGACACCAGGCAACAAGAATCCCTGGGAACCTAAAGAGTGTGCTGTCCCCCTTCCCTTTAGTGTACTCGTCCTCACTGCCAGAGGAAGAGGAGTGTGGGAGGAGCACACTGCCCCTGGCAGCACAATCCCGGTGGGGTGCCATCGCGGCTGTCTTCCCGCTCGCACTGGGCGCCACACCCCTGCAGGTGGCATACCACACCCCCAGGACATGTGCCACGCCTCTGATCAGGTGCTGTTCTCAGGATTCACAGTTGTAACTCTGATTGCCTTATGGAAGGCACGAGAAAGAGGTCTAGGAGGGAGCTGGTTCTGATATAAGAAATAACATGCTCAAGGGCTTGGCTTACCATCCTAGACCACTTAACCTTTTAGGCACCCAATCCTGACAGTGCCCTCCAGATGTTGCCAGAGTACAACTCCCATAATCTCTGACAATTTGCCAGGGCTGGCTGACACTGATGTAGTCCAACAACATCTGGAGGGCCACAGGTTCCCCATCCCTAATCTTTGTACACAGAGTTAGGGCCTGTTGTAATGATCTTACCACAGTGGAACCTCGGGTTGCATACCGTCCTCCTTACGAACCCTTCGGGTAACGAGCTGCACTAACCTGGAAGTAGACTCCTGGCTGGGAACTTTGGTCTGGGATGTAAGCAGAAGTCACACGCCGGTAGCGCGGTGGCAGTGGGAGGCCCCATTAGCGAAAGCGTGCCTCATGTTAAAAATGGTTCTGGGTTAAGAACTGACCTCCAGAATGAATTAAGTTCGTAACCGGAGGTACCGCTGTACTGTCTTTGAACCAGGCTAGTGCACAATAGGAGAAAAAATACTACTAGTATTAGCAGTGATAGTGCCACCATTTCTAGCAATGCCTTTTCATTTTCTCATTTCAAATACTGCTGTTGTGCTCATTATGGCATGACATATACTAAAAAAAAACCTGCTGCTACTTGGGTTTTATCTATTAGAATAATAAACCACCAATGGGATCCAAATGCAAGTTGGGGAATTTCCAGTTTCTTTTGAGAATCAGAACTCATTTTGCCAAACAGAGCACATTTCAAGATGCTTTTTGAAATAATACAAGAAAAGCAATCAGATAACTTGCCAGAGTAATCTCCAATATTGCTACAAACTGCAGCTGTGTACATTTAATCAAAACATGGATAATTTTCTGGAACTGATTAGCAAGCTGTGTTTGTGTGTGGTGGACAAGGGGTATTTTGCATGTGTGATTGCTGGGGGGTCATAATTTAAGCACCTTATTTGGCTTCCTGTGGATTTACATTGATATAACAGTAAGCTCAAGGAAGAACTAAAATCTTTTACTGGTGAAAATGGCATTAATAAGAAAGAATACACCAGGTGGTCTGTAGAATTGTTGGAAGATTTTGTGAGACCACTAGGTGGCGATCCCAAAAAATGTTTACATTTATAGTTGGGCTGTGATCTATAAACAAGTTTGATTGAAGACAGTCTAGGCCTGTCAAGCTCTATGTCTTCCAGTGCTTTTTGTAAGAATAAGAATATAAAAAAATAAAAAGGAGAGTTCATTAAGTGGAATGCGGTATAGGACAGCATGCAAGTATTGAGTTCTATCATCAGAAGCTTTGCTCAAGGACTTCTGCTTTCACAATGAAACATCCCTCCCCCCCCCCAATTGGCTATTTTGTGGGAGAGGTCAAGCAAACCCCTGGAACATTTTGTGGCATGAGGAGACGGAAGTCGTTCAATCTGGCAACCTGAAATGCTTGTGCTAATGGAACAATCAGAAGCTGCCTCATAATAGCCTAGACTATAAATTCAGCTAGACTAATATCTCTGCTCTAGGGCCTCTGGCAGAGGTCTTTGGCATCACTCTACTGGAGATGACAGTAGAAAATGAACATGTATCGCCAATGAAAAAGGCTCAGGTGTCAAAACCTGGCTAGCCGACAGCCTTGCTCCTCAACCACTTCTGCTGCTGGTGTGCCACTGTCCAGCACTTGTGTTACTACACTCTACTCCCTCCTGCTTGACCAAATGGCTGACCGACCACTCTTGGTAAGGTGACACAGTGACACAGATGCTCTCCAGAACACCTACCTCATGTCTTGCCCTGCCGTGATGGTGTTAAGTACAATTCTAAAGTAACTGTACAGTTTCTTTACTATCAGTGGACTTCTTATGTGATAGAGGTTGGGCATCTGTGGATCCCTGAATGTTTGTTTGTTTGAGGCTTCCATTGGTCCCAGCTAGCATGGCTTTGGTCAGGGATGATGCGAGTTGTAGTCCAACAACACATGGAGGGCCAAAGGTTATCCATTCCTACTCTGCTAGTATCTTTAAAGTACCCATTCTCCTACAGAAGGATTTGAAAGTGAGACTCCTGGATGAAATTGCTGAATTAGAACATAACAAGTATTTTGGCTTTATTTAGGCTTCAGTCAACCCAGTGGTTTCCTGTCCCACAACAAGATAAATATGGTTGTTGGGTTTTTTGTTTTTATTTTATTTTATATTATATTATATTTTATTATTTTATTTTATTATTTTAATAACTCCTGCATGACATCTCCTGCATTAACTCATTCTAGCACCAGCCAAATATTTTTGGTACAGGAGTGATGCTGTTGCTTAGCAACTACTGGATACTTTGACTCACTCCTGGCTAACCTAGAATTGTTAGAACTTGTTTGCAGTTGCTAATCAGTCACCGTATATTTGATTCCTGCAGGGCAGAGGCAGTGGGGGGGAGCACTTCTAGTCTAAGGGCTGGATTCATACCTGGCCCACCTTCCACAGGCCAAATGGGCCAGAAGCAAAAGGAGCAAGGAAAATAGAAGCTCATACCCTTTGATACAAATAATGGGAGTGTTTGTGTCATGTGGCCCCCACCACCCCTTCCAGCCACTCCTAACCTAATGTTGGAGTCTGAGATTTTGCCACATCTCAGTATTTTAGTGTGGGGAATGGAAAGAGCTATGAAAGAACCAGTGGCAAAGGGGAGAACATGGTACTCCTAGTGTAACTTGTGCCGCTGTGCAAATATCCTGCATCTTCAGGCCTAATTGTCTGAGAGGAAAATAACTAGGGATGGTGAAGGGATTTGATTTTGTGGGCATTTTAATGGGCAACAATCTACTTTGTAGTTCTTGAACAAATCCGCAAATTGAAACACAGCCCCCTTTGAAATTCAAACTTCTCTGAATTTTGTGTTACAGTTCACCAACCCAACAATGAGTAGAAAAAATAGCAATACATGGAAAGTGTGCATAAAATTCATATATTAGTGAAGCTAACTTACAAAGATTCATTTTACTGGTGGAAATTGCTGACACAAATGTGTACATTGGTAAAAAGTGCATAAGCATGTTTTGTTAGGATAAATTTTCATTAAATGTTGATAAATGTTCATAAGGTGTTGTTTGTTTTTCTTAAAACAAATGTAGGAATGTGAATTTAATATTGGAAAAATAAGAAACTGTGAGAACTGAAATGGACAAATTTGTCCGTCGCCAAAAATGTGGGACACTTAAAAACAATCAAATTTCAGGTTTCAGTAAAGAAGTTAAAAATGCATTTACCTTGGGGTGAGGTGGAGATGAGATTCACATCAATGTTCAACATCCATGCTACTGGATAACTTAAGAATCAGGATACCATGAATAAGTTTATTTTTAAGGGCATTTATTATAGATTGCTTTAGGTAAAGGGACCCCTGACCATTAGGTCCAGTCGCAGACAACTCTGGGGTTGAGGTGCTCATCTTGCTTTATTGGTTGAGGGAGCTGGCATACAGCTTCCGGGTCATGTGGCTAGCATGACTAAGCCACTTCTGGCAAACCAGAATAGAGCACGGAAACGCCGTTTACCTTCCTGCCGGAATGGTACCTATTTATCTACTTGCACTTTGGCGTGCTTTCAAACTGCTAGGTTGGCAGGAGCAAGGACCGAGCAATGGTAGATCACCCCATCAAGGAGATTCGAACTGCCAACCTTCTGATCAGTAAGCCCTAGGCTCTGTGGTTTAACCCACAGTGCCACCTGTGTCCCTTATAGATTGCTTTAAACCTCATCAAATAATCAACTGTGGCTTGAAATACTGGAACTCCCAGCTCCCAGCAGTGTCCCCATGCCCCCCACTGATAAAGAGAGAAGACTCTTTATCAATTCCTCCTAAGGAAAGGCCACACAATTCACTGCCCTGAACTGTTTGTTTTGATTGGACCTCTGTTCCACAAATCTTGAGCAAACCCCATTTTGGTACTAAAAGGATCGATTTGCCCATTTGGTCCTATTTTACAAGCATCTTGGTGCAGATGAAGGAAAAGAAGTATCTTGCTTTACAATGTAAATAACACAGCAGACATCCATTTCAATGATATTCTTTTCCTGTCACTTTTTTAAAAAAGTTCCTCCTTCCACCTAGTGCATGAATTAGCAGACATTTGTCTCACTCTATCAAATAGATTAAAGACCCAATCTACCTACTAATCCAATTACCCCGCATGAGAAAAGCAAATGTATCTCTGGCCAGTACCCACCAAGTTGTGGAATCCATCACAGCAAAAAATTAAATCTAATTAATTGTGGGCACCCATGGACATCATTACACCATTCATTTTTAATGCATCTGTTTACTACTTTTAACGGAGATTTGGGGGATTTAAGAAGATTTGCTGTATTGTACACAGGTTAATTTCTCTTCACACACACACAAAACATGGATCCAATTAAATTAGGATTGATCTGCATGGGAAGGTCAAAAAAGAATAAATATATACTATTTAGAACAAACAATTATGGAGGGGATGTGTTTGGGCAATGGCAATATCCTATAAATGGTGTATGTATCCCAGAGGGGAGGGTTCAAGGACCTCTTCCACTTCTACAGCAATTCAAAGATCCAGTTGTCTGAATGATTTGGTAATCTGCCAGGCCCCATTTATAAAATCAGTCTGTATAAGTATATTTGAGGCCATTTTAAGAGCTATGAATAAGGCTATTCAATAAGCCTAACCATGTTTTAGTTTCCTCAAGTATCCCATTTTACAATCCATTTAAACTGATATCTATTTGGATTAAATCTGAGGATCACTCTAGAACATGGGTAGGCAACTAAGGCTCGGGGACCAGATCTGGAATCAGTGTGTTTTTACATGAGTAGCATGTGTCCTTTTATTTAAAATGCATCTCTGGGTTATTTGTGGAGCATAGGAATTAGTTCATTTTCCCAAAATATAGTCCGGCCCCCCACAAGGTCTGAGGGAAAGTGGACCGGCCCCCTGCTGGAAAAGTTTGCTGACCCCTGCTTTAGACTCTACATCTCCCCTGTGGAAGCTGCCAAGAAGTTCTTACCCATGTTGGTGGCACCCTACTCAAAGAGTGTAACATTTTGTAAATGTCACAAAACAAAGTATACAGACAAGATACAAACCAGTTGCCTTCTCTCTTTGATGAGAGAGAGAGAGATTCCTCCAGAAAAACAAGGTTGTGTGTGTGTTTTTTTAATAAACCCTAAATTAATTGGCCATCTTCATTATATGGAGATATCGCTAAAAGATACTTTGGACTGAAAATACGGAACCACAGCACTGCTCTGTTCAGCGTGTGTAACTTTTAAAAACACTTTAAGTAATTATCATGTCAGTGCAAACATCAACTTCACATTAAGTATGAGAATAATAATAATACAAATGCATCACCATTAGCAGGACAATCTCAGTCTTTCCTCTTTCACCTTAGTAATGCAGCTCAGATGTGAGGTGTCGCTAAAGTCAGACAAGCAGTGATTAGTAAAGTTCATCTTTGAGACCCCTCAGATGAATTAGCTCCACAAAACATATCCTAAAAGCAACTCCTCTATGAATTTTTTGAGATGCATATATGATAAGTTATTTGTGGAGAATGCCAAATGTGCTGTTAGTATTTGACAAACAACAATATTTGTTCTTGATATTTTTCCCTTTCATTTCATAACTGGATATTTGACATTTTTTGATATGTAGCACCGCAATAGCGTTCAGTATGGAGTAGCGGTAAGAGTGTCAGACTAGGAACTGGGATGCTGGGAGTCAAATCAGCATTAGCTGGGTGATGTTGGGCTAGTCACTATATGAAGCCTGGATAGCTCAGGTGGTTACAGTCTGGTGCTGATTACACCTAGGCTCCAGGTTCAATCTCCACATGGAGCAGCTATGGAGGTTGAACTAGATCAGGGGTCAGCAAACTTTTTCAGCAGGGGGCCAGTCCACTGTCCCTCAAACTTTGTGGGGGGCCAGACTATATTGGGGGGGGGGATATGAACGAATTCCTATGCCCCACAAATCACCCAGAGATGCATTTTAAATAAAACGGAAAGGTTAAGTTAGATAATATATGTCAGTGTTGCCAGCTTGTTCAGTATTTAGAATATTTAATTCAAAACAGCTTTTGTTTGCATGGAGAATGGAAACTTTATCTAGGAATACGTTGCCTTGGGTAGCTTTTCAAAAAGCCTGCTTTTCTTACTATCTTTCCCCTCTATTTCTTACGGAAGTGGTACACATGTGTGTGACTCTGGGCTGAACCACTTCATGTTGCAGGTGACGACTCATGTGATTGAATGTTTTAGCACACACACACACACCACATATTTTTGGCTCAGGGTCTGCATTCACCCCTGGCCAATCTTCTTGGGGTGCATTCCAGCGGGGGATGTGACCAGAAGTCACTTTGGTCATACTCACACTACTGTATGTGCACACACAGGCATACGGCCACCCCCCAGTTTATGTGTGTATGTAATGGTTCTAGGGGTTGCTCGTGCGTAGGTTGCCGCCACTCCTGGCTAGGTTACCTGGTTAAACCCTTTCTGTCTGGACAGCCCTTCACTTTGTGGCTGTTTCAGTCGCTGGCAGAATCCATCAGTGGGCGTTTCTTGAACTTCTTCCAGCAAAGAAGTTCTTTGACGCCAAGTCTCCGCCTACTCTCCCTGCGCGGAAGTCTTCTGCGCAGGGTGGGTGTGGGCAGCGGAGGACCCGTGCTCTCCCTGCTGGTCTCCGGCAAGGAGTCCTGGAGCCCCCTCGCCGATTCCCCCATCTGCCCCCCTTCACCCCTGGCGTTACGCTGATTTCCTTCCCCAGCAGATGGGCTGCCTCTCTCCCTGCTGGGCCCCTCTCCAGCATCGCTCTGGAGCCTTGCCTCCGCCTCTAGCTCCGATGGCAGTTCCCTGACAGTGTAGAATAGATAAGCTGAGAAAGGGGGTTATCACCCCCTCTCTTCTCATCAATTGATCACTCTTGTGACTAATTTGCCTCTCTATTTGAGCCTTTGGCATCTACTTAAATGCTATATGCTACTGATAAACAGGTGTTTGAGACATGGAGAAGAATGCTAAATAAACCCAAAGGGAAAAAAAGAGGCACCTCCAAATGCTTAAAGGGCAGAAAGGGTATTGGTTTTATTATGAGAGTGTTTGGAATGATGGCATGTGATTGCTACCTTTTTGCTATTTCCCCCCACAATCCCCTTCCTGTAAACATTGTGGGGGGGGGGGGAGGGAACAAGGCTGGGAGGTCTGTGTAAACCTCTGCTTGCTCCCAGATTCCCCACAGTTGTTGCTATTCTTTTTAATCCGAAGAAAGCATTGTTTGGTTGTTTCAGCAAAAGAATATGGAAAGCCAA
Organism: Podarcis gaigeae; assembly: GCF_964106915.1. Taxonomy (NCBI): domain Eukaryota; kingdom Metazoa; phylum Chordata; class Lepidosauria; order Squamata; family Lacertidae; genus Podarcis; species Podarcis gaigeae. The sequence continues at coordinate 88,976,479 of NC_139678.1, read as the reverse complement.
AACGAATTTATCAGCATTATTCTCCTGTTAATTTCACCCGAAACACTCCCAAGAAGCAGCCCGTTGTCAAAGAATAACAAAGAGGGAATAGTTATTCCATTTGATAGTACATGCATCAGATTAAGTTCACAGGTGGATCTGAAAAACAAAAGATGTCCTCCCCCCTTTTCCCATAACAGTATGAAACAAAGAGGTGCTTGTTTATATTAGCATTCTAATTCCTGTTGGTGATGAAATTTTGTGGCTATGTCCCAAACATTATCTTTGAAAGCAGATGATTGCAAAAGGTTAGATAAAGAATGGAGAAGAGGGATGGGGCAAGGACAGGGAAGGTTATGTCAAGGAGTATATTAATGCCAAGGAAAATCCAATATTAGCTATGTAAATTTTTGTGGTGGGTTTTAAAAGATTTAAAAGATTTCATATTATAAAATGATTTTTTATTACTAGAAGATAATTCTGTCCAAATGATTCATAAAAGCCCATGGTATTCATAAATCAATAATTAAAACAGCATCCTCTTTCAGCGCCAAATTGAATAGAGCTTATAGCAGAACTATCAACATGGCAAAAGTTAAGGCAATGTGTTGTACTCTACGACAAAAAGGAATGAAACTGTATGGCAAAAAATAGGACCAAATAGGACCAAACGTAATTTAGTGCTTCAAAATTGTCTCCATATAAGCAGAGCTAAATTCAGAGGTCAAACTCATGCTGGTAGCTTTGAGAACACTATCCAACCATCTCGTCCTCTGTCGTCCCCTTCTCCTTGTGCCCTCCATCTTTCCCAACATCAGGGTCTTTTCCAGGGAGTCTTCTCTTCTTATGAGGTGGCCAAAGATATAGATATAGATATAGATAAAAGCAAACATTACGTACTGCTTAATACACAAAAAGCTAAGCGGTTTATATTCTGAAAATAACTCATGTCCTTCTTCCCTTCCAGTCCTGAAAATAAATAAAAATGCATCACAAGCATTCTAATTTAGTTGTGGATAAAGCTCAGCACACTCTGAAAATGAGCTGCAAGGTAAAAATAGAGAAATTCTGCAGCATGCAGATACCGGTCTTTATCTTCTGGTGAAAATATTCTCTCCACAACCAGTCAGATCTCTGTGCCATATTTTTACTCCCTTTAGCAGGTTGTTGAGTGAGGTCTACGAATCTTTCTTCTTCTGACTGATTTGCAGAAGAGCAGCGTTTTTCGGTACGTCTTTTGCAGCTAAGTGTAATGCTACTCCAGAAGGCCCACAAACTGTACATGACTAAGCAGGCAATTGCAAGATGTAGTGACAGATGTTATTCTGACCTTCACTCATTCTGTGAAACTGGATTATGTGAACAGAATGCCTTTGCCCATTTATGTGGGTCATCGGGGAAATTAAGAATGACAATAGATCTGTTGCTTCAGGACCTGGCTCTGGGCCAACATGCTAGGCACCCTTAAAACTGGCATCTGACCAACTTGATAGGTAATTTTCTGCTCACAGACCTGTAAAATAGCCTTGTTTTTCATCTCAAAGCCTCCTTCCAACTTATGTCCTCCCTCTGATTTTCAGGCCTTTTCTCTTGCCTCTGAATAGAAGAACAAGAGTTTCAACCTGGAGGGTGATCAGGATGATTCAGGGGCTGGAAACCAAGCCTTATGAGGAACAGTTGAGGGAGCTGGGCATGCTTAGCCTGGAGAAGAGGAGAGTGAGAGGAGATATGATAGCCATCTTAAATATCTAAAGGGCTGTCACACAGAAGTTGCAACAAGCTTCTTTTCTCCTGCTTCGGAGTGTAGGACCCAAACTGATGGATTCAAATTACAAGAAGTGAGATTCTGACTAAACAACAGGAAGAACTTTCTGATGGTAAAAGCTGTTTGACAGTGGAACAGACTCCCTCAGAAGGTAGTGGACTCTCTTTCCTTGGAGGTTTTTAAGCAGAGGTTTGGATGACCATCTGTCACTGATGTTTTTTCTGAGATTCCTAAACTAGATGACCCTCAGAATCCCTTCTAACTCTACAATTCTACGATTCTATGATTCTATAAGTGCAGAGAAGAGAACAAGGATCCTCATTATGCCAGAAATGGGATCACCACACCCAAAATGGAAGACTGCCAGAAACCCTAACTAAATTTGCTGTGCCACTGAGTTTCACATGAGGGAATGAAATCTGTCAACAACAAATTACATTCCCCTCTTTACTTTTGAAAGAGAAAACTGAATTGTGTGGCTGCAAGTTTTAATCACAGGGAAGCATATTTCCAAGCAATTACATCACCAACAAAAAATAGGGCAATGCTTTTATTGGGACCAATTGAAATATCACAAAGGAATGAGCACATTTTTGAGTTCCCCTGAATTTTTCTTCAGTCTGGATGCTAAGCAGAGAGACAGGATGTAGGTAGGCAGAATGAGGTGGGGGGACTACCTTCCATTTGTAACAATTTTAAGACTGGATTCTGTATAGACATGTAACACAATCCTATGCATGTTTACTCAGAAGTAGAGCTGGATATACCTGTTCATTTTGGTTTCTCTATGTTCCTTGTTTTTCTAGTCCTGAGATCTGTTCTCTATATTTCTGCCTTAATCTCTGTGTTTTTTAAAATCCACATGAGAATTCATCAGCATTTTAGTACAATTTTCTCCTAAAATACGGTACACATTTTTGCAACCAATTTCCCTTCATACAATGCATTTTTATTTGTTATTTTCACTAAACTAAGCATTTTTATGCTTATTATAGCCTAACATACATATTTTGTACACATTATTTGGTTAGAAAACTGAGGCCCAAGAAACGTAATAGAGGTAGAAATGTCAGGCTATATTCTGTTTGCTGCAAAGTAACAATTAGTATACCCTGCAACATTTTACCTTGCACAGAATGTGAAATATGCCAGGTACTAAAATACCACACCCCAACCTCTATCAGTTACTTTTCAGCCATTATTTTGAATTCTAATATCAGACTGGATTAAGGGACAATTGGTACTGTAAATATTTTTTTCCTCTTAAGTTCACAGAATTGGAGCATTCTGTGCTGTGCTTACATACAAAGCTCTCAATTCAGCTAAAGTCAGTTGCTCCCAGTAAGACTTAATAATAGCTATTGTCAGGTGGATATTGTAAAAGTATGAAGTAAAAGTTTTGTTCCCATTTGCATTTATGGCTCTCTTTAAGAGACATTGAACCTACTGTTTTTCTTGCCCCCCACATCCTCTGTTGGGATGACACTTTCAAATATCTCATCAGCGCTTTCATTCAACATTTACTTTGGTATCTGATCACGTAATTTCTTATTAATCCAGAGAATGCTTTCATGTTAAGGTTTAGCCCTCTCCAGACATTATGGCCTCACAAGCTGAGGGGAAGAGTAGTGATGAACCTCTTGGTTGGATACATCTCTATCTGAGATAAGTTCCTCATTGCAGACATTATTGATGACCTGCAGTGGCAGGAGAGAATGGGGCTTCCTTCTATACTTAGGAGTATACCTATTTTATTCTTCAGGGAATCAGGGACAATTCTGTTCCTCAGAAAAAGAAAGTGTGCACCCCCTTTTTTTTTACCTTGTAGAAGCAGCTTGAACATCTACATCTGAGCATGAAAGTACTAACAGACTGTCCATCACTATTAGTATAATTATCACACTTAGGCTTTTAAAATTATTTATCCAAGGTTTCTTTGACCCCAGAGTAATCTAATCCACTCGGAGGAAAGCTGATTCTTATGGCAGAACTAGCTAGAGCAATTGTGAAATACGAAGAAAGCTTTGCCAAACTGAACAAGAGCGAGCGAGCAAGAGAACCTTTAGTAAGATGATTGATCCTACAGCTGTCAGACTGCATTATTACCAATAAAAGTAGACACTTCTTAGGGCTCAGATGCTGATCTCATACATTTTGCTGTTGATTTAATTTAATACGTTGGCTTTTTGCTTGGTAGACACTAAGTCTTCCCAGAGTTGCGCAGGCAAGAAGACCACCAGCAATTCAAGACTGTACAGTTGAGACAGAGAGGCAGCACTTTGTGCAAACTAGGGTTTGCAGACAATGGATTTACTAAGGCAGGGGTAGCCAATGTGGCTCCTTCCAGTTGTTGGACTACAACTCCTGTTACTTCCAGCCAACATGGTGAATGGTGAGGGATGTCAGAAATTGTGGGGCAAAACCTGCCATTGCAGCCCTTGTACTGGACAGGTCTAGGACTCAAGGAAGGAAGAGGACACAACTGCATTTATTACACTTCTAGGGAACCCTCTTGTGTCAAATATAATTCTATTATTTGTGTTTGTTAAACAGGCACCCTTTTCTGGAAGCAAGGAAACTTATGTTTGTCTGCGACATGCATAATACACATAGACCAATTTAATTGTTTGTAGCGATCATCACTCACTGACTCCTCTCCCTCTCTAAATGGCATCACTATGTCAAGGAGGAAGGTGTCCCAGAAAGAGCAGGCAGGCTGGCTAAGTTGATAAAGGAGAAACCACAATCCTGTCAGTAACAATCTGTGGCTTGTTTTCCAGGTGTCAATTGGTGTCACAGGAACAGTTTCACCTTAAGTTTCTCATTTGTATAGAAATGAAGTCTTTAAATAAGTTTGCTTCCCCTTGAGAATGTCAGTCTTGAATATTCACAATTATTTCCCTCATTTCCTGACAGGAACATTATCTGAAACGTGCTCCCTGAAAGTCCCATCACATAGCTCTTTCCCCACACGCCCATTATTCACTTCTGTCTGAATAGTTCCCCTCATTTCCTTTCGCCTTTTCATATGCTAAACTTCATCTTCAATTATGAAATCCTCTGGCTGATTTCCCCATGCCAGTGTGGAACTATTCAAGTGCCTTGTGAGAGGTTACGCTCACGCCAGAACATCAAGAACAGAAATGTTCGAAACTGCACGCACCTAAGGACACTCAAGCTGGCGACAAGTGCTGCTTCGTGCTGGAAGAGCTATTGTGCTGCAGAAAGCCCAATTGTGATGGAAAAAACAGCACTTTTCAGGCATTAACTCGGGGCACAGAGGTCCATTGATGGAGCTGGCTATGTGAGGTGCTGAGACTACATCCTGGCTTTGGTGGAGTCATTAAGAGTCCCACAAAGATGAGAAACAAATTGAGCACCTGAGGTGAAGGAATGGGTGCTTAGCTGCAAAATCAGTTCATTTGTTCCTTTGATCATGCCTGCTCTGTATTCATTTAGAGGCATCATTGATACAAGAGAATCACTTCTGTAGCATGAAATGGTACTGTGCCCACTGGTTCTGTTGTAACAGTGATCTTCAAGAGGAAGCCTGGCAACATAGATATTTAATTGGAAAAGTGCCATCTCAAGTGGATAATGAATTGGATGTTAGACAATGCAGAGTACCCTATTCACCATGGCAGGAACATTATACTTCTTATGCAACAAGGGTCATTTCCAGTCCTACCTGAAAACCTTGCATCTCACCAATCTTGCATCTAACATGATCTAGGCTTTTCCTTCCTTGGACAATTATGAAGGGGTTTTCTTTCATAGTTTTGTCTACACATGTACACTAATCATGTGTTGGAGGACCACACCTACTGACCCTAGCCCAGCATGATATACCCCACCAGCCATACCTCAATCTCTGCAAGCTCAGCAAAGTGTCTGGGAAGGGGAGCATCAATGCATATAGCTGTGTGTGTATAGACTTTTCAGATACAGTGGTACCTTGTGTTACATATGCTTCAGGTTACATACGCTTCAGGTTACAGACTCCGTTAACCCAGAAATAGTGCTTCAGGTTAAGAACTTTGCTCCAGGATGAGAACAGAAATCGTGCTCTGCGGTGTGGCAGCAGCAGGAGGCCCCATTAGCTAAAGTAGTGCTTCACGTTAAGACCAGTTTCAGGTTAAGTACGGACCTCCAGAACGAATTAAGTACACAGACTTCTGTTTCCAAGGTGTTGCACTGGATGTGTAAAAGTTGGGATGGAACTTGGCGGGACATGCTCAATCAGGGCTGAGGCCAGCTAGCACTGTCCTGCTCCCACACCACATGTTTATTGTGTGCATAGAAGTGACCTTGTGAAAAGAAGTTAGATTGTGCTAGTTTACCTTCATTATTTGAATCCAGGAAGGAAGGAAGTTTTATGCCAGAGTTCATGAGATGCCTCCACTCACCCATCAACCCATGCATCTTCCAGTTACAAGCCTGCCTGCTTGCCTTGCTGTTTATGTTGTTGCTGCTGAGCCCTCCCACATTTTGTGGGATGTTTCAGAAGCAGAGCCTCGATAGCCCCTTGGATGAGGGGGTGGGTGGCGTGAAATGTATCAACAGAGGCTTTTCAGTCCTAAGGGATCTTGCCACTGATCCTGATGAGTCCTCTTCCAAGGTCATTCCAGTTCTTCCACACCATTTTTCGTTGAGCTACAATAAAGTCTCTTTGCTCATTTCTTATTAAAATCTAATATATTTCCAGGATGGATGGAGGTCATTTTTAAAAGAGGACAGAGGAGCTGTAAAGCCTGTTTGTAGATAGATCTTTGAGAAGTTTTTGTCAAGAAGACAGGAAAGATTAAAGAGCCACGCTTCAGTGTTATGAATCCTGGAACCAGGGCTGGACAATGGGAACTCCTAGTGAAAAATTATTGAAGTGACAGTATACAATACTTTTAGGTCAGGGGTGGGCTGCATTTACTCATGGACAATCTTCTGAGGGCCACATGATGAGGTGGGCAGGACCAAAAGCAAAAAGTTGATGGGACAAAAGAGACAAATGTGGGCAGAGCAATGGATGTGACATTTACCTTTGTACCTACATTCCAACCATGCAAAAGCCAGGGGTTTCTAGTATCACTTGCACCCACCCACCTCTCCATTATACAATCAGGCTAGCAAGAGGAATTATTGCAGGTCAACACCTCATTACTGCTGGGGCAAAAGCAGTTGAGGGAAACACAGAGAAGGGCTGGTGAGAGCATTGCTTGGGGAGAAGGTATATGGATTGAGGTATAGGCAGGACCTGAGAGAAGCCAGTCCAGAAAACATGACCTACTCTTTTCCCCAGATGTGGTCCATTAAACTTTGTTGCTGGGAACAGTGCTCCTATCCAATGAACAGAGTGTCTTGTGCTTGCACCATGCTTTGAAAATGCCCAGATTGCCATTTCCAGATGTTCCCTATATAACAAATTAGCTGCATGTGAATGTATGACATGGCATAATATGGAACTTTGGGGTGGGGTTATTTTATTTGCTTTACTGCACCGTGTTACTTTTTTCTAGATATAACCCATCCTGACCCTTTATGGTGAGCCCTTCTCTACCTGTTCCTCTCCCTCTGTACTCACTTTAAGAAAGAGTTTCTGGGTTCCCATCCCAATAAGCTGGAGTTTAGTGATTTCATATTCACTTTTTGTCAAGGGTTTGAAAACATTGATTGTGTCTGAATTTTATTAATACCATATACTCTGAGAGCTTTCAAGTGGGAGCATCTTAAATCAGCACTGAAGTAATAAATATGCAAGCCCCTTTTTTACCTACAGGTAATGCTCTCATTTACTTCAATCGATAATCATTGATTTATGGCTGATGTTTTTGTCTTTAGATAGTATGTTGCCTTGGAGTGATCTCTCTGCTTTAATCTTGAAATTTAGTCATCTTGCTCTAGGTGTGTGGGGGTGGGGGTGGGGAATAACCTCCTTTCACATATGTGCTGAAGAATGCAACACAAAAGCTGATAGAAACCCGCAGCACTGGTTGCTTTTCACACTCAGTATTTAACAGTGTCTGTGTTTTAGATAAATGAGTGGTTCATGTCAGCAAAATACATGCACAAGTTTGCTATGCCAAGAAATTATATTGTGGGACTCATGTGAACAAAACAAAGTTTGAAACTCTGTGTACATTTGGGGCTCAGAGTTTTAGGCTATTCTGCTTCTTTGATTTGCTCTTCACAGATCATAACAATGCTGATCTAGATTTAGGTTTCTGGAGGCCCTTAACAAAGTGCTCTCTGGTTAGTTGGTCCCTTCTGACATCAGTGGACCCTGGTGGATTTATGTTACCATAGCAACAATAGCACTCCAAGCAGTGGTGAATAGTCAGATCTTACTTCCTTAAGCCATCTACATCTAAAGCATCCCCAGAACAGCTCTCAGGCAGCACAGGTTATCAGATGAGGATGGGGAACTGAAGGTGCAAAGGACAAATCCACTCCTCCAAGTCTTTCTGCCTGGCCCTTAGGACTCTCATGCCACTGCTCCCCAGTCACACCCATTTTCTGCAGGCAGCTCCCCTCACAGGCTACGCCTCACACAACCTTGAATATTTCTGCTTGGCTGAAATATAGCTTTGGACTTAGAGAATGCCTCTTGCTTTCTTTGATGGAGGATTGGGAGTACTCTATCAGTGTCTATAGAAACTAGCCTATTGTACAGAGGTAGGATTTACACTCATTGCTTCCCCCTCCGCTTGCCCCTGGTAAGTGGTCCCTGGGAGGTCGCTAGAAGAGAATGCATCTCTTGAGCAGAGAAAGCTTTACTACTCCCAGGTTAGTGGCCAGGGTCTTTGACATTTAGCAGCAGTGAAGTCAGGTTCAAATCTCTATTGTGCCGTGAAGCTCCCTAGATGTTGATGATGGTCTAGTAACTGTCTCTCGGCATAATCAACCTCCAGGTTGATTACAATTGTTGTTGCAATTTAATGGAATGAGGCCATGTATGCTGCCCTAAGCTCCCTGGAAGGAAAACAACCTGGAGGGGTGTTGTTCCAGAAGCAGCAACAGATCATTGGAGTTCTCTACACTGAAATGGCTCTTACACAGATAGATTACTGACTGCCAAACCCAGTCTTTTCTGTAGGCAGTGAGCATCTTTCTTTCAAAAATTAGGAGGGCGAGGAAGAGAAGGAAAAGAAATAGAAATAATAAGGGTGCACTATGGGTTCTGTGGTTGAAGTGGTAATGAAATTGTATTCATTATATAATTATATTTTCTGGAAGCAAGGCTAACTCCCCACCCCGTCTTCTTCCCCATCCAACAACAGACAGCAATAGCCACTTAGCTAAAGGCTGAGGCCGCACACATTTCCTAAGCTCCCTCCTCTGCCACTCTTATGGGCCTCTCTTCTGGACCACAATCTGTAGCTCCCACTCCTTGGAGACCATATCCTGGAGGGAGGAAACAGGATGCAGCAGAGGAATAAGACCAACTTCCAGCACTAGCCCACACATGGGGCAAGGAGAAGCAGTTGCCTCAGGATGACAGGCTCAGGACTTTTAGAAGGAGTGGCAGATCTGGCCCTTCAGGAAGTGTGCTACTCACTGCCTGCCTCCTACTCTGCCATCGATTCTGCCTCCTTCTCCATGCTGCTGCCGACTCCTCCACCTTCCTTGCCACTTCCAACTCCTCCATGGAGGAATGGCAAAACATGCTGGGCCAGCCCTGTCAACTGCATATGCCATGTAGGTCCACTCCTATCTGTGCATCCTAGGGGGACAATAGGATGGGAAGCATGAATGAAATAGTGTGCAGTAGCATGCAGGCTACTTATTATGGACAGACATGGAAATGTCCCAGAAAGATTTTAGGCATCTGCATGTGAAGCACAGATCCTGTCTTGCGTTGATGCAATACGGCAATGCAAATTTACATCCCCTGAAGATGGAATCTCTTGTTTAGAAACAATCAGCTGCCTGTAATGACAGCCTGGCTCTGTGGGTCCTTTTTTATCTGCCTCATTCCTTCCTAATGCCATAGCTGCCCTTGGCTCCTGTGAAACAGCAGGGGTGGGTGGGGGGTGGGGGAATCTCCTGCAATAACTTTCACTAACTTGACTCTAATTGAACTGTCATGTGTGTAACCGTTCCAGAGAAATTGTGATTTCTGTGATCTGTGGAGAGAGAAGAGGCTGGGGGAAGAAATAAGCCACAGACACAGATAAGGAGATTTTATTCAGCTTTATTTGACAAGTTTTATTACACTGAGGAAAGCGTAACATATCTAATCTCCTTGCAGTTGATGCACCCCTTCAGCCTTTATTACTTAAATCCCATTAGGTATAAAATTGTTTCTATTTGTCAGTGGCATGATATCTTTGTATATTATTCTTATTAGTGTTATTATTATTATTGCCATCATTACGCAGTTCTGTGAAGTGGGGGAGAATTTCTGATCAATATTCCTACCAAAGGTAAATACATCTTTCCTATTTGGCCTGCTTTGTGCCTTTTATTTCTTTTAAAGAAATGTCAAGAGTGTGTGGGTGTGTTTGTATGTGGGTGTGAAAACGAGTTAGCAAAATTATTGTTTTTAAAAATGAACTTCTAGAAAGGCAACATCAGAACTCATATTGGAGACAGATCATAATCCGCAGTGGGAGACATTGTTTTTCTGGTATAGAGTAGGAATTTATTTTTATTAACTAGAACAGCACTGCTGCTGAAGTTGCTAACATCACATTTTACAATAACTGTTGAATAGTTTTAACCCTTTCATGGGGTGGAGTCCAAAAAAATGGGAGGGAGTAGAACAATGGATTTGAGTCCTTACATGTCTGATCCAATCTGAAATGGATTGTCTACTCTTCTCCCCGCATGTATTTTCCCTTTCCCTTTCTTTTCTCCTTGTCTCATCAGAATTCTTTCTTTACCTCTCTCACGTGAATACCCGTGACCTGTGTGCTTGTTCAGGTTGCTGTCCAGGGGTAACTGCTAAAGCTGTGCAGCAGATTCAGCCATAGCCTGAGTTCTGAACTGGGGAGATTTGGGGCTTCTGGACTTCAGAAGAGTTGGGTGGAGACCCAGACCACTGCAGGCCAGATTGCTTGGCCCAAAGTAATCCAGGGCTGCTACAGGGCTGGGCATCAAGCAGAAAGGGAAATCAGGCATTGGAGAAGGAAAAGGATAGTCCAGAAAAGAGAACCAGCAAAAGAAAACTTGGAGCCAGGTGGCTCTTCCTAGATGTGGGACACATGGGTCCTCCTTTCCCACCTGATCTCCTCTTTTATCCACCTGATACCACTGACTCTTCTTCCTCCCAGATGCCCCACCTCCTGAAGCAACACCCCACAAGTGGAATATTTGATACTGTGAGGTGCAGGGCACTCCTTCACAAGTGTGAGGTCCCCACAGGGAAGCTGCTTGTGAAGAAGCACCCTAATTTGGGACCAGGTCTGGGTCAACTGGTTCCCATGTTGGCCTGTTCCTGGGATGCTGGATTGGGGCTTCTGGGTGGAGTGTGTGTGCATAGTTTTACTAACTATACATGGGCATCTTCAGTGCTCCTGTTCTCCCTTCTTAGGGATCTTTATGTTTAATCTGAACTTGCGTAGGACAGCCCTTTAATCAGAAGAAACCTTTGAATAGAGCAGTGGTCCCCAAGTTTTGTTGGTATGACAGCCCACAAGTCCAAATTTTGGGCCTTGGGTTCTCAACAGCCATCAGTTTTATCCATTTTAACTGCAATCTTGCCTATTTTATTACTATTACTTGTGGCATCCAAGGAAAACATACCTTATGCCCCTATTAATAAGAAATTTGTGGAAATATTTATAGTACATGCCACATTATTCACAGTTTTGTTTATGGGAATACAAGAACACCAACCATTTGATTGCAGAATACTGCTTTGTAAGCTTTTAAAAATTTACTCTAAAAGCATATGCTTACACAAACAGTGTTAGTCATAACAAACCTATTTTAAATAGCATTATAAAGTCCATTTAGGCAAATTTCAGTGGGATGGTTGAGCTTGAATTTTGCAAATGAGTAGAATCAATATGATGTTTGAAGGTTGTCAGACATAATCTCAGCTCATTATTGGTACACAGCCTGTTTCTGTATTTTGTCTTCATAGAACAAGGTCATTGAGGAGTGTGGCCTGGAGAGAATTCTGAGGGCCAAACAAAGATACACAGAGGGCTGCATTTGGCCCCTAGGCCTGATGTTCCCCACTCCTGGCCTAAGAATACTTCCCATTCCCATTTCCCCTGACTATATATACAAGTGAAATTTAATATATTAGGAGACAGGGACAAATAACAATAAAGGCCAAGGTCTTTATTTTTCTTCTTCCTGCTATTCTGTTTATTGACAATGTAATCTCTAGGCTTCTCTTGTTTATTAGTTTAATTTTCTATGTGCAATATTGCTTTTATGGAACAGATTTATCTGTGCTGTATCCTGACTACCAGTGCTTCAAAGACTCTGCACACTGAGGCACCACTAAAAACTGTTTTTGAGACACCTGTTGCCAAACACCTTTATCAAGCATTCAGCCTGAACACAGAAGGGTCAGAAAAGGTGGGGGGGGGGGTGAAGAGATTGAGAAGTATACACCAGCCCAGTTCCCAGTGGTTCCATGTGTGCTGGCCCTGCCCTCTCCACACCCAGCATTAGCATGCTTAGCATGGAGGTCTGAAGGGAGTTTCTAAGAATGTTCATCCAAACACACTTTGAAGCCCCCCCCCCCCCCATTACTGGGAATCCAACATTATCAGGGTTCCCAATCATGATAAGCCTTCTGTGCTGGCTCATGTAAGTCCTTAGAAGTCTGTCCTAGTCCTTGAGCTGGAAGGCCAATCAGCTGTTCCCAGAGCACACAGTGATATTTTTTTTGGCGGGGGGGCAAGACCAGTGTATACGCCCTTGCTCATCCCCTACCTTTTACATTCACCCTACCTGGGTAGGAATTCATGTTCAGGCTGAATGCTGGGAGAGGGCTTGCGTTATCCATCATGTTGATTCCATGAATGTAATACTATCCAAGTGTATATGTATTAGAAGCACAAGATCGACACTTTTCCTAAACAACAGATACATATCGTTGTATATATCTTTTTAAGGGATCTGCATTGACTGCAATTATGTGAATATGCTAAACATGAACTGAGGCAAAGAGGCCTATACATACCAAGTAAAAATTATTTTCATGTAAATAACACTCTCACCAGTGAAAGAAGGATATGTATGAATCTCTTCAAGCTTTATTTATAACAAGAGCTTATTTAACTTGTGAGTGGGCAATGGAGATAAAGGCAATAGCTCTCTCATATCACCATCTACCTCTCACTTACGGATGAAAATTTTCGGGAGTGAGGGGCCTTCTGAAATTACAAAGGCTAGGTGTGTTTTGGACCCCTGTATTTCCCAAGGTTCTAAATTACGGAGTACAGAAGGCTCTCACTTCAGAATTTCAACCTCCATGAGTTGGAAGTTGATGAGTATTGTGTCAGGGGATGGACCTCAATTCATTTTGGAATTTTGTACAAATTGATGAAATAAATTCAAATTCATCTTTTATTTCTCTAGTTTGCCTATGCCTTGAACTTCTGCTTTAGAGTACATTTGAATATACTTTCTGTTCCAGTCTGAAACTTTTATATGGGGTTTGCTCCTGTATTTAGCATAGAAACAGAAGGCTGAACCCAAGCAATTCTTCAATGATGTAGACAAAGTGTTCACATGGAGTTATTAGAACACAATAAATTAATGTAAAATCACACCAAAGGATCAGAGTACATGGATAAATGCAATATAAGCTTTGTTCTAGTGCTCACATAACAATTTACAAATTAGTTAAGAGAGTACTGTTTCTTCCCAGCTCTAGAACCCCTTATTTTAGCATCCTTAGCACTTGGACAAAAACTCAGAATAAGATAGACTGCAATCCTAATGTACAAATGTACCTGAAAGCAGGGGCGAAACTAGGCTTTATTTCACCCGGGTCAAAGACCCATTTTGGCACCTCCCCACATGAACCTCAATGGTGCCCCTCTGGGGGCTTCACCCAGGGCAAAAAAACCTGGCTAATCCCCCCACCCCAGTAGATAAGGCTCTGCCTGAAAGTCATTTCCATGAGGCCCAGCAGGTCTTACTTCTGATGAAACCTCCACAACAGTGGCATAGCGTGGGGGGTGCAGGGGGGGCCGGCCGCACTGGGCGCAACATCTGGGGGGGGCGCGCTCACACTCGCAGCTCTCTGCCTCTACCTGGCTCACTCACTCTCTCTCACTGCAGTGCTGGCTGCGCAAATCCGATCCGAGCCGCCGGGTCGCCGCCCACTGTGGAGGGGGTGGGTGCCAGGCGTGCGGTGCGGAGAGAGAGCGAGGGACTATCTGGGGGAGGGACAGTGCAGCGGCCGCCCAGCGCAGCGCTGAGCACGGGAGAGAACCACACCAGACCAGACCAGGCAGCAGCAAGAAGAAGCTGGCAGCGGCGGCAGTTTAGGGGTTAGGGGGCGCAAATTACTTGCCTTGCCCCGGGTTAGGGGGCGCAAATTACTTGCTTTGCTCCGGGTGCTGACAACCCACACTACGCCACTGCTCCACAAGGCCTATTTTGTAGGAGTAATTCTCTAGCTGGTTAGGAGTGTGATGATCTCTCATTTTTAACTTTATTAATTCCTTGTCATGTAGAACAACTTTGGAATAAATGTAGAGATGGAGCATTTGCTAAAATTAGAATGCTCATATTGTTAACTACTGTAGTGAACATATTTTTCTTGATTTTTTTGTAATTAATTACACTCAGAACTCATTCCATGGCTCCAGGGCTTCTTAGGTACAATTCTGTTCTGCTTCTTGTTTCTCACTCTTCACAGCAATCTCTGCACTTTCACACAAATGTTGGTTAAGGATGATAAGCGTCTGTCATATGTGATTTGTTTTCTTTTCAATATCTCTCAAGGGGGAGACGGTGTGGTTAAGGATAGGTAGGCCAAATTGAGAGGACTGTTTTGGAAACTTGATGGTTTCTTTTAGATTTTATATGCACCCAGTCATGAGTTACACAAAGGACACACAATTAAATGTGTACTGAACATAAACTGATGAAGTATTGCAGTGCTGCAATCCTGTTAAAGACCATGTGACAGATTCAGCAAATAAGCTGAACCATGCACTGCAATTAAGAGTCTGCACACTTTCATCTTGATTAGGCAAGTTGGAGTTCCCATGGAGCTGCATTTTATGCATTTATTGTTAAAATTATATCCAGCCCTTCTTCCCAAATAAGTCCAGGGCAGCAAATAACAAGCAACAAAACAATAAAAACACCTTTAAAACATCTTGAAAACATCTTGAAAATAGTGTCAATAAAGATGCAGAGTGGGAAAGAGTTCAACTTAAAAGGGCTGTTGAAAGAGGAAGGTTTTCTGTAGGCACTTGAAAAGACAACTAAGACAATGTGTGTCTAATATTTAGAGGAGGAGAGAGTTGCAAACGGTAGGCACTGCAACAGCCCAGTTCCTGCATTGTGTAGAAAAAACAATGAATTGTCTGTTCCGCACAATGCATCATTGGATTGCAGCTATTATATAGAACATTTTTATATCTATGTAGTATTGGCTTCATCGTTAAAACCCTGGAAAAAGCAAATTGCTTTACCAAAATACCTGCAGTTGATGACAACTTGTTTTGCATATATATATTTTTTAAAAAACAAACTACTCAGGGGCAAACTACGTGACAAATGACCCTTTGGTGTTGTTGTTCATGGAATAAAATTACTGTGCATGCAAGTTCTAAATAACCACCTTATCCAGAATATTTTTTCTCTCTCCTGAATTTCTTGATCATTTAGTGGTTCATTTCTATCAGGATTCAATCATTCCAGGGGAACCTAGCTTCTTATTTGGAAGGCTATTTCTCCTGATTTTCCAACACAGTGGGTTGCTGGTGCCAGGGGCACCAACTGTGGGGGGCTCTGGGTTCCTGAGCACCCACCAAAATTTTGTGGGTGCTCAGCACCCACACTGCAGGGCCCCCATGTAACTTCTGAGGTCTTAGAAGGCCCCAGAACCTGACTTCCACCAGAAGTCAGGTTTCAAGTCCAGGGGGCGTGTGTGATGCCATGATGTCATGTCATAACATCATGCATGCTGGGCACCCATAATCTAGGGCCCAAGTTGGCTCCCCTGGCTGGCGCTTACCAAGAAGGAAAAGGTAGGGGTGTGGGGAGGTTGGTGCAGAGCCAGTTTGGCACTTCTGCCATGACATGATGCACAGCACCAAGCTTTCTGCACCTCACACCTCCCCTCTCAATAAGCACCAACAACCCACTGTGCTGAGAAACTGGGAGAGCAATGGTGCCCCACTTGGGATCCTGTTGCTAGCTACTAAATAGCCATTAAATGTGCAGTGTTGGGGTGGCTCCTAACCAAGCTATGTATTGGGCTTTTACAGTTAATTGCATCAACTGAGTGCATTTATTTACTGCAGCTTGTTACAGTTCCTCAGACATCACAGTCACTTAAAGATGTGGCTCAGCAAGTTTACTTTAGTTCCCCTCTGAGATCTTTCCTTGTGGTTTCCAAGCAGCACGCTGATTAGCAAGGCGGGATAGCGTCCTTTTCTTCCTATTATCAAAATATAATGGGATCATCATTTACTGATTGCAGTAGGGTTTTTTTATTGGCACAGTTGGCTGTGAAGAGGTGTTCTGTCCTGGTGGCCTTGCTGTAAACAATTTTAGTCATTCTCCTGATTCAGGAAATGCATTTTAAAATCCTTTCCCAATCTATAAAGGATGCGGCTGGGTTTATGTGGTTGAAAATGATATCTCCATCACATATAACTCACAAATATAAACTCATTAAATACATTCGCTCTAACCCAGGGCCCGTCTTTTCCATTAAAGGAACCGGAGATGAAGCAGACATCCAACTATCAATCAACAGAAAAACACTGCTGAAGTGCAAATATATTGGGGAGAGGTTACATGCTAATCTTTGCTAATAAGCCTGGGTTGGGCTACTCTTGTTTGGCCCAGAGAGCCAGTTTAGGCAGAGGAAGCAATGGAAGGAGAGAAAGAAAGAAACATACAAGCATTTGTTGTCTGTGAAGATAGCACAAACAGCACCATTTCCTACATTGCTATATTGTGGCGGTGAGTGACTATTTCCATTGGTTCTCACACTTCCTCCCCCCTTTTTTGAATAGCACTTGAAAATTGCTGGGGGTAGACCACTCAATAAACAAAGCACACACATAACTCATATTTAAATTACCACAGTCTTGACTTTCTGGTGCATTATATGTACCTGTTTATTTCAGCAAAATTCGGTAAAGTTGATTACCACATTTTGCAGGGCCAAGTGCAGGTATCCGCGACTGATCCTGCAATCTTTTTGTGGGCTGCCTGGCTGGAGGTTGGTAAGCATACTAATATTCCATGACCCACAGCTTGAGAACATCGGCTGTAGTCTCTATTGATCTGGGCTAAGTGAGCCTTGGTGAGAGCAGGAGAGCAGGACCCTGGTCAGCACCCTATGAAGCATATATCAGAGGCTGGTTGCAAGGCAACTCAGAGCAGTGAGCTAGGAATTATGCTCCAGCATTTGTCTTAAGGCAGTCATGACTGTTACCAATAACCAAAGGGTTGTCGCTAGCTTGCCTGATCTTATGGTTCTTGCCACAGTCTTCTCCATCCTTTCCATTCCATGGATACAGCCTCACTTCAGCTAGTGTGACTATGAAGGTTCCATACTGGAAATGATGAGGGTATATACTTCTCAACTGGGAATTGTGGGTCACATGTCTCTGTGTGTGTGTGTGTGTTGGGAGAAGGGGAAGACCAAGACTTCTTGATATTTGTTGTTTGTTTTTACAAGGTAGGTGAGTGTTCCTGCAGCAGTGGTACATATGATCAAGTCACAAGCATCAAGAAGAAATGTTTCTGATCCTGCATTTTAGAAAACTTTATATCTTTCCTTTTTTGCAAACACCCTTTCCTATGCTAGCAATGCACACATTAATAAAACAAACATAACAATAGCATACAAATGTTAAAATAGCAGAACTAAAGGTTTTTAACATACACAAATAAAAACCAGTCCCCAACAACCTTTCTGAATAAAGGCAGGTTTGGGGCACATTTAAAAGCATAGCGTCATAGAATTTTCGAGTTGGGAGATGCAATATGTTGGAATTCTTCTAGTACAACCTCCTGCTCAGTACAGGATCTTGCCACTACAGAATCCCTGACAGATGGATATCCAGCCTCTCCTTTGATATCTCCAGAGATGGAGAGCTCATCACCCCACCAGCCACAAGGCAATCTCTTCCACCTTTTTCCCTTCCTTCCTTCCTTCCTTCCTTCCTTCCTTCCTTCTGCATAAACTTGTCAGTTTGGTTTCTATAATAACTTCTAGGAATATACATCAGTTCAGTTAAGAACTCATTGCTTCAGATTTTTATGATCCATTCTGAAATGGATGGTGCAACAGGTATTTTTGAATAAGTAGCAGCATATACTTTGGCAGCCAATAATAAATTCAAGGCCAAATACAGACCATCTAAATCAATACCATCACAATAATATTTTGAGGGGAGGGGGAGAGAATCAAGCATCATAAAAGCCTTGTAAATAAAACATTACAGTCAGTAGCCTCAGAACACACACACACACACACACACACACAAACACAAACACAAACACAGAAAGTGCCTATCTGGAGATGACCAATGAGGGATGAAAGCAGCCTGTCACATTTCTGTGCTGAATGTTTAGATACTAGGCTACAGCCAGTAATCTTGTAAATCATATGGGTAAGTCCAGATCTATTTTCAAGTTTAGGTTATAGGGCATGATCAGTGAATATGTATACAACCTGCATCAGGTGCATTGTATCTCCAACAATTTTTTTAGGAAATAGCATTTGAACTTTGTGGTGTAAGCTACCACTGATACATCGTCTGATGGAAATTTTCTGTAGAATTCACATTGATTAGGCTTTGGGATATTGATTTTTAAAAAGACTATTCTTTCTCTATAATGATATGATTTAAATCTCTGTTCCAAAAGCTTTACAAGTTGTTTGTATGCGATTAAGAATAATTTCACAAGCTTAATAAACCAGCACAGTTGAACTTTAACCAAATACAAGTAACTTAACAAAACTGTGCACACTTCCTAAGGTAATTGTGACACATTTCTGTCCACTAATAGTATTTACTTATTCTCTGCATAATTTATTTCTCCTTTGGCAGAAAATCCATGTTTGCTCGCCAAAGGGGAATGTTCTCCTTTGCCAGCTCTTCAAAACACCATCAGAAGCAAAAACAAATTCCACGAGGTTTTGCCAGCACCTTCTATGGTGTCAAGGATAGATAATTGGATTTTGCTACATTAAAGGTAATACAATGTGGCAAATGCAGCCCATAAAATATGTCACTGCTCAATACATTAACATCAAAAATTAATGTAAACTAAAAAGGAAATTAATGCTGTCAAGATTTGTTATGGAAACCTAAATAATACAAGATGCTACCTATGCAATAAAAATGGTTAACTTTTCTGCCACAGGAGAAATAAATTCTGCAGGCAAAAATTTAGACCAATGGATCAATTAAACAATGCTTTTCCATAATTCAAGGGGACATTTAAAAAAAAACAACCAAGCAAACTCTTAACTCGGGGTCTGTTCAGATTATAGTTTGCACCATGAGTAGCCTTGTAGCATGAAATTAGACTAGGTGGTGGTTTGAAATACTCCAAGGAAGAGGTAGCAAACAGGGAAAGGAGCTTTGCACACCAATTAGTCTTTTGGATGACATCACCCATGCAGACCTTCATGGCAGAGCTCAGCTACAGAGCACATGTTTTGTATGTGCCATGACTCCCTCTGAGTACATGATTTTCTCTGCACTCTGATTTGGACCATGAGAGGCAGGCACTTGAAGATGATGAATGGGAGGCGGGGGGAATGAGACAATGGGGCAGAGGTTGTTTGATGGAACCCCCCCCCCCCCAATCTCTGAAAGTATCCAGCTTTGCTGCTGAAGCAGGCATCCCAGAGGCTTCCTTTTTGCTTGCCCATGGAAGAGAGGGGGCTGCCAGAGATTATGGAGGCCACTTCTCCATCAAGGGATGGGGAACTCTCCAGGGCACAGCCTGGTGTGACAGGGTAGGAGCATTCAGAGGTGGCAGTAGGTCTGCTGTTGTCTTCCAGGGAGAAGCAGCCCTTCAAGGGAAAAGAAGAGACACATCCCTTTAGATGTAGTGCCAATCTTCCTGCCAGGAACATCTGTAGGGATAGGGATTCTCAGGAGTAGTCAGGCAATCTCTGCCTTTGTTTAAAAGCTTGGTGAGTAGTCAGATTCTGACAGTCAATGTGAGCATGCTAAGTTAGATGGACCAATATTCCCACTTGGTCCAAGGGAACTTCCTCTGTATCCATGCAGAGTTGATGTGTATAACAATAAAACAAATAAAGCCTCCATCTGGAAACATCATCTGTTACAGTTTCCCATTCCTCCAGTGGGAATACCAATGATCTGTCTCATAAGGTTTCTGTGATGATAAACATTAAAAGCATCATAAACATTTTGCACATTGAATGTGTTATATCACAGTAGCCGATGTGGCGCCCTCCAGGTGGTGTGGACTACAACTCCCACCATCCCTGACAATTGGCTAAGTTAGCTGAGGCTAATGGCAATTGTAGTCCAAAACATCGAGGGTGCCACCTTGCTATCCATATGTCAAGTGCAACTTATTTATTTATTTGAGATATACAGCCTACCTTTTGCAATATAAGCTCAGAGTTGGTTGCAATGTTGGAGATAAGCAGTGTCCAGTGCACAGCGGAATGATGAAAAGTACGTGCCAACATGCTCTATATTACTTTATTTACACTTCAAAGCTGGTAATTTACAGAAAAACATTTTCCCTCTGCCGGAGCAGAGGAAGGCATCCTCTCTCCTCTAAAGCACGGAGAGAAATCACACTGAACTGCAAAGAACAGTGAAAAACAGGAAACCAGTGTACGTCACATCCAGTCTCCTTTCCCGTGAGAAAACCCAACAGCACTTGACTGTGGAATGTAAATATTGTCTTGTGACAAGCACTTCGCTGCTCAGTGAAGGAAGCAGAAACCAACATCCTCCCCCTTTCTGTGAACATCACTGGGCAGCGTGTTCGTACAATATCAGTACAAACCCAACTTCTGCACATAGGTACAGTGTTGATCCCTTGATACAATCTTGGACAATACATCAGCAGGAATTTCATTACCTGGCATATAGGACACCGTTACGAGTCCCTTTTGAATACGTTCCCTAGCATGTTGCAACTTCAATTGCAAGTGCTTCGTGCTTTGCTTACAACCTTCAGAATTCAGCAAAGCCAAACATGCTTTGTTGTCCTGGTAAACCTGGATTGGACATTTGACAGGAATTTTCATGTCTTTGCACAATTGTAACAACCATTCACAATCCTTAAGTGAATAAGACAGTGCATTCAGTTCAGCTTCACAAGTACTTAAGCTAACTGTTGTTTGCTTCTTGCATGACCAATCAAATAGACCCTGATTGTACTTATAGCAAACTCCAGACGTACTTTTCCTGTCTGTAGTGTCACTTCCAAAACTTGCATCTGCAAATATCTCAAGACCACCAGACTTCTGATTGTTAAATCTCAGTCTGTAATGCATAGTGCCTTTCAAATACCGCGCTATGCGTTTCAGAGCTTTCCAATCCTTAACAGTAGGATTGTTGACTTGTCTGCTTAGCAAATTACAGCTAACAGCAATGTCAGGTCTTGAACATCTGGCAATGAAGTTTAGCTTGCCTAGCACACTTCTGTACAGTGTAGTATCAGAAAATGCTTCTTCAGTGTCATCTACCTGATAACCTGTTATCATCGGTGTGTCCACAGGGTTAGCATCCATCAGGTTTAGTTTGCTTAACACATCAGCAATTTTACGTGACTGGTGTACTAGAATGTTACCATCTTGATCTCTTTCTATTTCCAGAGATAGGTAGTTGTTTACCTCACCAAGATCTTTCATGTCAAAGTGCTCTTTCAATTGAGCTAGGGCATTATTGTACATTGTGATATCCTTCCAAAAGAATAAAAGATCATCAACATAAAACAAACAATACAGTTTCTTTTGCCCCTCCTCTTTGACAAATACACATGGATCAGCTTTCCCTTGCTTAAAACCTAGAGAAAACAATACTTCAGTGAGTTTTGTGTGCCAACACCGTGCACTTTGTTTGAGACCATAAAGGGACTTCTTCAGAGCACAAACAAATCCCTGTTTTACCTGTATGCCATCAGGTGGAAGCATATAAAGTGATTCATCTAGAGATCCGTACAGAAAAGCTGTATTCACATCATGGTGACTAATGTGTAGATTCTCTTCTGCAGCTAGCTTGAGCATAAGCCTAATGCTCTCATACCTCACGGTGGGTGAGTAGGTCTCGTGATAGTCTTCACCTGGTACCTGTGCAAAACCTCTGGCTACCAATCTGGCTTTGTGTCTGACTATCTTGCCATTTTGATCTGTCTTCGCTTTGAAGACCCATTTGCTTCCAAGCAGTTTCATTCCTGGAACTACTGGAACAAGGTCCCATGTCTTGTTCCTTTCCAAGGAATCAAGCTCAGCCTTCATGGCATTTAACCATGGCTCAGCTTCCTTTGAATCCAAATCCTGGATTTCTTGGAAACTTGAAGGTTCAAACACCTTCTTGGTGCTTTTAACAGCTGTTACTGCTATCTTAGCAAACTCATCAGCAAATCTCTTTGGAGGTCTGCCTTTTGTTGCTCTCTGTGACCTGCGAATTAGCCTTAAGTCTTCAACACTCTCCTCTTCCTTCTTAGGAGAAAAGTGACCTATTGTGAACAATGGTTCCTCTAATTCTTGATCAGAGCTTTCAGAGGGTCGCATAGAGGCTTTCGCACTCTTGAAATCCTCTGAATCACCCGATTCAGTTTCAGACTCAGAATCAGAACCTTCATCAGTGGGTGTGGGTTGTTGTGGTTGCTTTTGATTATCCTCAGTCTCATCACTGTCATCAGGATAACATTGGAAAATTCCCACATTCTCCCCCCACTTGGCATTGTACTCAACACTTCTTGTGAGCTTAATTGCCTTAGAGTCAGTCATCATTATTCTGTAAGACCCTTTCTGATAACCTAGAAAGATACCATGCAATCCACGCTTGTCTAACTTGGAGCTTTGTGGTGAGTGAACCCACATGTCAGAACCAAAAATTTTCATGTGTTTGATGTATGGCTTCTTGCCAAACATCTTCTCATAGGGGGTACAACCAATCGCTGAAGATAACCTGCGATTATAACTGTAAGTGAAACATGAGAGAGCTTCGGCCCAATAACTCTCTGGAAGATTGGCATCATGCAGCAAGGTTTTTAACCCTTGAAGCAATGTCTGATTTGCTCGTTCCGCAAGTCCATTCTGCCATGGCGAGCGAGGACTAGACAAATCGTGTTGAATTCCTTTCTCAGTCAGAAAAGCTTCAAACTGCTGAGAAGTGAATTCTCCCCCGCGATCACTGAAAAGAGTCTTTACCTTCTTACCATGCACATTTCCCAACCAAGCACAGAATTCCTTGAACCTTGGAAAAGCCTCTGATTTCTGCTTGAGATTGTACACATAAATATACCTGGAAAATGCATCAATGAGAACCATGAAGTACCTGTTTCCACCCAAAGAGGGCGCTAGTGGTCCAACCAAATCAGCATGAACAACCTGGTATGGTTCTGTAGCTTGCCTACTAGACACCTTACCTTTCGCAGCCATTTTCACTTTGTTTGCTGCGCATGCCTTGCACTTCATGTGGTACCTGCAGGGTTTAATAGTCATACCTTCAACCAAGGCAGGCATTTTAGATACTGCCTCAAAATGCAAATGACCAAATTTTCGATGAAAATCATGAATACATTCTGCATGCAAACTTTTGTTAGAACCTGCAATGCAACAAGTGTCATCCTGCACAACATCATCAAAATACAAAACATACAAACGATCGACATATTCAGCATGCAATACATAATCATTTTTCTTTGTGATGATGCATCTTTTGTTCTTAAAGGAAACGTCAATTTTCCGCTCATTCAGCTGTCCAACGCTGAGCAGATTATGCTTGGCATCTGGCACATAAAGCACATCCTGTATCGATAAGTCCAAACTGTGAAGAACAACAGTTCCGTAGCCTTTACTGGGAATTGTGTGGTCATCCGCCTGGTGAATCGCACCTTCCTGCGGTGTAAAAGACACGAACAGTCGCTTATCGTTGCACATGTGATGCGTTGCAGCCGAATCAACAACGAAGAAAGATCTAGACGTCTTCTGGACCTCTGCAATCTTTGGAGTGAAGCGTGAGACCATTGCCTTGTGCTGCGTTGTCCTGGACACCGGACCTTTGCCTTTGCCTCGGCCTTTTCCACGCGATGAGCTTTCGCTGCGCTGCTCTGTCTTGGCCCTGGGATATCTGCATTCCCTCTTCATATGACCTAGACGTCCACACGTGTAGCATTTCACTGCCTTCAAAGCTTTGGCGCCATCTGGTGGTTCCACTGCACTCTGGGATGACGTCTGTGAAGACTCCCCCTTGCCCATGCAGCTATCACCCTGGCGGTCTGCTTCATTCTGAATCATGGCAGTATCACAGGCTACTCTGAGTTGAGCATTTGGCTGATTGGCATCAAATTCCCCACTTGCCTCATCCAGCCTTCTGCAGCTAGCCATCATGACTCTGGCATTAGCCTTCTGCGTCATCTCTGCTGCTTTAAATCAGGCTGCTTTATACATGCTGCGTCTGTGTACAGCTGCTTCAATCCAAAAGTAAATTCAAAAAGTACTTTCGATTTCCAGCTTCTGCCTGTGAGCCTGTGCCTTTCTGCTTAACTGCTTTGCTTATCTGCAGCTGCTTCCAAAGGCAAGTTCAAAAGTGAAAGTTCTCTCTGCTGTCTTAAATTCATGCTGCGACACTACTGCAGCTGCTTTACTTTCGATTTCCCCCAGCATAGGAAAAATTTATCCTTCTAGCCTTTTGCCTGTGCCACGGCAAAACCGGCTATAAAAGTTCAAAGTCCAGCCATAAAGCCATTAATTAGAAGCTGGCAGGCTGCCCGGAGCTGTAGCACATACCTCATCAAATCATCTTGACGCGCAGAGATATCGTCCGATCCGGCCCTCTGCATTCCGATCCTTTGCCGGCACTCCAATTCTTTGCTCCTTTGTTCCTTTGCCAGGAGCCCGACTTCTGGAGTCCATTCTCAAAACACTGCGTTTTTCTGGGCCCGGAACCAAATGTTGGAGATAAGCAGTGTCCAGTGCACAGCGGAATGATGAAAAGTACGTGCCAACATGCTCTATATTACTTTATTTACACTTCAAAGCTGGTAATTTACAGAAAAACATTTTCCCTCTGCCGGAGCAGAGGAAGGCATCCTCTCTCCTCTAAAGCACGGAGAGAAATCACACTGAACTGCAAAGAACAGTGAAAAACAGGAAACCAGTGTACGTCACATCCAGTCTCCTTTCCCGTGAGAAAACCCAACAGCACTTGACTGTGGAATGTAAATATTGTCTTGTGACAAGCACTTCGCTGCTCAGTGAAGGAAGCAGAAACCAACCATACAATACAACAGTAAAATAATGCCACAATAAAACCATTTCAGTACCACTTACAATAACAAATAGAAGGGCACAACCTGGGCATACTGCTGAAATAGTGGGAGAGTGCAGGGTGCCACTATGGAGAGTTATAAACAGCATAAAAACCAGAGCTGTCTAGCTTTTATATCAAGTAGGAAACCTTTTTGACTCCACAGGCCAGATTTTTATCAGGATCAACCTTTTCAGCCAAATTTGACATGTGGGTACAGCTGCAATCCTACACAGTGGGATTTGCATCCAATGAACACATAGGATTGCACTGCACCGAAGGTTCACTGGAGAGTGCGAGAAAGAAAACTACAAAACATTTGTTGGCCAAATCCAGTTGTTCATCCTCAGCATAATCCAGGGCACATATTATTATTATTATTATTATTATTATTATTATTATTATTATTATCATCATCATCATCAATAATAATAACAACAACAACCACCACCAAAATAATTATACTTCTTAATGCCAAATAGGCTTTTAGGTGATTTGCAAAGTATAAAAATCAGTTAAACAACCATTACAATAGAAATAGCCATGATTAAAATACATAATAAAGCAACCCACAGAATAAAAAATAAACAATCCATTATTAAAATATGCAATAACAATCCTGTCAAAAAACTGATGCTGCATTTGCAACGATTTAAATGAATTAATGAATGACCAACGACCAACCAAGCAGTTGAACAGCGGACTGTAATTCCGGTACATTTCCAGCTCCAGACACTATCCAAAGGACAAAGCCATTCACTGCAACACACACACACACACAAAACACAGTACGATCTGCTTCATTATGGTTGCTCATCATTTCCCAACACAACCCCTAATGTAGTACAGTTTCTAAAATCTCTGTGGAAATCTTGGGCAAAAATGTGCTGAGGGAAGGCTAGGTTGCCTTCAGATTATAGAATAACAGACTTGTGGGTCACCAAAGGAGGGCATGGAGGCAAAAATGTTGCCTCTCAAACTGCTCAGCAGCTGTTCAGCCAATGCGCCCTGCATACCAATGTTTCCCTGACAGCCGCAAATGACAGCCGCAACATCCCCATCTCCAGCTGTGATAATTAATGCTCTGTCAAGACCAGGAATCTCGTTGCTCTGGGAAGTTTTGTGTGTGGCCAGAGATGTTCAAATCTCGCTGCTGAGTTTCAGCAGAAGCACGATGAAAATGTATGTTTAAATAGGCAAAATCAAGTTATTTGGGGTTTCTCAGACATGCATGACATGTCATTTGGACAACATTCAGTCGCAGTTTGAAGCCTACATTTGCAGAGCACAGTGAAAAAGAAGAAGGAAATATCTTCTTCTTTTTTTGCAGCTTTTTTTTTTTTACCGTTGTATGCAAGGGCTAATAGAAGCTAATGTCATTGCGGTGAATCAGATAATGCCTCAAGGGACATCTTCGGCTCAGAGGACTCACTATCATGCTTTCCTCTGCATTTTTTTTTAAAAAATTCAAAGTTGCCTAAGGCAAACTGCATCTGAAGGGCAAGGGGAGAGGCAAAGAGCACGTAAGAGCAAGAGCGAATTAACCCTTCCCCCTAGTTCTCATTTCAGCTCAAAAAGTATCCCCACCTGCTTTTTCACCCACAGGGTGAAAAACATCCAGTCCCTGATATCTCTGGAAAGAACCCCATCTGAAACCCTAGGGGAACTCTTGATGGTTAGTATAGACAACACAAAGCTAAGTGAATCAGTGATTAGATGAGATATAAGGCAGTTTTTTCTCTCTCCTTAGGTTCTCCATATCTTGTGACTGGAACTCCAAAAAGGTGAATCTTAAGCATTCTCAGAAACAATCCTATGGTCTAGTGGGGCAGGGTGTGTCACTGACGGACCATATGATTTTGGGGGTCACCTTCTGCATGGGCAGAAAAAGAAAAGGAAGTCAGCCCATGGAAACTTCCTTGTTGCAACTGGAAACCTCTGTGGCTGTTCCTTCTCTGCCACCTGTACTCCAGAAAGAGCAAGAAAGAGGATTTCCAGGGGCATTTCAGGGCAGAATAAATAGAATTTGTAGCCTGGCAGAGCTACAAATTTGACAGTTCATCTGCCTCATCAACTGCTCTGGCTTGATAGGATTCTCAAAAATTGCTAATTTGTATCACCCTCCTGAAATAACAATAAGAATAAAAATTGGAGAATATTCCAGCCAGAGGTTCTAATTCCTCCTCTAACCACTACATTTTCCTGGCCCTTTCCTCCACCCCAGTAATTACATTCTCTTAAAATATTTTGGATATTGGCAAAAGGTGGAAGGATTTGTGTGTGTGTTTTGTTTTTGCTTGCTTATTTTTCACTTTCCAGAACACATGTGGGTGGGTGGAATTTCCACTTAACTCTCAGACAGAACTTGGAGGTGAACACAAAAATTTTAATGTCTTCCCTAAAGATCTGCTGATAAATGGCCACAGGAGAAGGTCCTGCCACTTTCCAGCCAGAACTGCGCCGGGTTCCGTTTCACCGTAATTGCGAATGAAGAGCACCTGTTAATCAACCGTGGGCTAATTTACAAGGAAATTTTCCAATCTGACTCTGCTACATTTTCCTCAATGAGACACTATGACAAGCTTTAATTAACATCTTAATTAGATGTCATCACTCATGCTGCCATTCCATCAGCTCATCACAGTGCTTTGTCGTAGCATTTTTAAGCACAATACATTTCAGCCTTTGAGGATGCCTTCAGTGCATGAAGCTTAATGCAGCCTTGCCGCATGCTCTTTATGATGAGGCTGTAAAGCCAACAAGGACCAGGAATACTCATGGACATAAAGTTAGGAGCTACAGTACTGTGGTTGCATATGGCTGCCCCTTGTGGTAAACCACCGAACTGAAGATGACAGCCACCTCAAGGAAGTACTCTCAGGCCCTGAACTGATTTCATCCACCCTTAAGTCATGCTTAAGGAGCAAGATCTTCCTCAGCACTGCTGTTTATACTTAGTTTTTCTTTGGCAATGGCTTCTGGTTTCTTTCTTAGGCTCATCTCATGGTTTGTCCTAATTCCCGTTTCCAATCAGCAAACTGAAGGACACCTCCCCTCTGAAATTTGCCTGTCTCTGACTTTTGTGGCACAGTTCTTCAGCCAAAAATAATTAATTGAAATAACATATATTAATTAAAATAACATACAAAACTGCACTACATTAGAGGAGATTACTTTCAAATATGTATATATATTTTTGAAAAATGTACACAAAAATGCAGATGAATTTCCATGCAGATTTTCTCTAGCTGTGTAAACCTAACTGTCTCCCACTCTAAAATACAGTAGTTCATTTGATACACTATACTTCTTTAGAGCAGGGCTTACTTGTAATACTCAGAGGATCCAGGTTACTTTTATTGCCATAAAAAGCAATTCTCCTGGCAGAATTTAGTAACTCTTGATTTCACTGTGTGCCACTCTCCTAAAAGCGTATGCTCTAAACCTCAGATTCTGTAGTTTGAAATTGCTAGCTTGGGTCTTTTATCCCCTTTCTCCACCCCATCAGTATAACAATACAAGGAGAACAAACAATTGATACATTTCAAAAGCCATTTTAGATGCATTGCAAAAAAAAAAAGCCCAATTTCCTGGACAGTTTTGTAGCATCATGTGAATATTATATTACATGCACATGAAACTTCCACCACCTTCTCCCTTGGTGCGCTATTGCAATAAACAAGGTCAGAAAGATTCTGGAATGTTCTGTGGTGCGTAGAGTGGCAGCACTGGGGGGGCAAGTCATTGACCACTCCAAGATCCAGTTCAGCAAAGTGGCCCTCTACCAAGAGGATGGCATGCATCTTTCCGATGTGGGAAATGATGTTTGGTTGGCTGACATATCTGCTGGGATTAGGGATTGGTTGCAGGTCTGAGGGTATTGGCGGCGAGCTTTTGCTCGAGTGGTGGTTAGGCATTGGTAGGGGTATTGTCATGTAGATGAAGGGGGAGGAAGCGCCATCACCTCGCCCAAATATCAAAGGGTAGTCCAGTAAAGGATTCCGGGGGGCGTGGCCCTGTCCGAAGCCTATGGAGGTGAGAGCCTAAGGCACGCCCCCGAGCGGTGACCCCAGGGGAGTTCCTAGTTGATGTGCATCAGCAGGACTCCCTCTACTGGCGGTTAACCCTTCCTGGTCTTCAAGCAGTCGGGCTGAAGCCGGATAGTCGCTTAGGACCAATGCCTAAGCCAATACCGCTCATTCCTGTAACCAATAAAGTTGTGGCCATTTTTTGCCCATTAACCTAAATATTTGTGTCATGTGTCTTTATTTCCACCGGGGGGAGGCAGGAACTTGCCACGCAACAATACAAGGAGAAGAAACAATTGATACATTTCAAAAGCCATTTTAGATGCATTGCAAAAAAGAAAAAAAGAAAGAAAGCCCAATTTCCTGGACAGTTTTGTAGCATCATGTGAATATTATATTACATGCACATGAAACTTCCACCACCTTCTCCCTTGCTACATGCCCAATACTTTCCCTTTTTTTTCTGGAGTGTTGGCCGAAACCCTAGGACAGATTTAGGGAACGTGCTGGGGAAGAATACATAACCAGAAGATGAATCATGTCTGTAGAGTCTGGTCTTGGATTGTTCAAGGACAGACATTGACAATTTCTGACATCTCCTGTTGACTATGTATTATTCAAAGAACAAAGTTGGCAGTTTAGGATACAGTTTGTGTGTGTGTGTGTGTGTGTGTGTGTGTGTGTTTGTGTGTGTGTACATCTCCCTTTCTCACTATAACCTCAAAGCAAAAATAACTAATGGTCAGGTAAAATACCTGATACCTGACAACATCGTAATGATCTCCACTGAAGGGACCCTTCCACTTGAAGCAACAGCTTTCCACTTAGAGTACAAAATATATAGACCAAAGAACTTGAATGAAGAGCTTATTATGGGCAGGAACCCATGAGGTTTATTCTGCCTGTTCAATATTAACACCCCCACCCTTCATCTCATACTGATGTAAAAATAATAAGCAATAAAGGAAAGAATTGATTTCTTTCACTACAGCCTTTGAGAGCCATCAACCCAATACTGCTAGGCTGACATCCAAGGCGAGGAAAGCTGAGCTCTGAAGTTTTCAAGCCTCCTTGCCCTGTTGCTTGTCACTCTTCCAGCTTTGTTCACACAAATAGGGCTGCCAGTCACAACACAGGCAGAAAATCCTCTGCAGAATTAAGCCAGCCGGTGTGAGTTTTTCTGACCTCACTCTGAGGGAATGGAGACAACGTGCATATTCCCCACGGGAAGTACATGTAAGCTGGTATTTGGCTTCACTCCAGAAGCTTAATGTTATAGAACGAAGAGCTTTTAAAGCATTTGGGAGCAGACGGAATAATTAGAGACTGTAATATTTCCAAGAAGATCAAGTCAAAAGGAGGGGGGGGGGAGTCCCATAGCATGGCAACTACAAACTGTTTCCAGTCATTGAACACTAAGCCATAATTCAGTACATTGCAGGTAAACAGCAAACATTGTTTTTTGGACTAGCGGATCACAAGGGGAGCCCATTTTTCAAGCAAAGGAAACAACTGCTCAAGGTTAGAAGCAACAACATAAAAATGAGAACCAGCATGGCATGCTGGTTAAAGATACGGACTGGGACCTGGGAGACTAGGGTTCAAAACCCCACCTGACCAGGAAGCTCACCAGGTGACCTTGGACCAGTCACCAACCCTCACCCTCACCCTACCACACAGGGTTTTTGTGAAGATAATATGGTGAGATAGAGAACTTGGGCTCCTTTCAAGACAGGAGGAAGAGGGGCTTTGGGGGTGGAGAGGCTTGGAAGCAGTCTCCCTCATCACAGAGGCTAGTGGTGGCTGGGTGGGCACAGCAGCCCATTATCCTTTGATTTCCAAATCTCTGAGCTCCAAGAAACACTTCTTGAGGTTGGAGGGAAGAGAGTATAGCATCTGATTGCACTGAAGCTGGGTTGGGTGAGACTGGCAACTGCTTTTCTGTTTATGTTGACACAGGTCCTTTTGAGCAGGTAGACTGTGGGAAAGTATAGGAGTTGTTGCTTGGTACTACTACTCCTGCTGCCTAAAGATATCAATGCAGTGTCCTGAAAATCTTCAAGACAATTCCCAATGCCTAAAGGTGAATCAGAGCACTAGTCCAGTATTGTCTACTCTGATGGGCAGAGACTTTCCATGGTCTTCAGACCTTTTTCATCTCTGCTATGAGATATCCAACTGGGGGCCATGAGGTGCATTGAGATTTCCTCAAAGATGGGTGGGCTCTCAGTGTCATCATGTTGACACATTAGTGTCATCCTCCACCATCACCTGCTAGGTCTAAAAGCTTCTACTTGGCATGAAAAGATTGCCAGTGAGGTTCAGCATCTACTGCAGTTCAGTACCCATGCCTTGTTACATGGGGGTGGATTTCAGCAGCCCCATATTTCCATATTTGTGTTCTATTGGATATAAGGCCCAGAAATCATTTAAGAATGAAACTTTGTCCTAAGTCTGAAGAACTGATAGAGGTTTGTTCCTATGGAAATATGTCATATCTTCAATTTCACTTTCCTTGAGCTGTCCCTCATTCCCTGTGTCAGTTTGCATGCTGTTTCTGTGAAATTGTCTCTCGTATTGTTCCTCAGATTTTGGCACAGACCTCACTTACATCATTAGCCAACTTCAGAGGGTGTTATATTCTTTTATCCGCTGGAGAAAGGATAAGAGGAATCAAACAGCAATCTCCAAAGATGTGCCTATGGATTTCTTAGCTCAATTACTTAGCAACAACAACCTGATAGAGCAGAAGTAACTCCTTCATCACTGATTTTTTTTATCTCTTACCCAAAAAATGAGAGTAGGAAAGTATGGTCTGATTCTGTAGTTCTCTAATCTTGGGGAAAATCTTCATCTAAGTGCTGATTTTGACCAAATATGCCCTAGAATGCTGTAGAGTCTGCAATTTGAAGAGAAGTCTAGGAATTTGCAAGATGTAGTTTCCACTTCTTCCCACTAACTCCCAGCCACATTATGTTGTGGGTGTGTAACGGTTTGCTGAGCTCTTAGTATCACTAGTCTTTTCTTAAGCCAGGGGTCACTACTCTGCCTACCTCCTATGGCACCTGGAAAAGGTCTCAGTAAACGTATCTTCAAACATCCACAATGCACGCTTGCTCGCTCACTCACTCACTTACTTATTTAGCAACATTTATATATCACTTTATTGTAGTAAAACCTTGTATGTGGTTTACAAGAAATGTTAAAATTATCATTAAAAATAATTAAAAACATATAATTAAAATTAACAGCAAAAACAGTTAAAAACACATCAACATCTGCATGGCTGGATAAGTTGCCTGTTTGCACTCATTTGGTCTGTCCTACCTTGAGCACATCACTTTAATCATACTCACATTTTGATGGATGCCAGGATTCAACACCCATCCTGTGTTCTGGTGAGAGATGCAGCATGGTCGTGGCTGATGTAGGTGCCCATTTTCTATTGATAACGGGCCTGATAGGCAACATGCCTGCACAATGTTATGGTTCTAGCTCTTATTCTGCTCCTTTAGTTGTGGCCGCCATTTTGTGCTATGCCACACCCCACAGCAGCCATTTTGTGATTGTCATCTCCTCAAAATCCCAGATGTGTCCTCTTGCCCAGAAAAGTTGGTGACCTCAACATATTACACCCTTATTTTCAAACCAGAGCTGGGAGATTCTGAACTAAGACATAGCTACAAGTAGCAGGATAAATCTAATATGAAGGAGAGAACTGTATAATGGGAGGAAACTGTTGGAGGATTTCTCTCCTCCTCCTCCCTAATTTTTATTTTTTTATGAAATGGTTTCCCAGTTTCTCTGCCCAGAAACAGGGTGGCAAATTTGGAGAGGCCATTTGTGCAGAATTGTAGCCAAAGGGAAGTAGGTTGCAAATAGGCAATAGTCAAAAGAGGGAGGATTCTTCTTGCCAAAATCAACATTCTGATCTGAAGTACTAATGGGTACAACATCATTTCCCTCCACTATGTATATTGGTTGAGCCATCCTTCTAGCCTGCCTGCCAGTACATATTATGAAAATTGTGAATATGTAGTCAAATATATAGATCTGAACCATCTAAATCTAATAAGTGTTCTTCCAGTGACAGAAAATAGATGATGTTGCATGAACATCTGATATTTCCAGGAAATCCTGCCAAAATGGGATATTGCCTACAGAGAGCCCCATGACACTGGGTGCAAGCAAGGGATTTCTAAAATGTTTGAATAAAATAAGATCTCAACCATCTAGAAGAGTTTCCAAGGTCAAGACAACCCCACAATCCCCTCCATTTTGTTCCCCACTTCAGGTTTCCAACACTCCCTTCTAAGGAGGTAGAAAACATAATTCCACTTTCAAAGGCAGTGAAGATCTTTATGAATAAATGAAGTGGGGTTCAGTGCAGTGCTAACACATACATGCTTACCATGCTAGATTCATAGCTGAAGACTTGTATTATGTAACCCAGGCAAGGCCAAACTTAGTCCTCCTGCTGTTTGGGGACTACAACTCCCATCATCCCTAGCTAACAGGACCAGTGGTCAGGGATGATGGGAACTGTAGTCCCAAAACAGCTGGAGGGCCAAGTTTGGCCATGCCTGAATTGTAACCCATGAAAGTGAACCAACAAGCTGTTTGAGACAAGTCCATGTATGTAATAAAGAATGATATTGCTGCAGCAGAAGTGACTCACCAGGGGATGCAAAGCTGCTATGGTGGGTCACTGCTGCTTGCCAGGAGGTAGAAGGGGAGGAATGAGGCAGCAGGGATGTCAACACAATGTAAGCAGGAGGCAATATTGTAGAATAACTGCAGTGTAGGTCTATTTCTGTGTGCATTTTGGAATTAAAAGTGCATCCAGGGTAGGATCTCACCCCTTCACTGTGTTAATCATAGGAGACAAAATATGTCATGTCCTAAAATTAGAGTGATAGAAGAGTTCTTTCTATCCAGTCTATGACAGAGACAGCAAGTACAAGAAGTGTTTACTGTTATAAATGAATACTGAACATTTACATATTACTTTCACATATTCTTTCCCATAAATATATATTTTCACAGCATTGGATTGATATCATAAAAATTGTGAAGCCTGTGACTGCTATGACAAGAAAAAACAAACATAAAAATTGCATTATATGATTTGCATACTATGTCTTACAATAAGGCAAAATATTATCCAGTAAGTGACTCTCTATGGCATCTGGGTACATCTGATTAAAGATTGAACTCGTAATTTTTTAAAACAGCAAACCATCTTATTTTTATTACTATTACTTCTTCTTATTCAGTGTATTTATATCCCACCTTTCTCCTCGATTAAGATTGATCAGCATCATCTGCACCTTAGTTTTCCAAGACCTGTCTGAATAGGAATGTCTTTGGCTCCTGGAAGATGGGTAACAAAGAAGGAACCAATCTAACCTCTCTGTTATTGTAGAATATTGTAGATTCTACAATATGGGAGCAGCCACAGAAAAGGCTCTCTATCCTGTTCCCATCTACTGTGCTTTTGATGTTGATGGAACCAAGAGAAGGGACTTAGCACCCAGGCAGGTTTGTATAGGGAAATACCATATTTCAGGTAGCCTGTGGCCTAGACATATAGCAGTTTGAATTGTGTCCAGAAATTGACCAGTAGCCAGTGAATGGGATGAGACAATCCCATGGAATCAATTTTCCACCATCAGGGCACCGTCACTTAATGAGATGGTGAAGGTTTAGGGAAGGTGAGGTTCAAGTAGCCTAGGTTAATTTTAAGTTGGTTTGTTTGGATCTGAGTTAAACTCCTGTTGACGGAGCTTCAGGTTACTTTGATTCTTTTCAAGCTTAGTTTTCTAATGGTCCAGTCACTAGATACAAATGAATGAACCTGAATCGTAGAACCCAGGGAAGCCTGCAGAGGGTTCTTAGGAGAGCCATCCACTGAACAGACCCACACCAGCTTTTATTCAGCAAGATTGATGCGTCATGTGCATTCAGGCCATAGTTGTGGCACCAAAAATAGATTTTTCACATTTATTCCTGTCCATAGAGCTCACCTTAGGCCAGTGGCGTAGCGTGGGTTGTCAGCACCCGGGGCAAGGCAAGTAATTTGCACCCCCTAACCCGTGGATTTGCGCCCCCTAACCAGTGGATTTGCGCCCCCTAACCCTAACCCCCAGATGTTGCGCCCGGTGCGGCCGGCCCCCCCTGCACCCCCCACGCTATGCCACTGCCTTAGGCAAGGCTCTTGAACTAAGCTGACAAACACCAGAGAGAAGTGTCGCCAGCATGCTGGCTGCGAAACCTATTTGTATTCAATTTCTGATAACCTTGTAACAAATCACCATCAAAGGGAATTGGCTGCCTCTCAAGAGAGCAGTTTCATCCCTGATTTGTATAGGAAACATGAATGTAGCATAACAGAAACAGACTGCCTTAAGACAGCTGCACTCTTGTATCACTTCTTACTCCTTGCTGTTTTTTTACTTTATGATACAATGGTGAATTACGATCTGGCTCTCTCTTTTCCCTCCATTTGTAATTAGAAGCAAGAACAGATGGCAATGCCTTAGTTCAAAATGTCTTTGTTGAAATAACTCTTCAGCAAGCTGCCAAATGGTCATGTCCTCCAACTATGGATTTGTCCTAGTGATGGGTAAACTACACAAGGTTTTTCAATCTTTTGGATGTGTCAGATGCTCTCCCAGGTCAAGTCAATCCTCAGAGGCCTAGACATTAGATTGAATAAGAATCTGCAGAACTTGATGTCTAAAGCATTGAAGTGATGGCAAATTGTGTTAATTCAAGCTCTTTAAGTACAGATGGGAAGTGTGTTGACTAGATGTGCAGTTGAGGACTTCAGAGCACCATGTTTCCATGGGCTTAAAGGTAAAGGTAAAGGTACCCCTGCCCGTACGGGCCAGTCTTGACAGACTCTGGGGTTGTGCGCCCATCTCACTTAAGAGGCCAGGGGCCAGCGCTGTCCGGAGACACTTCTGGGTCACGTGGCCAGCGTGACATCGCTGCTCTGGCGAGCCAGAGCCGCACACGGAAACGCCGTTTACCTTCCCGCTGGTAAGCGGTCCCTATTTATCTACTTGCACCCGGAGGTGCTTTCGAACTGCTAGGTTGGCAGGCGCTGGGACCGAGCAGCGGGAGCGCACCCCGCCGCAGGGATTCGAACCGCCGACCTTTCGATCGGCAAGTCCTAGGCGCTGAGGCTTTAACCCACAGCGCCACCTGCGTCCCATGGGCTTACTGGTAAGTAATTAAGCTAGGATCTGCATATGCAGCAACTACAAGATTTACCTTGTATTTGTAGGATTTGGAAGCAGCCCTATTTTGGATACAGTTTTATTTATTATGCAGCTCTAAATCTGATCTGCTAAATCTGAAGCTCTCTTTCACCAGCTACCCATTTATTATAGTGAGAAATCTAAAAATGGCTATAACATTTCCCCTTGACACATAAGTAGGTGAAATTTGAAGGCAAATGACCCACCCCCACCAGTTCACGAAGCTCCCAAAATTTCAGGAATGTCCATCCAGGGATTTTCATGTAAGTTTTTTTTTTTTTAAAAAAAATAGTTAGTTACTACTTTCGTATCCTGTCACGATTGGAGGTAAACTGTAGGCATTGACTACCTTTTTTGAAGTGATGAACCCTACCAAATTTCATAAAAATAACTGCATCAGTTAACAGTGTTTAACTTTTTGAAACAATTGAAGCAGCACCATTGGTGGAAATAAGGCCTCCCACACTCACTCTCTCACAATGGCATGTGAGCAAAGGTGTAGACAATCAGCAACAAATTTATTCCTTAAAATGTTGAATCAAACAGCAATTATACCATTATAAACATTACATATGGAAAGGCCCACAGATAGATAGATAGATAGATAGATAGATAGATAGATAGATAATCACAAAAAAACTTGTTGAAAGTGGTAGGATGTATTTTAGATGCCAGAATTCCAGCAATGGTGAATAATTTTATGGGAATGATTAATTCAGAGGGTGGCCCCCTCTTTTAAATTTACAGCTTCTGTGATTATCACATGTAATTTGTTTTTATTGCAGAGCAGGCTTATTATTGTATAGTTTCATGGGGT
The DNA here is from genome assembly GCF_964106915.1 of Podarcis gaigeae. Lineage (NCBI taxonomy): Eukaryota > Metazoa > Chordata > Lepidosauria > Squamata > Lacertidae > Podarcis > Podarcis gaigeae. Next base: position 88,938,986 of record NC_139678.1, on the reverse strand, counting down.
GGGGGGAGAAGACACAAATTAAAATGTGAATGATGAGTACCAATTGAGGGATACACAAAGCATTCCAGATAAATGCATAATAATGAGGGCCCAAAATTGCTTCTGTGCACATGCAGCCAAATTAAATTACTTGTCATTTGAATTGTCAGAATACTGGGACTTTAAAATGCCCAAAACAAAATACTTCCAATTGGTATTTCCCTTTAAAAAGTGTACTGAGGAGTAAAAAAAAATTGACATAAATAAGACAAAAGGGTTGAATCCAAGGTGTATTGTTTTCTGTGATCTTATCCTATTACTTTGCTTTAAGGACCAGAGTTGTGCAAGGTCCTTGCATGAGTTGCGTGGCAATTCCCGCCCCCTCCCACAGTTGGACTAATAAAGACACCGGACACAGAATTAAGGTTTAATGGGCGTAAATGGCCACAACTTTATTGATTACAGGTAAGAGCGGTATTGGCTTTAGGCATTGGCCCTAACAGACTATCCGGTCTAACTGGGAAGGGTTTAAAGCCCACCAGGGAGAGCCCCCGAGATGCACATCCCTAGGCGCTCCCCTGGGGGTTACCGCTCGGGGGTGTGCTTTAGGCCCTAGCCTTCGTAGGTTTCGGACGAGGCGACGCCCCCCGGAGTCCTTTAACGAACTACCCTTCAAGATTTGGGGGAGGTGATGGCGTTCCTCCCCCCCAACTTCATTTGCATAACAATAGCCCTGCCAATGCCTAACCGCCAAAACCAAGGAGTTGTGACGTTTTGCTACGAGGTAGGCGAAAAAACCAAGTGGCTTCAAAATGCAGCCAATTAGCCAAATGGAAAAACTCCTACCAGGCCCCTTGCGGCGACCAGCCGAAGCCCATAGCAAAGTCTGAATGCAAACCTAGAGGGCGGGTGGGTGGGAAAAACCGCAGCTGCTGTGAGAAGGAAAAGGAGCGAGCCGGGGCTGCCCTGACCTTAAGAGCCCCTGTTAAGCCCGCCCCCCTAGCGCCAGCCGATTGGCTGGTGCCGAGGGAGATGAATATTTATGAGAGAGGGGGAATCCCTGAGTCTTGCGGGGCTGACGCCAGCCCCACGAGATTGTAGTTGGGGGCGTGAGCCCCACAACCCCACCCCCTCCTGATATCGGTAGTGGCTTTCTAGAATAGGGCTTCCAGTGGTATACAAGGCCTTTCCTATAATGTTTTAAACAACTAGAGGTGTACATCAACTTTTGACTGTTCCAGAACTCACCAGTCTTCAGAGATGCATCAGAGATTCAGAAGAATACAGGGAGCAGACAGCTGAAATGAGATACATTTTCCCCACAGGATTTCCATAAATTGAAGGTGCCCTCCACAATCACAGCACTCTTGGGAAAGCTATTGAAATAACACACCAATAAATTATTCAGTTGTTTTCAGTGTTCTTTTGCAAAATAGTTCTCCTAGGAGCAGCAGCTCTAAAAGAGTTGCAGATACCATGATGGTTGTGTTTTGCTTGGGTAACCTCCTTGTTCTGATCCAGGCCAATCCTTTCCTAAAGTGAAGTGCCATACACCCTAATTTTTATTTACTACATTTGTTGTTTGTGCCTGTCCTCAGTTTTAGTTCTTAAGTAATGTTGTGAGGGGTGCTTTTTTTTTGGGGGGGGAGGGATGTGTGTGTAAGGCTGTATGATGTCTGAGTCCCTTCTAATTTCTAGATCCATCAAGGATTACAGTATGATTTAATGGAGGATTCCATTGTTGAAGTAGCCAGGCCAGCTTCTTTGTAAAGGGTTGTTTTAGCCCCCATCTGAGCAGAAAGCAGAAAACAGCTTTGATCAGAGCATCTGAGGTTACTCCTGTGATCACTCCTTTGGTTGCCAGGCCTTTGGTCTGAAATTATCTTCTGTCAGCAGAGAATTGACAGAAAGATAATCAATCCATCATTTCCTCTCCCGAAAGTCCTTCCTAGTTAACTTTAAATGTACTTTATACCCCAAATTCTGAGCCTGTCTGTCTTAAATTTAGTGATCTTCATCCCATCAGGAGGGACTAGTAAAGGTAAAGGGACCCCTGACTGTTAGGTCCAGTCGTGACCGACTCTGGGGTTGCGGCGCTCCTCTCTCTTTATTGGCTGAGGGAGCCAGCGTACAGCTTCCAGGTCATGTGGCCAGCATGACTAAGCTGCTTCTGGCGAACCAGAGCAGCACACAGAAACGCCGTTTACCTTCCCACTGAAGCAGTACCTATTTATCAACTTGCACATTGACGTGCTTTTGAGCTGCTAGGTTGGCAGGAGCAGGGACCGAGCAACGGGAGCTCACCCCGTCGCAGGGATTCAAACCGCCGACCCTCTAATCGGCAAGCCCTAGGCTCTGTGATTTAACCCACAGTGCCATGACAGTAAATGTTATCCACTTCTACCAAAACATTTTTTTTGTTATAGTTTTTTGTTTATTTCTCCACGATAGCCAATGGTATTTAAAAAAAAGTTTCAAATGTTCTGATGCAGGATTCTCCTTCAGATCCAAGTTGAAGTTGGCCTTAACTGAAATGGTATTAGATGAAATGTCCTACTGTCCAAAGCACTGACGCAAGTTCACATCGCAGAGTTCTTGTGTGTGCAAGATGTATCCTAAGACAAAGCTTTACACAACCTCTTACACAAGTTCTTTTGTAGCAGTTCATAGAAGAGAGTTCTAGAATTTCTTCTTCTAGCACATCTCTACCTCTAAGCCTGTACATTGAACACTGTAGATGTTTCTTCAAATATAAATTCCATTAAATTCAGTGAGACTAAACTTCAGTGGGACCAAAGCATGCTCAGGGATGTGCTCTTTCCCTTCCTTTAGAAAAAAAAACCTTTTATGCTTCAAGGACTTCATTGGTTAGGAATGTGTTCCAAACTACTCCAGAAATGTTTATCATGCTAATGAGAATCACAAATCCTTTACTGAGCTTCCAGATGATGACAGAAGCCTAGACACTTGCCCACAAGAAATTTTCAGCCAGGTTTTCCAATTAGCATTCTAAAAAGTTTGGTAGCAGCTGACAATGCCAAGCAGATATGTGAGCATAAAAAAACCAAAACAGAATAGGTGAGCTGTGAGATCAAGTTGAGACAGAGGGTGGTTTTGCACTGCCTTTGTTTCTTCCCCAACAGTTCTCGGGAAAATGTCATTGCTTATGTCCTGTGCTGTAACAGAGAGATTAGGCAATCAATACCTCCATCACGATATGTCATTGGAAAATAATCTATCCTCCAAAAAGTGTAGGGCTGTGCTGTGCTGTGAAGAGAATGAGTGGGAGATAAATAACTGGTTTCCATGCTCATAAATAACCTTTTAAAACATAAAGCAAGACCCGCTGCTTTTGTATCGATCCAGGTGCTCCTCTGCTCCTTCCTGCTGTTTGGCTTTTTCATTTAGGGCAGAGAACTATGTTGTGAAACAATTAATAGCTAACTAAATAAAATTTAACATGGATCTCCATTAACCTGGAAAGAAGGGACAAGAGGGTGCCACAGGGTTCTGTTATGGCCCAGTGTTGTTTAGCATAATTATACATGTAAATGGCTTGCGTGAAGCAGTGGGGGAGATGCTAATCAAATTTGCAGGTGCATCAAACTGAATGAGTCACTTAAATGTTAGAAGACAGCAGCAGGCTCCAATAGGATCTAAACATAGTGCAGAACTGGACCAAAAACTAACAAAAATACTTTTACTAGAGATAGTAAAGGCAGGAAGAGATAGTAGCTAGATAATAGAGATAGACAGGAAGTCTTGGGTAGCCAAATATAATATAGGATGACAGAAGCACATGTGAAAAGGATCTAAGCACTGCAATGTGGCAACTAAGGAAGCTAATGTAATTCTAGTGTGCATCAACAGAAGTTTAGTGTCCAGAACTGATGAGGATGCCTGAGAGCTTGTGGAACATTGGCAGATGATCACTCATAGTGCCATCTTTTCTGCCTTGGTGGTTAACATGAGGTGTACTTACTAGCAGAGCCTTAAGGAGTCTGAGGACTTCAGGGCCAAGGTTCATCTTCCACCTTTATGGTCCGTACCAGTTTCCCATTTAATGCATTTTTATTTGTAACTTTGAAACAGAAGGGGAGGGCAATAAGTACTATGGTTGGGTACTTGTCAGCACTGTCCCAGACCCACATCCAATTTTAGGTTTATACAAAATAAAGCCATCTCATTAAAACATATTTTAAAATAAAAACTGAGATGCTAGTCTTAGAGTTTTGAGTTAATTTAATTGTTTATGATTATATTCTGTTCTGATGTTGTATCTTGGTAAGCAGCATTAGGGCAAAGGGCCAGATAAACATGAAAGAAAGAAAGAAAGAAAGAAAGAAAGAAAGAAAGAAAGAAAGAAAGAAAGAAACTAAACAAAATAAAAACAATTAATAAGGCTGGTCAGATAATAAAGATGGCAGGATAACTAAAACATCAAAATTACTTCATGCAGGCTCAGCCCTACAAGTTTCTTAGGTTCTTCTCTGCATCTGAACATTTCTTTGGGTGAGAACGTCCTAAGAAAAAATCCATAGACTCTCAAAAGATAACGCTGCAAGAGACTGGGATTGTAGAATAACTTGCTGATAAGCCCAGGATATGGATGCCAGCAGTGTGTTCCTCTGTCACTAAGATCTCTATTTCATGGGATCTCTATTTACCTCAAATCCTTACAACATGATAGTTTCAGAGGGAATTTGCTCTGACATCTCTGTGATACTCAGAATTCTCAGGAGATGGAAGCAGAGGCATGAAGGAAATGTCAGTCTTTGGTGAACTATCAGATACTTTCACAATTAGATGTGCAATGATAAAGTCTGATCAGGTGCCAGCAATAACTTTGGAAAAGAAAATGAAAGGAAAACTCTGCAAACTAACTTTGACTTAGATTTGAAAAATCCTGTTTGTTCTGTTACTTTCCTCCTGTTAACTTACTTGGGAACCAGAGAATTTCAAAATAAATCAGTAGAGGCTTTCAAGTCATCTCTATTGTCTAACTGACTCCCATTACAAAATCCTGATGGCCAATATACTTACTCATTCTGTTCCTCCACGACAATAAAGTAAAATTACAAAGGTTAGCAACTAAAAGGTAATAGACAAGCATCTTGTGAAAGGCAAGACATGATCTACATGCTTCAAGCTTCAGCTCCCTTTGCTACCTCAAGCTAATGCATAAAGTTTCTGTTAATTTGTTGACTGGAAGAAAAAAAAAAGATTAAGAGTGCTGAGTCTGTAATAAGTAAAGCCAGTGATTTGTGACTGCTACGCAGACTGCTGAGTGGCTTGAAAACACTTTTGCTTGCAGATAGATCACAAGTGAGTTAGATCTGAGCACCATTTGTTACGTTTCTGATTCATATAAAGTCTACAATAAAAGAGGCTGTATCCCAGCAGAAATGAGGGGCTTGATTTTGACTAGGGTGGAACAAACATTATACATAATTTCTCACAACAATTTTCAAAAGTGTCCTTTTCTTGATAGTTTTTCAGTGCTCCTTATGAAAACATTTAACGATTCCTTCAAACTGCCCTTTCTTGCTCTGCATCGCAATTATTTCATTGAATGATGTCATCACACAGCAGTTCTGACATCACTGCATAGCATTCTGATGTGGTCATGTTCACTATGTGATCCCAGACACTGAGGTCCAGCTCTGAGGGCCTTCTGGCAGTTCCCTCACTGCGAGAAGCGAAGTTACAGGGAACCAGGCAGAGTGCCTTCTCGGTAGTGGCGCCCGCCCTGTGGAACGCCCTCCCATCAGATGTCAAAGAGAAGAACAACTACCAGACTTTTAGAAGACATCTGAAGGCAGCCCTATTTAGGGCAGCTTTTAATGTTTAACAGTCCACTGTATTTTAATACTTTCTGGAAGCCACCCAGAGTGGCTGAGGAAACCATCCAGATGGGCGGGGTATAAATAATAAATTATTATTATTATATTATATTATTGTGCCACTCGGGAATCTTTATTGGTGTATCATACCAACAGCAAACAAATAATGTTCCTTAACCTTGTCCATCAAAAAAAGGAGCTCAAATTTTGGCCATAGATCCAACCCACAGGATGACATCTCATTATGATTTCTAGTACAGAGGGGGAAAGACAATACCAGTGTACATCACACTTTGACTTTTCTGTATTGTCCTCATGTTTTCAACCATTACATTGAATTTTCCAGTAGTTACTATTCTGTTGTCTCCAAAATATAATTAAGCACCTGCATTTGCAAACATTGGAAAGGAGCTTCAGGCATATTCATTGGTTTGCCTTTGGTAGGCTCTTCATTCTACTCAATCTTAAACAGTGGTTTCTACATGGAAAACTAAGCTGAAAATATACAGGTCGCCATTGCACAGACAACACACAGACAAAAGACTCAGTTTATGTTTATACTGTAGCAGATATTATAATATCATTATGGCATGTATACAGAAGCGGGAAACAAATGTAGCAGCTCTGCCCCACCTTGTGAGGGTGTGTGTGTGTAGAGGGAGAGAGACAATATGCAGATGCAGCTTAAGTAGCTACACAGAGAAATATAACTTCACATGCTATTAGATGCATTCAGATCTCTCTCTCTCTCTCTCTCTCTCTCTCCCTCTCTCTCTCTCTCTCTCTCTCACACACACACATATATCTTTTCTCCTGCAGGAAGAAAGGCACATGGAAGAGCAACTTTGAGAAGAAAAATGGAAAGTTGCACTGAACTCCATATACTGTGTAGTTTGCCCCTTAGTGTAGTTGCATATAAATGAATTAGGTTCTGTGCAAGAACTGTTGTAAATTTCTTGTTGCCTATTAATTGGTGATAGAAAAACCATACCCTTATTCCAATTTTCCCATTTCATCATTAGCCCCTTAAGCTTGTTACATTATTTCCAAGTGCTTTTGGAGAGATCCGTTTATATATTAATTCGAATCAATATCTGTTGGGTACTATCGGTTTGCCTGTAATGCCAACTGTTAATTTTTTAAAATCAAATGCCCAACATTAATTATGGCATCGACATAGATGTTTATCACTCATTCATGGGGACAAATCAATTATAACCCATGGGCAAAGTCTCTAGTAATTACAGATTTTCATCGGTGGTAAAGTAGGTGTACTGCAGGAGTGCATTAGCAGAGTGTCAGTGGGAGTTTTATAAATTCTGGTAGAAGGAAACATTGGGGCACAAAAAAGGCAGCCAGAACTGTTGAACTTTGCAAGAACATCTTATCTAAGGTCTTGAAATTAACTGCTCTTCTCCATCAGTCCTGCTTTTTGGCTACATTTGCCACTGACTGAACTTTTAATCTCTGGACATTTGCTTTGGCTCTGTGTCATTCATCAGCTTCTGACATGGCTGGAACTAATGAGGAGTTTATCTATAATCCTAATCTCTTATGCCTTTTTTGAAGGATGGTCATCATCTACTATCTCCAAATTATAAAACTAAACATGTTTTTTGAGTAGGCGCCAGCCTGCATGCCCTGTGCACATTAATCACTGCTCAAATCCCCAGCATGCAGATGGCAAGAGTTCAGTGACTGGCACCAATCATTGATTTTCCTAAAGATTGCATTTTAACATTCTGTTTAAAAAAATTGAAGTGAATCAGAACCCCAATCTGTTTTTTCCTCCCCCAGCTTCTTAATCAGTAATGTGCCAGCTACAAAGTTTCCCACTTGTTCAAAGTCTCCAAATGCACATGATCGCAGCACAGCTTTTGGGATATCCCTGAAGTACATAGACTAGTGCCATGCTGAAATCTGCCCTTCAGTTTATCCAAGGTTTACTTCCCATGCAAAAGAAGCCTTCATTTTTTTCTGTATCAGTCTCAGGGCTCTTTAGAATTCCAGTGGTTACTTTATCATTGTGAAGGCCATCAAGAGTGGGGTATATGACTTCCTTTCTTCAGTGTTCTGAAACCTCTCCAAGCTTTTTGTGCTTCCTGATCTTTAAAAGCACCGTTGAAGGGGTTGCTTCCCCTTGACTTTAGGAACCTCGGAAGGCTGCAGAGTGCAGAATGCTGGAGCAATAGTTATAGACTGAAAGAAAGGATACATATGAACGCTCTTCAGCCATCCCAAATGTTATGTACTGAAATTCTCACCCTGGGGGATACTGTAGATAGTTTTCACTCAGGTCCGCATATGCAAATAAGGGATTGAAAGTGACTTTCAGTGATTGGATAGTTACAGAAAATGGTTACTGTTGCGTTCTAGTGGAGCTCTATATAAGCAGGCTGGCTGAACCCTTCAGTTCAGTTCTGTTCTGGCCTGTGAATAAACAAGAGCTGTTTGAAGAATTGTTGTGTGATCTGATATGTTCACCCACAACTTAACACCAAAAGTAAAAGAACAATAGCACCAATCCTGCAGCGCATTCATGGGAATTTCACTGAAAAGTTCTCTCCCCTTTGATAATTTCCCAGTGTAATTTCTTTTTTCGTCAATTGATGGGGGAATGTTGGGGGGAAACACACATAAAATCTTTTAATCACAGAAGAGAAACCAGTGCACTCACCCTCCATGTAAATGGAAACAAAAGCTATACAGAATCCCGTTTTCTGGTGCGGGCGACAACATTGCTAATAATGATCCCTTCCCCCTTTATACAAGATGGATCAGGTTTAGTTTGGAGCAGTTCTTTAAGCTTAAGGGAACATCATGATTTTTGTGGCTGAGTGGGGATTTTGAACCTGGGTCTCCCAAGACCTAATCACAACACTATAGCCACTACACCATGCTGGGGCACAGGTGGCCAGTTAAAGCTTCCACCCAAATATTCAGCTTTCTTTATGACATTAGTTCCTGAAAAATGAGCATATACTACCACTATTCATGCCTGTCCCCTAACCCACCTTTGCAGGGTGGGAGGAAATAGATTTTTCCCCCATACTGTGGCATTGAGTGTACAGGAAGCTGTCCATGTGAAGAGTTTTACTTAATTCAGGATGCTGTAACTTTTTTCTTAAATTCAGCTTTATTAATCTGAATCTTTAAATCAGAGGTAACACCAGGCTTATCTCTAGTGTGTTTTACATTAGATGAGAATTTTTAGCCCTAATATTGAAGGGGAAAATATATACGGGATGTTAGGAGCAGTATTCACATTTCAATCAAGCAGCTATTTGCCTCAGAGGAGGAAATATCTCTGGTTTCTTTGAACTATACAGGCAGTAAATGGTTGCTTCAAGTTATGGTACTTTGTCTTCTTTCTCAAACCTGAAAAATCTGTTTGGCCAGAGGAGACAGTAGCTTAAAAGAAATGTATGTTCTATGGGGGGATATATGATGGGATATATTTCAAACCACTTTTGCAACTCTGTTAAAAAAACAACAGCCTATTGTCTTGTCTCCAATCAAATGCATCAACCCCCGTAATTTTTCACCACCCCTATGATTTTTTTTTTATCTCATGGAATTGTTCACGAGAGCTATGATCCCCAATTTGACACATTGTGGGCAGCAGAATAGTCCAATCACCCCCTCTTATGTCAGGCTTTTTCGGGTGGGGTGCTAGAATGTGTGAAGATGTTTTCTGTCCAGCTCTCCTGGCTACGCTGATTTCCCACTGGCGTCAAATGGGCAGACAGGCAGGCAAGAGGCCTGAAACAGGTAATTATGTATGTATGTATGTATGTATGTATGTATGTATGTATGTATGTAATTGGGTTTTATAAACAGGAATAATGATATAATAGTATACCAAGTTTTCTCATGTCATTTGTATATCACAAAAATAGCATAATAAATGTGGAAAAATATCTACAAGGTAAGTTTTATTATTAGTGGTCAATGTATAAGTTATTGGTTTATGAATTGGTTTGGACAATTAGGAGGAGGAGGAGGAGGAGGAGGAGGAGGAGGAGGAGGAGGAGGAGGAAGAAGAAGAAGAAGAAGAAGAAGAAGAAGAAGAAGAAGAAGAAGAAGAAGAAGAAGGGAGTGGCGAGTGGGATGTGGTCGGGTGGTTATGCTTCTATTATTCTACTTAGTGTGTGAGGGGTTGTGTCAGTGTTACTCATATGGGTTCTCTTACTATTCACTTGTTGTATTTCCTTGGTGATGAGAGAGGTGTGGCTTAGAGTGTGGTTGGTGTCTTTGGTTGGCTGTAGTGAGAACTGATTTTTTTGTGTGTGAGAGCGGGGTGTAAGTGAGGGCAGGAAGGGGTGAGACTGAACTGGCTCAGAATCCATCATGCAAGAGCATTGGGCCCAATCTGGGCCTGATCATCCTGCCCCACCTTTCTGTTGCTGCAGGGATGTTGACCCAGCAGGAGGGATTGCATCCGTATTCTGTTACTGAAAAACCAACAATTTTGTGGCACCTTTATGTTTAGCTGAGTCCTTTGATCAAGGTGCAGTCCCTGTGTTGGAAGGACGGTGTGCACTCCATGTGACAAGCCTGTTGAATGTTATGGTGATGTTGTATTGAGAACACTTGGTTAACTTTGTTGTAGAGATTCTGCCGGGTGTGAATGAAGCAAGAAATATATTGGTGAATTTCCCCCACTTTACATGTTCTCAGCTGGGGAAGATTGTCAAGATGTGAGCAAAGGCTCCCCATGTGCTGATCTGGACGATCATGTAAGGCAATTAATGATAAGCTCGTTAATTACAGCTAATGCTGTAGCAGGTGGCTGCATGACTCCAGCTGCTCTAAGCACCTGCTAACAGCTTGGTTGTTACCTTTGAACCCCTTTGCATCCTGTAGCTTGACAACTGGGTTTCAATAGCCCCTAAAAAAGTGGGTGATGATGTTCAGAAGGAGACATGAAGCTACTCATCCCCTGGATTTTCTTGCTATAGATAGAATCTGTTACATCGACAGAGAGATGATCTTCCAGCTATTGTTGGATTCCAACTCCCATCACCACTGACAATTGGCTGTGCTGGCTAAGGCTGATGGGAGAAACTGAAAGGCCAAAGGTTCGTCATACCTAATTTAAAGCCTAAATAATAAAAGAATGGGCAACTTTGTACTGGGACAGAGTAGACAATATTGATAACTGGATAAACAGTCTGACCTGGTATAAGGTATATTATGTTCCAGTGACTTACTTATAGGTGAGTTGAACCTCTTGCTTTTTGTGGTTATTGAACTAAAAGGCTGCAAGAGAGACATGATTTGGCTAAAATTTGGGAGTGGATTTCACATCAAATCAACAACAGATTTATTTATTTTTAATGGAGAAAAATAGGGTTGTGTGAGTTATGGCTGTTTTGGCTTCTTGATGCATGTCAATAGGAGGACCAGAGCATTTGTTTTCCTAATAGTGCTTCAGATTCACACAGGTGACGCTGTGGTCTAAACCACTGAGCCTCTTGGGCTTGCTGATCAGAAGGTTGGTGGTTCGAATCCCTGTGACAGGTTGAGCTCCTGTTGCTCTGTCCCTGCTCCTAACAACCTAGCAGTTTGAAAGCACACCAGTGCAAGTAGATAAATAGGTACCGCTGTGGTGGGAAGGTGAACAGTGTTCCTGTATGCTCTGGTTTCTGTCACAGTGTTCCGTTGCACCAGAAGTGGTTTAGTCACATGACATGAAAGCTGTCTGTGGACAAATGCCACCTCCCTCCGCCTGAAAGCAAGATGAGCGCTGCAACCCCATAGTCACCTTTGAGTGGACTTAACCATCCAGGGGTCCTTTACCTTACCTTACAAGGCAAGGACCCGCTGAAGTTGCACTTGTTTTGGAACCATGGCATTATAAAGTTCTGTGTACCACTTGACCAATTTGCCTTTATGTCTGCACAAGGCATGAAATGATATTGTTTATATTTGTCAGCATGGTGTGTGAATGCAAGGGATGGTGTAAGTATGGTGTATGGGAGTAATTCCTGTAGATAGCATGCATTCAACAAAGAAGTATGTAAGAATGAAAGGGGACTAGAAGGTATTAAACACACATTATATAGCTGTGCACTTTTTTAGCATAATGTTCTTAAATAGTCATGCATGTGCACACGCGCACAGGCACATTTTTAATGCGCACAGGCACATTTTTAAGGCACATTATTTGGTAGCCATTTGGAATCCTTTGTAACAAAAGCTGCTATGTACTTCACTCTTAATTGTGGATCATAATAAGTGAGAATGTGCTAATGCTTATTTTGTGTGTCTAGGCTCCTCTCCTAAAATATACACAAGGGAGATATTAGCATGACTGGGCTCTGTTTACACTTTAGTGTGAGAAGAGCTTTGTTTAACTACATCTTCACAGCTGCTCAAGAGGTGCTGCAGTAAAAATGTGAATGGCAAACAAATGCTTAAGAGCTGCCTTTCCCCTCCTCCTCTTCACCTAATTCACAGAACTGTTGGGCTTATCTTAGGGAGCAAACCAGTCATTGAAATGACCTGGCGTTAGGGATGGGTGAATCTGTCAATTTTTGTTTCACCCAGTTTTTCATTTCTCCAATCTTCAATGCAGGTTGCCACATGTATGTGTACATTTTCAATTTTTAAAAAAATCCCTCAGGAAAATCACATCCCAAATTTTGTAAAGTGGTCCCTGATATAGTTCAGGGTCTTTGGGGTTGAAGGTCAAGAAAAGCACTGACCTGGAAGTTTCTAAAACTAATCTCAAAAGAGAGATGTATTAAAACAAAACAAAAATTGCAATGTGCAAACGATGGCATAGCTTCTCTACATTTAACAATAGTGTAGATGAGAGAATTTTGACTCATTCCCCCTTTCTCATTTTTGGAAAGCCAGAGCTTCCCTACATCTGCATTAAAGGTACTAGAGCCCTAATCCCATTTGAATTTCACCAATATATATACGTGCGCAAATGTGGATAACATCGAGCACGTAAACTCTGCATTGTGATTCACTTATTGTAGGTGAACAAACACTTGTCAGTCAGAAGAAAGGCTCTCTCTGGGGAAAAAGATGTTACTTGAGTTTAGTTCTACATCTACCATACATTATCTCAACACAAGGAAAATTGTGTTTCTAGTGATCAAAACCCGACAGAGGTAGAACATCCAAATCAATATATGGGAAATTTAATCTTACAAGCTGTCAGGATCACAAACAGAGGGGGTGAATTTTAATGACAGGGAAGCAAACATATTCATTGCAGGAAAGGTTACCACTGAAAGGACTAATCTGACTTCTCAGGACCGCGTGGAAGAGATATTGCACATTGACCTTAAAAACATGTCACTGATAGCTCTTTTTTCAAAAAGAAAAAAAGTATGGAGTCCTAACACTCCTCAGCTATGAAACACTTCTCATTTGAGAACATCCAGCCTGTCATTTCCACTACTTTGCCCTTTACACAGAAAACATCGAGGTGAAAAAACTGTGGGAGATCCTGTTTTGCAGCAGCAATATGACAGCCAAGTTTCTGCAATAATACTTCCTCTTTGTAAAGTATTACTGCAGTTTTGTTTTTTAACTTGGCTTGTCTAATAATAAAAATAAAAACTCTTGCACCTAGACCTAAGTGTGGTAGTGGTCAGTGTGGTGGGGCAGAGCTGGACACACTGGATTGGCTCTGCTGGTGAATCTGTGCAGTCCTGATCTTGCTTCTGCTCTGCCCTGCTCCATCTATATTAGTTGCAGCAGCACCAGGGTTAGGATGGTTGCATTGTTCCACTGCAATCCAAGTAGGAGACAAGTCATCATCTTTCCCAACGGGTTTGAAGTTAAATAAACAAAGACTGCAAGTGGTGCTATCTGTGGGCAACAGAACACCATAGACTAGACCACAGCTTGGTTGCCTCTCTACTCAACTCTTGTATTCCTTTTGATAGTGTGATCTGATGTCCACATTTGGTATGCACCAACACACTTGATGAACAGGAAAGTAAACCAATTCAGAAAATATGCAAAGAAAAGAGAGTGAGGGGGGGGGGGGAGTCATTAGGAAGACAGATGATTTTTCTTTGTGGACATCTCCAGTTTGAAAATGATTATGCAAATCAGGCACTGCAAGAGTGCCTTTGCTTTCTCCACGCTCAAAGTGCAAGATGAAACATTGCATAAAGTATGCAAAGACTTGTTCCATTGCAAGCTTATAAGTGTATCAACAGCTTTATTGCCAGATGCGGAAGAGAATGAAAGAGGGAAGGAGAGCACTGTGCATTTCTGTCTTAAAAAGGAGCAGTGAACGTCGAGCTAAGACATTAAATGAGCTTCTGCTACAATCATACAGTGGATTGCGTGCAAAAATGGATTGTGGCACGTTAACAAATATGGTGATCAAATTGCAGAGCTCTCCTTTTGAATACATATCTGCTTGGAAATACGTTTCACTTGCAATGGGTAGTATGAGAATAAAATTGAAGGCACTGGGTAGCTGCCCCAGCCTCAGGTATTTTGCTGCTTGAGGCAAAAGACAATATGGCATCCTCCTCTCTTGCACATACAAAATACTGCTTCAGAATAGCAAGCTCTACCACACTTGAGCTTAGGGGCATGAGACAGACTGTGTCTCACACATAGCTCTGTCCTCAAATAGACAGGAATGGCTAGACAGCCAAGCAGGAACAGCCAGAAGACAAACTGCCACTCTTGTTCAGTATCTGTTACTGGCTGAGACTGTTACTTCATCTGCCTAATGGTGGGGCCAGCCTGGTTCTCTACTCTTCTAAAAGAGGGTGACTCCAATGGGGCTTTGTTTAAGCAATGCATGTTCAGATGGTGGTATCAAGGGTTGATGTTATAAGGCATATTTTGCTCCCAGCCTTATGTTGGGGAGTTGGATCAATGCCATTGAAAGTGAAGCTTCGCATGGCTTTTGTCTGAATGAGGAGGCATTTTCTTCCCACAATGTGACATGTTTGGCCAATGGGGCTCAGGGCATAGGGCTGTCTATGTAATGCTGCTCCTTTCCCTGAGTCCTCCTTTTCCATTGCAGCATCCTACCCTCCCACTTGGGCCATTGGTTGGACATTTATGAAGTATATTATATTAGCCTTATGGCTTCAGCAAGTCTTTGGATTGCTGTCTGAGCTTCTTACTCGCATAAAAGTCCTGATGTCAGAACAAACCAAGCCCTAGTTTCCCCCATCCACCTCCTGCCGTGTTCAAAAGCTTGAACCCAGCAGTCATGTTTGAAAGAATCATTGGGATTCTTTCCCTGTGGGAAGTGTTAAAATGAGCTTCACATTGTTCTGCTTTGTTTATGTATTCATGTTTGGACGTATCTGTTAGGCCCCAGGAGTGAACCCTAGAATTTGCTGCCAGATTCCAGATATTTCTTCTTCATAACTGATTTTTTTCTACACTGAGATAACTTCAGTTCATGAGAAAAATATGTATACAGTCACATTTGATTTTCCAGAAATACATAGACTGGGAACCAGCCTTCACTTAAAAAAATGAGCACTCATGCCACATATCAGGAATGGAAGTGCATTCAGTACAGCCTCTTTTTTTGCAGTTGTATCATTGTTTTCCATAAGGTGACTTGACCACTGGGATATACTGTAAATACAGTCTTCCCATATCAAAGAATAACACTGGGATGGAGAAGCTGTGGTCCACCAGATGTTGTTGGACTGTAACTTCCATCATCCCTGACCTTTGGTCATGCTGGCAGGGTGGATGGAGTTGATCACCTCTGGAGGATTCCCATCTCTGGTCCAATTTATCTGTTGAAGCATTGTGCCCTGGATGAAGTCTCATTGAGTCCACAGAAGCATGTGCTGTAATTACTAAATTTGTTAGAAATAATAATAATGATAATGATAATAATGTGTTTATATGCCATCCATCTGACTGGGTCTGACATGAAGGTGCCACAAGACTCTTTTATCTACTTACATATTCTTGATGTACTACTGTTTGTTTTTGCAGTAAGGGTGCTTGTTAGGATTAGCTACTGATAATCTCACCTTGAAATAGGAACCGTACCTATTATTCCTTTGGTAATGAGGAAATGCCCCCTCACTCTCTGCAATTTAAAATATTGTTCCTTTGCTATTGACCAGGCAGTGCATCAAGTAATGCAGTGAAGCCACCCTGCTCACAGGGAAAGTTTCCATACAGATTTATAGGGCTGTGGTGGAAAGTTGTTACTATGAATACTTATGTGGTACTTCTGTACATTTTGTTTCTGCTTTCCTATTTATGAAAAAGGAAGAAAGGTGATCAAGAAATGTCTCAACAATGAAATGGCAGGCGTGAACATGAGGCAGTGTATGAGAATTTATTTTACAAGGTAAAATTGCAAAATAAAAACTGCATCTTGTTTTCCAGAGCAAGGATAGAAGCATCAGGAGAGGGAAAGCAATTTGTGGGCTAATGATCTCAAGGCTACTGCAAGACCAAACAAATGTGCCCATTAAGGAAAGCACTAGACTTTATATATAGATTGTTACCATCACTTTTGTTGCTGTTTTATTTTTATTCTTTGTCTCAATGAGAAAGTAGAGATGCAAATGTTCTGGGCCTCTGTGGGTGTTCAAAGAACAATTTGCATAATAATAACAAAGAATTTACTCAGTTCATTTTTAGGTGGGCAAAGAAGGTAAACACTATCAATAAACAAGATTCCATTTTGAAGAGATATTTCCCTGTTCTCCTCCTGGATCACTTGATTTCTTTTCCATTTTTTTTATTTTAAATATTTTTCCCCATTATACACGCTGTCATTTGTATCATTATTCCTTCATTTTGTCTTGATGTCACATCTGAGGTGATAATTGGCTATGGAAACAGGAGTGTGTAGAGAAAGAATGGGGAATCTGTGGTCCCCCATACGCTGTGGGGTGGCAAATCCCATCAGCCCCTGGCAGCCAGCATGTTCACTGGTGAAAGTTGACAGCATCTGGAGAACCATTGGCTCCCCATCCCTGGTGCAGAGTCTCCACCCATTCTTGATGCAGAGGTTCCACCCACAAGGCCCTACCCTGCAGATCTGGCTCCAGCTTTGAAATGGTGCTGTCAGTTGTGCCCCCTTCTACATCAATTCTAATCTCATGGATTTACTTGCAGACAGGCAGGCAGGCAGGCAGGCAGGAAGGCACCTGCACAAGGTGGCTATGGGAGATTCCCATCAACATAATTGCCCACACTTAGGAATGATAGAAATCAGTTTTCTTCACATTTTAATGTGAGCTTCTGGGAAAATTGCTTGCAAAAATGCAACTGCTAAGTAGGCAAAATTGCATATCAAAATCTATTCATTTTATAGTGTATTTTTTATCATTATTTAATCAAATCAATGGGGGGGGTGGGGAATAGGGCAGCCCTTACTTAGGACTCGAAAGATGAGAAAGGGAGAGAAACCCAAACTGACATATTTATCCATCCCTACCCACAATATCCACAATTTCTCCAGGACATGTGGAGGAATCCAGATGGTTCATTGCCTACAGTGCCCTGTGTTTTCTGACTAAAGTGTCTAGTGCAGAGGCTGAGGGCTATCATCTGTCCTGGTAGCTGCCTTGTCCCTATTCTGTCCCCTCACGTAACAACCATATCAGGCTTTCTTTGAGCTTTAGTCTAAAAATGGTTTTCTTCGTTCATTCTTTAATTAGAAAATACAACACTCTACGAAGGTTGTGGTAGGATTGCATCACAATCAGGTTAGAGTATCAAGGGAACTGGGGAGTTGGGTATTAACAGGAGGGTACATCTTATGATCAAGCAGAATTGAGAAAAAGGAGCTCATGGAAAGTGCCTGTATGACAAGAGTCTGCAGCCCATAAGAGGAAGAGCTGCACTTGTCCAGTTGAACACTGGCTCATAATGGAAAGAAGAATAAAAATCCTCTTGTCCTTTTCAATGATCAGATAATGCCCAGAGGCATGAAAATGCAGTAACTCAGTGTCTCTGTGGGTAAAGCTATAAATGTTACGGATGATCATAAAATTACCCAGCACCTTTAAAATGCAGGTATGGTATTTGACACCTTGACCTCCTCTGCAGTGTGAATAAATGCTCAATGAAGAAGTATTTCATTTCATTTGTTTTAAATTTGCCTGCCATTAACTTGGAGTGACCTCTTGTTCTCTAATTAGGAGGAGACTGTAAAATGCAAAGGCTGGCTGGGGTTTTTTATTTTATTTTATTTTTTACTGTGGCTTTCGAGAGATTCAGCACCTCAGTTGAGTCACTTCTTCTGAGGCTAAATAATCCTAAATTTCTACAAAATGTCAGGGAGCACTTTATTTGTTATGAATTAACATTAAAGCAGCTATTCAGCTCTGTGGTGGTTCACAGACCTGGTATGAGTAATGGGCTTCACTAGCTAGTACTCTTCTTTTCTTTTCTTTTCTTTTCTTTTCTTTCCTTTCCTTTCCTTTCCTTTCCTTTCCTTTTCTTTTGCCCAATGCAAAGATTTTTATAACTAGATGGAAAACATCCACAATGGTTATGCAAAGTTGGTATAAACAGGTTGTGCTATTAAGAACAGAGGCATGTTGTAACACATCTCACATAACTTCTTAAAAGTTATATACTTTAATTGTTTTCCAGAGGGGGTGTCATAATGACTCAAAATATTTTTATTTTGTACTGAAACACCAAAGTGGAGGAGGATTTTCAGTGGAATTTTTAATTCTTTGATGAAGAACAGACAAATGGGGCAGTTTTCCAAAGCTCTTCTTGAATTGACTCATTATTTATCCAAGCCCCCTCCCCCAAAATGGAAAAGTAATTGTTTCCAGTGAATCCAAAACTTCAGGAATCTATTTTCCATTCTCAAAAGAACTATATGGTCATTAGCTCCCATGCAGAAAGCTTTCAACTTCCATCTCTGATTTCACCCCTAAAAGCTTCTGTTTTCTGCCATAAAGTAATTAGGGGAAGCATTAGAATCAGAGAATTGTAGAGTTGGAAGCGAGAAAGTCTGAAGGATTGGATAGTTTACCCCAAACATGCTTGCACATTTCAGGTAAGCTATGCATGCCTTCTGATTTTTGTATATCCAGTGCAGTGTATCCATATGCAGGGCATACATATTGAATAATCCATACCTGAGTCTTGAAAAAAAACCACACCTGGAAAACCAGGGATTCTCAAGATAGACCTGGGATATGATGCAGGGGTCTGTGGTGTGAAGGCGGAAATCACCAAAATTGGTAGAGGCAGCTTGCACCAAGTGGAACGACAGCACTGTTCTCTGATTTGATTCTACTTAATATTTAAATTTTTAATCTGTAATTGACATAATGAAGGAAAAATAGATTGCAAACATTCAGGGTACCTGCATGAGAAATAGTCCATGGCCAAAAGTGAGAGAGACTGAGAGTATCAGTTTCACCTCTCTCAGACAAAATAAGGAGTTTTAGATCAAATGCTTAAAGAGCCAAAATCCTTTCAGAAAGGCATGTTTTAAGTGCATGTGGAATATGTGGATATTGTTTCATGCATGTCTATAACCATGGGGGGGTTACATTTGTAATTATAGGCAAGCAGTTCTATAATGCTTAGGGTTTCTCCTATTGTAGCTCTATTTAGGGCAATAGCATTCTCCTGTCAATCTACATATTTTCAAGAACTTACACACACTGTCACTTCATCTTGGCCTCTCTCTCTCTCTCTCTCTCTGTGTGTGTGTGTGTGTGTGTGTGTGTGTGTGTGTGTGTGGTGCTGGGAGACTGAGCATTAGCATTGCTTCATTACCATCCCATGATACCTGGACCACATCATGATTCCAAACCATCAACTCACTTTTGGTGATCCAACTGCACTGCTCTCCTGCCATCTGTATATCAGCAGGAAAGGGAATATTGATGCTTTTATTTTTTTTTATAATATTTTTTATTAAGTTTATAAAGTGCAGAAAAAAGAATAGAGAACAGATTATAAAAATAAAATAGAAAGATTACAAATTTTCATGTTCTTTTTTCCAAATCTACTGGACTTCCCCGCATCCTCCCAACCCTGCATTCTCTGTAATACAGAACATCAGCAATTTGTTAACTTGTTTCAATACTTATTGTAACCTTCATTTTATCATGTTACCCAATTTCAAATGTGTAATACCCCAAATCATGTACATTTTCATTTAAACACAATAAAGTTGTTTCATTATTCTATCTCTGACTTCTTGTGCCTTAATTTCCATTTCTTTAGTTTAACATTGCTGAAGCTAGAATTTCCTAAAAGGTGCATTTTTTAACATTCATACAGCTTATAATGTTTTTTCAAATAGTCCTTAAATTTTTTCCAGTCCTCCTCAATTGTTTCTTCTCCCAAGTCTCGGATTCTGCCAGTCATTTCGGCCAGTTCCATATAGTCCATCAACTGCGTGTGCCATTCCTCCAGTGTGGGTAGATCTTGTGTCTTCCAATGCTTTGCAATCAGGATCCTTGCTGCTGTAGTGGCATACATAAAAAAAGTTCTATCTTTCTTAAGCACTCTCTGGTCCACCATGCCCAGGAGGAAGGCCTCCGGTTTCTTAGGTAAGGTAAATCTAAGTACCTTTTTTAGTTCATTATGAATCATCTCCCAAAAGGCCTTCACTTTCGGGCAGGTCCACCAGAGGTGAAAGAATGTCCCTTCCGCCTCCTTACATTTCCAACATTTATTGTCAGACAGGTGATATATTTTGGCAAGCTTGACTGGGGTCATGTACCACCGGTATATCATTTTCATAATGTTTTCCTTCAAGGCACTACATGCCGTAAATTTCATTCCGGTGTTCCATAACCTTTCCCAGTCTTCGAACATAATGTTATGCCCCAAATCCTGTGCCCACTTTATCATGGCGGATTTGACTGTCTCATCCTGAGTATTCCATTTAAGCAGCAAGTTATACATTCTCGAAAGTAGTTTACTTTTTGGCTCTAACAGTTCTGTCTCTAGTTTCGATTTTTCCACCTGGAATCCAACCTTCTTGTCCACTTTAAAAACCTCTTGAATTTGTGCATAGTGCAACCAATCTCGCACCTTGTTTTTTAATTTTTCCAAGCTCTGCAACCTCCAATTGTCTCCAATTTTTTCAATTATTTCCCCATATTTAGGCCAATTGGCCTCCATGTTAAGTCTCTTACGTGCCTTGGCCTCCACCGGTGAGAGCCACCTCTGGGAATATTGATGCTTTTATAATACAATATGGTGTTGAGTAGTATCTTTGCTGCAGAGCAGGAGACCATTGGTCTCCATTTGACTCTGATCCATGAACCAACAGATGAATGAAAACCAATGAACTATAGAAAATGCCTGATGTTTCAACCACCCTAACCAATGTATGATTTTATGAGGCACTTGAAGACTGTGATTGTGAAACCATTTATAAGCCTGTAAGGCCTAGTGACACCAATGTTACTTACAGGCCTGTAAATTGCAGGGCCTTTAACAATAATTATCCAATGCATCTTGAAGATAATATGGAAATATTTATTGTATTCATAAACAAGTCACGCTGACTGGTGACAGTTTGTCAATGTACCATCTTCATATTTTATAAAATGGGGCAGCACTGTTTTCCAAATCGTTGGTTCATGGATTATTAGTGAGCTGCAAAACCATTCAGAACGTTTAATATTCTACCATTTTCCCAAGGGGTAGCCTCTTACCAATGTTTAGATGCCTGTGTTATCAACAATAACTATTCTGTGAATTACCACTGTTTTCCATAATGTAATTATCACTGACTCCACACTCTCTGTTTTTCATTTCCCTTTGATCTCCTTATTTACAATCCCCATTTCACCAATCATGTGTGAATATTCCTGTAACTCAGGATAATACTTCATGCATCTGAGGAAGTGGACAGTGAGCTACAAAAAAGTATGTCATAATTTACATAATTTATGCAAGTTACACATTTAAATTAATGATGTAATTACTCCACATTGTTCATTTCAGTGTAAAGGAAATACAATTTAAATTGTTGGGGGAGGGGATTAATCAATTACACATCGTTTTCAGAAATGGAAAAAAAAATGTGAAATCAGTATTGCTGGATCAAATTGTGTTCTGGACATGGGACAAATAAGTAAATATCTGCATTTTTGCTTCCGTTTTCATCAGAATTCTCTGACATCCCTAGCAGGAAAACAGATCAGTCTCTGCCAAAACCAACATATATCCTGGCTAATATGTCCTTGTGTGCCACCTAAGTGAAAAAGTCCAATAGAAATTCAATGAGCTTATAGAAATGGTAGGGTGCCCTGCACATGTTGTTAGACTACAGCTCCTATCATCCCTTACCATGCTGGCTGGGGCTGATGGGAATTGGAGTCCAACAGCATCCTGCATCATACTTCCCACCCCTGGACTATAGAATAAAAAATGTCCTTACCCATTTGGCAATAGAGCAGACCAGACATATTTCTGGGCTTATTTGTCAAGGATTAACTGAAAGACAGGAGACATGCTGGAACACCATCTATTAATAATAATTCACAACTATCCTGTTGCTCCATTTATTCATGCATCATCTAATAAGATGACATTTAATACAAAATAAGAATGATGAAGTTTGCCTGAATTTGCACAATTTATTATTGGTGTCAAGCCATATTAGTTTTGCCAGCACTTGACATACTTTGCTTAGGATTGCTGTCTCCCAGAGTAAAAAGTTATTATTACCTAGTGGGATTTCATTTTGCACTGAGACTAATACAATCAAGAAGACTGAGCTAGCTGCACATTTCTCTCTGAGTCTTAAGTGGAAGACTGATTGTTTCTTGAAAGGCATCCCCATTTAACGCTCCCACTTGCATCTGCAGTGCTTGATGATCACCATTACAGAAATGCAGAGACAATGGGATACTTTACACCCTAGCTAGTCTCTCTGTTATCCACACTTACCTTTTGCCCCACTCTTTTCAGGCACAGATTCCCACTTAAAAGCTCAGTGTCCAAGCATTTTTTTAATTATTATTTAGGGCAAACATCAATTCAGTTTTTTCACAGATTGATATTTGCTCTGATTGAGCTTCAAAGAGTTGGGTTTCATGGGGAAAAGGGTATCCTCTCTATCCTCCCTCCAGGCAAGCGAGAGGCTTCATCAGAGTTCAGTGAACACTGGAGCCAGGCAAAAACACTTAAAGAAGGCACAGAGTGCAGCCAGGGAGGGGTGTGGCCTCAGGAAAGAGGGTGTGGCTGAGTGGGAAGTATAGCAGAGTCCTGAGGACCAGATAGAGAGACCTGGAGGGCCACTTGTGGCCCCCAGGCCTGATATTTCCCACTTGAGTTCTTCAAGTATCCCCATCTGCTAGTGATGCAAAGCCCCTTCTTCCAAACGGCCTTATCAAATATTAAGTGTTACTGAAAGCCATATGAGACTCAGCCTTGGAGAGCTTACACACTCTATCATCTATCTATGCCAACACCCTCCTCTAAGTATTCAGAATAAACTACAGGAAGCGTAGAACAAACTATTGGTATACTTTGGAGGGTCAGGGAATGGTTGCGTTTGCATAAGTCTGAAAACACATGCCAGAAGTGTTCCAGAGATACTTGTATAATTTATTTTACAGACATAGGAAAGATGTAACCCACAGGAGCAAAGCATTTTCAAATCACTCCTGAGAAAAGGACACATCAATTCTGAGGCTGCCACCAGGCTCTCGAGTTCAGATATTCCCAGGCTTTTTCCCCAGACAACCGCCCTACACATCCTGTCAAAATGAATCAGGATTCAGCAAGTTTATGCATGTCATGCTGTCAAGCTACAGATGCATTAGAAAGGAAGCAGAGTGACTGTTAAAAGTAGCTCTGAAAAGATGAAAATTTGTCTGTTTGGGAGCAAAAGAGATGCAGCAGGTGGATTATTGTCACAATGCTGTGAATGGGACTCAGTGCTGGCTCTGCCATTAGGTAAAGGGAGGCAATGAATGTAAATTCTATCCTTTTATGGTAGGCTAGTTTCTACAAACACTCACAGATCCCTTTTCAGCAAGAGGCATTATCAGAGTTAAAGAACAAAGTCCAGTCATGTAAAAACATTTGAGGAGTAGGCAAAGCAGGGCAGGGGAGAAGTGTGGTATGGGAAGATGGGTTTGTATCTGAGGAGAGAGTTTCACTTGAGGATTGTCCCAAGGGATAAATAGAGAGGCCTGGGGTACATCCAGGCCTGAATTTCCTTGCTCGTGTGTCTAACCTTTACTCAAGAATATTGCAGTTCCACTGAATGGGATGAATGTCCCAATTTTAGATCGTAACAGTTGGACAGAAGTCTACAAATCAACAAGTCTACAGTTGTAGTTTTGCTACTGTTTTTGAAATGCTGGCATAGTGAGGGATGAATTAATACTATATGGAGACTCTAAGGCCAATCTATTCCATATTTCTGCTTCCCATGGTGGGTTTCCTGTTTCCAGGAAACCCATAAGAAGGGAACCCTTCTGCTCTTGTTGGTCTCCAACAAAAAATGTTTAGCTGCATGCTGTCTAGAGAGTTAGATTTTAGACTCTGGAGTTAATGTGCCCTTCTTCAAAGTGTGAGGGACGCAGGTGGCGCTGTGGGTTAAAGCCTCAGCGCCTAGGACTTGCCGATTGAAAGGTCGGCGGTTCGAATCCCTGCGGCGGGGTGCGCTCCCGCTGCTTGGTCCCAGCGCCTGCCAACCTAGCAGTTCGAAAGGACCTCCGGGTGCAAGTAGATAAATAGGGACCGCTTACCAGCGGGAAGGTAAACGGCGTTTCCGTGTGCAGCTCTGGCTCGCCAGATGCAGCTTTGTCACGCTGGCCACGTGACCCGGAAGTGTCTCCGGACAGCGCTGGCCCCTGGCCTCTTAAGTGAGATGGGCGCACAACCCCAGAGTCTGTCAAGACTGGCCCGTACGGGCAGGGGTACCTTTACCTTTACCTTTACCTTTACCTTTACCTTTACCTTTACCTCTTCAAAGTGTGGCAAGCCAGCCCTGTTGCAATTGGAGGCCCCTCTAGGCTCATTCTTCTAGATGAGGCCCTTAGATGTCTGCCCCAGAGTCCTGCCCTGATGGTGCATACCCTCCAACATTCCGCTGAAGAAAATTGGGACACATGTCTTTTAGTGCTGTGTACTCGTGCGAGTCAGATGGCACATCTTTCAGTGCTGAGCTCTTGTGGGAGCCAGCTGACTTGTGAGAGAGTGCAGCAGCACTGCAGGCACCAGTGCTGGCTGCAAGCTCATCCTCCCCCAAGATCAGTGGCATGCTGGAAGGAGAAAATGGGACATTCTGGGATCCAATCTGAAACCTGGGTGCCTTCTGTAATTCTGGAATGTCCTGGGAATACTGGGACAGTTGCCTGGTATGATGGTGCCACTGCCAGAACTGACATGAAGCCATTATGACCTATAGGCATTGATTGTCCTAAGCCGTACTTCCTTTTGCCTTATTATTTCTTTTGTTTTAATATTTTTGGAGCACTTCGTTAGGATCAGTGAAATGGCTTAAGGCCCCACCTGACCCTTTGCCAGATTCCCATGGAGCCTGATGCTCAGCCAGTCATGCCTTTGTACTTCATTTCCCCACCACACAAAAGTCTGCCTTAAAAAAGGCAAAGAGAAAGCTTTTAGAAGTCATGTCAAGATGCTTGCTGCTTGTTAATATTCTTGTTGTCTTCCATTTTTAAGCCATTGGATATGGCTGATGTTTCTAATTTACAAAGAGATGACATCTTTAATTGATTTTATCCTTTTGTCTTCCCAGTATATCCATTGCCACTTATTGATTCCCGTTAACATATTCAAACGCAAGTCTCCAGCATTAACAAGACCTTGTCAGAATACATTCACTTCCTGTTTCATTCTAACTCCTGCCCCTGGGTATCTATTATGATGCGACTAGTGATAAGACATTTCACTTGGATTGCTGTCCATCCACTAAATTAAACCTGCAAGGCATGCAGCAAAAAATGTGACATTTTTTTTCCCAAAAAAAAATCTGCCCTGAAGGATGGTCAATAGGAAACAAGATAGCTGGATGAATGGTAATAGTATTCAGTATCAGTACTGGGAAACATATATGGACTCAAAAAAGTGGGGCTGTCTTCTTTTCCTGCAACCCTTCCTCAAGCTGAAAATAACAGTAGCTAAATTCCAACAGCTGGCAGGCAGGCTATTTCATTGTAGCTGGTGGTTGACTGAGAAAAAGTGTGCGACACAGCACGCTTGAGACTTTATCACAATTTCAGATGAAGGGAAGAGCTCTTTGACTGTGGAATAACCTGCCTCATGATGGGTTGGGCTCTCCTTTGCTGGAGATATTTGTGTCTCTGTCTGCGTTTCTCTCCATATCTTCTAATCAATCTATTTTAAATGCAGAGATATATTTTGGGCAGTATGAACGGTTCTGCCACACTGGGAGCTGATCCTAGGGGGTGCCGCAGGGTGCCACAACTATAACGTAATTCATTGAACAGAACGGGGAGGTGAGAGTGGGGATGGGTGGGGTGGAATTGACCTCACAAAGGGTGCCACTGAAATTTGAAACACCAAAGTCTGCCCCTGTATAAATAAAGTTACGAAAGAAAACAGTTCCTATCAGAATTCTGTATTGTGGTTAATGAAATACAAAAACAATAAATTCAGACAGCGCTTTTCATTGTAAGATAACAAAGTGCTTGATTGAAGTAGTCTTTGCATATTGTACTTAAATGTGTTGCCAAATCATATTGATTTTAATCGTATTTTAATTGTTTCTTTTATTTCTTATTGTATTTTACTGTGTTAAAATTGGGATTCCATTTGTTTAAAAAAACACTTTATTGTCTAGCACAGTGCACTACAATAGATAAAGAAGAGGCAAAAATATCATTAAACAGCCCACCAAGACCCTCGGCTATTTTCAAGAGGTCTGTGGAATGGGAGGTTGTTTGAGAAGCCCTGGTCAGAAGGCACACACAATCTGTGCCTTCTTGCTGAAGCTAAGCAGGTCTGAGTCTGGTCAGATTCTGCATGGGTGACTGCCTGTAAATCACATGTATGTGGCTTCGGATTCCAAGAAAAGTGGGACATAAATATAAGAAAACAAATGGATGTAAGAACATCAGGAAATGAATGCAAGAGATAAGCCTGAGGTGATATATCTTTGTGGTTTGATTTCACACAAATAGATCACGTTGAAAACAAATACTCATTTTCACTTTGGGATGACACCAATGTAGGCAGCACATGCTGTTCAAAAACCTCCCCCCCTTTCTGTCCATAGGCTTCCAGTGAAATTTGAATTGCATTGTTCCAGTGGGTAAATACAGGAGCTAAGAATTCCCCTGTGGGGAGTTAAGTGTTAGATATTCTCTGCCTGCCTTGAGCACAAGCAAAGGATTTCAGTCTCCTACTGTTGTCAGCTTGGCACCTTTTTATGAACACAAGATAAGTTTTCTTTATATATAAAAAGTATAGCTCCTTGTGCTCCTGCTGCCTTGGACTTCATAGAAATCACTGTCTCCTTGCAGAAATTGTCGTCTCCTTTTAAATAAGCCAAGGTACAAAATAATCTAGCTCAAAGACTTCAGAGCATCTCAAATCTCAAAGCCTGCTACTTTGTTACTAAATAATGCAGTGAAAGGAAAACCTTTCCTGCACAGCAAGGTAAGACAGGACTGGAGGATTTGAGCCAAAGGAGTCAATTAAGGTAAGGATGGCAGCAGTCCCATAGGATGAATTTTCAATGTGCAGCAATAATGTCCTGCAGAGAGATATCACCAGCAAAGAAGGTCTGATGGGTCTGTGAATGCAGCATTGCCTCACCCCCATCACAGTGTTGGTTTCTGCTTCCTTCACTGAGCAGCGAAGTGCTTGTCACAAGACAATGTTTACATTCAACAGTCAAGTGCTGTTGGGTTTTCTCACGGGAAAGGAGACTGGATGTGACGTACACTGGTTTCCTGTTTTTCACTGTTCTTTGCAGTTCAGTCTGATTCTCTCCGTGCTTTAGAGGAGAGAGGATGCCTTTCTCTGCTCCGGCAGAGGGAAGATGTTTTCCTGTAAATTACCAGCTTTGAAGTGTAAATAAAGTAATATAGAGCATGTTGGCACGTACTTTTCATCATTCCGCTGTGCACTGGACACTGCTTATCTCCAACATTTGGTTCCGGGCCCAGAAAAACGCAGTGTTTTGAGAATGGACTCCAGAAGTCGGGCTCCTGGCAAAGGAACAAAGGAGCAAAGAATTGGAGTGCCGGCAAAGGATCGGAATGCAGAGGGCCGGATCGGACGATATCTCTGCGCGTCAAGATGATTTGATGAGGTATGTGCTACTGCTCCGGGCAGCCTGCCAGCTTCTAATTAATGGCTTTATGGCTGGACTTTGAACTTTTATAGCCGGTTTTGCCGTGGCACAGGCAAAAGGCTAGAAGGATAAATTTTTCCTATGCTGGGGGAAATCGAAAGTAAAGCAGCTGCAGCAGTGTCGCAGCATGAATTTAAGACAGCAGAGAGAACTTTCACTTTTGAACTTGCCTTTGGAATGAGGTTTTGCAGCAGCTGCAGATAAGCAAAGCAGTTAAGCAGAAAGGCACAGGCTCACAGGCAGAGGCTGGAAATCGAAAGTATTTTTGAATTTGCTTTTGGATTGAAGCAGCTGTACACAGACGCAGCATGTATAAAGCAGCCTGTTTTAAAGCAGCAGAGATGGCTAGCTGCAGAAGGCTGGATGAGGCAAGTGGGGAATTTGATGCCAATCAGCCAAATGCTCAACTCACAGTAGCCTGTGATACTGCCATGATTCTGAATGGAGCAGACCGCCAGGGTGATAGCTGCATGGGCAAGGGGGAGACTTCACAGTCGTCATCCCATAGTGCAGTGGAACCACCAGATGGCGCCAAAGCTTTGAAGGCAGTGAAATGCTACTCGTGTGGACGTCTAGGCCATATGAAGAGGGAATGCAGATATCCCAGGGCCAAGACAGAGCAGCGCAGCGAAAGCTCATCGCGTGGAAAAGGCCGAGGCAAAGGCAAAGGTCCGGTGTCCAGGACAACGCAGCACAAGGCAATGGTCTCACGCTTCACTCCAAAGGTTGCAGAGGTCCAGAAGACGTCTAGATCTTTCTTCGTTGTTGATTCAGCGGCGACCCACCACATGTGCAACGATAAGCGACTGTTCGTGTCTTTTACACCGCAGGAAGGTGCGATTCACCAGGCGGATGACCACACAATTCCCAGTAAAGGCTACGGAACCGTTGTTCTTCACAGTTTGGACTTATCGATACAGGATGTGCTTTATGTGCCAGATGCCAAGCATAATCTGCTCAGCGTTGGACAGCTGAATGAGCGGAAAATTGACGTTTCCTTTAAGAACAAAAGGTGCATCATCACAAAGAAAAATGATTATGTATTGCATGCTGAATATGTTGATCGTTTGTATGTTTTGTATTTTGATGATGTTGTGCAGGATGACACTTGTTGCATTGCAGGTTCTAACAAAAGTTTGCATGCAGAATGTATTCACGATTTTCATCGAAAATTTGGTCATTTGCATTTTGAGGCAGTATCTAAAATGCCTGCCTTGGTTGAAGGTATGACTATTAAACCCTGCAGGTACCACATGAAGTGCAAGGCATGCGCAGCAAACAAGGTAAAAATGGCTGCGAAAGGTAAGGTGTCTAGTAGGCAAGCTACAGAACCATACCAGGTTGTTCATGCTGATTTGGTTGGACCACTAGCGCCCTCTTTGGGTGGAAACAGGTACTTCATGGTTCTCATTGATGCATTTTCCAGGTATATTTATGTGTACAATCTCAAGCAGAAATCAGAGGCTTTTCCAAGGTTCAAGGAATTCTGTGCTTGGTTGGGAAATGTGCATGGTAAGAAGGTAAAGACTCTTTTCAGTGATCGCGGGGGAGAATTCACTTCTCAGCAGTTTGAAGCTTTTCTGACTGAGAAAGGAATTCAACACGATTTGTCTAGTCCTCGCTCGCCATGGCAGAATGGACTTGCGGAACGAGCAAATCAGACATTGCTTCAAGGGTTAAAAACCTTGCTGCATGATGCCAATCTTCCAGAGAGTTATTGGGCTGAAGCTCTCTCATGTTTCACTTACAGTTATAATCGCAGGTTATCTTCAGCGATTGGTTGTACCCCCTATGAGAAGATGTTTGGCAAGAAGCCATACATCAAACACATGAAAATTTTTGGTTCTGACATGTGGGTTCACTCACCACAAAACTCCAAGTTAGACAAGCGTGGATTGCATGGTATCTTTCTAGGTTATCAGAAAGGGTCTTACAGAATAATGATGACTGACTCTAAGGCAATTAAGCTCACAAGAAGTGTTGAGTACAATGCCAAGTGGGGGGAGAATGTGGGAATTTTCCAATGTTATCCTGATGACAGTGATGAAACTGAGGATAGTCAAAAGCAACCGCAACAACCCACACCCACTGATGAAGGTTCTGAGTCTGAGTCTGAAACTGAATCGGGTGATTCAGAGGATTTCAAGAGTGCGAAAGCCTCTATGCGACCCTCTGAAAGCTCTGATCAAGAATTGGAGGAACCATTGTTCACAATAGGTCACTTTTCTCCTAAGAAGGAAGAGGAGAGTGTTGAAGACTTAAGGCTAATTCGCAGGTCACAGAGAGCAACAAAAGGCAGACCTCCAAAGAGATTTGCTGATGAGTTTGCTAAGATAGCAGTAACAGCTGTTAAATGCTCCAAGAAGGTGTTTGAACCTTCAAGTTTCCAAGAAATCCAGGATTTGGATTCAAAGGAAGCTGAGCCATGGTTAAATGCCATGAAGGCTGAGCTTGATTCCTTGGAAAGGAACAAAACATGGGACCTTGTTCCAGTAGTTCCAGGAATGAAACTGCTTGGAAGCAAATGGGTCTTCAAAGCGAAGACAGATCAAAATGGCAAGATAGTCAGACACAAAGCCAGATTGGTAGCCAGAGGTTTTGCACAGGTACCAGGTGAAGACTATCACGAGACCTACTCACCCACCGTGAGGTATGAGAGCATTAGGCTTATGCTCAAGCTAGCTGCAGAAGAGAATCTACACATTAGTCACCATGATGTGAATACAGCTTTTCTGTACGGATCTCTAGATGAATCACTTTATATGCTTCCACCTGATGGCGTACAGGTAAAACAGGGATTTGTTTGTGCTCTGAAGAAGTCCCTTTATGGTCTCAAACAAAGTGCACGGTGTTGGCACACAAAACTCACTGAAGTATTGTTTTCTCTAGGTTTTAAGCAAGGGAAAGCTGATCCATGTGTATTTGTCAAAGAGGAGGGGCAAAAGAAACTGTATTGTTTGTTTTATGTTGATGATCTTTTATTCTTTTGGAAGGATGTCACAATGTACAATAATGCCCTAGCTCAATTGAAAGAGCACTTTGAGATGAAAGATCTTGGTGAGGTAAACAACTACCTATCTCTGGAAATAGAGAGAGATCAAGATGGTAACATTCTAGTACACCAGTCACGGAAAATTGCTGATGTGTTAAGCAAATTAAACCTGATGGATGCTAACCCTGTAGACACACCGATGACAACAGGTTATCAGGTAGATGACACTGGAGAAGCATTTTCTGATACTACACTGTACAGAAGTGTGCTAGGCAAGCTAAACTTCATTGCCAGATGTTCAAGACCTGACATTGCTGTTAGCTGTAATTTGCTAAGCAGACAAGTCAACAATCCTACTGTTAAGGATTGGAAAGCTCTGAAACGCATAGCGCGGTATTTGAAAGGCACTATGCATTACAGACTGAGATTTAACAATCAAAAGTCTGGTGGTCTTGAGATATTTGCAGATGCAAGTTTTGGAAGTGACACTACAGACAGGAAAAGTACGTCTGGAGTTTGCTATAAGTACAATCAGGGTCTATTTGATTGGTCATGCAAGAAGCAAACAACAGTTAGCTTAAGTACTTGTGAAGCTGAACTGAATGCACTGTCTTATTCACTTAAGGATTGTGAATGGTTGTTACAATTGTGCAAAGACATGAAAATTCCTGTCAAATGTCCAATCCAGGTTTACCAGGACAACAAAGCATGTTTGGCTTTGCTGAATTCTGAAGGTTGTAAGCAAAGCACGAAGCACTTGCAATTGAAGTTGCAACATGCTAGGGAACGTATTCAAAAAGGACTTGTAACGGTGTCCTATATGCCAGGTAATGAAATTCCTGCTGATGTATTGTCCAAGATTGTATCAAGGGATCAACACTGTACCTATGTGCAGAAGTTGGGTTTGTACTGATATTGTACGAACACGCTGCCCAGTGATGTTCACAGAAAGGGGGAGGATGTTGGTTTCTGCTTCCTTCACTGAGCAGCGAAGTGCTTGTCACAAGACAATGTTTACATTCAACAGTCAAGTGCTGTTGGGTTTTCTCACGGGAAAGGAGACTGGATGTGACGTACACTGGTTTCCTGTTTTTCACTGTTCTTTGCAGTTCAGTCTGATTCTCTCCGTGCTTTAGAGGAGAGAGGATGCCTTTCTCTGCTCCGGCAGAGGGAAGATGTTTTCCTGTAAATTACCAGCTTTGAAGTGTAAATAAAGTAATATAGAGCATGTTGGCACGTACTTTTCATCATTCCGCTGTGCACTGGACACTGCTTATCTCTAACACACAGTCCCTCTCTAGGGCAGGAGCAACTAGGCATAACCTAAGCTGATGCAGCCTCCCCACAGTTTCTGTGAGTGCTGCCTGCAAGACATCTAGCAGCCTCTTGTTAATTTAGGGCTCAGTTTTTGCTCTCAAGGATGCTTTTAAGAAGAGAAAAGTGGCAGCGTAGGATCTCCTATCAGGACAGCTGCTGAATCAGCATGCCACTTTCCACAGGCGATTAGGAAGGAGAAACTCAGAATGCTGTCATGCACACTTGAATCTGGCAGCCATTTGCCAGAGATGGATTGCAGGTGAACACGCACAATCAGCATGGATGGGGCTATAGCACAGTGGCAGAGCACATATTCCAATGCAGAAAGTTCCAAAATGGTTTGGTTCTTCTCAGTTGGAAGATTCCAGGCAGCAGGGCTGGGCAAGTCAAGAGGGCTCAGGGAGCTGCTGCCAGTCAGATGACTAAGAACTGGTCTTGATGGACTAATGGTGTAATTAATGCACCTTTGCTTATATTAGCATGTCACACAACTTGTGGCATTTCTGGTTGTAAACAGATGGAAGGAAATAAAAAATGGAAGGAGGGCTCGTATCTTAAGAACATAGGGAAACCTCTGCTAGATCAGGCCAAGACCCATCTAGTTCAACATCCTACTTTTACAGTAGCCAACCAGATGCCTATAAGAATCCTTTAAGCAAGTCCTGAGTGTAACAGCCTCTGCTGCAGAGAAGGTGAGAAAGAGTTGCAGTGGCAGAGCATATGTGCTGCATGTAGACCCCGCCCCCCATTCGCACCACCTGTCATCTGCAGGCAGGACTGAGAAAGATCCCTGCCTGAA
The DNA here is from genome assembly GCF_964106915.1 of Podarcis gaigeae. Classification (NCBI taxonomy): domain Eukaryota; kingdom Metazoa; phylum Chordata; class Lepidosauria; order Squamata; family Lacertidae; genus Podarcis; species Podarcis gaigeae. The sequence continues at coordinate 88,905,780 of NC_139678.1, read as the reverse complement.
ACCCTGGAAGCTGTGACCAGTTGGTGTAGTAGACAATAACTGAGATCAATGGAACAATGATCTGACTCAGTAGCATCCCATTAATCCAATGCTTCAATGGATCCACATGCACACAATGGCCTTCCTATTGAGGTTTACTGTGTCTAAAATGAATAAATAGCAGTCATTTGTTTATATGGGGGGAAAGAAAATGGGACCAACACTGTGTGGAAGCAAAATTTGCCTATCTAGTAAGCTCTTGACTCAATGACCAATCTCAATGGTATTACAGACTACAGCTGTTTTCTTCTGTCCATAGACCTAAAAGGTAGCCACTGAGAACCAAGACAGCCCCTATCTACATAGCTTCTGGAAGTGTGACAGAAGTTTAAATATTGGGTGGATGGGTGGGTGGATGAATGAATGGATGGTTGGACAGATAGATGGTCCTCCAAGGAACCTATATGCTAGCATGGTAGAATGGATTGTAGGGTGGTACTTTGGGGCAGTTTGCCGGACTGAGCAAGATATTCATTTAGAAAATGGCAGCGATAAAAATCTTTTAGTTAAACTATAAACCTTTGACTGTAAGAGACCTAAAGCAGAGCAATTTGCTTCTTCTTGGAAAGTCTTCAGCATATTGCTGTCTCTTACCTTTAATGGAATAATGAAGACTTCGCTCACAGGTTTCTTATTAAGAGAAATGAAATAAGAATAAGAAAGACATGTTCCACAAATTATAAATAGAAGGTGTCCATGAACTGTGGTATATGTAATGGCTAATTGAAATAGTGTGTAGGCTTTGGGTTTTGCGTTCCACCTGCAACAGGAAATCACCAGACAGATTTCTAAAGCAGATATAAGAATGCTCAGCCTGTATTGCTCCTGCATTTGTATTATATCTTTTTTAAAAGGAAAGATTAGCTTGGATCTCCTCTTGGGTCCTATATCTGGGCATGCCTGGATGGTGGCCAAGAACAGATGGTCTGGTTAAATTAACACATTTCCCACAGTCCACAGTGTGCCTGAGAGAAAACAAAATGGCTCTGAATGGTTACCATATCCATAAAATATGTTTCTTAATAGCAACAACAAGAGCCAAAATGACAGTGCAACCCTGCCTCACATATTTATATTGTTGATGGTTGTAGAAATTTCCTTCAAAGGCTGGGCAGATGTTAGGAGGACTGCATTTTTGTACAAGATATCTCCTCTCAGTGTACACTTGGACTTGGGAGACCGCCGGGTCCCATTCAATTCAATGATTCGATGAACAGTGACATAGAGATCTCATTCTTGGGAGTCTGAGATATAAACCACATAGCATCTCATGGGGAAATATAGTTCTGCACATGGATGACAATAAGATTCTTCTATGCCAAATACAACCCACATCATCAGCATTCCCATATCAATTACTTCCAAATGCGACTTTATCCTAGGGACAAGTGCATCAGTCTGTTTCTTTCTTTCTTTCTTTCTTTCTTTCTTTCTTTCTTTCTTTCTTTCTTTTTTAAAAAATAGTTTTAAAATTTTTGTGTGTGTTACAAAGCAAACCGATAAACAGGAAGCAGTACATCTATTGTCTCCATTTTCACTTCATATTCTTTTTCACAGTTCATTTACATTTGGTGAGAGACACTTCTGTCATAGATATCTTGCAGTTGGAGCAGAGGAACAGGGAGAGAAATGGGGATCTTCTTTCATTTTATTGCCTATTTTTAGTGTGGGGGTTTGTCTCAGCATCACATGGGTAGGCCCTTTGTTTGCATATTTATTTATTTTTGTTGATGCTGATGTTGCGAGAGGTTAGGGGTGCCCGAGCTTGGTTGGTTGTGTTCAGTTGATGGTGGTGTGGCTCATTTATGTGAGGGGATCAGTCAGTTTCCACCCTTCTGCAGGTATTTATCCATCAGTTCACGCTAGCCCATTTCTACATTAATCTGCAATGTGCTTTTTAAATTTATAAACCCATGCAAAAAAAAAAAAAAGCATTCACATGCATATTTAAACATTTTCCTTACAATCACATTTTAAATGTACAGTGGTGCCTCGCAAGACGAAATTAATCCATTCCGCGAGTCTCTTCATCTTGCGTTTTTTTCGTCTTGCGAAGCACGGCTATTAGCGGCTTAGCAGCTTTAAGAAAAAGGAAACAAACTCGCAAGAACTCGCAAGACGTTTCGTCTTGCGAAGTAAGCCCATAGGGAAATTCATCTTGCGGAACGACTCAAAAAACGGAAAACTCTTTCGTCTTGCGAGTTTTTCGTCTTGCAAGGCATTCGTCTTGTGAGGTACCACTGTACATATTATCCCTAGAAATATAGATTTTGAGATGAATAAGGAAGTGTGAACACCCAGCGCATAACAATATTACGATTCACACATTAACCCAGATAGTGTGAATCAGGTCAGTTCATAATGGAATTCGCAATGAATGAATTCCTCCAGCAGAGGATCCTAAGAACATAGAAAGAGCCCTGCTGGATCAGACAAAAGGCCCATCTAGTCCAGCATCATGTTCTCATGGCGGCCAATCAAATGTCCATGGGAAGCCCAGAAACAAGGTAGGAGCACAACGACATTCATTAGCATATGATCTGCAGTAGGGTACCAGGCAAGGGATAACTTTACAAATTTAACTATTCAGGTAGGTAGCCGTGTTGGTCTGACGCAGTCAAAATATATTCTAATTTTTTTAAAAAAATAGCCCAGTAGCACCTTGGAGACCAACTAACTTTCTTCTTGGTATAAGCTTTTGTGTGCATGCCAAGAACAAACTTAATTGGTCTCTAAGGTGCTACTGGACATTCCCCCCCCCCAATTTTTTTTTAAAACTATGTTCTGCTTGCTTCAGCTGTCATACTCTGAGCTGTATCAGCAGCTGTATTAGACACATCCCACCTGTCCTGCCTTTGACAACCCCAAATGCCTACTTAGGGGTGCCATATTCAAAGAGGGTCTTGATGTGTAAAATCCAGTGCACCCCAGCCCATTTTGCATAGTTGAGTTCTGGATTTTGCCTGAGACACATGAAATGAGGCCAGGGGAAACTTGGTTGCTGCTTTCTTGCCCTGGGTGATTAACTCTCAGCTTAGTCTGCTTTCTCATATCCTCAAACATTTCTCTGATGAAAACAAGGACGTCCCATTCCATTCCTTCCAACATTTCTTCAATGAAAATAGGGACTTCCTAAGGAAAAGTGGGACATTCTTGAATCAAATCAGAAACCAGGATGGCCTCTGGGACTGTCCTTGGAAAACAGGGACACTTGTAGTGTCTGCTTTCTGGAACAAAATGTCTCCATTTGTGCCTAGGCAGAAGGACCAAGATGAGTGTGCTTCCTTAAGAATACTGTGTTTTGTGATAGTGAAGAGGAACGTATAAGAAGTAATGTTTGAATAAAAAGGAGGATGCATTCTACATTGTTGCTAATATCTAAAATAAATCTGATCCAAACCCTTGAAATATCCTTATAGTAACCATCTGCCTTGATGTTATGTAGGGGTCTATTCACAAGCATGGCATGCTAGACAGAAGAACAGGAGTTAGTTCAATAATTTTGCGAATTAGTTAACTGGGAGTAAATGGTGTCAGAATGCCAGCTCCATGTTATATTTTGTCATGTGGATATTTGTGAGCAGATAACATTAACCAAGTGCCTTAGAAATGCCAATGGAAATAATATTATTCACACTGTGTTCACTGTACTTTAATTTCAAATAGTTACAGGCAAGGCTGAATCAGATTAAAAGTAAATAAATAAAAAAGCACCAAAGAGAAACAGCAAGCTGAGTGGAAAATTGGCTGGAAATTGGAAATAAAATTGCAATGGGTAATGGCTTATAGAGGCAAATAGTGGGGTTTCTTGGTTTTCTATCTCTATCAATTACATAGATGAAAGAATAACAAGCCACCTTTCAGAAATTTGCCTGTGATATTAACATGATAAGCAAAGGAAATTGGGTTTCAGATGCCAGTAGTGCCTGATGAAACCAGCAAGGCAAGAGCTCTGACACAGAAACCCTGCAAATAGAATTTTAACACAGATAAGTGGCCTTTGCGTAATGAAAGTTAAATATTAATTGTAACAGTGAACTAAAGAGCAAACAATACAAGCAACAAATACTAAAGGAGTTAATGAACTGTAATAGGCGCTTCTTGCTAACTTTCATTATAAGAGCAACGGGGAAGGTTGAACACTGGTGTACTTGGTTTGACACAAATCATAGACAAATGGCTAGGTGATAATGGAATTCTATACCTAGCTGCTACTAGAGGTTAAGCATCTTTTAAGTAACAAATTTATAGTAAACACTCACAGATGAATGTGCTAGTAATAATTGCTCCCAGATATGAGCTCCTACACATTCTGAATGGCTGTACAGAAATCTGCCAGCCTCCTGGCAAATTTGCACATAGAAACTGTGAATCAGGGAGTCATAATAATTGCCTTCCCTACAGTTAAGATTCTACATGGTCACACATTATTTGTTCTATAATTGTAGCCCTACTAGAATGTTCAGTGTCTATCCATGATGACAATTGTATAAGGGAGAGTGGGAGGGCTCTTCTAAGCTCCTCCCTTTCCAGCATGTCCCCATCTCCTTTTTGCCATCTGTCCACAAGCTGCAGGGCAAAGTTGTAGAGCAGGAAGCTTCGGACGTAAGTTCCATTGTTTCTTCCTAATTTCTTCCTAGTAAGCATGTTTAAGGATAGCCATGGGTGCCAACTATAGAGGTTAAAGGGCCTTTGACCCCCTTAATATGGATAGCTCAGTTGGTTAAAGTGTGGTGCTGATAACACCAAGGTTGCAGTTTTGCTCCCCGTATGAGACGGTTGCATATTCCTGCATTGTAGGGGGTTGGACTACATGAACCTCAGGGTCCCTTCCAACTGGACAATACTATGATTCTATTATTGCAGCTTCACAATGCAATCCTGTCTATTTATCTGTCTCTACTCATAGATAAGCCCCACTTAGCTCAATGGGAATAAGAGTTGTATAGAGTTGTAGCTTTGGGTTGCAAGGATTTCTGTTTATGCAATGGAACCTCTCCCCCTCCTCTCTCTGTGCATGCCCCATGCCCTCCCCAGCATTATGTGTTCTCACAAATTCTTGTGATACCTCTTTGCAACAAACCATCTGGATTCTCATGACACATGTCAAAATGTGCCCCCCAGGCTTTTTTAACTGGTTCTTGGAAATCTCCCCAAGCCTTTCCTCACAGTTTCATTGACCTGGACTGTATCCCTGTACTCTGATAAATGTTTATCTAACCCTGTGCTAAGCCATCCCTTCTACATCATCCAATCCTACTATATTGTCCTTAGTGTCAAAGGAACATAAACTTGCCTGAGAGTGGCTCGGTAGTTGCCCAGCTGAACATCACTATGATACAATGCAATATTTGATAAAATATAGATTGAGGAGGGAAGGACCACATGTATCATCCATGATGCAATTTGACCATGATCCCCTCCCCCCCCAAGCAGCATAATGAGCTTCAGCCCTGGTTACAATGCCACTCCTGACATCCCGGGGGGGGGGGGGGTTGCGGGCTCACGCCCCATTCACACCCTCGCGGGGCTGGCTGCAGCCCCGCGGGACCTAGGGAATCCCGGGATCATTAGTATTCATTATTCACCGCGCCAGCCAATCGGCTGGTGGCGGGGTTGGGACTTGTAAGGGGCATTTAAGGTCGGAGCAGCCCATGCTCACCCCTTTCTTTTCCTTTCAGCAGCTGCGGTTTCCCACCCTCCCGCCCTGTTGGTTCTCATCTGGACTTTGCTATGGGCTTCGGCTGGTCACCGCAAGGGGCCTGGTAGGAGTTTTTCCATTTGGCTAATTGGCTATATTTTGGAAGCCACTTGGTTTTTTCGCCTACCTCATAGTAAAACGTCATAACACCTTGGTTTGGGCGGTTAGCCATTGGCAGGGGTATTATTATGCAAATGAGATGGGGGAGGAACGCCATCACCTCCCCCAAATGTTGAAGGGTAGTTCGTTAAAGGACTCCGGGGGGCGTCGCCTCATCCGAAACCTATGGAGGCTAGGGCCTAAAGCGCGCTCCCGAGCAGTAACCCCTCGGGGAGTGCCTAGGGATGTGCATCTCAGGGGCTCCCCCTGTTGGTGCTTAACCCTTCCCGGTTATACCGGTTAGTCTGATAGGGCCAATGCCTAAAGCCAATACCGCTCTTACCTGTAATCAATAAAGTTGTAGCCATTTTTCACCCATTAACCTAAATTCTGGTGTCCTGTGTCTTTATTTATTCCATTCTGTGGGAGGGGGCGGGAATAGCCATCCAATGAAAAGGTGGGAGACAAATGTGTCTGCAGAGGGAGAGTGGACACATTGAAAACAGTGAGTTTTCTCTACCTAAAGCCAGGAAAACAACTGGTCATAGAATTCCTCCTGTGACTCACACTTGACTACTCAACAGGCAAGCTATTAAATGCACAATACAGGTGGCACATTGCTACCAGGTTTGTTATTTCCCTCACAGCTATTTATTTGTTAAGTGTGGAAACAAAGCATATCGTTTCCCCTACTTCTCTTGTAAATTACTTCTAGATGTGTGCAGTTACTGCTGATGAGGGGAATATTATGTGCAATAACAGTACAGAATAGAGGTTATAAAGGAACAATGAATCTGGGAAGTTTTGTGTGTGTGTGTGTGTGTGTGTGTGTGTGTGTGTGAGAGAGAGAGAGAGAGAGAGAGAGATGCACAAAAACAGATGCATCACATCTATGTTTGTTGCTGAGAGACCCATAGCTTCCGTGTTCCCATTGTGCTTTGACACACTGGGGTCAAGACTGCTGAAATATAGATTTGTGGACCTCATTCAGATACCTGGCCTCTGTCTCTTCAGACAGCATTAACAGGGCTCTAGCAGTGCTCTCAATGCAATATTAATGTAGCAATCCATTCCACTCACAATGGTCCATTTTCATTTTTAATAGGGACAGCTCTGTCATCCCTGCGAAACCTAGTTTCCTGTCAACCTATTTATTTTCCTTACCTCCTTGCCTGTGGACTTTATTTGTTGTGCACCTATTTTTGGCTCCTTCTTTATGGCCACCCTGGAAGCCATCCCTTTTTGGACTTCTGCTGCTATTCTGCTCTGTATATGGGAGATGGCATTTCACAGGACGGCTTCATAGGCAGAGGTGTATGAGGCAAAAGTAGGAGAGCCCAAAACTTTATAGATACTCTGGTGGCAATGAAAACATTCTTATGACTCTTGAGGTGCCATTTCTCTTGAAGACGGATGGGTAGCTAACTCCATAGCATTTCAGTCTCTCTGGTGCTCAATCATAAGTCTATTTTGTCCCTTTGTACAGATTTTTTGAAAATTAGTGCAAAGTTTGCATTCAAGTTCTGCACATTTGGTATGTCCTTTTTAAAACACCTGCTTTTAAAAGTGTGCCCTTTTCAATATGGTCTGGTCCCTGGATACCTGAAATATACTTTTCAGAACAGAGCTTGCCCCCACCCTCAGCTCTTTCGGGTGGGATGCTTGTCAGTGACAGCTGGACCAAAACATTCTCTATTGGCGTAATTGTGCATGATACTTATTTACATTTGAATGGTCTCACTGTGGGCTCAGAGCAACAGGTAGAGCATAATAGAGCTTGGTGGGGGAAGAAGATGGATTGGGCCAAGCCTGGTGCCCCAAGTTGGAATCAGAGTGGGATAAAACACAAACACAATTTTATTTTTATTTATTAAATTTCTATACTGCCCTTCATCTGAAGATCACAGGCTGGTTTACAATATAAAATCACAACAAAATACATACCGTCAAACAAAATAACCACTCCCCACAGTTTAAAAGGCCATAGATTATTTAATAATCCAAAGGTAAAATAGTTCCTCCCCTCAGTTCTAGTCCCTTATGTTGAGGGTTTACTCCTTCCACTATAAACTCTGAGAAGACTTTCTTATTTGCATTAAATACTGATACAAGATAGTCTTCAGTCCAAAGGGCCTGGGGTTCTATTTATCCTTACTTAACTTTTATTTCTCTGCTTTGATTGTATTGGCTGTTTTGCTCTGATGTCACAGAATCAGGGATCCACTTCTTTCAGCAAATTAATCCTTTATATAAGTATGGCACTGGAGAACCTAATGTAGGCACCAAGTATCACAATACTGCCTACAGCCTATGTCAGGATTTTGGAATCTTTGAGTAGGGCTGTTGGTTTATAAGCTTGGATTCTGAATTCTGAAGTCAGGGAACTTTGCACTAACACAGAGCTGCAGTTTATTTAAATTACGGAAGAGGAGCCTGTGTATCCCTCCATATGTTGCTGGATTACAGGTCCCATCATTCCTGTTCCCTGGCTGGTGCTGATAGAAGTTGGAATCCAGAAGAATCTGGAGGGCCACAAGTTCCCCCTCCCTGATTTACACTATGGACATTTAGATGCAGATTGGTTGAATGGCTTTGGCCTCTAGTCTTTAGCCAAAAATACACATTTCCTATTTACTGAGTAGAATGTAAAATTTATTCTCATGGACTGATCTCTTTTTAAAGTTGCTCCCTTGGGACTTGATTAATTCAGTCTGATGGCAGCCCATTTCATTACAGTACAATTAGCAACATGGGGCAGTCAGTCTAAAATTGGGGATGATGCTTGAGCTTTAACAATTTTCATTTCTCATGCTGACAAGATAAGGGATTAAGAGCTTCTTAATGTGGATAGCTCACTGTCATGAATACCATGCCTAGTTGCATGAAATAATCCTACTTGGCTAAAGAAGCAAGATGTGATATATAATGAGATCTTAATGTAAATTTGAGCAACTGGCATTCATACCGGAACTGAAGATCTGAGGTGCTGGTACATATCTATTGCCTTTTGCCTGGTCTTGTACACTACACTACTACACTGTGCACATTAGGCTCAGCTTCTAGAAATCACAGTAGTAGAGAGATACATTTTCTGACATCTCTTACTGCTATCCAGCATTTCTGTAGGACTTTGCATTGTCCTCCAGATTATTTCACATAGTTATGGTCAATATTATCTCCACACTGTGGGCTTTTTTGCATAACAAAGTGGTGCTTCCAAGTTCATAATTTCATCTCTTCTTGGTCATGGTGAAACAAAGGACTGTGGTACCATTGATTTTTTTTTTCATATATAGCAGCAATGTGCTTTACAACCACATCTTCTAAATTCATCTTCTAAATGGCCCTTGATAATAGGACAGTGTTATTTCAATTAGATGGGGAACTGAGACACAGTCACTTGCTGAACTCTTTGCAATGACTCTAGGACAGAAATAGAGCCTGAAGTCATTGGACCACAGCCATTCTATACATATTATATGGCAGATAACCCCAGTTTACAACTGTGTGTATCCCTGATAGAGAGCTACACTCAATCCTGGCTCTCTGCTAAGTATCCATATCATCCACAGTATGTTTCCCTCATTGACAAATCACATTTTTAGGTGTTTTGGGGGCTTAACAAATTTCAATTCTTCACATTCAAATTTAATGCTTTACATATTTGAAACCATATGTGTGAAGTCACTTCTCTTAATTCATCTCTCCACAGAACTCACCTGTACTGTGACATTTTTGGCACAACACTTAGATCCAGTACCCTACCACAGAGGCAGCCAATGTGGTGGCCTTCAAATGCTGTTGGACTCCGGCTCTCATCATTCCTGGCCATTGCCAATGCTGACTGGGGCTCATGGGTGTTGGGGTCCAACAAGACCTGGAAGGCACCACATTGGCCTGCCGTACCATAACTAAGCATAAGTATACATATGTGAAATAAACTCATATTTTCCCCTCGCCTATCTTTGTTTCCATCTTTCTACATAGCTGTCAACTTACAGATTTGAAAATAAGGGACCAGCAGCCTTGAAAATAAGGGATCAGCAGCCAAAATAAGGGATTTTCCGGGCACAGGTATGTTCAACTTCTGAGCCCCTCCGAGCCAAAGGCAGAAAGCCCAGCCAGCAGCCAAATGAAGCCTCATCAATAAGGGACAGCAGCGGGACATGGCACTGGGATAAGGGACTGTCCCGCCAAATAAGGGACGCTTGACAGCTATGCTTTCTACCTTTCTTCTTTTGTCCCTCTGTGTCCAATTTTAGACAGAACAGAGACCTATCCACTTATATTTTAAAGCACCATGCACAATGATTATCAGTATTCATTGTTGTTGTTTAGTCGTTTAGTCATGTCCGACTCTTCGTGACCCCAAGGACCAGAGCACGCCAGGCACTCCTGTCTTCCACTGCCTCCCTCAGTTTGGTCAAACTCATGCTGGTAGCTTCGAGAACACTATCCAACCATCTCATCCTCTGTCGTCCCCTTCTCCTTGTGCCCTCCATCTTTCCCAACATCAGGGCCTTTTCCAGGGTGTCTTCTCTTCTCATGAGGTGGCCAAAGTATTGGAGTCTCAGCTTCACAATCTGTCCTTCCAGTGAGCACTCAGGGCTGATTTCCTTAAGAATGGATAGGTTTGATCTTCTTGCAGTCCATGTGAGTCTCAAGAGTCTTCTCCAGCACCATAATTCAAAAATTCAGTATTCATTACCAGTATTATTAAACAGGCCTTTAGTTAGTTATTGAAGATGACCTTGCCCCAGAATACCAGCTTTTGCCTTTAAATTATGAGAGAGAGAGTGCACCTTACCAGTAAATTATATTACATAATGCATCTAAAACAGCAGTTCATAATCTGTGGCTCTCCAAATATCATTGGACTCCAAGTCCTATCATCCCCAGCCAGCATGGCCAATGATCAGGATTCATTGCAGTTGGAGTTCAAACTGGTTTCCCATCCACAATCAAAAACATGTTATAATTTCATTGTTGAGAAAATAATGTATTCTGCTACATAGCCACACAATCTAATTTTGTGTGGCTATGTAGCATGGTGATTGCCATAATCAGTGGAGGAAGGGAACTCCATCTGCATTACCCTTCATATGTTGGTTCCTGAACTCTTTTCTTGGAATCCTTTAGAAATCGTTCCCATTTCTATTCAGAACACTTGTCAGAAAGATTATCACTTCAAGTGAAGCCCTTAACCCAGTGACTCCACTTCGGAAATAATGTTTATTCATAAAGAGAATAATGAGCAATGTTTATTTATAAGTATGAGGTGGCATGATGAGCTATATTATGCAAATTGTCATCCAGGATATGTAGCAATATTCTCAGTAAAATGGACAAGAACACCAATTTGTGATCTTCCTCTGCAAATGGGTTCTGCCCTCGGATGGCAGGCAGCAAAATGAAGGGCAAAGTGCTTTACTTGCTAAGCAGAGTGGGCTGGTGAACATTTATTTGGCTACAGGACCTGGAACCCAAAGAATGCTGCTCCTTCCTTTTGAATTTATGGCCTAATCTAATGCATGCTCATGTTAAAATTAAGTATCATTGGATTAAATGGGACTTACTCCCAAGTTAGTGTCCATAGGATTGCAACTGTTGTTGTTTAGTCGTTTAGTCATGTCCGACTCTTCATGACCCCATGGACCAGAGCATGCCAGGCACTCCTCTCTTCCACTGCCTCCTGCAGTTTGGTCAAACTCATGCTGGTAGCTTCGAGAACACTGTCTAACCATCTCGTCCACTGTCATCCCAGCTGGCAGTAAATCACACCATTTAAAGTTGGAGTTAATTCTTCATTATCATAAACATAATCTTCACAGACTTGGTTGAGTATTAGGCCTAATTAGCACAGCAGCTCATCCCCGGTAGGTCTTACTCAATGAATCAGTTGCCGAGACTGAAAGTCGTCACCTCCCCACAGTCATCTGTGTCCCCTCATCTCCAGGGATTGTTTCAGCAATCAGAGACTGCACCTGTGTGCAGCCTAGCTCTGTTCCACCCCTTTCAGCCCTCTTTTGGTTCTGGAAGATGGGGTGGGTGGGAACTTGTCACAGTACGAAGGGAAAATACCCATGACTCTTCACCAGCCTGACTCATCTCTGCCTCTTGCCCTCTCTCCTCCCACTTGCCTTATTCTGGACTTCTTCTGCCACAGAGTCTCCCAGCTCACTAAGTCCTGTTATTTCTTCAGCTTCCAACACTTCCTCTTCTCAGTCTTCTTCCTCTTCTCCCTCTGACCACTCATCATTGTCCTGCCACTACACCCCAGGCTCTGAGCCTTCTTTCCTTAGTTGTTCCTCAGCTGGTTCCTCCCCACATTCCTCTACGTTCAACCAGTCCATGACACCACCATGTGTATAGACCCAATACATACTACTGAGAAGAACAGAACTTTTTGTGTTAGCTGTGAGCCACCTAATCATTGAAAACCTGACATTTAAGCATATTTTTGCTGCTGACTAAGGAGAAGGGGGGGGGGCTTGCTTAGTGAGGGAATAACATGACCCCAAATCCTTTGAACTTTTTTCTGTGCCTTCTGGTTTACTATTATGTTTTGTGAGATAGGTTTGAAGTAAATAGGACATGGCCTTAATTTAGGAAAGAGAACATCTGTATCTCTGTAATATCTGAATCATAAATTTACCTTAAAAGTGATCTTCACTATCAGTTTGGAGTATGGTTCCTGCTTACAGATGTATGACAAACAGTTAACTCCCTGGCAAATATGTGAATTCCTACTCTGATATCTTATTTAACAATTAGGGTCATGATGCTAGCTGTTCTTTACAGATCTTGTAGGAGGTAGCAGCTTGTACCAGGTGACCAATAGCTCATAAGGGGTATATTTTATATTAACTATCAGCTATTCTAATGCCATGATCCATAGAAATAAACTATGTTAAAAGTCGAGACTAGCACCTGTTACATCAGTAAGCATCCATACAGGTATCACAAAATAGATAAGGAGAAATTTAAAGGAACAGGATAAAGAGTTGAACTGAAAGACAACTTTCACTTGGTAGAAAATAAACCACTGGGTCCCCAGAACTTTGAAACTCATGCTGTTTCAATATTTTCATTAGCAATGCTAAGTAGGCAACAAATGTAAAATTTTACAAATGCTTTTGTGATAGTGCCAATAAGGAAGTGGATTGTCTAAAAGTGTTATGAAGACGGAATCAGATTAAATTAAATAGACTAACACCATTTAGTATGGGGCTTCTGGAGCTGTCCTTGGGCCCTATTGTTTGGCATTTTGCAGCAAGAGCTATTTTCCACTAAAAAAAGGGACTGTATAATTCACAAGACCTTGACCATGATCAACACATGAATAATGAACTCAGACTCATATGTATTTTATAGCCTATTCCTAAGTATGTTTATTAGAAGTAACTGTCATGGTTTTTCAAGGACTGTCCACTTGGAAGTAAATCTCATTGATTTGTTTGGTGTTTACTCCTAGGTAAGTGGATAAGCAACTACATTGTTAGACTATCTAATAACCTACAGTTTTAAAGTAGGATAATATTTAGCTTAAAAACATGTAGCTGGGGATGATGTTACTTCTTCAGTGACAAATCAAGGGTACACATTATGCTTTTTAAAATAATCACAATGTTAGTATGTTGAAAAGGAATAGAAATTTGAGTCGTCCCTGACTCTGATAGGATTCCCAGCAAGCTAGCTTAAAATACAACAGGAGTGACCTAAATAAATTGGGGCCCCATCCTAATTTGCTAAATTTGACCTAGATTCCAGGTACCTGCAGTGCCAGCTGTCTTACTTTGGTACCAGATTCTAGAGTTATTAATATACTCTGAATGTTAAAATCCTAAACATTTTAGTAGATGCCAAAGAAGCATGATGTGAACCCAATGGAAATGGCTTCTCTTTCTGTGTTGCAAACCTAAGGCAGTGGAAGCAAGATGAAATGTGTGCACTTAATGTTATGAATCAGCTGTCAGACAATTACTGCTTTTCTTCTATCTGAACCATTAGAAATAAACAGTGAAAGCCAGCAACTGGTTGCTTAAGACAGGGGCTGTAATTAAAAGTCTGATTCTTTCTGCATGTGTACACAAGCAAGGAACGTTAATTACTGATTAACAGGGGTTGAGATGAGCTTGGGCACGAGGCGAGACTGCCTTGTCCAGCCCAATACTGTAGAACATTTTTCACCAAGGAAACACGAAGAAGCAAGCTGAATTTGTCCAACTTTCTATAGCATTGGCAACAGAAGGTAGGAATACATTTGGCAAAGTTCTTGTAAACTAAGAAGCTGAATATACGAAAACACAGGGCCAGGAATTGGGACTAGGAGTAAAGGAACAGAGGGAAGACAAATTCTGGGAACTGGTGGCCCAGGGTTTTAATGATGTGAGGTCATCACAGGAAGCCTCAGTTCCTGCCTCTGATTGAGTTAAATCTTTCTTCAATATATTTGGTGGTCAAACTGAGCAATTACATGTCCCAGCAATGTATAAGGATTTCTGAAACCTAACCGAATGGCAACCATTCTCCTGTAATGACACAAAGGCCCTTATTTCTTGCCTGAAATCAAATAAAGCTTCTGGAGAAGATATGCTCCCACCTGTGCTCTATAGTGAATACATAGAATGATGGATGCCTATTCTGGCTGGCTTATTTACCACCATGAACAACAAGCACCAAATGCCCTCTGGATGGAAAATGGGTATCATTTTCCTGATTTATAAGAAAATATATAAGAATGATCCACAAAACTGCCAGCCAGTTAACATGCTAAATATATCCTCAAAGCTATATTCATGGTATCTCCTTCCACATTGTTCATGAAGAACAAGTGGGGTTCAGAGGAGGACACAGTAACATTGAACAGTTTTTTTTTACTCTGAACCATACTAAGAACAATAAGTCTTTATGTAGCCTTTATTGCCCTTTCTGCTGCATTTGACTCTATTATTTGAAATAGGCGGTGGAAGAAACTTCAGATTGCCAACTTCAACTGAAGACTTCTGCTATTGTTCCAAGAACTATACAAGGACACATAAAATTTTAAGCTTGTATATTAATGATAGAGTGCCATATTTAGCCAATGCAAACTCACACTTCCAGTAATTAGGGACAGAAAGATACTAATCTTAATGTATGCAGATGATTTAATGCTCATCTCTCTTTCTGGATTGGGCCTCACTAATCTCTTGGAGGTGTTCAGCATACTGTAAACAGGAAAGCCTATCTATAAATTACTCTAAGAATCAATACTGTGATTTTTGGCAGATACAGTCCTAGGTATAGATGGTGCTTGGATCAGTAAGCTATAGAACAAGCATAGGTAAACTCTGCACTCCAGATGTTTTGAGAGTACAATTCCCATCATCCCTGACCACTGGTCCTGTTAGCTAGGGATGATGGGAGTTGTAGTCCCAAAACATCTGGAGGGCAGAGTTTGCCTATGCCTTCTATAGAACAAACTCATTTATTTAGATATCTGGGTGTACTCTTTAATGAACACTCTCTTGAAAGTGTCATATGGAGGCAATGAAAGTCAAAGCACAGAAAACCATAGGGGCATTGATGAAGTTCTATTACAATAAGGAAAGGCACTGAAGATATTTGGTAGCAAAATGCTTACTCAAATATTCTATGGCATTGAAATTTGGGGCTCTGATTCAAACTTCATTTAAGTGCAGTAGCTATATTTTGTACCATCAGGAATGCCAGCGGCTCTTCTTTGTACTGAATCCAGGTGGCCAACAATTAAGGGAAGGGCATACTGTGCTCAGTTAAAGTTTATTTTAAAAATTGCTACTATGCCTATGGAGCAGTCACTAGTGTTATGATATATGGAATTGGGTGGTAACCAACTCTGGAAAACAGAGTTGGCTGATCCTTGGTCAATTTTGTGTGGCACCCGTGTATGTGTGTAAAACTTTTTTTTTTACTCACTGTTACACCAGTCTGTAGAGCATCAAGGTTCTTAGGCAAAAGTCTCTCACTTCACTCAATACCTAGAGATGCTATTCTGCAAAGCCTTCTGCATTTAGAAGGATGGCTGGGCCTGATCCTTCAAAACCACTAAGTCTAATCCCTAGCATATTTGCTTCTCACTGCAGGAAACAAAACAATCCTTTCCCATATCTGAGTTACAGTCTGATGCTCTTGAGATTCTTTTGTACAATATGAAAACTTTGTGAATCTGTCCCGCAAAACTGTCAAATGTTAGGGAAATCTAACCTATTGCACAGCAGCACATTATATCTGTGAATTTTATTTTCATTGCCATCAGGTAATACACTTTTGATCAAATAAGACAGAGGAGGGCCTTCCAAGGAAACTCAGGAGTTGTACTGGTAGATAGCTATGTGCTATCCCTACCAGATGTTCTCCAACAAGTAGGGGATGCTGACAGATAGATGACAGCTCTAAGAAACACACATGCTGTCAAAATTTCCTTCTGGACAGACTGAGGTGTTCTCACCTATTTATGACAGTTCTGTTAAGCATATTTTAACTTCCATTTTAAGCTGTCTCCTGCAGACTCCATTTTAAGAAGTGGAAAAATGTAAGTTTACCCCTGACAAAAGAGATAGTGATTTGTTCCCCTCCTAAATGTCAACATCAATGGCTGGATAGCTCAGTCAGTAGAGCAGGAGACTCTTAATCCCAGGGTTGTGGGTTCCTGTAATTTGGACTAGACAATCCACATGGCCCCTTCCAACTAAATTTACATTTATATGTATTTACCCACAGATAAAATTTGCCTCAATATTTGCCTAAATAATAATATGTACCTCCTTTTTCCCAGTTCCAACATTTATTTCTTTGAAATCTTTATCTACACTCAAGCATAGTCTACTTTGGCACAGAAAGGACCCCTTTTCATTTTATTTCTTTTACAGAGAAAATGTTGCTAACTCATGGCAGGCACTTAAATACCCATGGCATCTGTCTCTTCCTCTCTGATTCTGGTGAGTGACATAGCCACAACATCCAGAACACTAAGGCTTTGGAGATCATGGGGAAAAGAAGGGTTCCCCTACCAAGGCATTTATGGTTGTTGTGAAGCTGAATAATATATTTTCTGTAAGAAAATATATTTTGATCTTGTATTTTTCAAAGTGTAGGCTTGCCAGTGTCACTTTTTTATTTTAAAATTTGGGTCCCTGTTAGCTTCAGAAGAGGAATTTTAGCTGTACTGCAACCACTGTACTGCAACCTCCCTGAGAGCTGGTGACTGGCCCAAGATCACATGGTAAACTTGATGGCTTCCCACCCCCCTCTCCACACAAAGCATGGTTGGAAACAATACCAATAGTCTGCTTCTGTTGTGATCCATGCATAGGCAGATTTAGTGCTGGTGCCAGGCTACTTGGTGCCCTAGGCAAGGCTAACTACTTGCACACCCACACCCTAAATAGCTAACTTCAGTTTTCAAAAACAGATGTCTTATAGAAATGATAAAGTTCTTCAAAATACAAAAGCAAAATATTACCAGAAATTTACAAGACATAACAAAAACTAATCTGTCACTTACTTCTAAGTAAATGTGTGTAGGACTTGGTTGTAAAGCTGTTTTGCACCCATTCAGTGTGTTATACTACTTTGACCCTCTTCCAATTTCTCTCCATTTACATTTCCACAGCTGGTTTAATTCCTGGTCTAATTACCAATGTTGAGTCCACATTTGTGTGTGTTTATGTGTGTGTGTGTGTGTGTGTGTGTGTGTGTATGTTTAAAGATCTGTATGGTATACTTAGAAGATTGCTTGCATTTTCATCCATGAATTTCTCCGACACTGAGACTTGATCCATAATTATGGGAGCCATCATCAGCCACATTATTTTAATTCCCCTTTTGCTGGCCTCTTTTTAATTAGGTCTATGTCTAGCCTTTTATACTCTTTTATTCTAAATTCAGCAGTCACGTTCCCCCTGCTTTTGTATGTGTTGAGCTGGATTCTATTAAATACCCCATTGATTTTAAAATCCTGACTTTTAACATTTAAAAGTTTATATGCCTTTTGCTCCCTGGTATTTAGCAGAAGTGAGAATGTGAGATTTCCTCCCCCCCCCCCCTCTTCCATTAAAGGGCAAGTATTTCTTTTATGGTCCAAATCCCTTGGATTTTGGGAGAACCTATTTCAGCAATATTCTTCCAGAAGTTACTGGAGAAAAGAATCCCCCTCTAAGTAAAGGCTCCTTCAATGCTCTGCTGCAAGTAAAGCTCGAAAGTCCAGCTCCCAGGGCCTTCTGGTGGTTCCCTCATTGTGAGAAGTGAGTTTACAGGGAACCAGGCAGAGGGCCTTCTCGGTAGTGGCACCCACCCTGTGGAACGCCCTCCCATCAGATGTCAAGGAAATAAACAACAATCTGACATTTTGAAGACAGCCCTGTTTAGGGAAGTGTTTAATGTTTGATGTTTTATCGCATTTTTAATAATCTGTTGAGAGCTGCCCAGAGTGGCAGGGTATAAATATATCATCATCATCATCATCATCATCATCATCATCATTATTTTAAAGCAACCTAGCTAAGGACTTGCAGGGTAGGTTGAATGGTACACATCGCTCTGTCCTCCAACGCCTCAGCACCTCCGGCATCTACCAGCTAGCAGCTGTCTCAGTCTGCCTAATGGTAGCACCCCTCTTTCTTATTCCTTTACAAATGAAAAATATTCTCACATGCTTAACGCTGACGTTATCTAAGGCCCATGCTTTCATGCAGATGCTGTTTCTTAAAAAAATGTATGTCTTTGTTGGCACTCTATACATTAGAGCGTTTGTTGTTCTTGTTGTTTAATGAAAAATACTTGCTGCTTGTACATTGGTCCATAGATGCCTGTGCTTGCGTGACGATTCCCGCCCCCTCCCACAGATGGAGTAAATAAAGACACCGGACACCAGTATTAAGGTTAATGGGCGAAAAATGGCCACAACTTTATTGATTATAGGTAAGAGCGGTATTGGCCTTAGGCATTGGTCCTAACAGACTATCCGGTCTAACTGGGAAGGGTTAAAGCACCAACAGGGGGAGCCCCTGAGATGCACATCCCTAGGTGCTCCCCAAGGGGTTACTGCTCAGGGGCGCGCTTTAGGCCCTAGCCTCCGTAGGTTTCGGACGAGGCGATGCCCCCCAGAGTCCTTTAACGAACTACCCTTCAATAATTGGGGGAGGTGATGGCGCTCCTCCCCCCCGACCTCATTTGCATAACAATACCCCTGCCAATGCCTAACTGCCAAAACCAATGAGTTGTGACGTTTTGCTACGAGGTAGGCAAAAAAACCAAGTGGCTTCAAAATTCAGCCAATTAGCCAAATGGAAAAACTCCTACCAGGCCCCTTGCGGCGACCAGCCGAAGCCCATAGCAAAGTCCAAATGCACACCTAAAGGGCAGGTGGGTGGGAAACCGCGGCTGCTGCAAAGAAGGAAAAGGGGTGAGCCAGGGCTGCCCTGACCTTAAGTGCCCTTAGATAGGCTCGCCCCTTCCACCAGCCGATTGGCTGGCACTGTGGAAGATGAATACTAATAGGCAACCTTGAATCCCGCGAGAATGTGGATGGGGGCATGAGCCCGCAACGTCCCCTCCTTAGTTCGGGAGTGGCTTTATCAGTGCTGGCACTCCTAGGGGTATACAGACACTGCGTGAATATGGGACAGCATACAGGGTAAGTGGGATTTAAAAGTTATGCTAACTGTGAGAAGTGCAAACACGGATAAGTGCATTGTGGCTGTCTCTGCAGGGAGTAGGTCATAACATTCAAATCAGCCATACTGATGAGAAACAAAGGATTAGGACGCAAATGCATAAATGGGTAACTTCAAAATTACTAAAGCAAACATCATGGAGTGAATTAGACTGTTGAGAAGAAAGGGATGGAATTGAAATGTTCAGCTGCAGTCAGGGCTGGATTTAGATGAAGAGAGCCCCTAGGCTACTCCACTTGTGAAGCCCCTCCCCAGCCGCAGGCCTGGGCAGGCCGGGTCTTCATGTTATATACCTGCTGGGATTGACAAGGCATCAGACCCTCACTTGAATCTCATAGCTCTCCTGACGAGTGCTTTGGTCTGCCCATCAGATACCAGGCACTCTACTATTCTAATTAGACCCCAGTGTTTTTGTTACAATCCCCTTCTCAATTAAGTAATCAATTTTAATCTAGAATTTAAATTCTCAAAACTTTCTTATTTGTTAATTTGAGCAAGTAAACTACTGCTCTCACTTCATTACAAACAGTATTTCTACCTGCAACACACTTGAATAAACCTGCTCCTCTTCCTTTCCCAGATATTTTGTTGCCATTTACATTTATCTGGACCCTCCACTCCTAGGCCTCCCTAATAGCTTTTGGGTCTGTCCTTCACCTCCACAGCTTGCCTGCATTTCAATAGCTAAGGATTCTAGGTAGTGCTATTTTTCTAGAAAAAGAGGTGCTGGAACACTTCATGAACACCTTCCTTGTTCTCTTATAATGGCAATGGCACCCACCTGAGAGGTGCCAGAACTGAGTTTTGGCAAGTTCCAGCTGGAAAAAAAGCCCTGATTCTAGGTCAGTGAGAAGTGGGATTCTCACACAAATCCAAGCTTGCATTTTGTTAGGTTATATCATATTTAATAGCAAGAACAGAGGTCTCCATCTGCAAAAATAAAAGAGCCAAATAACTTTCTTTCTTTCTTTCTTTCTTTCTTTCTTTATTTATTTATTTATTTATTTATTTATTTATTAGCCCTGTGCTCAGAGAAACACTCACACACTTGGTTAGGCATGGCCATGAAACCTATAAGACAGATTTATTAGGAGCAGGTCTTTCATTATCTAATTACAACACCCAATAATTGCACATCTTCAGTAGTCAGGAGCAATTGATTTCCTCTGCCACCACCCCCCCCAATTTCTTCAGCACTGCAGAGCTCTGTGCCACACATTCAAGTCAGGCACTTATTTATTTATGCATATGGCTTGCGTATCTCAAGGCTAAAGGCATACATTTTTAACAACTGAAATATTCCCATAGGAAGGAGGATGGGGAAAGGTTCCTTTCTGAACCTCTCCTGCACTATCCCTTGTTTATCTGTTCATTACCATGACTGAAAATGGATTTGTCAGGAGAAATGTAATTTAAGAAATGGAAACAGGAGCATATAGAGGGCATCTTGATAACTTAGCTGCAGTCACACACCTGTCCCCCCCCCCCTTGGTTTGTTGAGAATTCGTCCCCTCTCCGCTTAGTATCCCCCCTCCTTTCAAAACATGAAGAATCTTGCATGACTAGTCTGAATAAATAGTCATTCATTCCCTTATTTGGACACATTCTGATTCACAACAAAACCAGGGCACCCCTAAGGGAGTTGAACAATTGAGCAGAACCTCTTCTGGCTCTCAGCACCTTTCAGGGGATCAGCTTTCAGAGCAGTACCAATATACAGAGAAAGAAACACCACACAGCTGACTGGTCCATTGCAATAAACTATTAGGTACAGGACTGTCACCAGGACCTCTTGAATAGCCGTTGTGTTTGTTGTAATTGATTGGTTAAATTCTATTAAATTCATCTGACAATCACAGGGTGGCTTACAATATAAAAACAAAAAATGCATATGATAATAACAAACAAAAACTGTGACTGTGGAGACCAATTCTGAATTCACACATTCTTCCACAGTAGAGACATAGGTTTCCAGACAGGAGTTGATCACAGTGAGGGTTTGCCAAGCATGTTTTCCTCTTAGCATGTTTCTCCCTTTCGTCCTGAGTTCAAGTGTCTTCAAAGCCCATGACACCTTTGGTAAAGACTGTTCTCCAGTTGGAGCGCTCACAGGCCAGTGTTTCCCAGTTGTCGGTGTTTATACTACATTTTTTAAAGATTTGCCTTGAGATAGTCTTTGAACCTCTTCTGTTGACCACCTGCATGAAGCTTTCCATTTTTAAGTTTGGAAGAGAGTAGTTGCTTTGGAATAGTTGCCTATTCCTAGAGGTTACCTGTGCCTAGGTGGCAGAAGTTAGGCTAGTCATGTCCAGATGATGGAACAGCTGGACTACTAGCTGAAGGCACTCTGCACCAATGAGACCACGTAAGCCTCAAGCAACAGCAGTGGCTCCAGAAGTACCCCCAAGCTGAGTACCCACTCTTTCAAAGGGAGTGTAAACCCATCAAGAACAGGCAACCTCCCATCCATCTGATCTAGGGAACCACCCACTAACAGTGGGTCTTATCTGGACTGAACTTCAGTTTATTGGCTCTCATCTAGTCCACTACTGAGGTCCAGCACATTCATTGCCACATCTACAGATGCGAAGGAGAAATAGAGCTGTGTGTCATCATTATATAGCAGGCAGTGTATTCCAAGGCTCCAGATGGTCCCCAATCAGTGGTTTCATGTAGATGCTAAACAGCATCTACAGCTAAACAGAATAGGGGATAAAATTGAACCCTGAGGAACCCAACGTTGAAGGCTCCACAGGACCGAAGAGCACTCCCCAAACATCACCCTCTGGAAATGACACCCAAATAGAATTGAAAGCCCCTGAGAGGTCAAGGAGAATTAAAAAATCTCACATCTATCAACAGAGGTCATCATACAAGGTGACCAAAGCAGTTTCTGTGCCCAAACCAGGCCTAAACCCCGATTGAAATGGATCTAGAAAATGAGTTTTCTCCAAAAGCATCTGGATATGGTCAGTGACTACCCACTCAAAAACCTTGCCCAAGAAGGGAAGATCAGAAACCGTTCAGTAATTACTTAGATTTTCTGAATCCGGTGAAGGTTTCTGGAGGAGTGGCCTTACCACTGCCTGCTTCAAGTAGGCAGGGACCATCCCCTCTTGCAAGGAAGCATTAATCACCTCCCTAGCCTAGCCAGCTGTCCCCTTCCTGTTAGTTTTCATCAGCCAAGAGGCGCAAGGGTTCAGAGCTCATGTGGTCACCCTAGCAGCTGATCTAAGCACCTTGTCCCCATGTGTTTCCCCAAATCTGCCTGTCATTAAGCACTCTTATCCAGTTCTTTGAAGTGTGTTTTGTTCCTACTCCAGACTCCTGTGCAAGGTTATTTCCCTGCTATAGAAAACACATATTAGCCTCCTTCAGCAAGGCCAAATGGCCAGATACACCATAAAAATAACCAATCCTCCATTAAAGTGTGCATGACAAGCATGCTGCTGGTATGAATGTCACACTAAGGAAGAAACTTCTTGCATTTAATTTGCTGGAAAGGCCTTGTAAGAGGAAGTCCTGTAGTTCACTGGTAGAGCACTTGCTTGCATGTAGAAGATCCCAGTCCAAACCCCAGCATTTCCAGATAAGGCTAGAATAGAATCTCATCTGAAAATCTGAGAGCCGTTGCCAGTCAGTGTTGACAGTACTGAGCTAGATGAACCTATGGTTTGCCTCAGTATAAAACTCTCAAATACATGTTTTGGTCTCACAATCACAGTCAGGGCTTCTTTCTCCATATTTCCAGGAAATCAGATACATGAGAATCTGATACCTCAGGGGTTTTAAAAATCTCCCATTCATCCCTCTATCCCAAGTGAGCATGTTTCCAGCTAATATAAGCTTCATAATATTTAGGCTGTTCATGACAAAATCCATGAAGTTACGTTTGGACTAAGCAAAACTTCCAGTACCTTTTAGTTCAGTTCTTTTCCCTCTTCCCCTTGACTAGCAGAAGCAGCATAAATTATGCAGAATGAGCCTATATATGTAAATATGATAAAGATGCATAATTTAAATTAAAGAATGTGGCTTTTGTTGACATAGAATATAATCACCTTTGGAGAATAATTTGTTTTTAATTTTTTAAGGGTTCAGAACACACAGCTCTGGCCTCAATTGGAGCAGGCATTGGCTGAGATATGTACCTTTCAGTATTGAAATTTGCCTGTCACTTCTGCCTTTAAAGGTATTGGTAGAATTTCCAGCCTCAATATAAACAGAGTTCTTTCATTTTAATTTTAAGAGAAGAAGAAATGAAAGGAATAAGGAAAGAAGACAGAGGTCATAGGGATGGGAGAAAAATGAACACTGAGATAAGGAAATGAAGAATGGAAGGCAATTAAGTAGGAAAGGAATTCAGGCAGTGGCAAAAAAGTTTTTACTCCCACAATGCAATCCAGAGGTATAACAAAATAATGGTGATGAAACTGATTTTTTAAAAAATTGGTGAGAAACAATGCACTTAGATTAATGGCTGCCGATCTAAGAGGTGCCATTGACTTCAGTAATATGTGATGGAAAGACAGAGAAATGAAGGGAAGAATCAAAGGCGAGTATCAGAAGAAAGTGAGAATCAAAAGCAGTAAGGAAGGAAAGAAGGACTCAAAGCAAAGAACTGGAGGAGCCTTTGGAGGACATAAGCCTTTGAAGTCCCAGTATGTTTACTCAGAGCAAAGCCTGTGTGACAGTTGCTGTCTTGTGTATACTGCTCCGGCGCTCTGGGCCTGTCACTTTGCAAACAGTCCTGTCACCAACTAACACAAAAATAGCATGTGTTGGTCCATCTCCATTCTTCACTTATCATAAAGCCAAATAACTATTTGCAAGCGATAGCTGTCCTCGGTGTTGTTGGTCTGCAGATAATCTGGAAGGTGGCATATGGAAAAGGATGACATTCTCACCAACCCTGATTTCTTTGTCAAGGCGCTATGGCTAAAAGAAAACCTTTCACTGAAAACAGAACTTATTCCTTGACAGTTACTCTTCAGTTTCAGAATCTTTTTTTTCATTAATGGTACAGCTTCTACAATCTTGCTACTTCCATGGATTTCATGAGCATCTCATTGTTTGATCCCCAAAGGATAGATCTTTTTGTGAGACACCTTCATCCACTTGCCTCGCTTGAAAGTCCAAGAGCTGGAGAAGGGCTATGGAGACAGAGAAGGGGAAGGTGGAAGAGGAGGAAGTAGGTGCTCTCATAGCCTTGATAGAGCATTTTTTTCCTTGCCAGGAAGGTATACGGGCAAGTGCAACAACTTGGGCAAGGACCTAGGGCAAGGACCACCTGAAAAAATTCAGTGAAGGGTCTGGGCCCACTCAAAGTTCTGTGGCAGCCGTGCACGCATGCTGTGGGGCGTGCTTCCATCATCTGTGCAAGCTACAGGGTATATACACGACATCCCAGCATACCCCGCAGCATGTGCGAGTAACATCAGCATGCCCTGAAGCATGTGCACATGGCACAAGCACACCATGGGACGTGATGACATCATGTGTACTTGGTGGAAGGCATGCACACACAGCATGCTGACATCAAGTAGCTCTGGAGGGGAGGGGAGGGAGCACACATGTGTCTGGCAATCCTTGGTGGGAAATGATGTGAATGAATAGCACCAACAGGGACGTTTTCTAATTGTAACTGCCATGCAGGGCCCTCTATCTGCATTCTGACCACAGTGTGTATGAAAGTCCATAGCCTCAATCCAAAGAAGGGTCCTCTGTGGCACTTCTTAAAAGTTCTCTTAGGCACCCCCTAAGAAAGGCAGGAGGCCTCTGAATACCAGTTGCTGTGAATCACAAGTTGGGAAAATGTTGCTGCATTCAGGTCTTGCTTGTGGGCTTCCCATCTGATTGTCCACAGGATGCTGGACCAGATGGGGCTTGGGGCTGATCCATAGGGGCTCTTCTTGTGCATTCATTCAGAGAGGATGGGTGATATCTCTACATGTTGTGCTCCTGCTATCTTAAGATACCAATTGTGTGCTACATATTTCTGGTTCTCTCCTACAATTCCCCACTTCAGTAGTTTTCAAGCTCCAAAATCCTGAAATTATTCAGCACTATATAAGGCATCCTTTCCATCCATTATAAGACATAATGGCAGATGAGTATCCCTGGAAGACAATTTGCCCATGTGCACCCCACTTTCCAGAGCAGTATTATTATTATTATTATTATTATTATTATTATTATTAGTACCCCACCCATCTGGCGGGGTTTCCCCAGCAACTCCGGGTGGCTCCCAACAGAAATAATAATAATAATAATAATAATAATAATAATAATAATAATAATAATGTGATAAGACATCAAACATTAAAAGCTTTCCTAAATAGGGCTGCCTTCAGATGTCTACTAAAAGTCAGATAGTTATTTATTTCCTTGACATCTGATGAGAGGGCATTCCACAGGGCAGGCACCACTACAGAGCAGGCCCTCTGCCTGGTCTATGAGAAGTCTATGAGCAATGGTCAAGGTTGCAAATTCCTTTACCCATGTCAAACATTGGGGATTGAAGGTGCTAACTAATAAATAGAATATTAGTTCTATTTAGAAATATACAGGCAAGGCTTATTGGAAACAGACATTCCTACAGCAGGCAGGCAATATGCTCACCTTAGAAAGAGCACCTGCAATCCCATATTATTCAAAGAGGTTAGCTCTGTGGAGTGTCACCTTTCCTAAAGTACAGTAAATAAGTTGTTGTTGTTTAGTCGTTTAGTCGTGTCTGACTCTTCATGACCCCATGGACCAGAGCACACCAGGCACTCCTGTCTTCCACTGCCTCCCGCAGTTTGGTCAAACTCATGCTGGTAGCTTCGAGAACACTGTCCAACCATCTTGTCCTCTGCCGTCCCCTTCTTGAATTCCAAAAGCGAAAAAGGGCTTCCCAACAATCCAGAAAAACAACTCTGTGGTTGTGAACAACACATTTGTTGCCCATTCATAGTGATCAAGGTGGCCAAACACATCACCACTGTGACTTGTAGTTTCACTGCCTCCAGAAATCTTGCCTAGACAATAGCTCTGTAAAATGAATTGCTTTCTTGAACATTTCTGCCCATAAATCTGAGGTTTTATCACATTAACAAGAGAACATGCGAAGTCTATGGAGTTCATTTATCCATAAATAACATGATCCATAAAGCCTAATTTCTCTTACTATGACAAAAGTGATTGTTAATAAACACTTGTGATCTGATCTGTGCTTTCAGGGATATTTATGCAGATGCTCAGTATGTTGCAAAAAATCTGGTTAGGTTCATTCCAATGTTCATGAACAATACATAGGTTCAGTGAGTGAGATTTTTTTAAAAAGCCAGTCAGGAGGAAAATGCCCTGGTCTGGGATGGAACAGTGAGGAAGGCAAAGGGGGAAAGGCTGCCTTAATCCCGATGTGCTTTGTCTTTCAAAGGGGGACCCTGAACAACAATACCTGCCCATGACATCTATTGCTATTTGTGGCTGTCAATCCCAGGAGATTGATGATACTGGACGTGGCTGGTGATTTCATCTTCACTCTTCATCGTTCCATTCAGCAAAGCTCTTTGAATTGGACAAACCTGGCAGCTAATCATTGAAAGGCCCTTGGAGCATCAATACTGCCCTGTCATTTGTATTGATGGCAAGTGTTACTGCTTGAAAGTGAAATCAAAGAGGGACAAGGCAGACTGGAGACTTTGGAATGATAAACCTGAGTTAGATTTTAAAAAATACGAGGTTGGAGAGCCAGGCCTCAACTACCTTGCTTCCACTTTCTCTCCCTCTCCCTCTCCCTCTCCCTCTCCCTCATCCCCTTCTCTCCCTCTCCTTACTCCTTCTACCTGATGGCTGCATATGAGATGAGTCTGCTTCCCCAGGACCGAATGTACCTTGAAGCATTCAAGCAATCCATCTAACAGCAAGGCTATCAATGGCTACTAGCAAGGATGGACAGAATGGCTATACTCTGCCTCCATGTTCAGAGGCGATATGTTTCTGAATGCCAGTTACTGGAAAGCACAGGAGGGGAAAGTTGTTTTGCTCAGGTCCTGCTTGCTGGCTTTCTATTGGCATCTGGTTGTCAACTTTGAGAACAGGATGCTAAACTAGATGGGCCATTAGCCAGATCCTCCAAGGCTTTTTGTACATTCTTATGTAGTTTGGCACTGAATGGTTGTGTGTCAAAGTCTTCAGTGACTTGGCATGTGATTTTGGAGGTGGTATATGAAGGAAGAGAGGTCATGTTGTTGTTGTTGTTTAGTCATTTAGTCGTGTCCGACTCTTTGTGACCCCATGGACCAGAGCACGCCAAGCACTTCTGTCTTCCACTGCCTCCCGCAGTTTGGTCTAAGTTGTCTTTGTCCATGGAGTTTTCTTGGCAGGGATACTGGAGTGGCTTGCTGGTACCTCCAGGTGGATCACGTTTGGTCCAAACTCTCCATTATGACCTGTCCATCTTGGGTGCCCTGCTTGGCATAGTTCATAGCTTCTCTGTGTTATTCAAGCCCCTTCGCCACGGCAAGGCAGTGATCCATGAAGGGGAGAGAGGTCATAGGTGAGGGTAATTGGCACGGCAGACAGCGAGGAGCCATTTAAAAAAGAGACTTTGGATACTTGAGAGTGGTGGAGAAGGATGACCAAAGGTCATGAACAGAGCTGGGGGTGTAAGAAGGCATCATTTTCCATTGTACACTATTTTCATCCCTTGCAGCACTGTCTTCTTTCCACTGCAGTTTGTGTTATACTAAAAAAACTATGTATCTGAAGAAGTGTGCATGCACACGAAAGCTCATACCAAGAACTAACTTAGTTGGTCTTTAAGGTGCTACTGGAAGGGAAAAAATTTTTTTGTTTTGACTATGGCAGACCAACACGGCTACCTATCTGTAACTAAAAAAAACTATGTTACTTATTGAACTGTCTGTTGGGGGCAAATTACATAATTTATGTAATTAATTTCTTAAATTATAGCAATGCAAAGGAAACACAACACAAAGGGCAAGGGGGGACACACAATCAATTACAAATCATTTGAGGACTGGAAGCAGCAACAACAGCAAATAACAAACATATTCACTGGATTGATTTCCATTCCGACATTGGATAAATAAGCAAACATTGGCCATTTCATATTCTGGTTTGTCAGAATTCTTTGACATCCATAATGACAGCTGAGAGATAAGTAGGGAGACACAAGTATGGAGAGATTTGAAGGGAATCAAGTCCTCCTCATCCCTCCAGGAAACTGAAATGCCATGGAAGTCATTGTAAGAAATGAAGGAGGGGAATCGCATGGTCTGAACAATGAGAGAAGCAAGCAAAGAACTTGTGGACCTACCTGTTTCCAAGGAAAAGCTATCCACAAAATGCAACATATTGCTCAGGGTAAGCATCCATGATACTGTATAAATGCTCCTTTTATTTGTATTTATTCTATCTCTCCTTTTGGTCTTTTTCTGCTTTGTTTTATAAGCACTCAGCGTATTGCACGGTGTTATAGCACACTATCATTTTTAAACCATTAAATGTTAACTTCATTTTCTTGTATGAATTATGCTCCCCTCTTTTAGGTTTGTAATGAAAAATAAGTACAGGTTATGCAAGCAATAACCTCCGTGTAAGCAGCAGCTATCTTTTTTAAACGGTTTATTATGCCACAGTCTGGTACTCCATTAAATATAGATTACAGACTGTTGAATAAATGAATATCAACGAAGCAGCCCCAGCCTTCTGTACATATCAATGCAAATAATGAATCATGGCATCTCATGAAAATGTATAACAGAGGAGAGCAGGTCAAGAAGTAATTACACATTTGTCTAATCTCATGCTTCTTGCACTCAAAGCAGGCTGAAAATGCATCACTGGTGAGAAAAAGAAGCAAGAAAGCAAAGGTGCTGCTGACCTCTCTTTGCGGGGAGGAAAGGACTAAAAAAATGAGCTAGTTCTGCTCATATATTTTTGGTGGGGTGTTGTTGTTTTTTGAAAACTCACATATTTATTTTAGTCACTACAGAAGCAGTTTGCAAGCTGATAGCTCTAGGGATGTGCCATGGGTTCATGTGGACCATGGGTGATAGATATTGAAGGCTGGGTTGAGATTTGAAATGGGATGTTTATAAAGTCAAAATTGTCTACTCTTTGGCATCAGAAGAACCTCTCAGGAGTCACTAGAAGTTTTAAAAAGCATGTTCTCCTGGAAATGCTCTTTCTTAGGGAGCTACACTGGGCACAACCACAATGTTTTCATAGACTAAAATACCAGCAAGCATATTACAGAATCTGAGTTGGAAGGGAGCACAAAGGCATTTTGGTTAGGTGGCCTTCCAGATTCTGCTTACAAAGCTCTTAGGAAGGAAAGTCTATCACCTTCCATAGTAGCCCGCTTCACAGCTCCCTTAATGTTTAGCAGAAATCCATTTTATCTTATTTGCAGACATTGGTTTGGCTTCCATCAGTCTATGTGACAGCCCATCAAATATTTGAAGATGGTATTCAATGGCCTGATGGTGGTGGTGATGGTGATGATTAGGAGAAGGATTTCCCCAACCTCTAATGTCCCAGGGTGGGTTACAACAATTTTAAAATACAGTTTAAGAACTTACAATTGAAAAACACAATTACAAAGAATAGGATGGGTCCTGAAAGTGGGGTGTCAAAGGCCAGGGTAAAGAGGTCTGTCTCTAGCCTTCATCAAAAACTGTATAATAACATTTCCATATGCACATTTGTGGGGAGGGAGTTTCACGACAGAGAATGTCCTCTCCTGGACCACTGCCACCTGAGCTTCTGAGGGCAGCAGAATAACTTAGAAGTCTCTTCTGCCAATCTTAGCACTGGAGAAAGTCTGTAGGGAAGGAAATGGTTTTTCAGATATTTGGGACCTAAGCATTTTAGGGCATTAAACACAAATGTGAGCATATTGAATTGGGCCCAGAAATGAACTGGCAACAAATGAAGTTTTTTTAAAAAACAAAAAAACAGTTGATATATGTGATAGAGTCCCAGCCAGTAATCTATCTGATTCATTTTGAACTAGATGAAGTTTCTGAGTCTTCTTCAAGGGCAGCTTCATGCAGAGCACATTGCAGCAATCCAGTCTGAAAGTTACCAGACCATGGAACATAGTGGCAAAGTCATTTGGGTGCAAACAGCGAGTAGCTGGCAAACCAGCTGGAGATGAAAAAAGCACTCCTAGCCACCAAGCTTCACATGCAACCATAGCTTAGTGCAACCACCTGGCTCCTCCTTGCTTATTCTGTTGCTGCACTGTGCTAAGCCAAGCTATAGTGTGGCTTACCATGTCACCGGAACTTGGGCTCTTGGTTTAACTTCCTGGACTAACCGCAAACTGCAAACCATAGGATTATTTGTTGTTAGTTAAATTTATTACACCCCCTTTCACCAGCATTTCCCAGGGCAGATAACAATTTAAAATTCAGATTTAAAATTGGTTAAAACATATTGAAACAAATGTTGGCTACAGTTCGTGGTTAGTCTGGAGAGAGCTAAACCATGTGCCTGGGGTGAGATGGCATGGACTATATTTGCATTATCCCTGAGCATTTTTCAAGCTGGTTGGAATTGATGGGAGTTGGATTCCCGTGACATCTGGGCCAGAGGTTAGCAACCCCTGCTGCACTAGATAGATACACAGTGGTCTGTCTTTGTATATCTGCTTAAATTAATAAAAATATGATTTCATTAGTATATAAAAAAGTGATTTGTGATCATGTTGACAGAAGGTAATTGTGATTTTTGAAAGCAGCTGAGATAGCAGTAAAAGTAACCCATAAAAACTAAAATATAAATTAAGTTTTCTTCTCCATCTGCTACTGGACTACTGTACAGAGGTCCAGTAAAGATACACATTTGCTTAGCTGTGACTCTGCAAAAAATCACAGTAACATTAGGTATAAAAATACTTAATGTGCTCATTTCACTGGGTAGCTTATATGACTGGTTCTTCTATTTAAAATTCAGCTGTTGAATTATCTCAAAACGCAGCATGCAGCAAATCTTGGATGAGGTAAATAAGAAAATGCTGAAAGTAATGACTAAATCGATAGGGCCTGTGCCCTGAAGTATGTTTAGAGTGTCTTATGTGAAATATCAATAGTTATTTATAAAGTGCAATGACTTATTTAACTTTCAAAGAGTAGCCAGAAGATGCAGGGTGTGGGGGGAGAGAATTGAATTTCATATGGAGGCATATACTTGCCCATCGAAACTGTTCTGTAACAAGCACATGTTATTTGGGTTCAATGAAACTGGTGAACTATTTCAGATGATGTCCCTGTTTCAACAATAAAGCTGTAAGGGAACCAAGTACAAGACAATTTTATATGAGCAGCAATTGGTTTCTTGCTTGTCTGAACTCAGTTGGAGGCACATGCTGTCATATGCTCTAATAGTGAACTCAGAGGGTGAGTGCTGAGAGAAGCAGAGCCCAAAGGAAAACGCTGAGAAACAAGAGGGAGGTAATAGCATACTGAAACCTGAGTTATGCAGAAGTACAAGCAATCTTAAGTGGGTGAGGGGACCTAAGGGGATGAATTTCCTCCAAAACAGTCCACTGAGGACTGAGCAGTAGCTATGGGATATTAAATATCAGTGGGAAAAGTGAAAACCAGAGGCTGGAATGCCTTCCTTATGTTCCTACAGCTTATACTATCTGCAGGAGCGTCTTCCTGGCTGGCAGAAACCCTGAACAGGTGTTTACACTTACTAGAAGTTGAGGATACATTGCAGCATTTACTGACAGGTCCCACCCATGTTGTCATAAGCTGAAAAAGGATGCAAAGGTCTAATCATTAATTCAGGGTTGCGTCTAAAGTAGTGCTAACATGAACATTCCACCACCATGAGCATTTCTTCTTATTCAATGGAACATTTCCCCCCTCTTCTCCCATCGTGCACACCCCAAATGCTCTAGGGGTTCCAGAGCAGATTTGGCAATGATGTAGGACTCACTTGAGGGGGGGAGAAGGAATGGATTGGGTACCACCTTCTGCCTCTATCCTCCATGCTCTTCTCAGTGAAACGTCCTGTGTTCTTAGGAGCACTGAGTGTTTTCTTCATCAGAGGCATTCTGGATTTAGGGAGTCAGCTTTAGGGGGAAGGGGCTTCTTGTCCATCACACAGCAATCTTCTACCATGCAAAGTGCATATTGTGGTGGGGCATAGCCACCCTCACATCACAGGCATCACATAGCTGGAAGGGTAGGACAGTGCCAATGACAAGCCTGCACAGACAAACTAGTGGAGCCAGTCCAGTGCTCCTGCCAGTACATCTGTAAAGTCATGACCTCACTGCTGCCCTGCCTCCACCTAGGCCTGTCCTGTTCAAATAAGCTGAAAATATGCTGCTGATGAGAGGAGGGTGGCTCTGTTCTACTGCACTGGCAACTACTGAAAAGAAAATTTTGACTGAAAACCACAGAGCTTTTTCCATTTGTACATTAGATTTTCCATATATAATGTATCCCATGCTTTTCAACACTTTCTATTAACTGTACGCTTTAAACTGCAGCCTTTAAATAGTTACAGGACCAACTGACATAAAGAATTAAGGGGGTGATTTCTCAAGTCAAATAATAAAAAGTGCAACATGCAATAACAGATCTGTGGGAGCCATTCCATAAAACCAAGTCATAACATGCCATTTCAGTTATCATTACATGATGAACTCATCTAAATTAGAACCAAAGAGAGATTTCACATAGATTCAGCATTCAATTACATTTGACAATGTCATTGACAATCTGAGTTTCAAACATTTCCATATATATCTTTAAAAAGTTAATTCTGGTTCCTTACAAAATGAGACTCCACTTTAAAAAAACCTCTTAAATTATTAGAATATACAAGTGGGTTTTTTTTGTAAGCAAACTTGGTATAAGCTGGAGCTGGTAAATTAATTATTGGGTGGAAGAACGGAAAACCCAATTACATCCTAAGTTATGTATGATCCAGAAAACCTATCAGACCTTTTCTTTATAACAGAGAATGCCAAGTACTTTGAAGAAATTCAGACTGTGTTCATAGAGTTTTATGATTAATCAAGAATTTAACATTTCAAAACACTGTTTCATTTATTTGTAATTTCCCCAAATAGCTCTTTTTTTCTACTGATCATTAGGGTTTCTTTTAATGGCTGTAAGGAAATTCTTTTATGTTTTCTTCTTCTTCCCTAATATGCTAAGAAAGGAAATGTGGGCATGCAAAAGAAAGGAAAGAACAGTAGGAGGAATGGGAGTTTAAAAGGTTGTATAATAATATATGAAACATCAATGTATGTAAGATGAAGGGTCCAATCCTTCCATAGTTCAGCACTATTAAGTCCCATTGATTTCAAATGGGGAAAAGTAAGCACATCATCAACTTTCCCATTAAAATCAATGGCATTTAAATGTGCTTAATTTTGGTGGATCTTGCTCAAAACCCCAGGATCCAAAGTCTCATTTGCAATGCTTTTCTAATGTGTAGCAGCTTTTAAGCTCAGTAAAACTTCCACTGCCTCTCTTCTATCTGCAAGTTCCCCACATGCCTCCTAAATCTGTTCTGGGAATGGTCTAAAGCCTCAGAGGAGCGCATAGGGGCATGCAGTGCTAGGAAAGGCAGGGGAAGTTCCATTGCATTAGCAGAACTGCTTTGCTGGATACTACCCAAGATCTCTATATGAGAAGCCTTGTGTGGTGCGTGAAACAGCCCCATAAAATGGTATTGATGTATCACTAAGGGATGACTTCCTTCAGGTAGGTAGCCGTGTTGGTCTGACGTGGTCAAAATAAATAAATAAAAATTAAAAAAAATGTCCAGTAGCACCTTAGAGACCAACTAAGTTTGTTCTGCGTATAAGCTTTCATGTGCATGCACACTTCTTCAGATGACTTCCTGTTTGTTGGGTATGAAATATGGCAACCCTAAGCATATATGAAACAGTTTGCACATCACTAAGTGAGTACCAACTTTACAGAGAGTTATTTGGTACTCCTTTCTAAGCCATCACCTACTTCTCTTGTATCATTTTAAAACATATTTTAGCCTTTAAAAGCTTAAGCTTTGGGGGTAACTGGGAGGGAAGGAAGTGTTGATTTTTAAATGTAGACTTGAATTAACTGGCCTTATGTTAGGTTGTAGGTCTGCAGTAAAAATACACATGCAAAAAAAGCTATATCTTCCGAAGCGGCAAGAAGAGCTGCATTTTGATGTGTACCTAATTTGCTATGCTTATTTTAATGCTCCAGGATGCTCCTGTTAAATATTTCAATATATTCCATTCAAATTTAATTCATTAAAAGACAGATCTCATTATGCACGTATTCGTTACATAACATAGAAGTAATTATACTAAAAGAACAATTATATGATTTCTACATTTTGATTATAAAAATGCCGAGGGATGATCTAATTTTATTATTCTGTTGATCCATATGTGAAAAGGAAGCAATTTTCTAGACAGAGCTAAATGGCATTCTTCCAGTGATATTGCAGAGAAGAATGCTAGCAATGGGTTAGAAATACAAATATATGAATTAAGCTCCAAAGAAGCAGGCACAGATTGGGCATTAGGGGTCCACAAACTGTGTGCTTGACATTGACCCCGCCTTTCCCTAAGGGAGAAGATGTGGTCTTGATTGTCTTATCATCCCAGGCTTTAAAGGCCCTCCAGTCACCTCTAAATGCAAACACAAATGTGGGGGCAAGCCCTATACTTTCCTCCTGCATGCTGAAAAGGGAGGGAATTTGTCCCTGTTGTGCTGAGTCGCAGAGATGCTTTGGGATGCAGAAAGTCATCTCCAAGGAGGGTCCCCACCCTTTCTCTGACCCTGAAGCAGGGCAGAGAATCCGACCAACCTTAGGCTGATTATTGGATGCAATGCATCTTGTCTGTTCCTCTTGATTCTAAACATTTCTAAAAAAAAATATTGAAATAGAAACATATTAAAATATTAAGGAAAAATATAACACCTCACCAGCCAGAGGATGTCACCACAAGCACTGAGAATCTGCATTGTTCCAGGATGATGGACACTGGACACTATGAACCACCAGAAAAAGGTATGTTTCTTGCCTTTAGGGAACTGTCTTACTGTCCACCTTCAATTCAAACAAGGTGAAAAGATGTTGTTGAGGTCATTACTACATGTTAAATGCCAGTATTTGTGATCAAAAAATGCCTTTGGGAAGGACAACTAGGAGCCAAGAAGCAGCAGGTGGAGAAGGGTTAAGACCCACCCCACTCCATTGCAAAGCACCTCTTTCTGGTGCTGCTTTTGCCTGGGAACAGGGGCTCTCTTTAAACATATTCGAGTGTAATGGGAAGTTTGACTCAAATATGGTTCCCCCATTTGAACTTACAGATTTCACTGGAACATTGTCGATTTGTTTCACTTTTGACTTTCATCATTTCATAACTTGACATTTCAGGTTAATGTTCAAACAAACAGAAAGGTTTCAAACATTTTTCAATATTTCTTCAAGCCTCAAAGCATATAAAAGTGTTGACATTTCTGCATAAACCATCTATTCTTCTTCTCCTCCTCCTCCTTTCTGTGTCTGATGACTGTGACTGATAGTTGATAAAAGGCATATCTAAAAAAATTCTTCCGCTAATGGAGAGATAAATATGATGCACCTTCCAGTCATGCTCAGATATTAATTACTTTGAGAACAGGCTGAAATAGCTCACATCTATAGGGTGCTTTGATTGTTCTATGCCCAAATTAGATGCCTTGTGGAAACTATATCATTAGAGGACTACTGAAGCCTTTCCCCTGAACAGAAATGGTATTCAAGCTATCTAATACAGTATGTTCGCACATTACAATTTAATATTTCAAAAATCTCAGTTAAGACACAGTTCCATTAAACTGAAGCCATTTTCTGGGTATATTGATTTTCTTATTTAGTCACCTTGCTGCCCGCACAACGAGTTTGTTTTCAACATTTATATACTGTATGCTGCTTTTTGCCACGTTGGATTTTTTGGCAATGCAGTAAACCCCAGCCACTTAAAACAGCATCGCATTTAAACAGTAAAGCAAATAAAATGTCATAAAATCAACGTGACAATAATACTGTGGTTTCAGAACTACGTCACAATACTCTCCCATGATCTAGTGTGGATGTACTTAAGAACTTAATCACCAAGAACCTGGGTGAATGGATATGCTTTTATTAGGCAACAGGAGCTCATTGTGGAGGGAGCCATCCATGCCTCCAGGTAAATGAATTTATGTAGCTGGGGTATTACTGCTGAGAGCACTCTCCCCAAATCCCTACACAATGCACAACCATTTCTGGGATCCTTCTGCCAACTTCAAGGTCTGCGCATGCTGGTAAGTGTAGAGATGCTCCAACAGATACCTAAGTCCCAAGCGTTTAAGGGCATTAGATTGTGGCTAGCTCTATTAAGCTATGGCAGGCAGGTGTTGAGAGGACAAGAAGTTGCTCACATTCCTTCAAGCATCTTGTCCACATACTTAGACCTCATTAATAGAATCTGATCCCAAATAACAAGATTAGACAGTTACTTGGATGCCTGTACTTATAGCAGTGTCAAGGTTAGAGTGGAGATGAGTAGTCTTACCTTTAAGCTGCTAAGCAGGTATGTTACAGCAGGCTACAGATGGTTCAGGTGTTTATAGGTCAGTGAACAAGAGTTCCTTAGTCCCCCTAACCACTATGAAGAGCTCTGCTAGAGGACTATATATGGATGCAATGGTGGTAGAGAAGTAATTTTTCTTAACTGCCATCACCGCCACATGATTGGCATGACTATATTTGCTAAGTTCAATTTGCATCACTTGCATCCCATCCATTCTCTGAACTGTTCTGTTGTCTGAAGCTTGCAGCACTCCAAGCTCTACTGCATCAAAGAAGGCAGCTAGGGGCAATCCAGTTGATGGAACTTTCTATCTTGCCCTTGTATACCAGAGCCTCAATAGGAGCACCAGCCATGCAAGAGCATCACTGAATTCTTAAGATTTCCCAAGTCTCTGGGGATGAACAATTGAGGAGGAGGAGGACAGAGGACTGCTATCATCAAATCAATCCTCACCAGGAAATTGCCCATCCATGACGAAGATATAAGAGCATCCTCAACTACAGGGCCACTCTGGCAAAAAAACCCAAAAAAACAGGGTATGACTTATAATATGTCTTGGCCCAAATATCTATTGAGACAGTCTTTTGGGTTGCCATAGAGACCATGAAACACTGATCTGACCCTGATAAGACTGTTTTTATGTAGCTATTGAAGTCCTCAAATGCAATTGTCAGCAGGTGTTCCAACCTCAGGATGGTGGGTGAACTTTTCATGCCACACGTCAGCTCCTCTCACACCACATGAGTGACTCAGGAACAACTAAACCAGAAAAAGAGGATTAGTTTGGACTTCAGTCCATTTTTCCCCATGCCAGGTTCAGCCACCCCATCCCTTATAATGGCCAGCAGCCTTTTATTCATTACCTTCAATGAGGCGACAGCAGGGACTAAAGTCACAATACCTACTCAGAATTCATTTGAACTTGACTGACCTTCCTTTTTTGTCATTGTCCTCCAAATCTTCAGTCTGCTTTGACAAAAAGCAGTGTGGGTGCCTGTCGTTCAGGTGATCTCGCTAAAAGCCAACAAACGGCAAAGGCCTTTTCAGGCAGGTATCAGATTATCCTTTACAATCCACAACATCCCAGGGTCTGCTAGCTTTTTATAGGAAAAGCCAAGCATTCTCTCCCCTATCCCCACCACTCATTGGATGGGCAAATACATTTTAAAAATATATATATATTTCAAGAGATGAGTATCAGGCTCTCCACACAATTGGTTCTAAAGATTTGTCAAAAAGCAATAAGAGAAAATAGAATTTATTTGCCAGGCTAGCTCTTAAATCTGGAAGGAGTTGGTGTGCTACTCCTCCATTAAATCTATTACTGTCCCTTCCCCATGCTGTTTAATTCTAATACAGATGTTGCTCACAAGGCACAGCTGGCAGTCATGCCCTTTCAAGTTTTTAATCAAGGAGGATTTGCCAATAGTCGACAAGCCTGGACAAAGCAAATCTGATAATGACTTCTCACTCTCCAGCAGGATTGAAGTGACAGTAGCACCCGATGATGCCTTTCAATTCCTGCCTGTTTCTTTTGCAGGCTACTGTCCAAAGAACTGTCTGTACGGATTGACAAAGGAGATCACTGGGCAGGACCAAACCATGGCATCTTGGTGTCTGAGACGGCATATACAAATTGTGCTCCCTTGTGGCACATGTGCACATACATACTAATAAGTTATATAATGGACAATTAGCAGATCTTGAGTGCCATCCAAAATCTGTTAGCTGAAGTGCTCATTCTATTCTGTTGCACTGTCAAACACAGAGCTATTGTTTCTTGGGGGAAAGGGCTCCCTTCTGCAATAGCTTGTACAACAGTTTGGTGATATCCTGGTTGTTATATCTTGGGCTTACTTCAGTGATGTGATGTGAGTAGGAAGATGAAGTCCGGCTGCAATAATCTAGAAGTTGAGTCTGAAGGTTCTCTGCAGATGCTTAGAAACCGTCTTCAAGTGGGCAGATTGGCTCATGATTATGGTTTTTCTTGGGTTTCTTTTCTTTATTGCCCCATGAGCAGTTGTGAAAATGCTTGCCAATAATAGCAAGTAACCCAAGAGTTCTGATAGTAGACAAATAAATGGGAAAATATCTTCTCATATCCTTCCTGGCCTGCAGAGTGTTGATGCTATTGTTGTCCTGTGCTTCCTCCAATGAGCTCAGGGTGGTTTGTGTCACCCGCCTCCATTTCATCATCACAGCAACCATGAGATACACCAGGCTGAGAAATAGTAACTGGCACAAGGTCACCCAGTACACTCATGGATGAGTGGGGATTTGAACCAGGTCTCCTTTTATATGTTCAAAGCAAACAATTCTCATCTATGGAGATCGATCAGCCCTCAGAGGAAGGAGTGAATCGTCATATATGAGAAAGCAAATAAAAACAGATTTAATTGAATCGGACCTTGAATAATCATTTTTGTGAGCAGGAAAAACAATTTAGGATATATTAGTGGCATTCTAAACTGCAACCTCAGGAAGCATTGCTTCTTTTTCTGCAAATATATTCCATAGTGGTAAATGTTGCGGTCATGACAAATGCACCTAAACTGGGTAAGCCACATCGGCCCAGCAACCTAGTGATGGAGAGAAATCCTTTCCACACAGCCAATGAACCTCCTAGTTCATAAAGAGATCAACTACAGCTAGATTCATTCCTGTGGCTCGTGGATCTTCTGGATTAATGTAACTTCACCATATTAATTAAATATCAGTGGTACCCATAGCGAAGGTGTTCGACATAACTGTTTTGAACAGCATTTTCTGCAGGAGGAGTACCATTAATCTTTCTGAATCTATGAGACCATATTTTTCTAACATGTGTTGCACAGAGCAAAGCTGCAACTCTACTTGAGTGAAAACCCACCGGCAAGGCTTAAAGATGATCAATTGGATAAAACGTTTTGCATTTCTCATTCCTCCCTGTCTTGTCAATAAATACTGTTTTTAATGCAGTTAATTCGCTCCCACTTTTCTTCCTTATCCATCACTATGCTGAAAAGCAGCATGCTGGAAAGTAAAGTCCAGTGACTGATGAGAGAGGGGGTTCTTTTTAGGGCAGCTGCTAAGGAGAAGCACTGGGATTTGCTCCCCAAATCAATGCTACTCACTTCTTTAAACTTCCCATAGGAAAGAGAAAAGGGAAGGGCCCTATGCTTTTGTGGGGCATGTAGAGGCTAGCAGAGATAACAGGGGCACTTTAATTTTAAAATAAATCTTTATTGAGCACATTTTTTAAAAAAAAAAAACTTTAAAAAGAACAGATGTCCCTAAAAATAAAGGTACAGATACAGGGGCACTTTAATGAGCCTGTTTTGGAAAGGAATTACAATCCATTGGATTTTTGCTTGGAAACTTTTTTTAAAAAGTCACATACAACCACATGGCTTATCAAAAAAATGTTTCATGCAGTCACATTCTCTCTGAATTGAAGTCTTTTCCAACTTCTGGTGATTTATTCTATTTTCATCACTCGGAGCCTCTAGCTTTTTGCTTCCACTTTAATTAAGCAAATGGCTATAGATCTGAACTATATTTAACCAAATGGCATAAAAGGTGGAGGAGTATTTCTGACATTCTTTTATTCACCCACTTTCAAATGTCCATTCCAACTACTTCTTTCAGATTCAATATTTTGACAGAGGCAATGCAGTTTCATTCTTTTTCAATAATTTTCAACATTTTTTACTGGAAGCATATTAAGTGTCTTAAACTGAATTCTAGAATGTTTCCTACCTGCCCCTCAAAAAAACATTTAATTAGATAAAATGCAGAGGAATCATTAAATGATGCCCTGAGTTCTGACTGAACATTTGTCATTGCTGTCATTAGAGGGGAAAATCTCTTTTTCTTGTAAGCAGTTGTGACTCTGTTTTCAGAGGGTTGTATTTATGATTTGTATTCTTTTAAAATCTCTGGAGGTTTGCTAAAGAATCACAGCAATACTACAAGAAAAAAACAATGGATACCTCAGACTCATGACACCACATGGCTTTGTAGATGATGGTGGAGGACCCCTGAATTATGCCACCTGGAGGTCAGATGAGGAACTGCTGATGTCTCAGCTGGAACATTCCAGACAGCAACTTATCTGACAACAGGTTCAAAAAGGCAACAGCTAACTGAGGAAGATATTCGTGTATGCAACCTCTCCTGCGAGAATGTTGATAGCCAAATGGTGGAAGAGAGATAAAATACCAACTAAAACTGAATGGGAAGCGAAATTATTTGAATATGTAGAATTGGCAAAGATGACAGGAAAAATTAGGAACCAGACAAACCAAAAGCTTTACAAAGAATGGGATATATACAGATTGTACTTAAGAGAACATTGTCGGTGGAGAAAGTAGTCTGTTTGTAATATTTTTGTGTTTCAGTGTTGTCTTTCTTTCTTTCTTTCTTTCTTTCTTTCTTTCTTTCTTGTTTATAAACTAATAAAGACTGAATTGGGATGGAAAGACCATTGTTCACATATGAAACCTTTGGCATGCTTTGATTAACTTCTGCAGTGTTATATGCTACAAAGATTATAGACAATTTATGATGTTTAAGGTCATACAATATGCAGTCAACAAGGAAACAAAGGACCCATACTGAGGAAGATGGAAGACTCAACGTATGGAATAACTTTATTTTATATGTAACATTTTCTTTGTATTTGATGTGATTTGTTTGTTTTTGTGATGAATGGATTCAATATTTAAAATCAATAAATATTAAATTGCAAAAAAGGCAACAGCTGGTTCTGTATGGTGAAGCATTCTTATTTTCACAGTGATTATTAAGTATATAAAGTGCTGTATATCTCTTTGCTGATCTTCAGAACAAGCCATGTGCTAGGGCCAGTGAAAATGTTATACCACCCAAAGGCCACTGAAGGAGACTTCTGTACATGATAATCCACTCTGTTGGCCACAGTGAACCAGCACATTCTTGTGCAGCTTTGCACTAGGAGAAGCTTTTATGGGGTCCTCTTCTCTGTTCTATGAATTATGAATATTATCTAGTAAATTCATTGTTACAATGGTATGGAAGAACATTACCGTATATTACTAAAAGGAGTGGGTGTTGTAATATTACAGTAATATTTCCACTGTGAAATATCTCTGCTTAAGATAATACCTTCTCCACATGAGAAAACACAATCTGGGTTCCTCTTGCATTCCATCTGCGTGCTAATTTTATACACTAGCATTATTTGAAATATTTACTGTCTATCTCTTCCTTCAGCCATCTCAATAATTCTATTTGAATCTAACCAAATCATTTCCAGTGTTTTCCAACCTGTATATCAGGGGTGGGCAGACTTCAGATTTGTGAGCTTTGCGTTGGTTTTCACTAGAACCTCAAGAACACCAACTGGAGTTGCTTCCATTGTACTTTTGATTTTATTGTTAAAGAACTGAGAGTCAGAAATCCTTGCCGATCTCCTCCTGAGATCTACCACCAGTTTGAGAGGGTTTTCCCCACCCCCTTCTCTAAAGGACTCCATTTAAAAGAACACAAATTCTTTTTCCCCAAGAGATTATAGCCTTATCAGGAAACAATAATAATGAATAGTAAATATTGAATATATGAATAATAAAGTCAAATGCTGAAATTTCAAATTTTTGCCAGAGCATGACATTAAGTTTGCTGGGATTTTTATGTTAATTTGAATGTGAAAATTCTGTAATTGAATTATAAGATGCACAGGCATTCCTTTTGAGTAAGTTGAGAGCCCATAAGGCTGCAAACAAGACTCTGTTCCAGCTAAGTGAATGCACCCCAATCTTGAATTTAAATGTTGTAAATTTCTTTTATGTTGTAAACACTTGCAGGTTACGTTGTATGATTTTAGATTAAAGTTTTCCTTTTATTTTCTGTCATCAATTGCAAAGGCCTTTGGCTACATACAATAAAATTGACTGACTTGACTAGGACTTGGCTAGACTCAGCCGTTAGTATTATGTATCAAGTCACATAAATATCTAGACAGACAGAGCTAGATAGCAGGAGAGGTCAAACTCTTCAGGACCTTGGATAGCTCCCAGATATCACTTCAACTGGGATCAGAGCGCTAGTGAGCTCTAAATAAGATGGAATGTGCAAGCAGTTTGGAATGAGTTTGTACTTCCCCTGAAATAACTGGTACATAATCTGGGTGTTCTCCTGGATCCAATGCACTCTGTTGAGATACAGAAGCCTTGGAAATCCAGGAGTGTTTTTAAACTAGTTCAGCCACTGCAACTGTATCTGAAGAAAGAACACCTAGTTTTAGTGATACACACCAAGGGTATAACAGACAAGACTACTGTCATGCTTTTTAGTCTGTAAACATGAACTAGTGCAGAATACAACCTGAATCTGTCTTGGCCTTGAGATTGGTCTAGGATGCCCTGCTCACTGGACTATTAGAAAGATATCAGAGTGGGAGGTACCAGAGACAGGGGCTTTTTAGCAGTGGCCCCTCAACTGTAGAATTCATTTCCCCATTTGATTGTTTTAAGTGGTTAAAAGTGGACTTCCTGATTAATGTGTCAATATAAATTGACTTACCAATTCTGTGAGCACACCTCCAGAGCTGCCTTCCAAGTTGGACTTACTAGTAATAACAAGTACCGTAATAGGTAGGTAATAACATTGTTACCTGCCAAGAGAATGGAATAGGATAATTTTATTTTTGTAAAGTGCAATAAAAAGGTTTTTTTAAAAAAAATTCAGCTTGTCAAAGCTTGAAAGTAATTATTTTTCCTTGATTAACAGAACAATCCAATAAATGCAACAGGTTTGTAGCCTAAGATGAGTATTTATATATGTTTGACACACACACACAATTTCTGACAATGTGTTATATTCATATAATTTATGTATATTGCTAATTAATATTTTATTAATATTAATATTTTATGGACTATCTTACAAATTCAAGAAGGAATTTTTTTAAAGCAAGCATCCACTAGCTAAAGTTGAATAAGTGCCTTTACCTCATTATATTTAGTTGAATAGATTTACAATGCAAGCCTATACATGTCTACTCAGAAATAAGCCATGTTGAGCTCAATGGGGCTAGCTCCCAGGTATAGCATTTCAGCTTAAAATGGATTTGCAGTAAATCTTTTGCATGCTGACCTGGGAGTAAGTCTCATTATGTGCAATGGAGCTTACTCCAAGATTAGTGTGCATAGGATTCCACTATAAATCTCCCACTGGAATAAATAAATCCACTTAGGTTTAGTTGGATCACGGTTGTCAAAATAAATACATATACTTAGATTGGAGTGATCAAAATAAATACATATAGTCTCCTCCCACTGTACACACAGTCAATAATTCCTGTAAATATAAGGCAAAAAGGTTCAACAGTGTTCAATTATAGCCCCTGAACTTGCTAATCAGTATCAAATCAAGACTATAACCTTGTCAAGGGTTAAAACCAATCTGTGAGCAGGAAGAATGGGAATGAGCATGCTAAACTCTGTCCCCTGTCACTGTGCCTGTCACATTCCAGTTTATGAAGGTCTGAAGTGGAGACTTCCAGTGCAATTTAGAATGCTGCGTAACCATGGTTATAAATTGCACAGGAAG
The DNA here is from genome assembly GCF_964106915.1 of Podarcis gaigeae. NCBI lineage: Eukaryota > Metazoa > Chordata > Lepidosauria > Squamata > Lacertidae > Podarcis > Podarcis gaigeae. The sequence continues at coordinate 88,861,076 of NC_139678.1, read as the reverse complement.
CCACCATTCAGAACTATGCCCTTTATGGGCTAGAGGGTGATGGCAATGGCAACAAGGGGCAGAGTGTAACAAGTTCACTGCCCTGGAAGGCAAATTTTAAGCGACTCCTGATATTGTGTCATTTGCAGAAACAGAATGGACATTGTTGTGTCTCTGTGAAAACCATGAGTGTATTCTAGCTTCCCTCAAATTAGACAGTTTGCCACTGAGTTTGATGGGATGCAAACTTCCTCCACTGTGAGAAAGCATCAGGCATGCATCAAGATCATCCATAGCCATGAAAGCTGTTTCTAGGGCTTTGGAACTCTCTGGTCTGTCATGTCTCAGACATAGATCTAATGGACTCTCAGGGTGCTTTGTGATTGCTCTGCAGAAACAATAATGCTTGTTGCAGGCTTCCCAAATGCAAGAGGCCCATGCTTCTCAAGAGGCTTAATGAGAAATGGAAGTGAAACAGACCAAGACAGCATAGCATTTCTACAATAATAACACGAGGAAGGTGTTGCTATAAAAGGCAAGAATGTAATGTGATCTGCTTCCAAGCCTGCTATTTTAATGTTGCACTTCAATTGAGGTATCTCATATGGAATCCCGTAGGACACAGACTACATTTCCTCTCTAATAAGCAGCAAACGACCTCACCCTCCTTCCATCTGCCAGCATACATATAGATTTTTTGCACCGTGAACTGATAATGAGCCTGTAAAATTCAATGCAACTCATAGCAAGTGGGAGCTCCACAAAGGGAATGATAACCAAGTTTACTTGGGGTTGAAGCCAAACATTTCCCAGAATGGTTCATGCTGGTTGCATCCATGCTAGCAATCATGTATTTTTAATTATCAGCTTTAAAGAAATGATGGCCCTTGTATATGTTCAGTGAAGTCACTCAAATTATTAGTGGTAAAATCTCATGCTTCCATTCTAGTTTCTAGCTGTTGTTGTTATCAACATCCCATATGATACTTTTATACCAGCCTTCAGTTCAAAATTTCCACGGTGCTTTAAAATAACTTCGGTTGAGTGGTCGTCTTCCCTCCTCCTATATTGCCGTGAAGGGCAGGCTACATACAAATAATTAATATAAATTTATTTGAGTTTGTGTATTTTCAAATGTATAATCCACTCTTTCTTCCCAAATGGAGCTGGAGGTGGGTCAAAATAATATAATTACATTGACTCTAAACCATAGCTGTCAATGTTTTCCTTTTTTTAAAGGGAAATTCCCTTATTCTTAATAGGATTCCTCGCAAGAAAAGGGAAAAGTTGACAGCTATGCTGTAAACTGGCAGGCACCAGGCAGGCAACTTTAATGTATTCTTTTTGGGCTACTTCTTAAAACCTTTTGTTTCAGCTAGCCTATCCAGACATGTAGGTGTCAACATGTTTTAATCTCCTTTATGGATAAGGTTATTTGTGTGCCCATGAACGGTGTGTCCTGGAGAGAGGTGTGGCAGCAGCAAATAGGGACAAAAAATCATACAACAATGTTTTGAAACTGAAAAATGACCGCCACTTTGTCAGGAGTACGTGCAGGAGTCAGGCCCTGTGACTGGTAGAGCCTCCCAGGACTGGGGCCTTCCTGAGTTTGGCCTGAAAGGGCAAGGCACGACCGCATAGGTGAGGCCTGACAGAAGATTCGTAGCACTTGGTGGCAAGGGCCGGGAGGGGTATATAAGACCAGCATTTCCCCCTGGCTCTTTGCCACAGCAACGTGCTAGCCACCTAGCTGTGCTTTGGTTTCCTGACTCCTGGTTTCCTGACTCTTGGACCCTTGGTTTCCTGACTCCTGGTTTCCTGACTCTCGGACTCTTGGCTTCCTGACTCTTGGTTTCCTGATTCGTGGACTCTTGGCTTCCTGACCCCTGGACTGCTGATTGCTGCTTCCCAGCCTCTACCCCAGTCCCAATGTACCAAGCTGGGACTCCAACTGCCTGTAACCTGGACCGTGACACACTTTATTGACTACAAATGTTGGTAGAGTATGTATGTAGGCTCAGGCATTGTGTATGTATCTAAATCAGCCTCCTGTCCAAAGGCTGATGTTGAACAGAGTCATGCTTGGGTTAAGGTCACTTCAAGATGTGGGTCAACTGAGCTGACCCCAAGTCCACCATCTGAGAGTTCTATGGCCTGTCAGCTTTCTAGTTGTGACGCGGGACAGAATTTTACAATCAGACCCCTTGACCAGGGTACCCTGAGATATCACCGTGCTCTGCTGACAGTGTTGCTGTCACCCAGCACAGCTAGCTTAAATATCCCAGGAGTGGACCAAAGTGAAGCCTTACTCCTTCCTGTTCACCATCGAAGGCCCGCCCTGCAGGAAGGCCTTCATTGGCCAATATAAATTTAAATTTTTGGTGGCCTATTCCATCGTTCTCTGTGGCTGGCTGGAGTCAAAGCAAAATAGCTGGCCACAAGGGTGGTTGGGGGCAGCCCCCCACCCACCCAGAGGAGTCTGCCAGGCTGCAACTGTTGCTTCCCTTAAAAAGTAAGCAGTATTTATTTTAAAATATTTTGCTGGGCAATTTTAATATTTCTTGTAGACCATTTCAAGGTTTCACTACAACCAAGTGGTATATGTTTTGTTAAATAAGTATAAAACAATTAAAGGTATAACATATCGCAGACAGACGGTAAAACCAACAGTTGTAAAACAGTTTATGGAAGGGAATGGGGAACAGCTAAAATAGTAAAATACAGAATTAAAATTGATTATAACAGAAATACATCCAAGGTTAAAAATATGGAGGAAACAAAGGAAAAGGTCTTTGCCTGGTGCCTAACAAATGTAAATTCAGGCTGGCTTCTGTAGGGAAAGAGTTCCACCAGCAGGGTACCACAACCCAAAGGCCACCCCAGTTCTTCTCCTGCTTTCACACTTCCCACACCATTCTCTGTTAAAATGAAATAATGAAATACATTTTGAAATGCTGTGTATTTTGAGAGAACAAATGCATCTGTAAGTGTGTATTTTGAGAGATAATACATGTGTATTTTGAGAAGAAATGTGCTTAGAGATATGTATTTATATACATATGTGGGATCTGTCAATGCAGAAAGGGGATGGAATTACAAAACGATTGCAAAAGTCGTAGAGACCGGAAATAGACTGATTCGCCCACACCTGGTATGCTTCTCAGACTATAGCTATGCTACACAATTAAATTGTTTTCCAACTATGTTAAGTAGCATAGTTTTCTGGAATAAACCTGGGAATTGGTTTGGTGAGACGGTGGAGAATTTCTCTCTGGTGACCCCCTGGCCCTCATGGGAATGTAGAACGTTGCCTTATACTGAGTCAGGCCATTGATCCATCTATGATGCACTGGCTGGCAGCAGCTCTCTGGGTTATCAGGCAGGGGTCTCTTCCTACCCTACCTGAAGATGCCTGGGAGATTGAACCTGGAAGGTTATGCATGCAAAACCCATACAGGTAGACAATTCCCATGATTCCCTGGGCAGAGGGACTGGCTATGAAAGCAGATTAAGTCTGCAGTATAGGTATGTCCTTGAGTGTGTAGAGGGAAATGTAGCAGTGAGCTCTTGGTTTCATAGCGCACACCCTTTTGTCATCTCTCTCCCCCCCCCCCCACTTTGCTTCAGCCTTAGGCAAAATGGAAAACAGCTCTACCCCACATTATTTGATAAACCAGCATCTTAGCATCTGTTTCTCACAACTGTAGCACAAAGTCAAGACAGATGGCTGATATCACCCCGCTGTACCACTTTACAAGGTCAGCAAATTTGGGGCCAAACTTTCACAGCCTTATCCACCTTTGTGTTCAAGAATATATAATTCTTCAAAATGCAAATGAATAACAAGAATGAAAGAATGAATGAAAGCATTTAAATGCCTTCTCAATGTTGCTAATTGACCTTATGCTAATGCGATGTGTAGTAGACTCAACGTGCCACTACCTGAGGATAGTAATGAATGAGGAAGAGACCCACCTCTAAAATCTTAATTATATTTGAAATACATGATTAGTTTATTTCCAGTGTCCTCAAACAAACCTCTGCAGCAATGAGCTTCATCTGGAGATTTCCGAATGTGCTAGGAACTTGCTGTGCAACAACAGTAACATTTTATGGGGTAATCTACCTTGAAACCTCCACAGAAAAGATATTCAAAGTCACATTCATTTCTGGATCTATTATTGATTGAGTAATTTTTTTCACAAGATGAAGCAAAGTGAGTCTATTTCTTTGGTGTACGGACATGGAAGAGAGTCCCTAAGAGCAGGCAGCAGAAAGGAGCCTTGCCTTACAAGCTCCCCAGCCACCTTTTGAAAGATAATGTTTACATGATGCTCAAAGCATGGTAGGCTGTGGTTCTAGAATTCTGGACTGCAAGTGGGGGCAATGATCGTATATTTAAATATTCCCTCAGGTAACAACTCTTTGTAATGGAAACAGAATAACATTTTTTAAAAGCAGAATTTCATGAGCCAAACTTGAATGTCAAAATTTAGCAGAACTTTATTTTGGTTGTACAGTAGTACCTTTGGTTAAGGACTTAATTCGTTCTGGAGGTCCGTACTTAACCTGAAACTGTTCTTAACCTGAAGCACCACTTTAGCTAATGGGGCCTCCTGCTGCTGCCGCACTGCCGGAGCACGATTTCTGTTCTCATCCTGAAGCAAAGTTCTTAACCTGAAGCACTATTTCTGGGTTAGCGGAGTCTGTAACCTGAAGCGTATGTAACCTGAAGCGTATGTAACCCAAGGTACCACTGTAAGGGCTAGTAATAAATGATGCAAAATGATTTGTGGCTATCTTAAGGCTACTATATAAAGCCATGTTCTGTTTCCCAGACTTTCCTCTTAAGAGCAATCATGTTACTCTCCACTCTGGCACCCATATTGCTCAATCTCTCTTCCTCCCAAGTGTTATCACTTTAAAATTGTAAATTATCTGAAAGGGAATTTGTATTCCATCTGTGTGCGCATAATACATCTCTGTGCTGTTGACATTTTGGATGCAATCCTAAATCAAGGGTCTCTCACCCCTGTTTAGTTTTTATGCTCACTTGACTGGCTAATTTGAAACAACTTGATTGTTCTTTTGCTGCTTTAAAAAAGTTATTGTTCTGGTATGTTTTGCATTTTTAATGTTGACAGACCATATTTTTATTATGCTTTTTGCACACCACCTAGGTAAAATGTGTTTACTGAAGAGCCACTTCTAATTATATAAAATATCCTACGTGTGTCTATTCCGAAGAAAGTCCTAAGTGCTACTGGACTTCTAAAGAAAACTACCAACCTTACACCAAGCTGTGGTGGGGGTGGAATTGTTGGGTGATAACTCTGAGACCAGTGCCTCCCCCACAACGTAGCGTCGCCCTGGATTCATCACTCCAGTCTCCCGTCACACTGATGTGACCCATATCCAAGGACATGAGCACCCCACTACCAGAGTCCAAACAGAAGCTCAGCCTTGAGGAGTAACATCTAAGCCTAAAGGTAAAGGGACCCCTGACCATTAAGTCCAGTCACGGACAACTCTGGGGTTGTGGCACTCATCTCGCTTTATTGGCTGAGGGAGCCGACGTACAGCTTCCAGGTCCTGTGGCCAGCATGACTAAGCCGCTTCTGGCAAACCAGAGCAGCGCACGGAAACACTGTTTACCTTCCCGCCAGAGTGGTAGCTATTTATCTACTTGTACTTTGACGTGCTTTCGAACTGCTAGGTTGGCGGCTAGCAACGGGCACTCACCCCATCACGGGGATTCGAGCCACTGACCTTCTGATCGGCAAGCCCTAGGCTCTGTGGTTTAATTGCAAATTAAATCAAACGTAACAGAACAAAGAAAAACATGGCTTTCTTCCTCTGTCTTTTTTCCTTAGAAAGAGAATGGCAAAAGCAATAGCTATACAGAGTGGAACAGCATATCTCCCTTTCCACTCACAAGAATCCAATAATCAGTGCTGGAATGTAAACAGACATGTGGCTTGTAACAATCGCACACATCTGCAGCACGGGAGGAATGGAATTCTCAACAGGAATATCCAGAAATGTCTCTGCACCCACCTCTCCTGGCTAAGATGGCCTCTCACTGGCTGCCAAATATGCAGAAGGGAGGGTATGGAAGGTTTGAACGGGATTCCAAGTAGATTTCATTGCAATCTCTCACAATCCAGGTCTGAGCATTCTTATATCTCTCCACCCCCACCTTCCTCACTGGCTGCCACGTGCATCAGGGATGTAGATGTGGCAGTGGTGCTCTTACTGTGTACAGCCCTGCTGGTGCAGGGGGTGGGGGTTGGATTGCAGCTTTCCTCTCAGGTAAGTGTATTTTATTTTAGCCTCAGAATGAGTCCTTCTCAGAGGTCAAGTCATGCACAGTTTTAGAGATGTAACAATAAAGATAATAACAGTAATCTAACGGTGATAGCATGACTATCAAGGGATTTCACGGGGGGGTGTTACATAAGGAGGAAAATTCACAAATGCAGGATAGACTCTTCATGATTGGCTACAGGGTTCTTGGCACTTGAAGTAATATTTTCCTTTTGCAAACACTACATTTCCCTCCTGGAACAGATGAAGTGCATATGCATTGAAATCAATACTGCATCCAAAAACATTGTTGGTGGAACCAAGGGACGCATAATCAGCCCACTATGTTCTTCGCCAAACAAATTGATTTTCAGCACTTTTCCCCACTCGCTTCACTAGCTGTAAGCATTAAAGAAAATATCCCTTGCTTCCTGGCTCGAACATGTTTTCATTTTACATGGTGGCATTTCGCCTTGCCTTTTATGACCGGCCATATTTTAAGAACCAATAATGATATAATATGAATAACATTCAGGTTATTTTATTTAATCACAACCTGATTTCCTGGCATTGTGTTGTTCTTTAGCCGGTGCATATTTTCCTTGGTACTGGCAGACAAATATTTTTCTGCATCAGTTCTTCAAACCAATGAGATGAGCCATTGCCAAGGAAAACATCTGATGAAAGTGAATATATGTAGTAATTTACTGCACGAAGACAGTTGTGCTAAAAGAAATTAACCCAACAGGATGTGATGATATTGGGAAAGTCAGGTTAGATCATTGAATGAAGATCAGATATAGGGGCCAGTCTTTGAAGCAAAAATGCTGCAAGCCAAGTCCAAAGTATGAGATAATACCACACTAGTCGATATTCACACAGATGTGACATGTGTGATTTTGCATCTAGTCTACTGAGCCAGGTAGCAAGTAATAGTACAGTGCTGGAGAGGTAGATAGTAACAAGCTCCTAACCATCAGCCAGGGCTGGGGAACAGGTTGTTCTCCAGATGTTGCTGGACTCCAATTCCCATCAGCTCTAGCTAGCATAGCCAAAGGTCACAGGTTATGGGAGTTGTAGTCCCAACAACAGCTGGAAGGCCACAGGTTCCCTGTCTCTACCATAGGTCATAACCAGTCTTGAAGCCTTCTTGCAACTCGTAAGGTGTGCCACAAACTCCAGCCTCCATGCTACTTCTCATATGCACACTGTAGGTTGGCACATATGTTCTGATATTAGTAATCTCCTGATGCAGGGCTCAATCTGTTTTCCTACTGTAGTTCTGCTGTAGACAGAAAGATGAACACACCACACTAAGGTAGGTCAGTGGCCTAAGGACTGGAACTACCATGAGTGAAAGCAGAAGACTGACCTTTTAGGCTGGGTGTTTTTAAGGATTATAGAACCTCAGCCTAGAAAAGGTTTCAGTACCCTACTACAGCTTTGCAGAGGAATGTGGTGCTATAGGAAAGGATTGTCAGTCTCTGCTGTAGGACAATTAACTGTTCAGGAACTAACAGGATATATGCTCTATGAAGCCTAATTAGTCTAGAAAACATCCTATATGTTGTACAACTAGTGAAATGCAGTGGTACCTTGGGTTAATTACTTAATTCGTTCTGACGGGCTGTTCTTAACCTGAAACGCTGGAGCACAATTTCTATTCTCATCCTGAAGCAAAGTTCTTAACCCGAGGTACGATTTCTGGGTTAGCAGAGTCTGTAACCTGAAGCATATGTAACCCGAGGTACCACTGTATCTGCTTCATCACAACTGTTAAGTACCATCGCAATGTAGTAGCTAAACTGTTGTCTTGGGCAGTAAGAGTTGAGATTCAAATCCATAATCCTCTTTGAAGCTCATTAGGCGAAATTCAATCAGTTCATGTTTAAAGGCAAACATACCTGATTTTTTCCTTTTCAACTACAGGAGTGGAATATCAGACTGGAAGCAGCCAATTTCTTAAATTTGCACTTCTCCAAATTTTGCAACACAAGAAATGTGCTCAGAACTGCAAATACTAGAGTACGGTGTGCATACAAATGTATAGTGAAAATAACATGCAAAAGTGCACTATGTTAGCGGAAATTGCTATGCAAAAATCTGTATGTTAGGAAAAAATTACATACAAATATTAGAAAAGGTTTGCACTAAACTGCTGGTGAATTTTCATGAGGATCTTTAAAAAATGCAAATTGATTTGCGAATCTGCAAAACTGAATTTAAGATTGGGAAAAAAAGAGAAACGGAGAGAAACCACAATTAGCAGATTTGCTTATCCCTATCTTACAGGTGTGAAAAAAAGAACAACCACAAATTCAGTACAACTTTCTAAATGTATGAATATTTATCTTACAGTTTCCTGTGCACCTAATTCACAATTCTTTCTTTCCAAGCAAGCTGAACGAAAACTCTTGTAGTTCTGCTATATAAAACTGAGGATATTTTTAATACTGCCTGACTGAATGACAGTTCCTACCTTCAAACCAATTATTTTTCAATTAGCAAGTATAATTAATTTTCACACTTCATATACTCGCATGAGAATGACAGAAACACTTAAATGTTCATTAAAACTGCCAATGCAGGAAGCAAAAAAAAAAAAAATCAACAAAAGGGATCTGTTCATCCCCCTCACCATCCTAAAATAGATCCCCCTCCACCTGATCTTCCAGCATATTTATTACTTCCAGGTATGTAAAATTGTTGTCAGATTCTGTAGACTAGCTCACAAAATGTGCATTTTCCAGGCAGGAGGGGTGAGCACATGACAGGCTGCAACATGTGATCAGTGGAGTGTCTTGGCGTGGGTAGGTCACTAATTGTGTAGACCTGTTTTCAAGGATCTAAGCCGGTCTGATCCATATGCACATTTAGTGTAATTCGTTCAACTAAATCAGGCATGGCCAAATTTGGCCCTCCAGCTGTTTTGGGACTACAATTCCCATCAGCCCTGACCACTGGTCCTGTTAGCTAGGGATGATGGGAGTTGAAGTCCCAAAATAGCTGGAGGACCAAGGCTATCTAAATGGATAGCCAGTCTTACAACCACAAAAGCAGCCAGTGTAGCAGAGAGCAGCTATTTCAGCTAATACCACATATTTTTGTACATGATCAGGAAGGTGCTTATACTGACTTCTCTCTGAAGCGCTAAACTGGTGCATGGAAAGTAAATGTTGGATTGCAGATTGGAACTCACATAACTGAATACACCTCTATTAAAAATATCGATTCTGCATTTCCAAACATAGAAAACTAGCATATCAGAAGACTTTCTGTTGCCATCTGGTGTGAGGTGGTTTGTGTGTGTAGGGAGGAGTTGTTTTTAAAGTACAGGAGCATTCAGTCATGTATGAACATCCCACATGCAATCTGACATCGTACACCCAAATACCTCTGTGAAAAAGGGGCCTGAATATATAGATAGATAGATAATACTTTATTCGGCTATAAGCCCACAAGGTAAAACCAATCAATAAATAAAATAGCATTTTACATTCTAAAATATCAACTAAAATATTTCAATGCATAATCAAATTACATACAATCTCTAGATGTACCGTATTGTGAGCCTGAATATATAGTAGAAAGGTCCACACATGATATCTTTCTGAAAGATAGATAGAAATCAGTTGGGCTGTTCAAGTCAAAGACTAAAACAAACAAAAGAAACAAAACAAAAGAAAGAAAGAAAGAAAGAAAGAAAGAAAGAAAGAAAGAAAGAAAGAAAGAAAGAAAGAAGCATTGATGAGTTTTTTCAGCATTTGACTTGAACGCCCAAAGATCCCAGTTGGGGGTACCAGATGCAAAACAAGACATGGGAGCAGAATTTGTGGTAGTACAGTCAAAATCACCCTATCTGTGTGGTCCCACTTAATATTAGGTCAGTAACACTATATTATTCTACTTTTGCAGTAGCCAAGTTTTATTTCCTCTGTCAGAGACAGTATGACTCCGAATACCAGTTGCTGTGAACTGCAAGTGGGCAGAGTGCTGTTACAGTCAAGTCCTGCTTGTAGGCTTCCCATAGGCATCAGGCCCTGTGGTCTGATCCAGCAGGGATCTTCTTAACACAAGAGACTCTGCAGGGTATCTCCTTGTGCTGCTCCAGTCCTGATGGGAACTTGATAAAGTCACATGGTAAGAGTATCTGAAGTGTTCGTTCCTTGTAGCACTGCTGCCTGAGCAACCTGGAGGGTCAAGGAATTATGGGGAGTGGATGCATGAGACAAACTTACAGCAGCTACCATGTTACAAGGCAGGGGTAGCCAATGTACCCTGCAGATGTTATAAGCCTCCTAGTCCCATCATCCCCCAGCCAGCATAACCAATGGTTAGGGACTATGGGAGTTGTAGTTAAGCAACGTCTCGGGGCACCACATTGCCTATCTCTGCTGTTCACCTTCCTCTAGTGGCCATAATGTGACCGTAGAGTTCAAAACACAAGTCCCAAACTTTATTGTATTTGTCAGTGCGTCATGAAAGTTCAGTGCTTGTTTTACAACAAGGTTCATGTTCCCTGCTCTTAGATCAACAGCTAAAAGGCGCCTTCCCTATGTTTCCTTTAGTGGATATGTATTAATGAAGCCAAGTTTGGAGCCTCTAACCAAGTTTGGATTTCTGCTAAGCAGGGTCTCTCATTACACTGACACAGTTATCACAAAGAAGCTTGTAGCTGCACAGCTAATTGCCCTCATCTTTCCAAACAGATGCTGGGTGACCTTTAAATATCACAAAGGCTAAGTAGCAAAGGGAGAATAATAATGATATTATAATTGATTTGTGAATTATTGAACAGGGTGACTAAATGCTTGCTGCCGCAACCTTTTTCATTGGGGAAGAGATCTTTCTTGGATGTGTGTGTCCTCTTACAAGTCCACTTAGCTGGAGACTTTTAAGGCTATCACTGTCTCAACCAAACAATTTAGCAACAAAATTAAGGAGTGGATTCAACTAACTGGCCCCACTAGCAGAAGCCTGCACAAGGATTTCCAGTAAAATAATGGAGCTTTCCCACCTCTCTTCTGTTCTTTTCTCTCTCTTCTGTGGGAGCTTTCCCACCTCTCTTCTGCCCACCTGAAAATTGTCTCAAGGGCTAAAGAGAACCTTCAGAACGGTGTGCAGGGAGAGGAAAGAGAATATAATTCCACTATATTCTAACCTATGAGGGTGTTTGTGTGATTGTTCCTAGTGTACTGTTCCTGTGTCTCCTTCATAAATTACCAGCACTAGATGTTCATTGTCCTTTCTTGGCAGTAGTATATTCAAGATGGAGAAAAGAAAACACTTCTTCACCTGCCTATTTGCAAACATTAACTTGGAGAATTCATTAGCCCAAGAAGCAATGATATCTGCTAGATTATATGGCTTTAAAGCAGGATTTGACAAATTTGTAGGTAAGCGCAGATAAAAGTTCAGATGTGTTAATTTCAAAGGATGATTGTGCTTTAGAAAGTGTGAATTTGATAGATTTTCCTTTCAATGTGAACTCAATCAAATTTCCCCCTCACTTCTAAATTGATATACAATTACTCAAATATATGTACAGAGCTCCCTCCCTTCCAGTGCATCCACAGTAGCTCTCTGCACATGATCAGGAACCTTCCCAAGGTTCTACACATGTTCTACTGAGCACATGCAGGTAGTCCAAGGAGTCCTTTCATACATGTGTTCATTTTTTGCTAGACTGAATGAAAAGAACTCAGTTTTGGGGTTTGAAATAAATTTGGAGTCAGGCCTTATCTTAGCTCCCTCCTCCTCCTCACTGCCTTTGAACTACTTGCCCTATTTCTACAGCGGTTTGGATTTTAAAATATGGTTAATTAAATGATTTAAAAGAACGGTGCACTAAAAAAAAAAGCTGTCATTTCCTTAGCTGTCTATAACCCAATTTAAGTGCTCAGTGGAAGTAGCACATCTGTTTCTCAAGACAATTAAGTTATTAGTTACAGATTAATTTAATAAGCCTGACAGATGATCCAAGAATCGTGAGGCATAATCAATAAACCTGGAATGCAAGGAATGGAAATTGGTTTTGGAACATTAGCAAAACGGTGCCGTTGAAAGATGGATTTATGCACAAGTGCTGCACTTAATAAGAAATCTCAGGGGAGCGGAGGGGTGTGTTCCTGCAGTTCCTATAGATTGTATTGAAGACAGAGAAATATTGTTAACATTTAAATAAATATAGCTAGCTTTCACGAAGACAAAGGCAGCCCATCAGCCACGTGATGCAACCAGCCAGGTCCTTGGCCACGATCCTCACAATCCTACCCCTACATTTCCAGGAAGTAAAAATAATATATTTTAAAAAACCAGGAAGTTAGCAGGCTCCATATAGGCTACCATTCATAGCTGGTGGGGCAGTGTTCAGCTTCAAGTTCTGGTATATGTGCTTAAAGGTTTCTGTTAGCAGGGTGGATATAAGAACAGCCATACTAGGACAGAAAAATAACCTCCCCAATGGCAGATGCACACAAAGAGTTGTGCTTCATGAGAAGCTATCAGCCTTTACAACACTGTGAAAGCAAAAAGGGAAGATGTCCCTGATATTAGCAGAACTATGAAAATTCAGAGAGGGTTGCAAAGCCCCCATCCAGTCTTGTCTTGTCTATTCTGGCAGGCAGTAGCTGTCCAAGGTCTCAGACAACAACGTCTTGTCCAGCTTCCTTTCATGTGAGACTTCTCGGTGCAGATATTGGGGACTGAATAGAGGTATTGCTTCTACCTGCCTCACCCCAAAGCATATTGATGGACACAGACAAGCAATGACAAAATCAAAAGAGAAGGACTTCCAGCAACAGCAGGAGAAGAGAGGAGAGGAGAGGACAGGAGGGGGAATGATAACAATGTTGTTGTTGTTGTCATTAATTTCATGATGATGATGATGATGATGATGATGATACAACTTTTATATTTCACCTTCAAATATTCAAGGAAGAGCAGCAACACAATGACAGGAAATGAAGGCATTTTGAAATATTTATCCAAATGACCACAGCAGACATTACAAGGCAAAGAATATCTGTTTTAGAAATACCAACCTTAGCAACAACAACAAAAACTAGATTTCTGTATGTTAATTGGAATGGGACCTAGGACTCACGAGTGAGTGCTGCAGGGGCAATGATGGTGGCAGCAGATCCTCTTTGGAAGTCTATTGTATGATTTTAATAAGACATATTAATGCCACTGATCCCACAATAAACTTCACCTGCAAGTACCTTAAGTTGGAGTTCCTTATGCACACAAGGTTTTTTGCACCAACTACACAATCTCATCTACATGACATCATTGGCATCAAAAGGCCAGCCCTTCCGCCATTTAATCTGGATTTGGCCTTCCTGGAGAAAATGTATTCTCTTCCTTGACATTTAATCCAGATCTGCCATTTCTGAGGGGAATGCAGCAGCAGCAGCAACAACATTTAAAAGCTGCTTGCCAAAAACCCAGTCACATAATAAGCTCCAATAGAGAAGCACCCTTAGTTAGGGGACTATTTTGCTGTCCTCCCCCCCCCCCTGCCATGGGGACTATATAGTGGAAAAGCAGGATATAAATCCTCTTTTAAAGAAATAAAATCTGCTGTGCTAGCTCAGTGGAACTCAGAATGTGTCATAGTCCCTTTGGCTGCCTTCATCCATCCTGGCATGCTCTAATATCACAGGAAGCCTGGGTAGGATAAGGCAGATAAGTGCAAAGAGGACTTAGGGGATTTTGATGGTTTAGTGAGTGACTTGGAACATATCGTCACCATCATCTATGTGAGATTTTGAATGCTACTTTTTAAAACATTACCACTGACTTCTGAAATAACCCATTTTGAACTTTCAGTGGAAGTTGTCAGTTGCCAGTTGCCACTTATGGTATGTGATCAATGATTTGCAGAATGCCTTCTTGCCAAAGTCAGCAATTTCCAACTTTAGAAGGAGCAGGGGGAATTCTTGCTGAAGACTGATTTGCATTAAAAGAGAGGAAGGGAGAGAGCAAAATCCCAGAGGCTATGATGTGTCACAGATGCAAATTAACATAGAATCAGAGAAGAAAAATTAAAACGTCACGCTTCACTTCCGATGCTATGCTTACAGTTATGTTTATTTCCTCTGTTTATTCATGCAGTACCTAACACACTTGAGAATGCCAAGGTAAGTGCTATTCTTGTTCATTAACACATTACATGGATCAGTGCTCTCATGATATGCACGGTGAACACAAGTTTTTCTATTATTTTCTACTTTGGTCTGGCTTGTTGACTGGAGTGAGTCTTCGAGAATAACCTGTAAGATAAGAATAAAACCCCTGGTACAAGTTTGAATGCTGAAAACCTGAATTTCACATTGTTCTGCTGAAGTAACAATTCAGTCATAACCACATTGTATACTCGCTGGATTTTACATCTATGCCTTCAGTTCAAAATCTCAGAAATGTGGAGTCAAACGATAAAAACCATATAGCCTTGGGCCAGCCTTGTCCCAAAACCACAAGTCATCCCAAATGTCATTTCCTCCAGGAATGACCAGGCTGCATAACATTCTAGTTTGTGTTGTCTGTTGAACTATGGAATCCAGGAGCCACACAGGGGTTGGTGGCTTAACTGGTTTACTCACAGAGTGCTATACAGCTTCCCAGAAGTAAGCTGTACAGCGGTCATTGAAACTCAGCACGGAGGAATGTCTATTAATCAAGAGCTATCCTGTTTACCTGTATTTATAGCACTTTTATCCTGATTTGCTTGCACAAAGCACATCTGGAGGTTAAATTATATCTGGTCTTCATGGATCATTCATTCTGATTTGTTTGAGGGGCAGTTATACAACAATGAACATTCATGCTGACTTGCTATGAGATTAAAAAAAAAATCCTTCCAGTAGCACCTTGTTGTTGTTTAGTCGTTTAGTCATGTCCGACTCTTCGTGACCCCATAGACCAGAGCACACCAGGCACTCCTGTCTTCCACTGCCTCCTGCATTTTGATCAAATTCATGCTGGTAGCTTCAAGAACACTGTCCAACCATCTCATCCTCTGTCGTCCCCTTCTCCTTGTGCCCTCCATCTTTCCCAACATCAGGGGCTTTTCCAGGGAGTCTTCTCTTCTCATGAGGTGGCCAGAGTATTGGAGCCTTAGCTTCACAATCTGTCCTTCCAGTGAGCACTCAGGGCTGATTTCCTTAAGAATGGATAGGTTTGATCTTCTTAGTAGCACCTTAGAGACCAACTAAATTTGTTATTGGAGCTCATACCAATAACAAACATAGTTGGTCTCTAAGGTGCTACTGGAAGGAATATTTTTATTTTGTTTCGACTACAGCAGACCAACATGGCTACCTACCTGTAACTTGCTGTGAGATGTTTATATGTCTTCCTGTTAGTCATTTGTTCACCCCACACTTTTCAGTGCATTTCCCCATCATTTTCTCAAATTGTAAAAGAGAAAAGAAAAAAGAAAGACAGAATCAAAATTCTTTTTTGAAGTGGATTTGCTGTGCTGGGGTGACAGGACCTGTTAGGTAAAAAAAAAAAAAAAGGTAAAGGACCAGTCAAAGGTGATTATGGGGAGAGGCGCTCATCTCACTTCAGACAAAGGGAGTTGGCATTTGTCCACTAGGGCGGTTCATTAAAAACTTTTTTTAAAAAAGCCTGCGCCAAAGGTCTTATCTTAGTACACTAGGTATTATATAGCAATATCTGAAATTTCATGCATATCAGTTAATGTCTTGACCCTCCTCCAAGAAAATAGCTGTTTACTTGGCCGTTTTCCTATGTCGTGAAGGCTGAAATTTCAAGTGGAGCAGGGTCAAGATATTAACTGATATGCATGAAATTTCAGATATTGCTATATAATCCTTAGCGTAGTAAGATAAGGCCTTTGGAGCAGGCATTGTTTTTAAAAAAAGGTTTTTTATGAACTGCCCTATTGTCCACAGACAGCTTTCCGGGTCATGTGGCCAGCATGACTAAACCGCTTCTGGCACAACGGAACACTGTGACTGAAGCCAGAGTGCACGGAAACACCATTTACCTTCCTGTTGCAGTGGTACCTATGTATCTACCTGCACTGGTGTGTTTTGAACTGTGCGGTTGGCAGGAGCTGGGACAGAACAATGGGAGCTCACCCCATTGCGAGGATTTGAACCACCGACCTTCCAACTGGCAAGCCCAAGAGGCTCAGTTTAGACCACAGCACCACCCACATCCCAAACAGAACCTGTTAACTCACTTCAACTCCGAAAGCTATGTATGCTTGCCTTATTTCACTTTTCTCTGATATCCCCCATAGATGGCAATCTATAATATCTGAGATTTAGAGTTTAAAAAAAAGAAAAAGAGGCCAAAGTCAGTTAAGGTAGAAATGGTGGTGGTTGATTAAATACAGCAGGAAGGTCAACATTATTAGTGCCTTATTCACACCCCAGTGATGTTAATGGGAACAATTCCAATTAGTACCAGAGATGTTTTATCAACTGTTTCTGATAAACACCTCCTTAAACCCCTTTCGACTGTGAGCCTCTTCATTAATCATTTCTACAGAGCCTGGATCTTAACACAGTGGTTTCTGTTTAATAAAAAGAGTTTGGTCTAAGTCCATCAGTTTATTCTGTCATATTTATTTAGGAGATGTGTGGGGAACTGATGAAGAGAAGGTATAGCTCAATGGGGAAAAACTATGCAAGATGTTATATTGATTTTGATAGGAACAAATGCACAGAAGGTCGGTGCTATCACATCAGGAGAATACCAGAGGCATCACTGCTGTGCAAAGCAGAAGGCTAAATCAAAATAATTATATTTTGCTCTTCAGTAACCCATAAACTGGTGTAATTATAAAGGCTTCAATATTCTGGTGTCAGAACTCTGTAATAAAAATATGTAAGTGAGCAGACAAGCAATTCAATCATCTAAGCAACACCTAAGGAGTCTTAGTTACGACGGGAAGTGAGAGAAAGACAAAAGGACAGTCATTTTAAAATTCAGTAGGAGATCAGAGCTTTGGTCTATACAACAGATGAAACAAGTAGTGGGTTTTTTTATTCATAAAACACATTTCTGTGCAGCTCGGATTCACTTATCCAAATATGCCTTTTCTATTTTTTAAAAGTCCTTCCTGCTGCCTGCTCCTCGATCTGGTAAGAAGAGCAAATTCAGCTGCTCGCTTTCTTGTTTTGTTTGTGTAGGAAACCATTCCTGAACCCACACCCTACTTCTCAAAGGTGATGTTCAATTCAATGAGATCGTCTCTATAAATACATTTCTTAGATTATATGAAGAAAAGGGGATCTGAGGCCCTCCAGGTGTTGCTGGGCTCTAACTCCCATCATCCTCGGACAGCCTGGACAATAGTGAAGGATCAAGAGAGTTGTATTGCAGCAACCTCTGGATGACCACAGCCCTGTGTGGACCAGTCCTTTGAGGTGCTGAGCACATAGTTGAGACTTTGGAATTATTGCTGCTGCAGTTCCCACAGCTATGAAGGCAAGCAGCTTTTTAAAAAAATAAAAAAATAAAATAGTGACTTTCCGTATCAGCTGTGGGAGCAAACACTCAATAGGAAAGACCCAGATAGATGTGCAGTTCCTTCGCAAATGTATAAACAGCTCCTTTGTATCACTGAACCTTTGACTTCAAGCAACAAAGGTTCTGGCTTACACTGATGGAAAAGGGTCAAATTAGCAGCATATATGGCAACACCTATAATCTATCATCTGTCTATCTATCATCTATCTATCTTCATCTATCTATCATCTATCTAATCTATAGTTGGGTGTTGCCATATATGATGCTAATTTGACCCTGTTTCCCTCAGTATAACCTTACGCTGCATTAATATGACATCATCTTTCAGCATCTGTCAAGATTCACAGCCAGAAGGTGAGAAACGAGCTGGGGCGGGGGGATAGAAATAGGCTGACTTCTCAAAAGTCCTTGTTTAACTTTTATTTTTTATCACAACACTTGGAGAGAATACAGCTTCCTGAAGCACGAGGCCCCTTAAATTTGAAAAATGAAATTGATATGGAAGGTTCCCTCCACCTCACCCTCATCGCCTCACTGGCGTGCCTTTGGCTGTGTCCTCAGGTCGTCAAGCTGTCCAGCACTTTTTTAGTATTTCCATTCATATTGATTTCCCCTCCATTTTTAATAAAGTCACTAAATCCGTATCAGTGCCCTTATGCATAATTCAGCATCTCTTGACACCAAAGGCAGCTAAATAAAGGAAGCGATATGACTCCCATTAGAGATCTTTTATATCGTAAGGCAGCTAAAGTGCACATCTTTGCAGCCTGTCTTATTTGCTCTACTATCTCACTTAAACAACACTGGCAATTTTGCTTACTGTTGTCCTACTTAAAAAAAAAAAAAAATGTTACCCTGCTTCTTCCTAAACCATGTTTACAGTACAGTGGTGTGATCTACAGGTCTTAGGTCATACTGGCACCATACATTTATGGTCCCTCTCGGATCATGAGGGCAGCAGTTTGTGAAGGGTGCTTGGAATTGTAACTCTGTGAGTTCAGCACCATTAACTAATTACAGTTTCCAGGATTCTTTGGGGTACTCATTACTGTAAAGGTGGTATAAAATATGTGTGTGTGTTTAAATGTATGGTGTGGATGTTGACTTAGACAAGTTCTGTCAGAACATGTCCTTTTTTGGGGGGGGGGGACAAATTTAATAAGGAAAATGAAGATAAAAATAAATGATTGGTGGGGGTGGGGAAAGAAAAGCATAGCAACAGTAGACCACCATTACTTCATACTGTGGATACAGACAGTCAACATCAGCACACAAAATTTTAGAGTAAACATTTTAAGTACACAAATCTTAAACATATATTAAGCCCTCTGGATGTCTAAATATGGATCTGCACTGAACTAATGCCTATGTGAAATATTTTTAAATGTAGCTAGGACAGTAAGGCTCTTAGACTTCTGTGTAATAGATGGGGGTATATTTATCCTTCAAGACTTGTAGTACAAGTCTCTTAGCCACCATAAGAGCTCACAAAATCCACTTTTGTTGTCCATCCATGAATCCCCATACTACAGGGATATAGTTTAAAAAGTAAACAAACATCTGCAAATATCAAAGATTTTGCCAAGACAAAATCGATGTGCAGAAGAACTTCATACCAAAAGGAATATATCATTTGATAATCCCGCATAATATAAACAAACAGAATCATACCATAAAGCCCCAAATGAAGTTTGGTTTTTGTTTGTTTGTTTTAAAAGAAACAGCACTAAAACAGCCCATATAGCACAGAGAGAATATATTCCACAAGTAAAACAAGAGTAAAGGGGTCATTTTTAAAGGCCTGGGTGAGTTAAAAATGCATTTGACTGGTGCCAAAATGACGTTAAAGCAGGCATTGGATTGGAACATATGTAGCAAGAAAGATGTAGCAAGAAAGATGCATTGCAGGGAGTTGGACTAGATGACCCTAGTGGTTCTTTCCAACTCTATAATTCTATGTGCAAATAGTCATGCTGCTTATCTCATGCCTTTTTGTGGATTCCTTGGCATCATCCCACCCCACCAAATTATTAAGAATATTGTCATTTGTCAATGTTAGGCTCCAAGCTGATATTCAGTTCCCACCATCTTGTACACGTGTGTTAGAAAATTTCCTATATAAGTTCCAAGAAAGAAATAGTAGAGTGAGTCACAGAGAACAGTCTCTGCTCCATGTTTTTATACGGAGAAAAATGTGGCTCGTGGGACTGAATGGAGAAGTTGTTACATTTGCCCCTTTTTCTGTGCATCTGTACCCTTAGATCCTTGGTGGCCTTTTTCCTCAGAGGAGCCTGACGGTGATTTATAGCCTGTTCGATTTGCCTTAATTGGAAAGGAGAGATCATTGTTGACAGCTTTGCCTTTGCTTAGAAAATAATGGGGTTGTTTCACAGGGAAAACATGTTCAATCCCTATCAGTATAAGAAAGAAAGAAAAGGTTGGATCTAATTTAAAATGGCCATTAAATAAAAACAGTATGTTTTATTGACCAGAACACATTTTCTAATGAATTAATGGATTATTCTAAATTTAGGTGAAACAACTAATTTGTACAGAACCCCATCTGTTTGGGGGTTTCATAGTTCAAGTTTCATAATTCTGTAGTCTCCCCCCCCCCAAAAAAAAATCTTGCTAAATAGAACTTTAGGATTCATTTTATTGCATATGGAACCAAACCACTGGCATCTTGTAATACGAAATTTCAAAACGGAAATTTTGCTTTGGAAACTGACATCATTTCTACCTGAAAGTGCCAGTTCATAAAATGATTAAATTTGAAGCGCACCTGAAAGGCGTGCTCAGATAAATCTCTGCTCTGTTCCATGACTACAGCGTCATGTAATTTGGTTGGGTCTTAAGGATTGAGTCATGTTTTTGTAAATAGCCATGGGGTACAGCTAAGGGGTGAGAAGA
This sequence comes from Podarcis gaigeae, assembly GCF_964106915.1. NCBI lineage: Eukaryota > Metazoa > Chordata > Lepidosauria > Squamata > Lacertidae > Podarcis > Podarcis gaigeae. The sequence goes on along the minus strand of NC_139678.1, from coordinate 88,840,367 downwards.
AAGCACTCTGTGCATGTTCAAAAATAATCTGTTCCTCAACAAGCTCAGAATTACAGAAATATAAACCAGGAAGATGAGAGATTACCACCTCAGCCTCGACATAAATTATGGGCCTTGCCCCATTGAAGGCAGCTATTAGTTCAGGATTTATGCTATAAACACCAGCTGTGCAAATAATTTGTATGTCCACAAAGGAATCTCATTGAAATTACCTGAAGCAGGCCAAGCAATAAGCACTTGGTGGAAATAACCTAATCATCTCTTGAAATGAAAAATTCCTGGACATGCCTGCAAGGATAGCCCTCTGGGTCCGGAGGTGGGATTCAGAGTAGGGTTGATGGGGAGGGGGGTAGATCCCTTTAGTTAGTGGTTTTTTTTGGGGGGGGGGGGCAATTCCAGGATTGCAGCCCAGCCATTTTAATGGGTACTAGGAGGGAAGAGAGCTATCTTTTCGCCTATAATATAAAGCTTTGCTTGCTATTGTTTTTAAACAGCACTTTTCAAAGGTTGGAATCTAGCAACCACCTTCAGATCTTTGTATGAAGGGTGTTATACAAATATGTTGTTGTTGCTGCTGCTGCTGCTGTTCCTGTCTACCAATGGTGCTGGGTGGGGGGAAACCTGATGAGACTGCACAGTCTGTTCAAACACAGAGGGCTTGTTTTCAACCCTTCCTACAATAAATCTGTTTTGCATTTGGTGGTTGACCACCAATTCTCTGCTTCGCGAATATGTGCAGGACTAGCAACATAAACTGGCGAATGTGTTATTTTCATCCTGGATATAGGATCAGATATAGATCATTTTTGTATATTGCTGTAGAACAGGAGAATTGATGCATCAGAAAGGGTGCTAGGTAGAAACTGGAGACTGTCCTCCTTTTGCCCAGCAGGCGCATTATGTGACCCCCGAGAGCAGCAAAATAACCAGGCTGCACAACAGTGATGGGGTAAAATCAAGCCAATTCCTTATTGACAGCAGCAGGCAGGGCAAGGGCTGGCATGGCATTGGGTCCCAGGATCAGTTCAGCATTCCACAAGCCCCATGTTGATGGAATAGATCTACTGGGTTTGGATCACTCCAAACCTGACCCATCCAAGTGCCAATTAGATTGAGAGGGGTGGGTGGGAATCCTTTCCAGCCTTGTCAACCAGTGACTCAAAATTGTTCAGTGAAGGCTCTAACCCAAGGATGGGCAGGTGGGGAGCTCTCAAGCAGCCTTTTATAGGCTTTCCCCTCCCCTCTTCAGCGAGGGCTCATGGGACAGCTTTTTCCCATGAGCCTATCACACAGAGAAGATACTGGGCAAAACCTTGCCCAGTATTTTGCTGCAATCTATGGGCCACAGCACTGTCAGGCAAAGGTGCCCCATGCTTATTGTGCACGGAACAGGGCTTATGCAAATGCATTGATACTGCATTTCACAGACACCTCAGTGGAACCTTGGTTTAAATTTGGTTTTGTGTCTCACACTGCAAAAGGTCTGGTGGTGTCCAAGTATTTATCAGGCTAGAGTCCTGAGAAATATTGGCTGGCAACAACATAAAACAGACAAGTTTCAGGGAAATTAAGACAAATTTAGGATGTCCTTCATAAGCTTTTTTCAAATAAATTTCAAATAATTTTTCAAATAATGAACTGTTCACACCATACCTTAGAGATGGCTTAAAAGGCCATTCCCACAGCTGTGAAACCTTATGGTAGGAAAGTCTGTGCTCATTATGACATTATTTTTTGCAGTTATTTAAAATGTGCATTTGAAGCTATTCAATTAGCATCTTTGTTTAGCCTTGGAAACCAAATATTATGATAAAACAAAAGTCACAATGAAGCTTTGCAAGTCAAAATGTATTTTTTGCAGATTCACTGCCACTTTAAATTTTATCTATCATCTATCTATCTATCTAACTATCATCTATCTATATCATCTATCTGTTGTCTTACACACATATGTCTTTAGGCAAAGTAAAGTGAAAGAAACTAATCAGAGTTAAAAGCTACGGAGAAAACCAAGGATATATTTAAACACACAAACAAACACAAAACACACCAATCCAAAATAGAGATCCATTCATTCAGCAAGGAAAGTATGTTTTGATACTTCCAGCATCAAGTACAAGGCAGTATCTTGCTAGATTTGCAGGCGAAATGGTACCTTTACATTAGCCTACAATTTTACCTTACTATATTAGGAACTTGATTATTTCCTATTTATTATCCTGGAACAATGCTTCTTTTTAAAGTGTTACCTGCATCACAGATATTTAATTCTGGGTTTTCATGGTAATTGTCCCAGGGCTATGCAAATGCCAATTTGACTTTGAAGTCTCTCTCCCTGAGAAATGCTGCTGATACGAGGTTGACTCTCAAGCGCTATGAACACCGCATGTCTGATTGCACTCTTATGCATATATTAACATTTAAAGGACCAGCCAGGCCAGTTGTTAGCCTTCCAGCAAGAGGGATAAGGCGACTCATGAAGATTCCTAATTAAACAATAAAGCTTTAAGTGGTCTTGAAGTAGTATAATTAATGCTGTATTATTAACATCTTAACTACAACCGTGATTAAGACTGATGTGGTAGTGATTGAAAATATGAAAACAAAATGATGAACAGCACAATAATGTCACATTTTTTCCATGGGTTTTTGCTTATCCTCAAAAGAGGATTTGCTTAATGCACTGGGGGGGGGGGGAATAAGCCAGAGAATCTAATTTATTTAGAACTCTGTAGGATTCCAGAATAGCTGACTGTATAGGAGAATTTGCCACAGGTCAATCCAGAATTGTGCACACAAGTCACACTGAAATTTGTGCTGCATTGGAGCCATAACACCCGCCTTCTCTGTTGCTTCTCTTTAATGGTAATGTAGCTCTAGAGCTCAGGCCCATCTAGTGAAGCTGAGGGTTGCTGAGGTTTGTAGTCAATGAAGCACTAAGAAGATCATTTGAGCAGCACAAGGATTTCTCCACCACAATGAAGCAATCTCTCCCTCTGCTCCTCCAGTGTGTTCCCTAAATCTGTTTGTGGGGTGTGGGGGTGGGTTTCTCCAACCCTCTAGAGCAAATTTGGGAATGGTGCAGAGGGAGGAGAGGGAGAATGCCTTTGTGCTGGTACAGATCCTTGTGCTAATGCACATTTGTAGTTGAATACCACCCTCAATGTGGGAAGATTCAGGACAAATGAAGAAAGCAGTCAAATGTATATGCTAAAAATCACTAGTCATTACAAAAACAAAAGGAAGCAGTTTTTCACACAGCACATAGGTAAAGTATGCAATTCAATACCAAAAGGCATGGTAATGGCCAACTTTTTATTAAAAGGGGAGTTCGGCAGATTCATGCAGGATAAGGTCATGATGGCAGTGGCTACCAAGTACCTGTAAGGTAGAATGAAGAGAGAAGGGGTGCATGATCCAAAGCTATGCTGTCTCTCCCTTCCAATCATATTCCCCAACTACTCACCATTCTGACTTCTACCCATAATCCCACACCCCCACGAATGCACACAAACGGTGTGTCCACCCAATCACTCAATTATGTAATGCAGAAAATGAAGAGGCAATGAAACCGCTCAGTGACAGAACCATATAAAATTTCAAAACAAATTGTCCACCCATCAATCACACCTGAAGGTGCAGTCCCCAAACCAATAACTATATCATGTTTTAAAAAAGCAAATCCAACGTCCTGTTATATTTGCATACAGCAAAAAGTCCATGATCTGGCGGTGATGTTAATTTATATAGGGACATAAATTAATCCCTCCATTTGTGCTGTGGGGCTGATAAGTTATATCAATGCACAATAGTCACAGACAGTGACATCGCCTAGCCGAGACCTGGATTCAGTGGAGGTTTGAGATAATAATGGTCTCCAAATACTAAATCATATTAAAGTGCCACATTATGTAAATATTTAGCGGGTGCAATGCTTTGAGGAAGCTACCTTTTTTCCTTTTTTTGCCTGCATTAATACTCAAATGAATGTTGATGGATGCTGGCATGATATCAGCATATGACCTTGCAGAATTAGCATACCAAGGCCTAATGAGTCATTGAGCCTCTTTTTTTATTAAAGTATTAATTCTCCCCTAATTGAGGCTTCGTTAACAAATTGTTATTGAGCTTAGACTTGTCTCCCCTGCCCCAAATATTTGCCAAATGTCCAGGTGCATCTCCTCTACGGGGTGTCCTAGCTGTAAAAATTAAAGTTTTGCTGCTTTCAATCATTGTGAATACCATCATCATCATTACCACTGCCACCATCACCACTACATACTCGCAATGCATTTCCAGAGAACATCCTAATTTACCTTCAGCATTTAAGCAGTAAAGCCAGAGAACCCTGTTAAACTGTCACGGGTGTTATTCAAGAACCCTAAAATTTGTTGTGTCAAGTGATCAGTAACAGATAAATCTTAACACTCGCGCAAAGCTACCGTTCCCAAAGTTCCTCAGTGGAAGCGAGTCATTATAATTGTGCCAAAGCTCAGCCTTTCAACTCTATAGGGTGGCAGGACTGCATCCAACTAAAGCACAACTATCCTTCAAAATCTGCAAATATATAGTTTTTATTATGTAGTTTGCAACCCAAGAAATGCTTATTAAGGAAAATTGCTTGCAGAAATGTGTACAATAGTAAAAACGTCATACAAATGTATTTCTTAGGACAAATTTGCACCAAAATACTGATGAATTTTCACAATATTGACAACTGGATTTAAGATTGGGAGAAATTCAGGATCTGGGAGAACTGAAACATCCTGATACTTCCATCCCTGAGAAAGGTAACCCAGTGATTTGATCACTTTGGTCACTCTTTTCTGTACTTCATCCCAAATTAGTTAGTTAGTTATAGTAACTAGAACAGTACACACGATTCCAGATGTGGGCTGCACCATCCACTCATACTGTCCAGACACACTGGCTAGACTGGGGAGACAATAAGCTAATTTGTTGGTCCCAGATTTCATGGAATTGTTGAGAAATAAATGTCATGCAACTTAGGGTGCAGTTAAAAATAGTGCAAATTCCTCTATAAAACTTTATCTATGGCCTTAAAAGAGATGAATTAATATTTCAAATAAGTAATGCTAATTGTCTGCTAAAAGGTCAGCAAAATACACAATTAGAATATATGAGATTTTGGGGGAATATGCTTATGTTCCAACAGATGAAGGTTTTAAGGCTGAGCACTAGCTTACAGTTTGACAGATTTACTGATGGGATGCTTCTGCAAATGCCTTCTGCAAAGGTATTCAAACTTCATTAAGTATATAAAAAAGCATATTTGAAATGAAATGGTTTGGAAATAGCAAACCATGCTATTTCTTGACATTAATCATGATGGACAACAAGAAACAAAACAAGAAGTGATTATAAAGTGGATTATAGGAAGCAATGCATCCTTGTTTTAACAGTCCCAAATGATGGACTGCAAAGGCAGAGTTGCACACGCACACGCACAAACACACACACACTTCAGAAAGGGCAGGAAAACACTACTAGTAAGTTAGCAAGATGAACACTTTTGGAAACAGCAGCAGAAAACTGAAGGGACAGACTATTTTAAAAGAGTATATCCTTGGAGTCTTGAATAAATAAAAGGGAGAGGATGGATATGCCAAAACTGGAGCCAGCAGGAGGTGGCCCAGTGACCTTCTACTGAACTTTAAGCTTGCTTACACAGTTTCAAAACCAACAGAAGCATGAGGCATCGACCAGAAGAGGTTGAAGACATTCATTTTCAGTGCCTGCAGGTCCTTTAGCTTAAGGCGGTAGCCACTTACACAGCACAAAAACAACAAACAAACAACGGAATGCATCACTCCAAAAGAGGACACAAATATGCATCAAATTTGCATAAGCTAACTTATATATAAATATGCCAATTTAGAAATAGTTATTTGGATAGGCATACAATACATCTCACCACAGTGGAGAAAACTTTGATCTGATGGTCTGTGTCTGCTGCCCAGATGCTATTGGGCAACTTCAGGTGTCCCCCACCATTGGTCTTCTTGCTTAGGGTTCTTAAACTGGACTGGCCAAGCCTTCAAACAGAGGGTTCTTCTAATCAAGATCTGTCTTTAAAGCAAGGCACAGGGCCACCCTACTTTAGCTGGAAGAAGAGCAGCCCATTACAATGTACTTACAAAGGGCAACACTTTGTAACAAATGTAACCGGCAGTGGAGAGATAAAGTACCCAATGCAGTGGAGCAGTGAAGGGATAAAACACTAAGGGAATATATAGCAGATGGAACAAAAGGTTCAACCAGAATGGGATTAGCACCCAGATGGGCAGTAGTAGCAAGCAGGGTTTTCCCCACCCCCCACCCAAAAAAATGATATCTCAAGAGTTTTCAATATTTATATTGAGACCTGGGTGCAGCTAGCTTTTATAGGCAGGGAGTGGACCAGTAGGAAGAGGTTTTCCTTCTGGTCTGTTCCCAGGCTGTGCACACTGGCTCATCCTTGATTGGCTGCAACCATGGGCAAGTCCCAGCAGCTAGCACGGGTGGTGGAGGAGGAAGTGATGTTCTTCTCAAACCACACCAAAGCTGGAAGACCACCCAGCCACTGCAGCCCCAGTAGACTGCAACTGCCCCTCTCCCCTAGCTGGCGGTAAGCATCCATTAGCTATGGAAGAGTAAGAGTTATGAGTGCAAAGAGAGAAATACTCTCAGTGGCTAATGCATTGCTGAAATCAAATAGGCATATTGGTTTCAATGAAAGAATTGATACAACCAAACCTGTGAATAGCAAATCAAAGCAGAACACTGTTCTTGTGCTTGATCTCTTATAGATCAGATCCATCTGTTTTTGTATGGAGAGAGAGAGAGAGAGAGAGAGAGAGAGAGAGAGAGAGAGAATAAAATTAAAAGCAAGCTTCCAGATGCAATCTGATTTTTGTCCTGGGAAAAATGTGTCAGAAGGACTGTGGCAATAAATCATTGCCTGAAACTGTTAGCTTCTACATTCTGCACCTTCTTAATATGTAGTATGGCCTTCTAGCCTTTTAATTACATTTGTATCCCACCTTTCCTCCAAGAGATTGTGGGACAGAACCATCTAGCTCTGCCGGTCATTGGAATGAGCTCATTGCACTGAAACTAGCTCATCAGACTGAAACTTGAGCCCTGTTCACAAATGTGTTCTGGGGATGAAGGGAGTATATGAGGAGCGGAGGTCTTCATAGACCCTCTGATTAAAAAAAAAATGTAGAAAGATAGGTTCAAAGATTCTCATGGCTAATCCTTGATTCAGGTTTGTTATTCAATCATAATCCAAATTTCCACTACTTCATGTGTCTAATGGGGATTTTAAATCACTGCAGTTGGAAAGTATTTCTCATGATTCAGTGTGGATCCAGAAACAATTCCTAGTACCAAGTCACCTACCCCTCTGTCCTTTCACTCCCCTCAATGTGAGAAATACAGTTCAGTTTCCCTTTCCACTTTGTAACCTCAGTCCTGCTTCATCTGATTGCTCCATTCCTCATCTTTGTATCACCAAACAGCCCCATCCATCATCCCTGCCAGTCACTCATTTCTACCAACACTGAAATCTTTATAATTTAAATATGACAGTCTTTTTTGCCCGTTTCCCCAAACATCCCAGCATCAAGTGATTTAGTGTCTGGGAACAACTCAGAGTGGCTGGACCTCACTTTCTCACTGCGAGGGAAAGTACACCTGCAAGGAGAGACTTGCCAAAATAAATCAAGAGCTCTGGGCTGTGCTAAACTAGGGTCATTTTTATAGCATTTAGATGATACTGCAACGCCATTAACCAGAGTGCAAATGATTGAGCAGGTGATAAATTCTGGAGAGGAAAAAGGCATTAGGCAGTTTTAAATCCATAAAAATACCCACTTTTTTAAGCAGTAAAGAGTAACCGGATGCCCTTTCCCCCCACTTCTTCAGAATCTTCATCTCATTTCTGATGTGGCATAATCCAGGCCATTCTGTCAACATCATCAAATTGTCACTGTCCTTTTCAGCAGGAGGGACTCATCTAGCAGACAGCACAAACCACTGGAACTCTCTCCACCTCACACGCCCACAGCAGGAAGAGTGACAGACCATGATGATTCGTATTCAGCTATGCTGTGTTCCTTTGCCTACCAGGACAGCTGAGAGCCCATGCCAGTGGAAAACAGGGCTGGATAACCACTGAAGCAAACCAGTGGTACCTGGGGTTAAGAACTTAATTAGTTCTGGAGGTCTGTTCTTAACCTGGAACTGTTCTTAACCTGAGGTACCACTTTAGCTAATGGGGCCTCTTGCTGCTGCCGTGCCGCCACAGCATGATTTCCGTTCTCATCCTGAAGCAAAGTTCTTAACCCGAGGTACTATTTCTGGGTTAGCGGAGTCTGTAACCTGAAGCATTTGTAACCTGAAGTGTCTGTAACCCAAGGTACCACTGTATTACCATCATGTTCTCTTCCCAGAGTCATCTCAGTCAAATTCATACAATACATTTAAAGCACATTGATGGCACTGTAATAGTCATGACTTTCCTCTAAGAATCCTGGGAACTGTAATTTACCCCTCATTCATACAATTCCCAGAGCCCTTGGAAAGCTAAAGTTTCCAGGAATAGTGGTTTGTGTGTGTATAGAGCCTTGACTGATAAAATGGCATGTGTTTTAAATGGATTGTGTGGATGTAACCTTAGTTGATCAGTGTGAGAAACAGGATGCTGAACTAGAAAGGGCTGTGGTCTGATCCAGCAAGGCTCTTCTAACATGTTAGGAATATTTAGGCCTATATTTTCCTTTCAGAAAGGCAATTCTCTCCTTTGGGCTCGGCTTTCTGGGATACAGAACCTTCTAGGACTTCTCTGCCTGAAACCTGGAAAACAAGTCATCCGAAATTATTTTGTACAGGTCTGGCTCCAGCGATGAGAGGAGGTTTTCCGCAGGGTGTTCCTATTGGTCACACTTGCAGCTATATCTTACTTTTCCCATAATGCAAAGTATTGAAGTTCTATCATTCCTGGACATTGTGGGTCAAAATTGGCCACCACCCAAAAAAGTATGGCCCCCAGAATGCAGGCCATTGGGATTTTTTAACCTATAGTAGCCACAGAGAGACAGAACTTCTTCTAGAGCACTGCATTTGGGGAAACTGAAATTGTGGCCACAATTATGCCTCATCAGGCATCATTGGCATCAGTGAGTTCTGGCAGCTGTCCGAGGATGCCAGGTGGTGATGCCAGGCCTGCCTATAACTTTGTTGTTTAAAAAGGGGGAGAGTGTTAACAGGTGTAACTTGTAATGCAGTGGGAAGAAAGCTGAAAGCTGTAGAAATTCCCAATTATTCCCTGTCTTCCATTGCTTCTGGTGATCCTTCCCTGCGACTGAAAATGCTCAGAGAAATCCAGTGTGTGTTTGTGAGACATGTTGGAGACATAAGCCTCACAGAACTCACTGAATTTATCATTATGCCTGGAGAACATAATGCTGCTCATTTATTCCGGTTTAATCCCTCCCCTCACATTACGTTGCCAAAACAATTTGGAAACCATCCATATTTTCTTTTTAATATGACCACATACAGTTATAAGGAAAGCTAATCTCTCCTCAGAGAAAATTTAGCAGACGAAATGTTACACAATTTCTTTTTTTTAAAAAAGAACCAAACTCTCTTTTTTAAAGTAATATGAAAAGCTGATTTGTAAACTCACTAGTCTCATAGCAGCAAAGGGAATATAAATATTCAGTGACTGAAACACAGGGCGTGAGTATAATGAAGTGCTTGTAGAGACTAGCCAAACATTCTCCCCAAACTTTGTGAATTCACATCACACTGGGCCCAATCACGACTTAGCATGAACACGCAAGCAAACAAAATTCAGGAGAGGATATCGCAGCTGCTTTGCTCCTCCCCAGTGTTCTTGCTGCAGTGTCATGCTGAGATAGGCTAACCATATCACCTGAAACCAGGCTTGTGGTTTAGTTTTCCTGGAAAACCATGGTTTGTAAACCATAGTGCAAAGCTTGGTTACAACTGATGACATCAGGGAGGGCTCTGTAGGTGCATGAGCACCCACCAGTGCCAGCTAGTGACCCCTGATCTGCATCATGAACTGGTATTGGTTTTATACCATTTTAACTGTCATGGCTTTTCACAGAGATCCATCTGGGAGTTTAAGCCCAGAAAGATTGTGGAAAAATCCGGTTTAGACAGGTGTTCCCATTTCTTCCTTCAAGGTGCCATAGATGGGATCCCATAAAGACACTGCCTAGACTCAGAGCTACTTAGTTTCAGCCAAGTTTGCTCTGTTATGCCCCTTCAAGCTGGGTCTTTTCATGAGGCAACCTGAGGCATTGGTGGTGTACTGGGTGGGGCCTGAGGTACCAAACTCACATCCCTACCCACTTGCCTCCCTGCGGTACACTGCTGTCCCTGTTGCCATGGTAACACTGCAACTTGGTCAGTTGCTCTCTAGAACACCACTATCTATTCTGAACAAGGGAATTCTTCCTTACTGTGAGGTGACCAAGAAAGTGCCTCAGACTATTACTTAAAAAGAACCTAAAACTTAATTTGAAGTAGCCTTTCTAGCCACAACAGTGCAAGTACTCTTCTAGAGCAGCTCTCCCAAAATGCCTTGCTCCAAGGAAGGATCCCTTAGAGTGAAACAGAGAGACCAAAATGTGCTGCTGCCCCCACAGCAACACCAATGCAGTTTTTATTAAAGTGAGCAGGAGGGGCTGAGGAGAGAAGGAGTGGGTTGGAGGTGGCAGCAGGATGTGATGGCAGAACCGCTCGCCTCAGGCGGCATAATGCATTGTGCTGGCCTTGCTTCAGGACATGCCCTGAGACCTGGAGTGGGTAACTAGTGACCTTGGGATCCTTAGCCTCCTTTCAAAGCCGCAGTCCCTGGGATTTCCTGGGAAGGCAATGACTATTAAGCCCATCTAAGTCTGTACACTCAACACAGGAAGCTGCCAAACCATTCCCCTCACATAAAAAGCAGGATTTTAGCAAAGACTTGAGAAGCTGTCTTATAGTGAAAAAGATCATTGGTCGATCTAACTCAGCAGTGACTCTCCAGAGCTTCAGGCAGTGACTTTCCAGGGTCTTTCTTAACATTTCTTGGAGATGCTAGGGACTGAACCAAGGCTTTCTTGGCTCAATCAGCCCCTTCAGAAGGATGACCTGAGTCAGCAGCAATAAAACTCTCAGCCTGTTTCAAATTTCAGTATCTCCTTTGCTACCCTTCTGACTGTTGGCTCATCAAAGGAAATGTCCAGCTGTCTGCAATATAATTGGGACTTCCTTGACTTCTCTGAAACTTAAATAACTCAGCAAACCAACTATCCCACCTTGATAACAATACTTCCTCCTGTTGCTCCCCCCCCCCCCACTCTTCCCCTGCTGTTCATATGGAATAACTGTCCAGCACACCTTTTTTCATTGCCGTTTGTAGTACTGGATGTGAGCCATATTTTTTTCCTCCTGAGTTTCCACAAAGATGCTTGAAGACCATGTAGATATTTTTTGGGGGGGGGGGGCGCAATGGACACACTCTCTCTGAAGGGGATTTGAGAAGCATCACACCCTGGGGCGGATGGATGGCAACTTGCTTGTCACACACAGTAGTTGTGGCGAAGCACTCTGAAGAAGACGGAAAATTGTTTCTCTGGAAGTCATGTTTCTTGCAAACGATGTCAGCTGTCAAGCGAAAGGAAAGAAGTCACTAGAGAGATGACAGCCCAGTAATACTGTTATTAACAATGTCCTTTGTTAAATTAACAATGGCTCCTCTGTGAAGATAAACTTATTGTTGAAGCTAATTACTGCAAACTATAAGCAGGGTATTCAGTATTCTCCACATGTGCTGCATGCAAGGCTTTGTAAGGATGCCTCCAACTATTTGACCTACTAAGGCAGTAGTCTTATGCACCTCTTTGCCAAGTGTTTATTTTTTTAAAGAAAAAATATGGCACATGGTAGGGGTCAGTTATAGAGCAGGTCAGCTTGATGGCAGCTGATCTGTGAGGACATCAGCTCCTGTAGGAACAGAGCTAATAACAAAACACTTTGCGCTTATAGCTGGTTCTGGCAGTCACATTTGGCTGAGCTTTTGCCTGGTGAGAAATGAACTGGGATGGTTGTGGATATAAGGGCAAATCTCACAGTTGGCACTGACAGCCACCAACATGGATGACTTTAAAAGAGGATTGGACAAATTTGTGGAGGATAAGGCAGTCAACGGTTACTAGCCATTGGGGTGGGACAGCTGGAATATGCCAGGTGTGGTGGTGTTGCTGAACTAGACCTCCCATCTCCACTGGCCATTGGCCATGCTTGTTGGGGTTGATGGGAATTGTGGTTCAGTTGAAGGCCAGAGGTTCCCCACACCTTGAGTAAGTGTATCAAACACAGACTAAACTAATAATATGGGGTATTATTAGATGAATTATTTGAAACCCACATGAATTATTTTCAAACTGCAGGGAGCACCTCTGAATACAGGGAACCAAAGGGCCAAATCTAGCACGCATAGACAGCTTTATGCATCAAAAAAATGACATCTCACTCAGTAGCTTCATCCTGAGCAAGTGAGACTGTTTAGTTACAACCCACAGCTTCCAGTCAAGCAGTATATGCTTGTGCTACATCACAACAGCAACTTTCTAAACTATCCCAGTCTTAGCAATTGGGATATTGGATGGATTTTTATCTATTTCAGATCGTATCTCCAATATCGCCTAGAGCTGTCTCATTCTACATAGCTATATACATGAAACAGAGCTTTCTCATTCCCATTGTAAGTTTTTTTTCTCGCAGTCCCAAAGCGGAATTCATTTTCGTTTACTAAGCCTTATCATTAATTTATGATTAACTCCTTTGTTTTGGTGTTTTCCTCCCTCTTGAAGATTAACCATGTAACTAAAACAAATGTCTTTAATAATGTTGCTTCAGTTTTATGGCTGATCAAAACAAATTTCCTTCATTTTTTTATCGTTTTTAAGTCACTTGAGAAGCAACGTTTAAAAAGAGAGCATTTCCAGAATGCTGCTGGGGGAAGAAGGAGGAGGAGGAGGAGGAGGAGGAGGAGGAAAGAGAAGCTGTTTGGGTGGCTGCATTTTATTTTGCATTTTCTCTTGCTTTCAAGGCAAATTGCTTTATGGAGTTGCTTTTTGACAGCAGCAATGGGAGCTGCGATGAAAATTCCATTTTAGTCAAAACCCGACTTCACAAACAACACCACTTTCCTTACCAACCCCCACCTCCACCTCCCCCCACCCCAGAGTTTAAATTCAAGGTTCCTCCTGCGATATCACACTCAATCAAATGCGACAGGTTATTTCTATTAAAGTTTGGGGTTGAATGGAGACTAACTAGAATGGCAATTCTATGGCTAATAATTCATTCTCGAGGTGAAATTTAAGAAGATCAAATTTATAGCCTCATTGAGATGGAAAAACTGCTTGTTTTTGTTATTCAGTGAATCTAAATAAAATCCATTCCCCCCCCTATGTCTTTTTAAAGAATCTCCCCCCTTCTAATTTGCTTTATTGGTGTATCTGTTTATTTCTTCATATTTTGTTGGCACAGTAATTGTTCCTCTCTGTGAAACTTCCAGTGTCATCCTTAGAGAAGTAGCCGCAATACAGCCACGACCAGCATTTCTAACTTGCTTTTTCTTCTTACAGAAGGAGAGCACATTTTCTCAGCAAATCTCAGAGGATGAGGATGAAAGGGGGGGGTGGAGGAGAGAGAGAGATAGATAGATAGATAGAGAGAGAGAGAGAGAGAGAGAGAGAGAGAGAGAGAGAGAGAGAGAGACATGTATTCAAATACATCAGCATTTCTAAGGCTTCCATTTTCCACAACATAGCTCTTTTGTTTAACCTAGCATAATTAAAGCTTAATTCCCTTCCATGCTCTTTTGTTTCTTTTCAGCCAAATGCCTCTGACAAGATTGTACTGCTACACACTGCACACACTTTGAGGCACTCGGTGATGCTCTTAACTTCAACTATGTTTGAAGAAAAAATGCTAAGAGCACAAAATGTGGAACACCTTATGAAGCTTCTTCACAGGCTCGAATCAAAAAGCAGGCTGTTCCAGAGAGAAATGCTTATGAAACAAAAATGTGGGCTCTTTCTTTGTTTGGTGTAGCACAATTAAGGAAAAGCTTAAATAGCAGACGATCAGACTCTCATAGGATTGTAGAGCTGGGGCGGACCTAAAGGGTCCTGTAGTCAAACCCCCTGAAATGCAGGAACCACAGCTAAGGAATCCCTTAGCCAGTGTGGTGTAGTGGTTAAGAGCGGTAGACTCGTAATCTGGTGAACCAGGTTCGTGTCTCCGTTCGTGCACATGCAGCTGCTGGGTGACATTGGGCTAATCACACTTCTTTGAAGTCTCTCAGCCTCACTCACCTCACAGAGTGTTTGTTGTGGGGGAGGAAGGGAAATGAGATTTTTAGCCACTTTGAAACTCTTTAGGGTAGTGATAAAGCAGGATATCAAATCCAAACACCTCCTCCTCCTCCTCCTCTTCTTCTTCTGACAGCTGGCCATTCAACCTCTGTTTACAAACCTCCAGAAGGACTATCTGAGATAGTCTGTTCCACTGTTGAACAGCTCTTACTGTCACATAGTTCTTTCCCCTGTTTAGTTGGAATTGCAATAAAAAGTGAGTGCCCACCTTCAGATTTCGTCTAAAACTATAAACAATTCTCACAAGAAACCTGGCAGCATACAAGACATAAGCAGGCTGATATGAGCAAATCCTGATTGGGTCTCAGCTGCCAAATTCTGTATATAATCTGCTTAGAATGGATTCCACTCCCTGCAACATTTCTCTGATGAAAAGTGGGACATCCCATTCCATCCCCTCCAACATTTCTCTGCAGAAAATAGGGACATCTAAAGGGAAAGTGGAACAGTCGAGGAACAAATGAGAAAGCGGGGCAACTTCTGTAGCTCCGGGACTGTCGCTGAAAATGTGGGACACTTGGAGGGTCTGGGATTCTAACACCATCTCTTGCACTCTGCATGAAAGGTGCTGTGCAGAGGTTGGTGTCAATTAGAAAACTTGCTGTTAAGGTACTAAGAACATTTGTTGAAGATGGCGCAGTTGAGAAAAGCTTGATTTCCTGTTGGCCCATAAAAATCAATGGAGCAAAATAAGTAGGTGACATTTTAATACTGTGTGTTTGTTTGTGTTGCAACCTGCCAGCTACCCCAAGAGTAGGTTTAGGGTCCAGCTGGATCCTGTCCCTTACAACTGTTTACAATATCCCATTTAAATGAACATGAAAAATCAGTTTATGAGAAAAAAGGGAAAGATTTCACTTAAAGATTTCATTGCACTGAGGCCCTGATCTCCACAGATCCCAGTCTCATTAGTAGGTTCCTAATATCCTGCAATATATCAGTTCTCTCTGTCTGGCTGTCCTGACAATTAATGACCTGTTACTTATAATTAAGGACAGAATGGTGAAATCTGTGTATGTCAGAGGCATACCAATGGACCAACCAGACTATCAGTTGAAACTTAATGTAGCTGATGGAAGAGGCCTAGTGTAATGCAGATGGAAGACAAACAGTTAACTGAAGAAAGCAAGGACAGGTATTGTACTGGTTATAAGTTAGTCTGCAAGAGAAAATTCTTTATGGTACTCGAGCCCCATCTGGAGATATGTCTGATAACCCTAGATACATCAGTATGTTATGTCTGTGAGTCTGCACAGACAAATTGCAAGAAATGACCTGTTTCAGCCAAACGATCATGTCAATTTTCTCTTCAGCTGGAATTTGCTCACCTAATTTCATAGGCCTGGGAACACAGCCATCTATCTAGGTTCATTGACTCAACTAGATTGATACAGGTGATTTGGAAAAGAAAGGTCATATACACAACAGGCTGCCAGAGTCACTTTTTTTTTTTTTAGGAGTGTCCTCTTGACTTTCAGCATCATCAGTCTCACCTGGAGCCTGCATGGAACAAATTAAACGTGGCAGAAGGAAAGAGCAAAACTAAGAGTAACTAGGCATGAGAAAGTGATAAACAGAGATGCGTCCAACCTTATTAGCCATTAGGAAAAACACACACTCTGATCTATGGGGAGGGGATATAACAGACATAAGCAAAATCATCATCAGTTTGATGAAAGTGAACAATGTACATGGTGATTGTTTGCCATAGCCCTGGAGCTGGTTTGGTCTATTAAACAGATTGCTAAATTGAGACTTGAATTTAAAGATTCAGCAGAAGAAGCACTCTGTGAAATACCTTCTCACAGCCTTAGTTGCTCATCTGCTTGCCAGGAATGATGCAGAACAACCTCACAATAACTTGTGATGACACAAGGGAATATTAATAGTTCAACCTTAGACAGAAGGAATGGCCATAGCTCAGCAAGAGAGTCCATGCTATGCATGCAGAAGATGTCAGGTCAATCCCTGATTTCTCTGGTTAATAGGATCAGGGAGCAGGGGAAGTTAAAGACCCAATAGTAGTCAATGGACCAATATTTTCTCTAGATATAAGGCAGTTTCATATGTTCAAGATGCAGCCCTCATAGCAGTACTTATTTTTAGTTCACAGTTTCTGCATCTCATGCATAGTGGAGCCAGTTTGGTGTTGTCTAGTGTGAGACTAGAACCCGGGAGACTAGGGTTCAAATTCCCAGTCAGCCATTGTCAGGTTTAGCGCTTCTCCCACACAAGACACAGAACGCTGGAAGTTTAAGTAGCTGAGGATTATTTCTCAATAACAGGTTTACACAATTCATCCTTCACCATCAGAGTCAGTTGACTTGACTGGCTCCTGACCCCTCCCAAGGTCAGATATACGCCACATCCTCCCCTGCCTCCTGCTGGCCTGCCTCTGCCCTAATCGCTTGCTCCACCTCCTACTTCTTGGCGATTCAGGTGCAGCCAATTCCTCTTGAGATTCCTCTCTGCTGGGCACGTCCCTGACAGCCATGAAGCTCACTGGGTGTCAGGGGCTGGTCTGAATTGGATGCCAGAGACTAGTCTGACTCCAAAGGTGAAGGAATGCAGGCACAGACAGAGCAGCCTCTGACAGAGGAGGAGGGGGGATTCCCCCCACCACCGCCTTACACGTTTCCAGAAGCAGAGAGACCAGCAGATTTAGAGGCTGCTCAGTCAGGGGAAGAGCTGGACAGTTTTGACATAGTAGCTAGGCAACCAGGAGGGAGGGAGCCTTTAGGAGATTCTTCAGTCGAGAGTGGCGGGAAAGTCCCTCCCTCCCCTAGAACTCAGAGGACTGAAAGAGTCCAGGAACAATGAAATCAGAGGGGTAGCATGCTTCTTGCTGAGGAAGGGGAGGGGACTCAGAATGAGCAACTGCCATTCGTGGGGAAGGCTGCTTGATGCTGCTCTCAGTATGTTGTAGTAGTAAATAAAATGGACTATTAACCTGCCAAAGGCTCGTTGCTTCTTATCGGAAGCTACTGGAGGGAGGGGGAAACTCTCATGCCTGCTAGCATACCTGCCACTAGGTGGCCTTGGGTCAGTCACTGCCTCTCAGCTTAACCTACCTCACAGGGTTTTTGTGAGGATAAAATGGGGAAGAGGAAAACAATATACATCACTTGAGTTCCTTGGAGGACAGGAACTGTGTACACCACCTTGCGTTCCTTGGATGAAAGCAATAAATAAATATTCCTTTGGAAAATTCCTTAATTGTTTTATATTCAAAAGAATCTCAGGTTGATGTACAGTACAGAAAATCTAAATACAAAACAACAAAGTTCTGGAACATTGTGCACAGCAGAGGTCCAGCACCATATAAAAGACTATCATAACCATGTACAAAACAGAGATGAGATATGAAACAAACAAAAACATACAAAAAAATATACAATATAGAAAAATCCAGTACAGTATAAAGGAATTTAAAACAATGTAAAAAATATAGGTCAAACACAATAAGAAAGAAAGCAAAAGGTAAAGGTAAAGGACCCCTGACAGTTAAGTCCAGTCGCAAATAACTCTCGGCTTGTGGTGCTCATCTCACTTTACTGGCCAAGGGAGCCAATGTTTGTCTGCAGACAGTTTTTTCAGGTCATGTGGCCAGCATGACTAAACCGCTTCTGGCAAAACCAGAGTAGCGCACGGAAATGCCATTTGCCTTCCTACCTATTTATCTGCTTGCACTTTGACGTGCTTGCTCACTGCTAGGTTGGCAGGAGCTGGGACAAAACAACGGGAGCTCACCCCATCATGGGGATTTGAACCACTGACCTTCTGATCGGCGAGCCCTAGGCTCAGTGGTTTAGACCACAGTGCCACCCGCAAATTGAATGCCAAATTGAATACAAAACAAAATGTGAGCATTGGCAGCTGCCTAATATCAAGTCAGATCATTAGTCTACCTAGCCCACTGCTGTCTACTCTGACTGACAGCAGCTCTCTCCAGAGTCCCAGACAGTGGTCTTTCACCTCAGGAAGTAGAAATATAAGAAAAATGTGAAGGTAGAAACATGAGGGAAAGGGAAAAGAGAGAATGAAGCAAAAGAGGGACTGGAAAATTATACATAAGCAATAAAGGTGCTTTTGGAGGTTGAAAGAGTGTGGGCCCAAAAAGTGATAGTGTATGGATTTTGTATATTGATTGAATTAACAGGCAGATTCTTCCATTCTTCAGATCCAGCCACATTCTGCCACTCACTGAATATGGGAACTATTTGCCATTTCAAGGGAACTAGGAAACAAGCTTCTTCAGGACTGAGGTTGGATGGCCATCTGTCATGGATGCTTTAGCTGGGATTGCAGGGAGTTGAACTAGACGACCAGCGGGATCCCTTTCAACTCTACAATTCTATGATACTATGCCTGGTCACAGTAGGTGTATGGGATGGTAGCTGAGGATTTCTGAGAGAGGCTTGATAAAAGACTGCAGCTGGGCTTTCTCAGACTTCAAGGGAGGACAATTCGGGGTATTTTTCAGAGCTGTCATGGGCAATAAAGGTAAAGGGACCCCTGACCATTAGGTCCTGCCGTGGACGACACTGGGGTTGCGGTGCTCATCTCACTTTATTGGCCAAGGGAGCCGGCGAACAGCTTCCGGGTCATGTGGCCAGCATGACTAAGCTGCTTCTGGTGAACCAGAGCAGTGCACGGAAACCCTGTTTACCTTCCCGCTGGAGTGGTACCTATTTATCTACTTGTACTTTGAGGTGCTTTCAAACTGCTAGGTTGGCAGGAGCAGGGACCGAGCAACGGGAGCTCACCGCGTCACAGGGATTCGAACCGCCAACCTTCTGATCGGCAAGTCCTAGGCTCTGTGGTTTAACCCACAGCGCCACCCGTGTAGGCAGGGCAATAAGCACACCCACCACTCTGTACACAACATGAAAAGACGTGCAAAATGCATATCAAAGGCTATGCAACATATTGACAGTTATTAAAGTGATGTTGAATTAGGAAATGCTTTCTTTCTTTAAGTATGCTTTCAAGATGGTAGATTAGCTGGATGTTAGCTTATCATTCCAGAGGAACAGCATGTGAGGGCAGCAGAGCAGGAAGAGTGGCATCCTTGCACTTTCTCGATGGCCCTGTTCCTGCAGCACATTGTTCATCTAATGAACACTGATAGTAAGGGAGAGGGAAATAGTGGTTAAGGTATTTAGGTAAAAAAAGAAAGGTGAGTTAAATCACACCCACACACTGCAAAAGGTGGACAAAAGACAACACACATTTACATGTGCTATTTTATTATTATTTTTTAGTGGAGGTGCCAATTTAGAAACAATTACTATAATTCAAATAGAAAGACACTTCACCATAGTGGGGGAGGTTGAGTTGCATTCAACAAAGCCACTCCATTAGTGCCAGGGCTCCCACTAGTGCAGTAGGACTTCCTTTCCTCTCCCCACATGCCTCCCACCTGAATCTGTTCTGTGAGTTACCCCAAACCTCCAAAGCAGAAAATGGGATGCATGGGGAGAAGAGAGGGAGAGGAAGTCCTGTTGCACCGACAGAAGTCCTGGCACTAATGGGAGGACTTGATTGCATATGACCCGCTGTGCCCAGGTGACCTGTGTGCCTGTGTAGAACAGGAATAAAGTTATAAAGGAATTAAATAATTAAATAAAGTTGGAATGGGCGTTAAAAGGGTTGAACAAACAAAGTTTGGAATGTGAAGGCTGTATTTGCTAGAAAACTATGAGAGAAGGACTGAAAGTGCATGTAGGAGCCGTTGCTATAAGTGTTAAGGACAAAGGAAAGATAAAGAAATTGCTCCGAGACCAGAAAGAAGAGGACCTTCAAGAGGACTGGAGAAAATTCAAGGACTATTTGAACAAATATTGTAATATAAAAAATTAGAAATTACTTGAAAGAAACAAATAGGCCTAGGACAAATTAAGTTATAATTAAATAAATGGGATTCAGAATGTCAAGAAAAGTGAATAAGATGACTATAATTGGAAATTGTTTTAGTTTAATAATGATATTGGAAAGCTGTTGCTTTTAAATTACAAGGAAACTCAGAAGGGAGGGATTTGAGGAAGTCAATCAAGATGTTTAAAAGTTGGATTTGTGAAGAATTAAGTTTGTTATTATTGTCTATTTGTTTATTGTTCCCCCCTTTCCCGTCTCCCTTTTTTCCTTTCCCCCCCCCCCTCTCTCTCTCCCCCCCCCCCCGCCTCTCTTCTTCTCTTTTTCCTTTTCTGTTTTTGTGTATTAATCTGCTTTGTGGTTTGTGCTATTATGGTGGAAAAATCTAATAATTTTTTTTTTTTAAAAAAAAGATAAAGAAATTGCTGTACCTTGTGATTAAACCAGTAAAAGCTAGGAGGAGGAAGTACTGGCATATTTCAACATGACAATATGTCAATAATTGCAATGTTTTTGACATTCCCCTTCAACTGATATTAATTACATTCATTTCAGCCCCAGCACATGGTGAGACAAACAATGTAGGTTTTAGCGGAAGCTGAACTGTAGCAGAACAGAAAGAGCACTGATTGTGATGAACAAAGGATGGAAACAACTGCCCTCTTAAATCCCGTGTGTGTTAGGGCACATTAAAAAAAACTTTTTTAAAAAGGCATTGTTAAAACTGATTTTTAGGACAAGGACCAAGGAGTCGCAGATGGAATTTCCCCATTGGGAGAAGATGCGAATCAAACTGTGTCTGCTGATGACTTGGCAGTACCACTGACAACTGGGCACAGCTGCCAACATTTTTAGTATTTCATTCTAGATGGGTTGCACACGGTTAATGGGGAAAAAGAAAAAGAAAGCCCAGAGCAGCTAGAATCAGCAGACTTCTCCTCCCTTAAAATTTCCAGGGCATTAATGAGTGATGAGGTTGGATGCAAAAGAATAATTAAGCACTGCAGTAAATTAGATTGATTAAGACCAGGATCATTTCTGACATTTCTAATCCAAAGTGAAGGACAATCCAGAGCATAGAATTGCGCATTTGTGACTTTTCTGAAAGGGCATCTGAGGATTAAAGATATAAGATAAATGTGAGTCATTAAAATGAGATGCTCACATTGTATATTCTTTGAGTTTATTTTTGCAGGGCTTAACCCTCCCAGTGGAAAAAGTATACGATGCAAAGGAGTAGGAATGTCAGATCTACAGAGAGGTGCCGTCACTGCCCTTCTTACTCTCTTAAACAATTTAAACTGCACATTCACTTCAGTGCCAACTTTTGAGTTTTGTTTTGCCACATGAGAACGGTTTTTGAGGGACTAGGTCTGCACAATTTGTGACCTGGCCACCACAGATCACCAGCCATGTATGGAGGCCTGCAAAATCTTCAATAAAACTCCCATTTTTGCCCAACCCAGGCAGGAAGCAGAAATGAAAGGCTTGTTAAAGCTTTGCTAGTGGCCATTTTGGTTGCTGAATTGTGTTGCTTAGGAAAAGCTCCAATTGCCCCTATTGCATTTATTTGTTAGGGGCAATCTGTATCCTTAGTAAGGAGCTATTTTATTCCTATTTTTGCCTTTCTGGGACTGACTAATTTTTTGTTAGACTCCAGCTCCAGCCAGCATGGCCTGTGTTCAAGGAAAATAGGAGCTGCAATCCAGCAACATATGGAGGACACAACTTTGGCTACCCCTGAACTCAGCCCTTAAAAATTAATTATAACAAGCACTTCAGTAACACCCAGCAGATCTAGGATAGGAATTCTTAAAGGTGACTTCAGAGTGTCAATTATATTGCAGTCAATTATACTTTTTAAAAAGAAACTGACTTTCTGAAGTTAGGAAGTGTACCGGGAAGTGTATTGTAAAGTGTGGGTTGAACAAATGATTAACAGGGAGACAGGTATCCACCAACTCTAGGAGGTGAAGGCACCTTGACCCCTCAATATTTGTTTTACGGGAACCAGGCTCCCTCAATCTTGAAGTGGCCCTGCACATATCGAGTGTATGTGACATCACATGTGCATCTCAGGACCAATGGCCGGCTCCTTCAGAGTGCTTGGCCTCCGTCATTCATGTGTCACGTGTGACATGTGACATGGGCCACCAATCTTGGGGGCAACTTAGCACCTCTGCAAGAAGATGTATAACAAGCAAATCAGGACGAATGAATCAGGATAGATGCCCATTCTTGTATAACCTCCCCACAAACAATTCAAAACAAATGCTCAATAAAGGCGAGATATCATCTAACCTCCAGGTAAGCTTTGCACAAACGAACCAGGATGAATAGTCAATAAATAGGTCAACTGTAGGAGCCCTACCATTTCAGGTTTTTGCACTTTTACAAGACCGCATGGGCACTGCAGTACAAGAAGCCATTCAGGTGAACAACTACCACGCCAGTGGCCTTTCCTCTTTCTTTTTGCTGGTGATCTGGCGGGTGACTCACCTAGTAATAAATACTGCATTTTGTAATTAAAATTTTAAATTTACAAGGTCCACACAGAAAGGCTTCTAAATTAAATAACAGCCATTTGCATACATTTCAGTCCAAGGGGCATCATTAGAGGACAGCACCCGCCATAATGAGCTGCTTTCATTAACTGTGCCCCAGTGATTACAGCAGGTTTGTACTTCAGGAGCTGGGAAACAAGTTAGCCAGGTGAGACCAGCAATGTAATTGTATGTCTTCATCCAGCGCACTTTTGCTACATGTCACTTGGTCACTGGCCCATGCTCCGTCGAAGGCAGCTGACTTGCACATTAACAGAATGCAAATCCTCACCAGCAAAGGGTTAGCACATCTTAGGTGCTTATTTTATCATTGCACAGTGGAGCTACATTCTCAAATCAGCTTAATTCAGCAGCAGTTTATTTGCAGAACCAGAGTTCATTCTCCATCTTGTGTCATTTTGATATAGGACATAAATGGTTCCCTCTCTGTCTCTGTGCAAATAGTATAAGCATCTCTAGCAACATCTGAATACATTAGAAAATGGGGTGATGGTAGGCATGGCAGACTGTATTAGGTTCATGTGCAACCCTTGGGGGGCGGATCCCAAATGAAGACTCCTGCCTTTCTCAAATGAACAAACAGGACGCAATGTAGAATATATATCTTAATCATGTTCACTCCGTATTATACAAGGTGTGACTGGAAAGTTCAGTGAATGGTCACAGAAATCGGACAGCGAGAAATATTCAAACATACATACCTTGCAGGCCTTCAAAATAGGCCCCCTCAGATACAATGCACCGTTGGCGTTTGTAGAACTGTTGGAAACTTCTGGAGAAGTCTTCTTTTCATACTGCTTTCAGTTCCCTCGTCACAGCAGCTTGGACGTGTGAAATGTTGGAAAATCTATGCCCTTTCAGTGCACATTTCAGTTTTCGAAAAAGAAATAAATCTGGTGGGGCGAGACTGGGAGAATATGGTGGGACAGCTCAGTAACCTCAGTAACGATTTCATGTGGAATATGCAATTCTTCCAACATCATTTGAACGCACAAACGCCTATCCCGCATCAATAACTCACAAACTCTGTCAACATTTGCCACCGTTCTGCTCAACAGTCTGCCAGACTGAGGATCATCTTCAATGGTTTGCTGCCCTTCATGGAAATGCTTAAACCACTAATACACTGTATTTGAGTTACAGCTTCATCTCCATTGTGAGTATTTTGTGGGTTTCCAATGCCCATTGTATGTTAAAATATTTCTCGCTATCCAATTTTTGTGACCATTCACCAAACTTTCCGGTCACACCTTGTATGATACTAGCAACCTGGATGAAGGTATTACCTGTGGCAGCTCCTAAGCTGTGGAATTCCATCCCTACAGAGGAGCACATGGCACCTTCAATATGTACTTTTTGTAAGATGCTGGAGATGTGCAGCCATATTCTGGACTTCAACACCCAGTGTGTGTATGTGTATAAATAAATATAAATATAAATATGAGAGAGAACCCATTGTTTTCTCTTGATTGTAATCTGTTTTAACTATTTTAATATTGTATTATGGTCAAGAGTGGTAAGAAATCAATTCTTCTTCATCATCATCATCATCATCATCATCATTATAATCATCTCACTGGGTGACTTTGAGACAGTCATGCACTGTTAGCCTAACAGATTTGTTATAAAGATAAAAAGATAAAATGAGGAGAACTCACATATGCTACCCTGAGTTGTCTGAAGGAAAGCTGGATAAAAAAGCAACATATAATGCTGTAAAAATGAAGTGTTCTCCTGGTGTGAATGACAAAGTATATAGAGCTGCAGGGTGGGGTGGGGGGTGGAAACTCAGGAAAGAATTATCAGATAATATTTTATAGGCTTTCCCAAAACTATTTGAGAACTTCGTCCCTCAAGGAGTATACTGGGCAAAATGGATCCCCAGCTTCTCAACCTGCAAATAAGGCAGGGAATTTCAAGTCTTTCTGAATATTAATATTGTTGAAGGAAGGAATGGGTTTGACCCCTACTCTTTTTCATGTCTTCTCTCATAACTCATTTCATCTTTCATCCATCATTATATATCACCCAACTCATGATATATAGGTCAACTCAGTATTAACTGAATGAAAATGACCCAGAAAAGAATTTTTGAGATTTTTTTTTAAAAAAATATTTTGTGCTTTTACTCCCCACCCCCAAAGCCCACCCTCCTACCCCCTGGGAATATTCAGTGAAATTGTGGTCCTGTTAGGACTGGAGTCAAATACAGGTCAGCAAAAAAGGAACTTCATTGTCAGTAAAGTTAACTCTTTATTCCAGGAAACAAGCATACAACTCAGCCTAGTGGTCTCAGCAACACTTCCCAGTAGGTCTTGCCCCCCTATCAAACAGTTGCCAAGACTGAAGATCCCTGCCTTCCACCCTCTCTAAGGCTCCTTCTCTTCCAGATGTTTCCCAAGCAGCCTAAACGGTGTCTGTGCACCTCTCGCTTCTGTTCAGCTCTTTGCATTACTCTCGGAGTTCTTGGAAACCAGAGGGGAGGGGAGCTTGTCAAAGTAGGAGAGGGAGACTCCTGAAATTCTGCAGCAGTCCCCTGACCCCGCTCCTCTGCTTCAGCCTCAGAGTCTGAACCACTCCATGTCACAAGCTCTTCCTGCTCACTAAACTCTGCTACCCCTTTAGCATCAGGCACCTCCTCCCAATCTTCTCCCTCTGACCACTCTTTGATGTCCCACCACCAATCCTTGGGCTCTGAGTCTTCCTTTTATGAGGGGTTCCGCAGCTGGTGCCTCCCAGCACTCCTCCTTGTCCAGTCAGTCCCTGACAGTACCCTGCAAATTGGGTGAGGAACGTGGGGACACTCTTTTTGCTCAGCTACAAAAGAATCAGCTGAAAACAGTGACACGGGGGGGGGGGTGCTGTGGTCTCTAAACCACCAAGCCTCTTGGGCTTGCTGATCATAAGGTCAGCAGTTTGAATCTGCATGACAGGGTGAACTCCCACTGCTCTGTCCCAGCTCCTGCCAACCTAGCAGTTTGAAAGCATACCAGTGTGAGCAGATAAATAGGTACCGCTGTGGTGGGAAGGTAAATGGCATTTCCGTGCGCTCTGGTTTCCATCACGGTGCTCCAGGAGCCAGAAGCGGTTTAGTCATGCTGGTCCCATGACCTGGAAAAGCTGTCTGCAGACAAACGCCAGCTCTGGAGATGAGCGCCACACCACATAGTCGAATTCGACCATCCAGGGGTCCTTTACCTTTACTTACCTTTACCAGA
Organism: Podarcis gaigeae; assembly: GCF_964106915.1. NCBI lineage: Eukaryota > Metazoa > Chordata > Lepidosauria > Squamata > Lacertidae > Podarcis > Podarcis gaigeae. The sequence goes on along the minus strand of NC_139678.1, from coordinate 88,814,243 downwards.
AGGCAGTCCAAATTCGGTCCTCTATTTTGAGGGTTGTTCAGTCCAAGTAAGATTTAAAGGTAAGAAGAATGGGAGCCTTGAAGTTGCTCATCAGCAATGAGCAGCTGGGCAGGTGACTTGTATGGCTTTTGTTTTCCCCACTGTAGTAAGGTGTGTAGTATATATTTCTAAATTTGCATCCATACATTTAATTTAAGGGTGCAAATTTTCTATAAATTGGTGCCCTGCACAAAGTTCCATGTCATTTTGGGTACAAGCCCTTGATTCTTATGGGCCCTTCTGTCTCTTTCACTGCACACCTGACCCTCTTGCAGAAGAATGGGCTCCACAGGAAAACAAAAGCCTTCTTGCACCAAGAGCTTCTTGGGTAGGAAACATAAATACTCATGTGTAGATTTGCATATAGGCACAACTTGAACACATTTTTCTCTTTCTTATGAGAAGAACTTTAGGCAGACCTTTTGCTATACCTTGATGGAAATTGTGAATAACTTTATTGTGAGTGGAAAATTTGACAGGGCCCCTAGGGGCCAGATAAAATTGCCTCAAGTGCTAGATCTAGCCTGCAAGCTTGGAGTTACTATTCTATGTTTTACACTGTGTGGATAAGAAAATGAGATGAGGGAGTGAAAAACAGGACCTAAATTAAAATTCACTGGCAACAAAATGGTAATTTCAAGCACATATTTATAGACTAACCTATATAGATTATGTTTGTACATATCTGTGGGTGTATACAGAGAGATTCACATACACACACACAACAAGAACAATTTACTGTACTTATACAGTAAACAATCGAATCCCACTTTCTGAAATGTTGAAATTTTTAAACTATTAATATTTTGCCATTAAGTGATTGAGAAAGACTCCCATCATACCCATTCTATACAAATGGCATCTGATTATCTGAACATCTGATTATTGAGAAGTACTCAAGCATGTTTGTCTAAATAGGTATGGATGTTAGTGAGCCACTGATTTCTCCATTCAGCACACCCAAACTTTAAACTCAAAAGAAACAGAATGCAAAAGTAGAATGATTCAAAATAGCATAGAATGGTTTTTGTACTTCTGGACTTGTTCTATGCAAAACAAGTCATTAAAAGGAAATAAAAATAGGATGCCTCCTCTGCTGAATTTTTCTTTTTTTAAAAAAACCACAACATACACACTTGTGTTGTCAATTTGAAATTTCAAAAATTTAGCAAGCACCCTTCTTTTGTCATAGCACTGGGGGGGGGGATAATTTTATCAAGTGCTTCATGTGGTACAGAAAAGTGGGATTCATAATGTGCCCATCAGGTGCCTTCTTGTTCTGTAGTGGGCTTGAGGGGAAGACAAATATCTGTAGACACACTAAATAATTTGTTCATGGCTCTCTGGAGCATCTTTGCTGCATCTTTGCAGATATGAGTCACCTCTTCGAGTGTTAAAGTCAGTATCTCCTCTCTTTCCATGCTCCACACCTGGATGTGGATCCTGTCCATCTCCAGGGCATCATATTGAAAGGGATGCAAGTTCAAGTGCAAATCCATTTGTGCATCCCCATCCCCATTCTGTCAACTATATGTGGCTTACAGGCTGAGACAGGCTTGGCCTGGTTGCCTTGGCAATGAGGACCAATTTCCCTTGGCACCCACTGCTTTGTAAACTCTCCCACATACTTTCACAACAGGAATGTGGGAAATTACAGACAATGAAAGTGGGCATATTACAAGGGGGCAAATGAGTTTGTGCCCATTTTGATTCAGCAAAAGTTATGCACTTTGAAAAACCAAATACCCCTCCTATGCCTTCTCTGGGGCTGCTTAAAGAAAGACCTGTGTGCTCTGGGTGAAAGCACAGAAGGAGAAGTTCGGCCCAGAGAGCACATCCCATCAGCTCTAGTGGTAACCACCAACAATCTGTTGATGTTAGGGCAAGTCCCATGCCAGCGTGGAGCGAGGAGACAAGGCCAGAGAGCATGTTCCATCAGTTTCTGAAGGGACCATCAGTTGCTCTGGGGAAACTCTGTTGTCCAATGTTTAACTAGTTCATTTTAGATTTTAAAACGCTAAATTACAGTGGGTGCCATGGCATAATGATGAAATATCCAAATCATGAATAAACAAATGACTGGTAGATATTTTCCTGGGCTCTACCACTGTAGGCTGCTGTTGCAAGATATACATGTATGATTGCTGCTGCACAAAAATAATGCCTTGCAGTGTGGGAGAGAAAAAACAGTACATCAGGGATAATAATAATAATAATAATAATAATAATAATAATAATAATTTATTATTTATACCCCACCCATCTGGCTGGGTTTCTCCAGCCACTCTGGGCGGCTTCCAACAGTATATTAAAATACAATAATCTATTAAACATTAAAAGCTTCCCTACAGGATAGGTTGAATGCTTCTTCATATGTGTGTGTGTGTGTGTGTGTGTGTGTATCTCTATATATATCTATATATATAAACATTTTAATGATTTACCAAAAATAAAAAAATGCGGGGTGGAATCATAACCAAATTAAACCATAATTTTGGTCAACTTCCCTCCACTCCCCCTCTTGGTTCCATTATAATATACTTGTTCATGCACATCCATAAAATACTTAACAATCCAATTTTAAAACCTTCTCCATCTTATTACAAGTGACTTTTAAAAGTAATACTAATGTAAAAATCTATACACAAAGCTTAAAAAATATGCATTAAACAGTTGCCCTTTTTTGTAATAATTTCTCCTGCACAGTTCAGTAATTTATTTTGCCAATCTTCTTCTTTTTCTTCTTTGGCCAGGGCTTCTTCCTTCCATAGGGGCTGGCTGGTGTTGGCCTGGCCTCCAGTCTCACATATCGGAACAAAGTCTTTCACTCAGAAAATCCATCAAGTACTGTACATCTCAGTGTCATAACTTCAATTTTTTTTAACAGCAATCATTCCCCACATTTTCTTCAAATCTTTATATAGTGGTATCTCGGGTTAAGTACTTAATTCGTTCCAGAGGTCCCTTCTTAACCTGAAACTGTTCTTAACTTGAAGCACCGCTTTCGCTAATGGGGCCTCCTGCTGCCACCGCGCTGCCAGAACATGATTTCTGTTCTCATCCTGAACCACCGACCTTCTGATCGGCAAGTCCTAGGCTCAGTGGTCTAGACCACAGCACCACCCACGTCCTGGTACCTCATGTTGGTACCAGGTTGGTACCTCGTGTGAAATGATTTGGGAGACTTTGACTGTGCTAGAGAAGAAACAAGAAGGGAGGGCAAAAGGTTTAAGAGGCTACCTTATGTGGTGGCAATGTAAAATTATCAAAAATGCCTAGGAAAAGACATACAGTGGTACCTCGGGTTATATAGGCTTCAGGTTACATACACTTCAGGTTACAGACTCCGCTAACTGCTATTTATTGTTTGTCAGCCACTTTGGGATGAAAAGCGGAATACAAATACTAGCAATCAATCTCAAGCGAGGGCTGTCTGAGCAATGCAATTTAGATTCAGGCAAATTGTTTTGTCTGGCACCTTTCCAAAAAGAAGTCAGCTAATTGAAAGAATCAAGTGAAAAACCATTGACTGGACATGACCAAAAAAAAAAAAAAAGACTTGGAATGTAAAATGTTTCCAGTACAACCAAATGAAAGTATATGCCTGTCATGATTTGAAGCAGCAGCATGAATATTAGATTCAAAAAGATATGAAATGTCACTGACTCCTTATTTCTCAGTCAATAGACCATATTGATCTTTAATATGTAATGTAACATGGGAGCAAGAAAGTGGAGGATAACTGACTTAGTCTTTCATCAAACATTGATTGCAAATCCAGACCATTAATAGGATATAGAAAATGATCTGAGGATATATATGGCAGAATCATAAAGATGGAAAAGATCAAAAGGCTATCAATTTCAGCTTCTTATTGCAATGCAAATGGAGGGATTTCACCAAATGCCACCCCAGGAAATATCTGCCTGCACCAGAACCCTGGGTGCCAGCTAAGGCAGAAGCATTTTCAGAATAGAACTAGGGTTTTGCTCAAAGTAGACCTATTGAAATTAATTGCACTAACCCAGTCATGTCCACTAAGTTCAATGGATCTATCATGAGTAAAACTTAATTGAATACCACCCCAGGTTTCCATGTGTCTTTTCACTAACCACACTGCTGATTTGGAGCATGCAAAACAGTTTCCTCCCTGACTTTGCTAGATGCCAATCTCCTGCAATCTGATGGAGAGCATGCTCTAAGAGTTCTAACTTCAATGGCAATGTTTTCAACTTATTAAATTATAAACAGTTTGCTGCCTTTCCATGACACCCCATATCAACTGACTCATGTGCCTGCCTCACTCTACTTAATGGTAGGACTAACCTCAATAACCAAGCAATTTTGCCCATCAAAGCCATTCATACACCAACCTTCAACAGATGAATCCCTAAGATCCACTGAATGGAGAGCACTCATTCATTAATTCTTCTTGAATGAAATTGTATTGAAGCACAAGCAGTGCCCCTTCCCAGCAATCCCCTATGTCTATTTTTGCCAACTATTGTTTCCTCAAGCGTTGGACCAGCCTCCCCAGCTCTCCACCTTCAAAATGCCCCATTGGTTATTTCTCCCCACTATCCATATGGTTGGGTCCATTGGTAATATTCTTGCCAGTTGGACTTTTCTCCTAATGGTAGAGCTCCTCCTTCAGCAGAGGCAAGCCATGTTGGGCAGAACTGGGAAGAGGGACACTACTCTGCCCATCCCAATGCCCTCCAGGATGGTGAATCAGGGTTTTGGGTTGCTCTGCCCCTTGTGGGTGCAGCAACATGGAATCTCTACTCCAAATCTACAGTCAACATGTATGCTAACAGTTGCTGGATGACTAAACACTGAAACTGCTCCTGGATCTGGCCTGTTCTCAAGCTATTATCCAACAAAACAGCAGCATTTTTTGCTGTTTCTGCCAAATCTAATTTAGATAACATCCCAGCTCTTTCCTAGGATGAGATGCAAATAAAGTCCCACATTAGAGCTGGTATCTGTTTTTACTTTTCAACAAGCATTATTTTTCCCTCCTGCTTTTTCATTAATGCCAGCAAGCAGAAAACTATTTGTGAAAATTACTGCTTCAGGAGATTCCACTAGCATATCCTCCTAAGATTTTCATTTCAATAATAATCATAATCATAATCTTCCAAGTGAATGTCAGAGGTCAGGAGATATAAAGATTTCTTTTAAAGTAAGTGCATAAAGGAAACACCTAATTGTCTTTATGACCAGAAAGGAAACTGCTCCAAACTGCCCTTTAAAACTGTTAAAGTGAAGAGCGAAGACATTTGGGGAGATGAGTACAATGTCAATGTCTAATCGCCTTTGGCTCAGCCTACTGCACACGTTAGACTATTGTTATTTTTTAACAGCAAGTTATGTTTACTGCCTTATAACTATCTACTCATCAACATCTTCCATGTAATTCAATATAAGGAGAAATGCCTCCTGTAGATACTATAATTATTTGCGCCTTGTTTATTTTCTGCAAAAGGATGAATTTTATGGGGCTCATTAAATGAATCCCAAATGCACAATTATACTTAGCTACATGATGCTTTTATGTCGGTGGCAGAACTGGAAGTGCAGCTACACTTAGCTGTGAAAGATGTGAGGTGACTGAAATATGGGCAGTTCAGACAGAGGATTCTGGTGAGACATGAGATACAAGAGTTTTCTATTCCACCCTGCATTTTTTTGTAAGCTGCATGGTTTCCATTCCACTGCAGTTCATCTTCTGCCCTAAACTACATGATTCACCTCAATGTCTGATGTGGTGAACTTAACGTAACTCACATAATTTACATACATTATTAAGTAGTTAAGATACGCAAATTACATTGACATTACATCATTCCACCCCATTCAATTTCATATTGTTTGTAAACCAAAAGGAAGTGCAACATCAATTACCATTAGTATTCGCTGGATTGATTTTCATCCTGGAAAAGGAATTTCTGCTCCCATTTCTGTTTCCAGTGGAATTCTGTTATATCTGTAGTCTGGACTAAGTTAGGTAAATCAATAGGACTCTCCTGTCCCTTTTGGTAATCTAGGAAAGAATGAAGTAGGAGAAAGACACGTACAGTAGCTATTAAGTCAGTGCTTAAAATTGGGGGGGGGGGTGTATTTATCTATTTATTTATACACTGCCTTTCAAGAATAAAATTCTTCCCAAGATGGTATGCTTGTTTAATAAATGTCTTTAATAAATAAATGTTTATTTACACAACAATATGTTCACATATTATGGAACAATATTTTGTTCCATAAAAACAACATCAACAATAACAACAAAGAGAGATGGTGTGCATGTTTTTTACTTATGCTGCAAATTAGGTGTCTCCTTGATAATTGCAATATTCATTATAGAAATTTATGAAATGAGCATGGCACCTTGAGAAGGATTTTATTTTTGAAAAACAGTACATAAATGAATGCATGAATGATAAACAAATTTGTATACTGGAAGAGTCAGCCTTGAAATATAACTTCTGCTGCATCAGACTGAAGCTCCATCTAGTTCTGCCTTCTATTTTCAAACGCTTTGTGAGGGACGTGAATCCCTGCTTCAGAGTTTGGCTGTTATTGGTATGGACTAATGCAAAAAACGAAGTTTAGTTATCATCAGGCGGATGTAGTCAGACAGTCATAAGCAAGAGTGTTGCAGAGTTACAAAGCCAAAACACCAGTTCAGAAACTTTCCCAGCCAGACCATCTTTTTGCAACTTGGGCACTTGTGTGAACAAGTCTCTGTTTCGATAAGTTACAGTGTGTATTGTTTTAGTTGGGGTGGATGGTTAGGATGTGTGCACACCTGACGTGCGAGAGAATCAGCACAAGACTCTAAACTAAGGTTCCCAGATTTTTTTCAAAGAATCCGCCACACCCCCCCGGAAATTAATATTTTTTAAAAGTATATTAAAATAAATAAATAAATAAAGAAGTAATATCTCTTCTGTGGTCTCCTCTGTCACACGGCCTTCCTCTGGGCCCTGGCCTGCTCTCTTGGACTGCTAACTGCCATGGAGTAGGCTCGGGTAGGTCCTGGGCTTGGCCACGTGTCCTTGCCCTCCTGGTGCTCTCCTACATCTCCTCCTTAGTGGCAGCGGTGGCAGCAGCGCAGCAGGGTCAGGGCTCCCCTCTTTTTTGTCATTCCTCTTTCTCTCTCTTCCTTCTCCTTCTCCTCTCCTCCTTCTCACTGTGTCAGCTCCAGGGTTTTTACCCTGGAGCGCCGCTGGCAGTTGGCTGGGTGGCCAGGCACTCTCGCTCCCGGCTTGATTTGGGTTGCAGGAGGGGGGGTCAGCAGTTCCCCCAGTTGCTGCGCTGGGCGTCCCCAGTTCCCCCTCAGCAGTGGCAGCAGCAATATCAGCAGCCTGGAGCCGGCCTGGTAGCGCAGTTGGCTCTCGCTGGCTTCAGGAGCTGCTCGCTGCTGTGGTGCCTGCCATTTTGCCTTGCCGGAACTCCCCATATGATGTGTCTTGTGCCGTTGAACCAATCACACAACATTCATTCCCTACTAATAAATCTACAAAATTTAAAATATAAATCTGGGGACATTAAATGAAATCCGGGGACGGATTTTGTCTGGGGACAGATTTGTAAATCTGGGGACTGTCCCTGGGAAACGGGGACGTCTGGTAACCATAGCCTAAACTGAAGAGCAAAGACATGGAATAGTGTTCATTTCACTGCTCTGGACAACTGTCAATTAGCTGCAGGAACAGAGTGCTATGGATTAGGTCCAAAAGAGTTGGTGAGAATGCAGACCAGATGCTATAAGGGAAGGGAAGAAGGTAACAAAAGAAGCCTTGTGTTGATGAGATGAGAGATGACAGGGTTAACTGCATATGGGAGATGAGCACTAACTGCAGGTGGGGTGAAAATGCTAAGCTCAATCAGCCAGGCTAGGCTAGGAAGAAGAATGGAATTCCCAAGCATCAAGGAAGTGGATTGACCAGCAAGTAATAAAAGTAGTCAGTTTTGAATTGTTCAGAGTTACATCTGAGCAGTAGCTGAAACGCTTCTCCTTTGATCACATTGTACTTGCACAATAACTTTTTACAAATATGAAGAGGAAAAAAGAATATATTTGGCAGGGGGGCAAACTATAGAGAGACCCTATCTTCCCTTTCCCATTGTCTGGCAACTGGCTTCAAATTTCAAAACACCAGCAGGCCAATCTAAAAAATAATCAACTGGCAACCCTATGACCATATTCTTTCTGGGTTTGCATCACTTGTTCTGCTAGGATATAGTTTCTTAACCCAAATAGATGGTGTGCATTTTTAAAGCACTTAGTTATTTATTCTACCCTTTAACATGCCATTTCCCAGTGAGATAGCACTTGTCTTTAGCTGGAGATTAAAATGCGCTTAGTGATACACGGGCTATTGGATTGACCTCTGATTTCTGAGAGCATACCTGGAAACGTAACTTCTTAGGGAGAATTGCTGCTTAAATATATATGTTCCCCTTCAAGAACATTCACAGTGGCTGGTTATCTGGCAATGGCATTAGCTCTACTGTTACATTCTGCAGAAAAGTCACAGGTGTTACATTAGCAGATAGATATGTATGCAGAAGTCTAATACACACCATAGATGTTCCCTTTGCTCTGTATGGTAACAAATGCCAGGTGTCCTTTTGAAGGTTCTCTCACTGGCAGCTGCTTATCTGTGTTACCAAATCCCATGTGACTGGGAGAATATCTAAATAGCTTCTCTTCTAGTCTGTTCTGATTTACATTACTGAGCCTGGATCTTCAGGAAGTGGTTGACAAGGCAGTTTTCTCACCATTTCCTGGTGAGAAGGCTGCAACTCTTTTTGAATCAGATCTAGCAAAATTTGTCTTCCTAACATCAAAAGCATGGAATTAATTATATATGGGAGTTTTCAGATACTGTCCAAAATGTTCAGGTGGTGCAAATTAATAATAATAATAATAATAATAATAATAATAACAACAACAACAACAACAACAACAATAATAATAATAATAGATATATTCTTCTGGGCAGGGGAACATTACTGATGAACACATGGCATTGACCACATCATGATTGTGTCTTCCTTTGTCCTCTCTCTTGACTGTGTCTTCGTCTTCTTCTTCTTTGGCGATCACTCATAGCCAAGTAAGATTGTCTTCCATAAATACAGTTTTAACAATAACTCTGTAAGGTCAAATCTGGACCCATACATCCTTCCACAGTGGGGACATTGGTTCCCGGGTGGGAGTTGATCACGGTGTGGATTTGCCAAGCGTGCCTTCCTCTTGGCACTTTTCTCCCTTGTGTCCTGAGTTTGAGCATCTTCAAAGCCCATGATCCCTTTGGTAAAGGCTGTTCTCCAATGGGAGCACTCGCAGGCCAGTGTTTCCCAGTTGTTGGTGTTTATACTACATTTTTCAAGATTTTAGACCGTCTTTAAACCTCTTTTGTTGACCACCAGCATGACGCTTTGGATTTTAAGTTCGGAATAGAGTAGTTACTTTGGAAGACGATAATCAGGCATTCGCACAACATGACCAACATGAAGTTGATGTTGAAGAATCATTGCTTCAACACTGGTGATATTTGCTTCATCCAGTACCCTGATATTAGTTCACCTGTTTTCCCAAGTGATGAATCACACAGCACATAGTTAAACTATGGAACTTGCTCCCACAGGGGGCAGTGATAGGCAGCAACCTAGATGTCATGGAGTGGCTGGATCCAGAGGAGTGGTGGGAGGTACCAGCTGGGGAACCCCCAAGGAAAATCCCAAAGGAAGAAGGCTCAGAGCCAGGGGATTGGTGGAGGGATGACAATGAGTGGTCAGAGGGAGAAGAGGGAGCAGACTGGGAGGAGGAGGAGGTGTCAGAAACCGAAGAGGTAACAGGGTTTAGTGAGCAGAAAAGGTCTGTTGCACACCCTCCAAGTGTCCCTATTTGGACACTTGGTCAAGCTCATGCTGGTAGATTCGAGAACACTGTCCAACCATTTCATCCTCTGTCGTCCCCTTCTCCTTGTGCCCTCCATCTTTCCCAACATCAGGGTCGTTTCCAGGGAGTCTTCTCTTCTCAAGAGATGACCAAAGTATTGGAACCTCAGCTTCAGGATCTGTCCTTCCAGTGAGCACTCAGGGCTGATTTCCTTCAGAATGGATAGGTTTGATCTTCTTGCAGTCCATGGGACTCTCAAGAGTCTCCTCCAGCACCATAATTCAAAAGCATCAATTCTTTGGCGATCAGCCTTCTTTATGGTCCAGCTTTCACTGGAAAAGCGGGACTTCTGAGAGAAATTCTGACACTAGATGGCTTTAAAAGAGGATTAGACAAATTCATAGATGAGAAGGTTATTGATGACTAGTAGCCATGATGACTATGCTCTGACACCACAGTTGGAGGTAGAAATGCTTCTGCATACCAGCTGCTGAAAACAACAGGAGGGAAGAGAGCTCTTGTGTTTGATCCCTGCTTGTGAGTTTCCCACAGGCATCAGGTTGGCCACTGTGAGAGCAGGATGCTGGATTAGATGCGCCTGGGTTAGAAGTGGTCCAGCAGGCTCTTCATATGTCTTTGTTGTTAAACTGAACACACAGGCCTAACTGCTGGTGTCTCATGTATCCTTACAGACTTTAAGTTACTTTTAAGAAACAAACTGATTAAAAGCAGCATAATTGATAGGAGCCACTTTCCCTCACGTAGAAAAACATGAACACACACACCCAGGTGCAACATGTCACATCATTAATATCAGCTACCAGGCAGCAAATTGCTTGTCATGCTTCATTTGTACTCATTTATGGCTATATAGGAGTATTTGAAAACAAGGGCCATAAATAAATGTTATACAATTTAGTCAAGCAATTTTAAAATAAATTTTAAAAAATTGTTATAGCAATACCTCGGGGTGATTTCTCTTTGAAATCTTAGCAAAGAAATAAATCCAATGGGAAGACAGAGGAGAGAAGAAGGGAAGGGAGACGTTTGCAAATAAGGACATATAAAAATTTACTAAGAGACGACCGGTGAAGATTTAAGTATTTAGACAATTTACCTAAGCTAATCTGTCCTTAATCGAAGTTAATCTGCCATAAATCTCCTCTCTTATTGCCATTCAGAACAGGAGGGCTTTGCCATAATAGAAAATAAGTGAAAGTGTCGATTAGCTTCCTGCGGTACTTAAGCTGTCTCTCCATTATCATAATGTCTGTGTGCCCTGCAATCTTGGAGGCAATTCTCTTTGCACACAGCAGCTAGTGCAGTGTGTGGAGGAAGAACATCTATTTTTGTTTGACACATGAGGATCTCAGACATGGAGTACTTGGATCATTTCTGTTTCCTGAGCACCCCTGAATGCCAAACTATACATCACATCAGTCATGAAATGGGGTTTTTGTTTTACAAATAGCACAGTGTGGATGTTGTTGTTGTTTAGTCGTATAGTCGTGTCTGACTCTTCGTGACCCCCATGGGCCAGAGCACGCCAGGCACTCCTGTCTTCCACTGCCTCCCGCAGCTTGGTCAAACTCATGCTGGTAGCTTCGAGAACACTATCCAGCCATCTTGTCCTCGGTCGGCCCCTTCTCCTTGTGCCCTCCATCTTTCTCAGCATCAGGTTCTTTTCCAGGGTGTCTTCTGGTTTGATCTTCTTGCAGTCCATGGGACTCTCAAGAGTCTCCTCCAGCACCATAATTCAAAAGCATCAATTCTTCGGCAATCAGCCTTCTTTATGGTCCAGCTTTCACTTCCATACATCACTACTGGGAAAGCCATAGCTTTAACTATACGGACCTTTGTTGGCAAGGTGATGTCTCTGCTTTTTTTTTTAAGATGCTGTCTAGGTTTGTCATGCAAAGGGTTAAAGGCCTCCTTAAAGGTTATTTCCAACACTGCCCCTTCCACTAACATGGAAGATTTTGGCTTGCATAACAGAACTTTCTCCTCCTTTTCTGTCCCCTGTGATCCCCTCACACACAGCCAAAATCTGTTCCAGAGGGTTGGGGGAGCATCCACTACAGATTTTGAGGGTGTACAGAAAGAGCAGCAAAAAGGGAAGTCCCATTGCATGAGTGGAATTCTGAGTGAAGTGCTGGAAAAAATTCTTTTTTTCCTTCTTTTTATTTTAGTCTGCCATGGATTTGAGTTGCTTTATTAGTTTGTGTTTTAGGTATTTTTTCTTCTGTCTATTTCAAGCTGTATAATTGTGTATTTGTTAGCCTCCCTGGCAATACCCTGAGTGGCACTGGCTCAAGGGCGATGCTGACTGCAGAGCGAATGCAGGCTACAGAGCTATCCGAGAAGCCAGAACAGCAAGAGGGTTCGCCGAGCAGCGATCCCTCTTGCTGTGCTGGCTTCTGAGATTCAGAATATTTTTTTTCTTGTTTTCCTCCTCCAAAAACTAGGTGCGTCATGGTCTGGTGCGTCTTATAGAGCAAAAAAATACGGTATTTGTTTACATTTTCCCTTTGCTAACTTTTTCACCTAGGGAAATTCGGAAGGAACAAAAAACACACACACAAATGTAGTCAAAAGCTGAACAATGTTTTTGAAAAAAGACACCTTCATAAATATTTTTAAATAGATTCAAAGGCTATTTACTTCAACCTCTTAATGGGAATTAACTTGAATGAACATTTGGGATCATTTAGGGAAATGTCGACAGGAATTGTGGCTTGTCACAAGATAGTATTCTCCTGATGTTAGTTAAATGACAAGCTAATGTTAATTTTTATTTTATTTTTCACAATGGGAGATTAAGCCCGTGACAATAGTGATTATATTTCAAGTGTTCTCAGTGTGCCTCAGTTCAGTCCTTTTATCTAGTCGGTGACATTATGTGACAGAAATGCTAAGGGCCTGAAGCGATTGTGATCGGACGAGCCCACCCTCCTGTGTACTGTACCCAAGAAACAGCACCAGAAATCTCTGATTGTGCTGCGTTTGTGGTCTTTCTGTTGCGAGAGTGAAGACGAAGCTATGATGAGATGAAAGAGGGCAGAGAGAGAAGAGGGACCTGGGGAAGATCTTCCCTCTTCTCACCTGTCATTTATTAAAAACCTATTCATGATTTTTCTTCCCTGTGGGAGCAGCAGCTGAGGTTGTGGGCTAAGACTCTGGTGCAAGGAATTACATAAGAAGACCTTTATGAAACTGGACCATAAAACATTCCATGGTACTTTCCCCATAATAAAATTTGCTTTATTGCCTGAGAGCAATGTGAAGTATCCATTAGGAATCCCATTTATGTGTGTGTGTATCTAATATGTGCATGGATTGGAGGGAGAATATTATATATAACAAATGGAAATAGCAGCTACAGGCGAAATTCACCCATGGCTAGGAACACGATGCTCAAGAAGCAGCTATAAATATAGATGAGACTTTCAGCTTCATGGCCAAAGAGGAGATTGTGGCATCAATTTAGAAGCAGCCCTCCCTTATGCTGATAAAAAAATTATAGGAAGTCTAGGGCAGGATTTATTAAAAAATAAATTGACACCATTCCAGGAGGCTGGAGTGATAAATAACTGAGAGGCATGCCTCCATGCAATATTTTTGTGTAATTAAAAAATTGAGCTACCCCCTGGTTGATTTGATTTACAACATCTTCTTAATTATAAAGTGCCTTTAATTCTAATTTAGGATTCGGCTTCAGCCTGCACTGCTCTTTGCTGAAAGCACCAGCTAATGGGAAGATGGGCTATTATTCTCCTGTCTTCCTTCTTTAAAGGCAAGGAAGAGGCAGCTGCTCCAAGGGTAACGGAGATGGAACTGTGATGAAGGGTTTGGTTTAAGACCAGGGCTGAAAAGAAAGATGGTGTTGGACTTTTGAAAAGGGGGTGGAATGGTTCACCTCAGGTAATTCTGATAGAGAAGGCTGAGAGAGATATAGTTTTCTGTAGTTGTTCTTCAGTTTCTCCCAGGATATTATTTTAACGGCATTCCTTAATTGACAATTCTTTCAAAATTAAATAAATGGTTGCAGATTTCACACCCAAGGAATGGGTTGTATCCAACTCAGAGTAGATCCACTGATATCAACGGACATGTGTAATTTAAGTCAATTGGTTTCATTGGGTCTACTCTGAGTATGATTAAATTGGATACTATCCAACAGGATAAAGATTAAGATTAGAGTTAACTACAAATAAATGAACTAAAATAAAATGTATTTTTTTAAAAAAATGTATTTTAAGATTATCAAAGTGCATTGCACCCAAGTTCCCAGTAGGGAGTGTCGTAAAGTAGTGGAGAGGAGGAAAAGGGGTACTAGGCACTAGGCAGAATATGCGTTTGCGAAATTGTTGAAATGGGGTACTGATCCCCTGATAGTGGTACTGATGAAATCCAGCCCAGAGCATGTCACAGCAGAAAGAAGTATCAGTTACATAGGCTGCTGGAGAATCCTACCCAAAGTCCAACTGATACACATTCCAACGTAAGATTGAATTTAGAGACTGAAAATACTTGTTTGTGGATATTGGATAATTCATTCCTGGGGTGGTAAAATACAGACCACTGTATTTTAATACTTTGTTGGAAGCTGCCCATAGTAGCTGGGGAAACCCAGCCAGATGGGCGGGGTATAAATAAATTATTATTGTTGTTGTTGTTGTTGTTGTTGTTGTTGTTGTTACTATTCCATGGGATGCAGTGCATCTTAGCTTGGAAGGTGCACTAGTGCAGAAATGCAGTGACAGTTGTACCATAGCAGAGGAAGGAGGGAGAAGATGCCCTCAAGCATTGGTGCTGGGCAAGTTCTATATATTCCATCAGTTAAAGATGGAAGAAACTCTGTTTTCCAAGTTTCTCATTTTTCCAATTTTAAATTCAGTTTAATTTGTAATTTTGTTTTGCAGCAACTCCACCCCCCATGAAGATTCATCAGTATTTTCATGTGAATTTCTCCTAGAATAAACATTTTTGTATGGAATTTTGACTAATACAAGCAGTTTGCAAGCACTCCCACCATTAAATGTATTTAAATGTTATTTTCAATAATATATTTATTTCATGCATATTTTCCCCAATATATATACATTCTTATACAAGGTGCTTAGTTGCACATCAACATTGCAAAATTCCGAGAAGTGCAAATTTTAGAAGATCGCTATGTTCCAGTTTGCACATTGGTTCAAGTAGTACAGATTAGGTAGTTTCTTTTCACATGCAACCAAAATCTAATTTCTCTCCATCCGTAGCATCAGTGCAGCAAGGTGTAGGTCAGACGTAAATGATCTGAATGTGAGTATTTAGGCAGCTGAGGTGCAGGTGAGGCAACATTGCTCACCTGCCTTCCGAACATCACTGCCAGTTCCTGGGAGGTGCAAGGCACAAGGAGCGAAGCATGGTGCACAGGCATGGCAATGGAGCCAATTCAATGTTCCTGCCGTCCCACCCACACCATGACTCACTCCTTACCCCTCACTCCTCATGTAGATTATGATGATGAAAAACCCCATAGATGCTGGAGATAAATGCAAAAGGAGGGAGGAGTCTGATAGATGCTGTTAAGATATCCAATATAGGATGATGATCATAATAATGCATTTACTGTATGCAATGCTTATCCTCTTAGCTGCAGTTTTATGGTGCTTGTTTACAATACTATGACTCTGTCCTGTTGGTTGGTTGTATGTGCATGATTCTATTTTTTACATTGGTGCTTTTTGTTCTAATTTTACAAGGTAGACTAGAAATCTTTTAAACAAATCAAAATGAACTGAATGAGAACCGTCTCGTTTATGCCTAATCTGTTTAGGCTTTGTCCAGCAGATGGCACCGATTTTACTTACCGTATTTAAAGCTCCTGGGCTTTTCTCTCTTGTTTCTTAAGATGCTGAAGGCAGTTATTAATTACCTGTGTGTTTGACTGATAAGCATTCAGAACTGTTCTTCAGAAACTTTGTTTGCTTGCTAAATTACCAGCTCACTTCAAACTGCACAATTTTCACTTATATGTCAGTCCATATGCACCGAGGTAAAAGCAGCAGAGCAAAGATGAAGCAGGCAAGTAGCCAGAATCGGTCTGAACAACGACAATCTCTTGCAACATGGCTGGTTAATATTTAAAGGTTCCCTTCTTGCAGTGTCTTTGTCATGTGGGAGCAGTTGTGAATGTAACCTGAAAGGCCCTGGGCCACGTGGGAAGCATCCTCATTATATTTCCCTATGCCTGCACTGTTCCTCCTTTTTGGGAGGACAGGAAATGATCTACTCCCAGGTGCTCTGGGGCTTTTAATGCTAACTTCATGAGGAAGAAAGGAGCTGCATTGCCCCATCTCCCATGCTGCGAAAGGAAGGTGAAAAGAACTCCTTACTCTTTCACATTACAGTGGTACCTCTGGTTACAAACTTAATTCGTTCTGGAGGTCTGTTCTTAACCTGAAACCATTCTTAACCTGAGGTACCACTTTAGCTAATGAGGCCTCCTGCTGTCGCTGTGCTGCCACCACACGATTTCTGTTCTCATCCTGAAGCAAAGTTCTTAAACCGAGGTACTACTTCCCGGTTGGTGGAGTCTGTAACCCAAAGTGTTTGTAACCCGAGGTACTACTGTACAGCCCTGTAGGTCTAGTTCAGGGTATCATATCAGTTGGCTTCATTACACTGTTTTGTAGCCAAATCTGAATGGTAACGTGACTTTGTTGCAAAATCCATTCAGAGTATGGGCAGGAAACTCCAAATTGGCTTTCTGGAATTACCATATAGCCAAATCTGATTGATGGCAGGCATGGCATCTTCATGTTTATAATGTCATTTCCAATTGGCTAGAACCACAGCTGCAGGAATAGCATGTCAGTAAAAGGAAGAAAGGGGGCTTTTCAATTCCTGCTAACTTTCTCCCCCCCCCCCCAAATGGGAGTAATTTATGTTTCAAATACTCTATTTACTAAATATGAAACATGCTTCTCATTGAAGGAAGGAATAAAGATAAAAAGTAAAACATTTTCCCCCTGTAGCAACTTTCTCACAAACAGATGCAAACAAGGGTTTTATTAATATAAAAAATATCCCAATTATATAGATAAAAAATATGGTGCAAATTTTAATTTCTCTGAGAATTTCTCATTTGATCAGGCAGCTGCTGTCTATAGCTTTTAAATAATATTCCATTCCACATAACAGATACTATCAACTGGCAAACTAAAGTTTATTTTACTTTTTTAGATGTTGCCTAAAGTATATGCGGGTGGGTTATTATTCTTTTTTTTTTTTTTTTTTTAGTGATGCAAAGAGATTTATTCTAGCTATCCTTCACAGCAGAAAAAGATTGACCTCTTAAGAGAGCCAATTTTATCTCTCCTCTTTATGAAATACTCCAGGCAAATCCTATCATGTTTTCATCTCTACTCTATTATGGATGGCTGTTCTGGATTAAGATTTCAAGATCTGGTACTGGTCTAATAACCAACATTCCTACTATGCGCAGCTCTTGACGTCAGGCATAATTACACAGGCTGCAATACAAACCTGGCTGGGGAGTGGTGGGGCCTAAAAGAGTGCTGTGGCAGGGGACACCACCACATCCACAGTCCTGCTGTTCACGCTGACTGGGGCAGAATTTGGGGGCAGGCCCAGGCACCAGTGAGACCAGCTCTGGCAACAGAAGATCCAGGCCACTACCAAGGATTGTGACAATGACAATTCTGTCCACCCACCTGTTTGGGTGTTCTTTTGATGTTCTTCTTCAGGAGGAGATCAGCAGGGCTTGACAGAGGAACACCTCCAAGGAATCCTCCACCCCCAGTCCAGCACAAAGGGAGCTTGGGTTGCATTTTTTTGTGTTGCCTGGGAGGGAAACTTGTAATTCAAATGCAAGCACATGTTTCCACCTTTCCATCTTTGCTTCACCGTGGCAACTGACCATTTAAATAAGGACAATTTCCTAAAGTGAAAGCTTTTGAGACTAGAGGCTCTTTCAGTAGCAATTTGCAGCACACCTTCTTCTTTGGCGATCACTCGTAGCCTAGTAAGATTTCCTTCCATAAACACAGTTTAAACAGTGAGTCCATAAGTGACTGTGAAGGCCAATTCTGTATCCACACATCCTTCCACAGTGGGGATATAGGTTTCCGGGTGGGACTTAATCATGGTGAGGGTTTGCCAAGCGTGCCTTCCTCTTAGCACATTTCTTTCTTTCGTCCTGAGTTTGAGCATCTTCAAAGCCCATGATACGTTTGGTAAAAGCTGTTCTCCAATTGGAGCGCTTGCAGGCCAGTGTTTCCCAATTGTTGGTGTTTATACTACTTTTTTTTTTAGATTTGCCTTGAGAAAGTCTTTAAACCTCATTTGTTGACCACCAGCATTACGATTTCCATTTTTAAGTTCAGAATAGAGTAGTTGCTTTGGAATTTGCAGCACACCATGTCTAATCCAGGCTTATGTTCAGAATAAGAAGATCCACTGAGCATGCACACAGAATGTCTCTGTGAATCGCTGCCTTTATTGTTCACTAGCAGAACTCTCATAATTACACTGAGTGTTGTATACTGTAGGCTCTCATAGAAAGGAGCAATGTGTACCAGGATCCTGCACAGAGAAATATACATTGTAGCTCCCACAGTGTCCCACTTGGTAGAGACCAGGCTATCCTGCACCATGGGCAATGGGCAGGTTATATTCCCATTGCAACGTTGCTTCAAAATGAGTGAATAAAAATAATTTAAAGTAAGGGGTACATTTGGGAGCACCACCAGGAATATAGCAATTGGTTTGGGGTTGTTCTTTAAAAAAAATGTTGACTATTTTTATTGCAGAGACCAGGACTGCTATTTTAGTGCCCCAATCATAGAAACCCAGATGTGTGGGTTGATTTGTCCCTGCTGGTCAAAGGGATATCAGACAGAGGAGGTTCTACTGCAGGGAGAGAATGCTTGCTTTCCCCTGAGATACTGTGAGATGCACATATAGTAGATGATGCCCCAAGACCCCTGATACAGTTGCAGGTTGACCTTTTTTAGGCAGGAGTTGCATTCTTCACACAAATGAGCAAGACATCCCTAACCTTTAAAAGTATTTTAGGCTCAATAGCTTAGTAAATCCTTGTTCAAAGATCATTAAACATAGCACAGTAGCCTCATTAAGAGCCACAAGGCTAATTAGCAGGTATCAGAATTATGCTGTCCTCCTCCTTGGCAGGAGGGCAGTCAGTCAGCATGCCTGTGGAAAATAAATGCACAAACCCCACTACAGTACATCACCTGGCAAAAACGTGTGGTGCAAGTGAAGGGGCAACTGGAAATGAGAGATGCTTGGTTGCCACAGAAGACTATGGCAAATCTTTAGTCAGCCTCATTAAAGGTGTGCAGGCAGGTCATTTGATTCCTTATGCTTGCCTGATATTAACCATCTTGAGAGGGAGGTGTGCAAAGGAGTTTGGGTGATGTGACCAGCAGTGAAGAGTAGACATGCAGCCGTTCCTTATGCAAATTCCCTTTGCGCAATACACTGTTTGCATACTTGTGTGATACAAACATAAAGTGGTGTCAGGTCTGATTGCCTCATGAAAAATGTATATCAGCAGCCATTGTTAATCCCACGGAAACAGGAGGGCAGACATTCTTAGTTATATTAATTTAAGAAAGATCGCAGAGCATCCATTTGGATGAACAAGCTTCCATCCACGTACATTACCTCTTTGTTTCAATAAATGCCCAGATGGTTTGCAGATGCAAAGCTAGAAGCAAATGTGGATTCCTTTCATAGGCAGCCATCTTCTGTTAAAAGTATATGCTCTGGAGCTTCGTGTTAGTTGTTTTTCAGTCAGATGCCAGAGGTCTAGAACTATAGGTACATAGGATGCAATCTTCTTGTTTATTGACAGTTTATTCCATTCAACAGACATGTTGTTCCTTTTATATTTGCTCCTTTGGGTTATGTTTATTTTTGTACATTTGTGCTGCAGTACTCAGTGAACTCTTCTAATGCACTTCTGTGAAAAAATTCAATAACATTGTAGGAAAAAGAAAAAAAATGGCTATGTTTTTGTTCTCATATTGTTTCAGAAAATGTGAATTAGGTACATTTGCCTTTAAAAGTGAACTAAGTTGGATTTCTCTCCCATCCCTACCTGCCACAGAGACTGTTTTGAGGGTGCACACCCAGTTCACAACAGGTCATGATTAGTCCTGCTGGACCTAGGCATCCACTTGGGTGTGTGGGGACAGAAAGCATGGCCTAAGGCATACCCAATGTCACAGGGATTTCTCCCTGCCCCCCTTTTTTAGTGTGAGCATTCAGTCAACCCGATTCCCCCCTCCTGGCATATGATATGGTCAGTAAACAGACAAACATTTACCACCTCCATGAGAACCCTCTTCTCATTCGACTCTATGGAATGCCCTCCCATCAGATGTTGAGGAGATGAGTAATTATATAACCTTTAGGAGACATCTGAAGGCAGCCCTGTATAGGGAAGGTTTTTAAGGTTTAATGTTTACTATGTTTTTATATATGCTGGAAGCTGCCCAGAGTGGCTGGGGCAATCCAGTGAGATGGGCAGTGTACTGCTGCTGCTGCTGCTGCTACTACTACTACTACTACTATTACTAATAATAATAATAATAATAATAATAATAATAAAAAGGCTTTGCATTTCCACCTAATAAAGCAATCTTTCCCCCTTTGTGTGGAACTCAACAAAGTGCTAAGGAGATCATTCAATCAGTGCAAGCGTTTCTGCTTGTCTGACGTAGCCATCTCCCACCCATTCCATGTGCTGTTCTGGAGGCTCTCCCAAACCCCCAATAGGGCTCTCCCAATAGGGGGAACACTATTCCACTAGCAAGAGTCATTGCACTGGTTTCTACTAGCAGAACAGAATAGTTGAATCCAGCCCTTTGTCTCTAAGTTCTGGTTCAGTTCCAGATTTTTGATCCCTTTCATTCTTCCCAAAGAAAAACTTCCTGGAACATTATTAGTAGTGTGTATGAATGTGCCAAATGAATCCAGCTCACTTCAGTTGCTGCTTGGCAAACAGTACACAGCATATATCCATCATGAAGATTATGGATTCATGCCGGCCCTCAGTTATTCTCAGGGGAGTTTAAAGCAGTGTGGTCAATTGACCAATCGATCATAAATAGCTGGACTCATGCTGAGGTAAATACCTGAAAAGAGACTATTTGCACATAAGGAGGCTTCAGCATTTAGACCAGACATGGGCAAACTTGGCCCTCCAGATGTTTGGGACTACAGTTCCCATCACCCCTGACCACTGGTCCTGTTAGCTAGGGAGTTGTAGTCCCAAAACACCTGGAGGGCCAAATTTGCCCATGCCCGATTTAGACACTCCAAATGTCTTAAAGAATTCTAGGCAATGGTTGCTCAGACAATAGCTGCCCATTCCAAGCTCTCTCCATCCATGCCACTCGTCATCTCCTGCTCCTATCCTCACCTCCATGATGCTAGCATTACATTCTAGGGCTGTCCTACTGTAAGTGACTGACCCGTAATGGCATAACAAATGATGTCACTGTTATTCTAAAGCAGCAATGCTGCAGCAAGCAAAGGCTCTAGCAGCTCAGTCAGCTGCTTGTGGCTAAAAAGCCAAACAGGAAGTATGGGACTGTTGCCATGGAAACAAAGGGGCAGTCCATTCTCCTTATTGAGCACAGGATGTGAGCTCAGTGTGTGTCATATGACCTGTACAGGATGTATGTGGGTGGAGTTTTGAGTTTTCTCTCTGTTTGTTGAAGAAAGCAGACATCTTTTACTGTATGACTGCTAAAGACAGGAATAAAAGCATGTAGTTACATTTCTGTCTGTGTCTGATTCCCCTCCCTGGGGATATACAGGGAGCAGGGAGGAGGAGAAGCAGTTGGTGTGTTTTTCTCACAGCCTGAGAAAAATCGCCGGAACGGACCTCGTGTTGTTCCTGCCGGGAGTCGCAGGAGGGAGGTCTAAGGAATTCAGCCGGTGCCTGGACAGATAGGCACACACCTCTGACCGGGCTAGAATTCCAACAGTCACATGTGCAGCTGCAATAGCTAAGGCTTGTGTCAGACCAAGGACGCTGTAGACCAGCTGCATGTGGGCCAGCTGCTATATTGGCTTGAGGCATAGGACTAAACAACAGAAATAAATAACTCTTATATCTGTTTCAAGGCCTTGACAGCTCACTTGACAGCCCCTTCTTTGGAGGAGCTAGGAGAGGTCCCTTTAAAGCAGGGTTTGTCAAACTTGGGTCTCCAGCTGTTTTTGGCTACTATTCCCATTATCCTAGACCACTGGTCCTGCTAGCTTCAGGTGATGGGAGTTGTAGTCCAAAAACAGCTGGCAACCCCAGTTTGGGAAACCCTGCTTTAAAGCAAGGGCCTCAGACTTTGGGTGCTATCATGGAGAAAGGCTGGAGATCTGGTTGATGCTGTGAAGTTGGTTCCACCAGCCTGCCTCTTCTACTTGAACCCAGAAGAGTGTGGTGGCAGGATTGGGATCACTCCAACTGCAACCACTAAGAGGTTGGGGGTGGGGCATACACCCCATTACGCTCCGCAGAATCATTTTTCCCTCCCTCTTTTCCTACCACTCCCACTTTCCCCATAATCCTGAACCCTTGTTCTATGACAACTTATACAACTTTTATATGCCCAGAGGAAGGTCTTTAGAAAGCAGAAATGGTTATTGCTTCAGAGAAACAAATGTGACAGGCCCATTCACAGTAACCTTTACATGCTGCTTTCCAAGATAAAATAACTCAAGGCACCTGTTTGTCATTAAAGGGAGAAGAAAAATGTCAACCAGCTCATTGAAACTTCAGCATTTGATATACCCATTTGCAAAGCTACCAATAGCTTACTCTGGTTCAAAGCAGCACCAATGATTTATTATTTACTTAAAGTTTTATATATTTTACACAGCACTACAAAACAAAGCCTCAGTGCTGCCCCCTTAGCCCAGCTAAGACAGAGAGACAAAATGAGAGGGAGAAAAAAAAGTACAGAAGTGAGGATGAGGTAAAGAGCAAGAGATACACAGAAGTGGAACGATTTATGACTCAAAAAGCTCCAGAAATTCAAACTAGGTAGTCGCTGTTAAATGTAGTGTTTGCATCGTGCGTGTTAAATGTTATTCATTCGAGCAAATGACTGGGGATTTTTATTTTTTTGTTGTTGTTGAGGGGATTTTAAGATGTCTCATTCATGTTATTATTTAAATACTTGTGTAGTTTATTGCTAGTGTAAATAGGTTTATAACCTTCCAGTATGAAGCACAGGCATCTGCTCAAAGCAGCACTAAACATCTGGTTATTTCAGCAAAGTATATAATTATATTTAATGGCAGAGAAGTGTTTGATGGATTGCAGCCAACTTTCCCAATAAGATAGTTATGCAGGAAAACGATTTGCTGGGATTAGACCGATAAAATATCAAGACAGCACAATGCTCTTTTTTGTCCCATCATAACACTGGAGTCATCTGGTGCTGTGGAATTAAGACAGATGCTATGGCCATTATTTTTGGTAAGATCTGAGGCATGCCGACTTTTAGTTTGCCACTTTACTCATATTTTAAACAAGGATATTTTGAAAATCTAATGTCACTTTGAGAATAATCCCCATTGTATGGGTGGAGTTGGAGACATACATTTAGAGGTGAAGAAATGAGATACCCAACTCTGTGTGTGCTATTTGCGATACCTCTTTGCAAACCATCACCCCTTTTGCAAGAAAAACCTATAATCCCTGCCATTTTATGCCTGTCTGAGGATTAAAAATTCAAATAAAATTTGAAATCTCTGTGAAGCTTTTTCCTATACAAATCTTATGCAATTTTGCCTTACTCAGTCTTAGGATAATTGACTGTTACAGCAGTGTGTGTAAGCCAAGCATAAAATCTATAAAAACTTTTCTGTTCTGGCTGTTCTGATGCCTTTGATATTTGCAGACAGTGGGAATGGAAATATTTTGTCCCTCCCTCAACTTCTGAGAAGAATTTGATTAACATGTTGCAAATGTGTGATGGGAAAGTCAGTGATTTATAGCACCTTTCAGAGTTCATGAACCTGCAGTTTGAATCAAATTTGGAGCATAGTAGACTGTCTAAGCAGGAGGCAATGATGTGGTCAACTGTCTGCGGCTAGTCATAACGTGAGGACAAAGTGGAGACAAGGTGTGCCACGTTATACAATAACAATAACAATAACAATAATTTATTATTTATACCCCGCCCATCTGGCTGGGTCCCCCCAGCCACTCTGGGCGGCTTCCAACAAAACACTAAAATACAATAACCTATTAAACATTAAAAACTTCCCTAAACAGTGCTGCCTTTAGATGTCTTCTAAAAGTTTGGTAGTTATTTTTCTCTTTGACATCTGGTGGGAGGGCGTTCCACAGGGTGGGCGCCACTACCGAGAAGGCCCTCTGCCTGGTTCCCTGTAACCTCACTTCTCACAGTGAGGGAACCGCCAAAAGGCCCTCGGCGCTGGACCTCAGTGTCCAGGCAGAACGATGGAGGTGGAGACTCTCCTTCAGGTATACTGGGCCAAGGCCGTTTAGGGCTTTAAAGGTCAGCACCAACACTTTGAATTGTGCTCAGAAACGTACTTGGAGCCAGTGTAGGTCTTTCAAGACCGGTGTTATATGGTCTTGGCGGTTACAGTCAGGTTTCTATGTAGACATGTGTAACTGCACACTAGGACTGCATTCGCATGGCAATTTATTCCATTTCCCTGACATTTTCCTAACTGTTAATTCCCACATTAAATTTGAGCTTTCATACAATCTAAAATTTGCTTCTGGAAAACTGATAGTATATAGTGTGGAGGCAGACAGTCAGGCCGTGTATCCACCGCAGCGACCAGAGGAATGACCACTGGAAGGAGCACAGAGAGAAGAAATGCCATGGTGCACCTGTAGCAGCAAAACCAGATGCCTTCATTTCCCCCACCTGCAATAAAACAAGTTCCCCCTGTTTGCTGAGCACAGTTTTACAAGATGACTCCACCAAGCATCATCCTTCAGCCTGCAACAACCTGCTTTGCCAATGTTCTTTCATTTTTATTTCGGGTCAGAAGCACTTCCAGTGTTTACCTGCAGAGAGAATACTGTATCTCAGTGGTAGAGCATGTGCCTTGCATGTAGAAGGTCCCAGGTTTAATCCCTGGCATCTCTAGAGAAGGGCTGGGGGAAACCACTGAATGAATTAATCACGGGGTTGTAGGTTAGAACCCCACGTTGGGCAAAAGATTCCTGCATTGCAGGAAGTTGGATTAGATGACCCTCGTCCCTTCCAACTCTACAGTTCTACAATTCTATGGTTCTAGGAAACCAGTCAGTGTGAGCAATTCAGAGCCATAGATGGAGCAATGTCCAATGGTCTGACTCTGGAGAAAGCAGCTTCCTATGTTTCTAACTACTTCTGTACTTTTCCCTTCTCATTACTTTTTTGTTGTCTTGCTTGGTTAGTCATATGTGGACCAGCCAACCAGGGCTCACATACTTTACAGGGTGCCATCACAACTTGGAAGGAAATAATTATGTTGTGAACCACCCTGAGATCTGCAGATGTAGGGAGGTATACAAATGATGGTGATATCATCATCATCATCATTATCATCATCATAACATTTGTTATGGAGAGAAAATGGAAGCTTCCATCTCCCCCTCTAGAATGTCCTAAAATGATACAACACCCAGAAATTACAGGAATATAAAATGGTGACTCCACTCTTAGTGTTGTTTTCAATATCCTCTCTGCTACTGTCACAGGACAAAGGCAAGCTCTTGGCCTGTTATGCATATGAAAAATATACTCAATTGTGTTCATTCCTTACTCATGATCTCTGTTTCAGAACAAATCAAAACTGAACTGAGTAGGCTATATTCAGCTCAATTTTTCATAAGTTCTGAAGGCTTCACACACCTAATTTATTTATTTGATGGCATATTTTAATCTGTATTGTTCGTGCTTTTGATGTTTTCGTTGGTTGGTTGGTTTTATTTTATGTTCTGTTCCCTGCTCTGGTACCTGCATTGTTGTGTGGGTTATAAATATTTCAAATAAATGAATAATAACACATTTAATTGCAGTAATATATTGGCTGCAGGCTAATTCCTGACATCAGTATTGGCAAGTGACAGCAATCCTTTCTGGAAAGGTGGGCATTTCTTATCCCTTTTTATGCAGCACTCACAGAATTGCCAAAGTATGGCACTTTTGATGTTCCCAAAATGTCTGTGAAAAGTAAACCTGCTTTCATCTCAGTCTTTGTATGGATGCCCAGTAAGTAGCAAGCAAGCTTTGTTTCATGGTACATGTTGCAAACAGTGTGGCGGAGTCTTTTGAAGATGCAAAGTAATATGGTTTTTATTAGATCTTTGAGGAGATTCTTCTACAGGTTTTAATCTATAACCCATTCATACTCCCCAATGCCATGCCAAGTCATTTATAGCTCAGATATGCGCTGTACACCTATCACCTCTGCCATTGCTTTCATGAGATCATGTGCCCTTTAACTCAATAGCCAAAGCCATAGGCTGCTGCGGTTTACTGGTGGTTTCCCCATCCCATTTCAGGGAAGAGACAACACTGAGACCCATAAGGTTGTTTTTGGCCTCTGTGGCCTCTTGTCAGCATTGTGCAAAATCCCAGGTTTCCTTTTCAAAGGAGCGTGGTTCTGATCCTCAGTGACATTGAGAAATGTTTTTGAAATACGATGGCAAAAATAGTGAAAGGTAGCAAGAAATAAAGGCATGACTATGTGTTCTAGATCTCTGGATTTCTTAGTTCACATTTGATGCTTTCAAGCTGGGTGTCTCCATTTCCCCACAAAAAATCAAGAATGCTGTAATACTGTTAATACATTTTTGCCAGCACATGGAAATGACTGCCACTTTTGTGAATTACATGCATCTAATTTATGCAAATTAACTGCAGCCCTTTGGCTCTGGATATTTCTAAATTGCCTCTCGGTGCTGAACAGGTTGCCCACCCACTGATCTATTCATTTATCCCCTGTTGGCAGGTATCCACCCATCAGGGAATAAGCAGACAGCCCAGCCAGTGCCTGCCAACACTTTGATTCCCTTGCAGCCAGGATTTCGCTGCTAAGGACAGATGGCAGTATGGAATAAATTTTGATGGTTGACAGTGGTCTCTTGGATTGAAATGGTTTGAAAACAATTTGCCAAATGGTCGGAGTAGCGGCTAGCCACCTTCCTCTTTACTTGCACCAAACTGCTATAGAATAATGAAGAACGGGGTAAAGGTGTAACCTTTGAGGTGTAGAGACAAGACCATTAGGGGTATGCTGTAGCATAAGAACAGAAGAAAAACCCCACTGGGTCAGATCAGAGACTTATCAGGTCCAGTATCCTGTTCTAATAGTGGTCAACCAGTGGGAAGACAACAAATTGGTCATGAATGCAACCATGCTCTGTAATCCTCAGCAACTAGTATTCAGAGGCACACCATGTCTGATGCAGGAGGTCATATAATCATCATGAGTTGCCACTGATAGTGTCAGGGAATCAGCGTCCTCCCCAGTGGCAGTAAATAAGCAGGTCAAACAAAAAGAAAGTCTTACCAGTTAGTTTCTTTAATAAACACAGCGAGAGACAAAAGGAAATGTCTCCCTAGAATGGTGGTGCTCTCAATTAAGGCTCACTCCCCGCTCCATTGCTATTAATCTATGCCACTCCTAAATCTTGTAATCTGAGCTTGTACCCTCTGTGCTTTCTGTTCTGAGACTTTCTGAACTCTTCTCGACCTTGGGGAGGGTGGTGGAGGAATGCTGTCCAACGATTATGAATCTGTTAACTCTCTCTCTCCCAGTGTTTCTTCTTCTTCTAGCTGTTACCAATACAGTATTTCCCAGCTTCTGCCTTCTGAACTATGCCCCTCTGCAAACCACTTCTCCAAATCTATGTTGTCCTCCTGTTCCTGGGAAGATTCAAGATCAGGGTGGCTCCCACCATGCCTCTTCAGTGCAGCCTTCCTCAGCATGGTCCCTGACAGATACTATACTACAATTTCCATTATCCCAGGCCATTCTCTGGTAGTACCTATAGGAATTTGCCTTCTGTGCTCTTGGGCCCGTGCTTTGAAACATCTTGGAAAAACAAAATTGCTATGCCCTCTGAACCTACCTCTCTAAATAATAGAGATGTTTCAGACCCAGCAGGCTGTTAACTTGCTCCTTCGTTACTTGTGGAAAATGAATAATTGGAGATGCTCAGTGTTCCAGGTAAATGGCCTCACATATCCATTTGCTCCTTTGCTGTCTGATGCAACTAGTCACATTAAAGATTACCAGAGCATTTAGAGAAGAATGGTCTCCAAGTGACAGGATAATGCCAGAGTGCAGCAGTACTTAAAGTCCTGTCTGAAATGGCATTTATCTGCACAAATATTGTTAGGGGTACCTATCTTTAGCTTCCTTATATCTTCTTCAGCTTGACAGAAACATACACACACAAACAAACCTTGATCTGTGTGCTGAAGTGTTATGTAGTTTTTCTGCTTTCCCATCAGTGGCAGATCTTGGGGTCTCAAATTTCAGCAGTTCCAAAATTCAGTGCCTCTCTACCTCTTGCACTCTTGCACTCAATTCTAAATCATATTTCGGACAACTGGGAATTCATTATGTGGGGAAGATTTCGAATGCCTGAACTGACTCTAAGTCACATCTACAAATGCTGTTGGCTTCACCTGGGAACTGCATCCAACAACTCTTTGAGCTCATTTAAAACTCTGATAATATTATGAATGTGCAACGTGCCTCAGCAATATAAATGTGCTAATTTATTATCTTTAAATACAAAACATGCTTCCACCTTTAGCTGCAGGGAAACAGATTTTTGAAGCCAGGATTTCAAAGCAACTTAAGCAGGCCACAGAACCAGGTCCCATGGTAACACCCTTGGACTTGCCCATTACTGTGACGTATATCCCTTGTTAGTGTAACACAAAACAAGTGTACTTATTTTCTGCTGTCAAATAATGGGAAGCATGCATCATTAACCATATGGATTTTCATGTATTTGCCCACAATCTGAACAGCAATGTAAATCAGGGGAGAGCTGGGACTTCATTTGCAGCTCTCCTGCAAATATGGTTTCCTCCCCTCCCCTCAAATTATTCCGGTGGGGCAGAATGAGGTCACAACTGGTCTTCACTTCATCAGGAACGTGCACAATGCCTCATGTCAGAAATGGCAGGAAGAAAAGGCCATCAAATCCAAGGCTTGTTCCTCTCCGGCTGCATCTGTGTGATTGCTGCAAATTGTATGCCAAGTACAGCTCTGCCTTCAGGGAGCAGCAAACGGTTCACAGGCGTGGAGGATTCAAAGTTATGAGTAACATCTGTGGTGGGGACATTGATTCTCTTCCCCCTGTGATGTTTCCTCTTTTCTATGGGTTTTGATATCACAACATGCAGCTGATGCATAAAAGGTGTGTGAGAGAGAGCAAAAGAACAAGGCAACCAGACAATATTAAGCTCCATTTGTACTAACATTGTTTGGCAGCAAACAGAGTCGGAGCTAAACTCCTCCGGTTTTTCAAGAGATCTCCCCACTGTGTTTTGCTTGCAGACTCTGTGCTCTCCCTGGCAATAACAGCTGCATTCTCTCTCCAATTGATTTCAGCTCTGTTGTTTACTTCAGCTGAAGTGCTTGGGATGTAGAGCAGGAGGATGTGTAAGATGCTGGGTGAGTAAGTGTGGACCTCAGGCTTTGAGACTCAGACCTAAATTTCAGCACCTGATGCTGTCATGGGCTACCAACTACAAAAGGCCACCTACCTAACAAAGCAGGACCAATACCTAACAAAGGAGGACCAAACTGAACCATGTCACCTGAGGGCCTGCTGCAACGAAGTCCACTTTTTTCCTGGCTGGAGACAGGGCAGTGTTTGATTACAGAGTCATACTAGCATGACTTTTAGCTCTGCAAAGTAATTTCCCTATCCTCTCCTCTCCCCAAATGCTGCAAACTGGGATTAGGCTTGGTTGGGATTAGATTTTCTAGATGCTGGAACAAGACAGATTTTTAGATTCTTGACTAGTCTGGAGCTCTTCTGCTGCTGGTCCCTGGACTGTTGCTTTCTGATGTTGCCCTGGGATCATGACCCTGGTTTGTTTTTCACTTTGCATGCTTGTCTTAGCATAACATTGTTTGGCCATCTTGTGTGTGAGGACTTAAACTCCTGGGACTTCTGAATGGGATTCAACTCATGAGTCCCATCAGCATAAACACTACACAAAGGTTTCTGCTTGTGCAGTGGGGCTTTCATCTGTTCCATGCACCTCCCCTCAGAAATTGGCTCTGGATGGGTTGGGGAAAACCATGGAACAGCACATGGTAGGGTGAGAGGGGGACCATTTCACCCGGCAAGCCAAAATACTTGCCTTGAAAGAACAATCACCTCAGCACAGTGTTGAATTCCTCCCATTAGGCCAGTAGGTGATAGGGAGTATCTGCCAGAGTACCTGTTGTTGGAGTGGACAATATTCAGTTGGATGGGCAAAATATTCAGTTGGATGGGCAAAAGGTCTGAATCAGTACAGAGCAGTTTCATGTGTTCCAAAGACTGGAAGCAAGAGCCAAAATCATCAGAGAGATGATTCATTCAAAAATATATTAAAATGTATTAAAATAAATAAATAAATAATATATTAAAATATTATTTGAGTCCATTATTAAAAATAAGAATACTTCCAAGAATCCCATCCCATCCCATTTAGCCTATGTTCCTCTGGGGCCCTGTGTTCCTCTTCATCCTATACTTGAGTTGTTCATTCAGCTGAGGCTATGTACCCCGGCCTCACTCAGTGCAAGTTTGACTTATGGGTTCTGCTTCACTTGCCAAATATGGACAGAATCTGGACAGGAATTTTGTCTTTCCTAGGAATCGTGGTACTTTGATGAACAGTGCCCTGCCAAGCATAGCTGCCTTCCATCTCCATCCACTCTCATTTAAATCACACCAGGGCAGAAGAAAACTTGTCTTAACCTTCAGAGGGCACCCTGGAAAAAATATCCAAGAAAGAAGGGAGCATAATGAATTTCAGAGTGTTTGCTGCTAAATAGGAACAGGACTTTGAAGCCAATTTCTCAACCCTAATACCAAGTGAAGCCGTTCCCCCATATTGAAGTCCTACCAAGTGTGATCCAGCTGCAACTCACAGTTAGTCTTCATATGCTAACAACAGGGTTACCATATTTCAAGAGGCAAAAATCTGGACACAAAAAGTTGTCGAGCTTTTTTAGGGCATTTTAGCACCTCCACCACCGCCAAGCCTGAGCTGCCTATTCCCAGAGCCTGAACCAGAGACGTCAATGCACACAAACAAACAAAATTACCCCAACCCCCAGGACAATTGCTTTAAAATGTAAAAATCCTTCCCCCCCCCCCCGATGGGCATGTAGGACCCCAAAAGAGGGGAATTCCCGGACATATGGCAACGCTAGCTAACAGTGTCAGATGAACATTCTCTGCTAACCACTTTTTCTTTGTCTAAGCTGTCTTCAGAGGGGACAGGGTTTTTTTTTTCTTACAGAAAAGACAAAGAGCCTTTCTACACTTATTATTTATAGTAGTGCACTTGCTATTTGAGTCAATGGTTTTGACGGTGAACTTGTGGCTGATTTTCTGCACCTGTGGTCAATGGGTGCCATTACTAGTGAATTTTGGGGAGTTTCTTATCCATTCTAATGGGGGGTTGTGCCTGACTTGAGAAACGTTCTGGGGTTGTAGTCACGCCCCCCTAACATACCCTTGTGTTCCCCCAGTCAGCAAATATCACAGTTACAAGCGTCCACAAAGGGATCAGAGGTTGAGTTACTAAAACCAGCCTCTGCCAGTCAGGGATACAGGCCTGGGGTTGTGGGGCACAAAAATCACCCCAGAAAAATGTCTCCAGTTATCTGTGTAAGGTTGTGAGTTTAGACAAGAGCTGGGAGCTGAGCCGCAGGAGAAATGGCAAGGCTGTATGAAGGCAGACTGCTGGAGGCTATGGAGTGCATGGTGTATCTGAATGTAGTGACAGGCCACCACTGTCATGGTAAGATCAAATACAGGAGAAGCTTCTCAGTCTTCTCACACCATGGCACAAAGGCTTATGATTTTTTTTATGATTTTTTTTTGCCTCCTCCCCTTACCCTCATTCCAGATGCTTTGAGTACTTGGATCAGATAAAACGTAGTAAAGTGGCAATTGCAGTAAACTGCAGATCTTTTTTTTCTTGGAGTGGGTGCCGATTCAGCTCC
This sequence comes from Podarcis gaigeae, assembly GCF_964106915.1. Lineage (NCBI taxonomy): Eukaryota > Metazoa > Chordata > Lepidosauria > Squamata > Lacertidae > Podarcis > Podarcis gaigeae. Next base: position 88,782,013 of record NC_139678.1, on the reverse strand, counting down.
TTGCCAAGGGCGCAAGGGACCCTAGGTATGCCTCTCACAGGAATAGTCCTTTTGTGGCTTTTCTGTTTCTCTAATGCCTAGTATTCTGGAATTCTAATCCCACAGGACTCTAGGAGATTAGAAGAGGAACTATGTGTCTGCCTGAGCTATGGTGAACCTGCTTGTTGTTATTAAATTTTGTCTGCAGCTAATGTTCCCTGCCGTGGACAGTACTTTGACTCCGTACCATCGACTCTGTCTGCCATATCGCTCCTCCGAACTGAGCCTGCAGACTGACAGGTTGCCCCATTCTGAAGGAAGTGACATGAAAGAGACATCTCCCAAAGCAGGTCCATCAATCCTCACCCCCTCCACTCAGAAAGTAGGATGCTGCTTGTACACATGCCACACTGATTAAAATACAAAGTCAGTTTCTTGTGGTTAAAGAAAAAGCTTTTCTGTATTAGTGTATGATTAAGAAATATTAGCTGGATAATAATGCCATTGTGTGGCAGCATGCCAAAAAATCAGGGAAGGGGGCAATTATACCACTATAGATTGTAAGAGTGAGAAGGTTTGAAGCTAGCAGCCTAACCAAAATCCTCTCCCCATCCCTCATTACCAAGCATGCTTGACAAGTCATTAGAATTTATGAAAAAATAAAGCAAATCCAATGTAGTTAGATCACTCTGTATTTACATGCACCAGTGTACTTTATTCAGGAACTCAGTACTAAAAGGAAAGATGGAGAGTTTTAACAACAACAAAAATGCATCTGGCTTAACCTGACATGGCTATCCTTAAGTGGTAGTGAGTTATGCAGAGATGTTTTGGACCATTAGCAAGTTCATGAGACCAGCAGATGCAATGGGCAGAATCACACCATACATTTAAAACACACAACTTGTTCCCAAATAATCCTGGGAACTATAGTTTCCCCTCACAGAGCTACAATTCTCAGCAGCTTCAGCAAACAACTCTTCCCACAATTCTCTGGGGAAAATTAAATGTGTGTTGGATGTGTTTCAAGACTATGGTGTGGATCTGCCCATTGTCGCTGGCCAGTGTCAAGTAGGTTTCCTCATTGCTTCGCTGAGGTATGAGGAACAGGTACCATCAACAGAGCTGAATTGCCAACTGTGGCCTAAGCACTTTCCAGGAATTTGAATTTATTATTATATATAATGCAAGAGCTAGACATAAAAAGAGCATGGTAATTAATCCACCACAGGTATTGTCAGCAAAAGCACATACTACAGGAAGCAATACTGGAATTTAACATCTTTTTTTCTTCTTCCAATGAGTCCTACAAAGCAGCCCAGGGAGAAGTCATTCTTAGTACTATAATTTCACCTCGTTGTCACTAATATCTAAGCTATTATGGTAATTTAATTTAATTGCTGTGCTTGTCCAGCCCTGTTAATGAGATACACACTTCTGCATGCATGGACTGGAGGATGTGAAAATTAAGATTTTTAACACAGGCCAGTCGCTTTGCAAAAGCAACAAAGCTATAAAGAAAAGAATAATACACGTGAAATTGTAGGAGCAAGGAATCTCATTAATTTTAAGATGGAGCTGTTGAACTTATGAAGTATTTTCCCCTTTTCTCTGAGGCACCAGAAATTACATAGGGGCACAACTCATCTGGAATGTAAATTGATAGAACATGATGACATAAGGAGAGCCCTAGTGGATCACATGAGAAACCATTTACCCAAACACCCTCGCTCTAATAGCTATTAGCCAGATATTTCCAATGTGCCTAAAAGCAGGGCATGAAAGCATCAAACCAATGTTTCTTCTCCTTCTTTGGGAGGGCCATACCTCAGAAGTGGACCATCTACTTTGCAGGCAGAAGGTCCCAGGTGCAATCCCTAGGTTATCTGGAGAGGATTATGAATGTCCCCCACATCTTCCAGTCAATGTAGACATTTCAGCTTGTCACATGAAATGATCCCCCTCTGCTCCCCCTGTGCATTGTTCTGTGAGCTCTCCTGACACTCATAAGCAAATTTTGGGTGCACAAGGGTGCACAAGAGAAAGATCCCATTGTGTGAATGGAAGTCTTTGTGCAGGCTTCTGCTGGTGCGGCTCATTAGTTGAATCCTGCCCCATATAGAGAGAGTGTGAGGAGACAGAGCAAGAGTTTGTTTATTCATTCATTTTATTTGTTTATTCAGAGTTTGTTTATTCATTTATTTTATTTCAGCTATTTACTTGCCACTTAATCAATGAAGTTTCTAACCGGTGAGCATGCAGTTTACAAAACACATACAGGAGGTAAAAATCAGTCAAAAATAAATAATAAAAACAGAAAATCTCCAGCCTGCTGATATAGGAGGGACTTTGGCAAGTGCATGAAGTTCAACAGGAAGGGAGTTCCGCAGGATCAGACCCACAATGATGAGTGCATGGCTTCTGGTGGATCTAAGCCAAGGAGGACCAGGACCACTAACAGGAGTTTTGTTCATGTTGCTGTTACTTTTATAATCCAATGGACTGTGTTCTAAAAGATTAGATGGGAACTGGCATTGTGATGCACTTACTTGGAATTAAGTCCCCCCACTTGAAACAATGAAGATGTATCAACAGTACAGAAAGCAAGAGATATGAGAAAGTTGAAGGAACTGTATCTAAAGGAGCTAAGAAGACTTAAGAAATGGGGGACATGACAGCACTCTTCAAATATCTGATGGGGTGCAACATAGATGAAGGAAAGAAGAGGCTCCTCTGTTGTCCATGGAGGCAAGACTAGATCTAACAGGCTGTGGTTACAGGAGAATAGATTTTGGATGAACACAGCTTAGGTCCAAGCATATCTGAGAAACCATATTCTCTCATATGCACCCGACCAGGTTTTGAGATCTTCGGGAGAGGATCATTTCTCAGTCCTGCCACCCTCACAGGCACACTTGGTGGCTGCTTTTAATTAAAGGGCTGGTGCCGTGGTGTTTTTATTGTAATTATTGTTATATTTTAAACATATTTTATATGTAAATGTGTGTGTTTTTTAAATTCTATGTGCATTTAATTGTATTATAATGATTTATTTTTTAGTGGTTCTTGTTTTTAGCTGTAAGGCGCCTTGAACCCAGCAGTGGAAAAGGTGGGATATAAATAAATTAGTAGTAGTAGTAGTAGTAGTAATACAGTTGTACCTTGGAAGTCAAACGGAATCCATTCTGGAAGCTCCTGTAGCCAATCGGAAGCTGAGGAAGCCTAGTTGGACGTTCAGTTTCCAAAGAATGTTTGCAAAGCAGAACAATCACTTCCAGGTTTGCGGGGTTTGGGAGCCAAAACGTCCAAGTACCAAGGCGTTCAGGATCCAAGGTACGACTGTAATGTGAGGGGGAGGAGTCTTGATGGTAAGAGCAATATAGCTGTGGAAATTACATTGAGGGTTGTGGTCTGATCCTCTCTGGAGGCCCTCATGCAGTGGTTGGACAAGAGAGGCTGGATTACAAGACCCCTACAGGACTCCTGGTTCTATGACTAACCTGGCAGCATTTCTGCGGAGAAGCAACAGGCGTCCACTATCTGCACTTTCCAGAAACAACTGACATTTCTGCCCATATAAGCTTTCCCAGCTGGATAAATAGGTCTCTGCCTTGGGTATTGCTTTTAAAAAATAATAATCAGATTTTTGTGTGTTTTGGGTTTAATTGTTTTTATTCAGTTTTGGGGATGCAAAATGATGATGATGTCTGGTGCTTGTTTACTTCTTCGTGCCTATATTTTCCCTCCTTTCTCTGTGAGAAGGTGAATAGGAATGCATGATCCAAGTTTTCCCTTGTTTGCAGATTATTTTTTCCATTTAAGTCATGCTGGGTGTGGGGGAAGGAAGGATGGGGAGGTTCTTTTCTGAACAATGCCAAAGAAAAGATTGCATTACAGGATCAGTGTGTCATGATTTCCAGGGAAGTTTCAGGAGGGCCAAGAGAAAGGTCTTCTCTCTGTTCTCCTGGAGGAGTCAACCTCCTGTTTCAAAATCGTGCTAAAGAATGTAACTTGGAGTAAAACAGTCAACATCATCACTTCAATCTTGACAATGTGTATAAATGACAGATCTGTTGAAAGCAAGAGACTAATTTCCCCCCTCTAAACACTGAAAGCCATATAAGCAGAAAAACCTACTGTTTAGAAAGAGCAAACACAGGAGCCTAATCCAAGTTTGATGAAATATGCATTTAATTAGTACTTCCAGTGAACAAAAATGAATCGTTCATATATCACCCATCCTTAGAATAATCTCCTGACTCAGGTGGCTGTGAAGCCATCTTTTTGACACTAGCATCATTACTGTTTACGTGGAGCAGTGAAATCACAGCTACATGGCTACACTGGCAAAACCAATCTGGTGCTTCTACCAGTGCATCCATACTGCCCCTATCCTACCCCAAACCCATCAAAATAAGTTGTAGGAATGCCAGTGTCTGAAAGGATCTTTTCGTAGTTCTGCCCCACAACACCATCTGATAATGCATTGCAATACCTGCCAAGTGCCCCAGAAAAAGGGGCATCCCAGGTTTATTTTGTGCAAGACCACAGTGGTCATTTTGGGTACTGCATGAGAACTCCCCCCCCCCAAAAAAAAAATGCTTTTGGGGGGATGAGAGCAAGGTGCAGGTCATGTGACTCATTCGGGAGTTGGACAGTATGCATTGTACACCCCTGTTCTGCACACTGAATGACTATAGCTCTTAACAGTTAAGAGGATCTAAGGCCTAGCTCTGAATGCCTAGGCCTAGCTCTGAATGCCTCACCATAACTTATGGGTACACTGTCTTTCTATAGTTAAGCCATGCTCAAGGCAGCTTAAAACATCAAAAATTTACATGTTTCCAAATGTATAATGAAATGTAAGTAGTTTAAAAGAATACATGAAAATGTCTCACTAAGTATGCAATGAGGTCAAACAATCCCTATAGAATTCATAAGGTCAACAATCACTGTACAAAAACATAATACCAATAACAACAAAAATTATCTGAAGTATCTGAAGAAGTGTGCATGCACACGAAAGCTTATACCCGGAAGAAACTTAGTTGGTCTCTAAGGTGTTACTGAACAATTTTTAATTTTTTTTTATTTCAACAAAAATTAAGCATCTCCAAAATTAAATCTTGACCTCCACAAAACCTCGTAAACAATTTCCTCATCCTTAGAGACTGTAGGCATTCTAATCAGCAGGTCTTGCAAGACTCCCATGTAAGGTTGTCTCTGGCCCCATGAGCAGCAGCCAGCTCTCACACGACACAGAGTAAATATGGTTTAATTTACATTTTTTAAAAGGAAGAATGGGTGGTGGTGACTGGAACTGACAAAGGAAGAGGGGTGGGGGGGGAGCACACCGCCCCTGGCAGCGTGATCCTAGTGGGGTGCCATAGTGGCTGACCCCCGCCCACGCTGGGCGCCATGCCCCTGCAGGCGGCGCATCATGCCCCCAGGATGCATGCCATGCCCCTCTGGGCAGTGTGCCACACCCCCAGGATGTGCGCCATGCCCCGGGACGTGCACCAGTCACACCCCCACCTGCTCTCCGTCCCCTGGTGCCAGAGCATGAAGCTCCGCCACTGGTGACTGATGTTGATACTAGCTATTGCTGTAATTATTACAAGGGGAGGATATGGCCCTCCAGATGTTGTTGGACTCCTGTCATACACAGACAGCATGGCTTACAGTCAGGGATGATGGGAGTTGTAGTCCAACAACATATGGAGAGTATGGGTCTTGAAACTTACTGAGAATCTTACTCCACACATTGAAATAGCCCCACTAGCCACGAAACTTTGGTAGGGCCATGCTGAAAGTATCATGTTCAACCCCTGGTATCTCCTGACACAGCTGGAAAAGAGGCCACTGTCTGAGATCTTAGATAGCAGCTGCCAGTGAGCACAAAGGGATGCAGGTGGCGCTGTGGTCTAAACCACTGAGCCTCTTGGGCTTGTCGATCGGAAGGTCGGCGGTTCGAATCCCTGCAACAGTGAGCTCCCGTTGCTCAGTCCCAGCTCCTGCCAACCTAGCAATTCAAAAGCACCCCAGTGCAAGTAGATAAATAGGTACTGCTGTGATGGGAAGGTAAATAGCATTTCCGTGCACTCTGGTTTCCATCATTGTGTCCCATTGCCCCAGAGGCAGTTTAGTCATGCTGGCCACATGACCACATGAAAGTTGTCTGTGGACAAATGCTGGCTCCCTCAGCCTGAAAGTGAGATGAGCGCTGCAACCCCATAGTCACCTTTGACTGGACTTAACTTTGCCTTTACCTTTAGATGGACCAATTGTTTGACTCACATAAGGCAACTTTCTAAATTCCTAAATCTGAGATAATTTCTATGTCCATACACACCGGTGAAAGAGACCTATCAACATGTGGATCCCAGTGCTATACAGTACCCTTCTCTTGTTGCAGTAAAGCAACAAATCAAAAGCAAAAAGAAAGACACATGAGGGGGAAAAACCCTTTCCTTCAAATGTTTTGATTAGGAGAGGAGTTCATTCATGACTCTGAGCATCGTTTGGTGTTGGCAACTGTTCATCACACAGAGGATGAAAACAGGAAGCTCTCAGGATGAATGTCCTCCAAAATAGTCATGTAAAGAAAACCTTGGTGTTGAGAGTGCTGTAATCAGTAAATATTTTCTTGGTTCCTCCGGGAGGCTGATTTGTTTTAGGCACTGATTATAAACATGCCATACAAGCTTGCTGCCGTGTTTTTCTTCTTTGCCTTCTGCAACTTGGAAAATCTTGAACGAAAGCCAATCAGATATAACATGAATGTGCCCCTGCTCTGGTAGAAAAAAATGATCAGTATGCAATTTATTATTAGAACTGGCCCTGCGAAATCTTTACTCACAGTGCAGCAGGCAGATAGAAGGCACTAAAAAACAAACAACTTGTTAAACTTTTGAGGTGGAACCCTAGAGTTGTAACCTGGCCATATCAGAGGATTAAATACTCTTTAGCCAATCTGACTAAAACCCGCAACCAAAATTTCAAAGAAAAGGAAAGGAAAATCAAATAATCTCATGGCGGGGGGGTGTTGTACACATGTTACTGGTGCTGGAAATGGGGAAGGAAATCAGTTTTGTTTGCATTTTAATGAGAGACTACCTAATTTGCACTTCTTGAACCAGTAAGTAAATGAAAGCACAACCATCCTTTGAAATTCACACTTCTCTGAATTTTGCAATGCAATTCTCTAACCAATGCATGTGCCAGAGTAAAGCTCGCAGTGTGTGTGTGTGTGTGTGTGTGTGTGTGAAAATAACATGTGAAATGCACTATATTATGGAAATTTTTTGACAATAATGTGTCCATTTCCATTAGTCAAAATTGCAGTGAAATGTGTTCATTGGGAGAAATTCTCACTAAACAGTTGACAAATATTCAGCAGGAGATATGTGTGTGTGTGTGTGTGTGTGTGTGTGTGTATGCGCAAATGTGGAGAACTGACTTGAAGACTGAGGGGCAAAATGAGAAACTGAAAGAAGCCAAAATTGACACATTTGTCCATCTCTAGTTGGAAAGCTGGGCTTACACTGTGGATGAGGAATCCAGTTCCATTGTTACTACTCCTAAAACAGTCTTCGCCTTTAGATTCTCCTGGCACATAATTAGCATGCTTTTTAAACACACAAGCCTGTTTCTAAATCAGGCTTTTCCTCTTGGAGGACATTCTGTCCCCTCTCTACCCTGACCCCCTTCACACCCAGCCCAAACATTGTGCTACACACGTCTGGCATCAGCATGCTCGGCAGTGTGTGCGGGGCGTGCTGAAGTCACTTGCACGTGGATGTCGGAAGTGTGTGGCATTGGGCGTGCTGACCTCGTCGTGCACACTCCCGCGGTCTGTGTGGCCCTGGGCATCTGTGGTTGTGGTGGCAAGCTACCGCCACTGCTTCTGCGTGTCACATTCCTCTATGGGTTCATCTCCTGCAGTAGGCAATCTTCCTCCTTTCTAAGAGCAATCCACCTAGGTCCCTGTTCCAGGACAGTCCAGTCTGCTTCATGGGAAATTTCCTCATCCTGCCCATCCGACTCCCTTTCAACAAAAAGCTGCTTTTACACTCCTTTTTAGCTGCCTCATTTTCACAGCTTTTACTGCCTGCAGCATATAAGCGTAAGAGGAAAGTTCAGACAAGGAGGAATTTAATAATTTAATGGCACAGCACTCCCGTTCTTGTTTCCTCATTGTCTTATTTCTCAGCTTCCCTGAGGGAAGTTGCATTTGAGGTCAGAAGGAAAGAAAGAGAATTAGGCTGTTGTTTGTTCTCAGTGTGTATCCCATGCTCTACATTTAGCCCAGTTCAAGTGGGACTGGGAATGGTCTAATATGGATATTTCCCTTGGGGAACAAGGACAGCCCTTGATGAACCTACAGTAATATGGGGCCAGCGATAGGAGGCTCTAAGCCTCCAATAAGGTTAAAAATCCAGCTGAATATCAAGTTCTGAACATGCAGATGTTTGGTAAGCTGCAGGGCCAGAAATCACACTTTGAAATTCCCAGCCTGCATTCTCCATAGTCAGTCTTCTGTTAATCCACTTTTCTCTTTGGTGTCACGCACCATTCATGTTCATGGCTTTTTGTCCTACACCATCCTGTGACATACGTTAAAAGCCTGCAAAGATAAACTAAACAGTTCCCATATCTGATGTATCCTGGGGGCTGATAGATTGTACTCAACAAAATGCCAGTTTTAGTCAGGGCTTTTTCTTCTTTTTTCCAGCCGGAACTCACTGGAACATTTGAAGCCATTCCCAGGGTGGGGCCTCTCTTGCATGCTGACAGCTTCTAGAAGCCATAGGTGAGAGATGAATGCACAATGTGCACTATCCCAGAAGTAACATGATGTGTCCCTCATGAGAGGAACTACCCCTACCCTAAAACCCCACATGCTCCCTTACAGTGCTTCTGACATTATTTGTAACATCATTTGTAACATTTACCAACCATTGATCGCCCATGTGGTCCCAAAGAAGTTTCCAACATAAAATAATATGATAATAATAGTAGTAAAAACAGGGCAATCACAGCAGTAATGGCACAATGCTAGGGATGGGATTTTTCTGAAACTCTACACGTCAAACTAATCCACATGGATTATTATTTTTCTAATTCCCACCTCGTTCCTTGATCTCAGAGGCAAGGATATTATTATATTTTAGCCAGTTCTGCTAAAAAATATTGTCAATTCCACATATTATATGCATTAATATGCACATTATTGTTTGCCTATTATACACATACGCACTCCCAGTTTGTGTATAACTGTAAAAATAATGATGTATTAATATATTAAAAAATTATGCTACAGAAATATAGTACCACATGGGGTTTGACTCTTTTACACATATTATTCATATTCATATTAGGCAGGCTACTTTGTTGTTCTGCTTCCAATGCATGCTGAAACTCTTTGTTCAGGCAAGTCTATCCAGACAGATCATTGGGGGGTTCCCCCTCAAAAAAAAATGTTGAACCACTCCTGTTCTGCAGCCTATTTGCTATACAAACAGTAAGGTAATGTGTTCAGGGGTGGACTTTGGGCTCTCAAATTTCAGTGGTGCCCTGTGCGGCACTAAAATTCAGCGCTCCCTTGCCTCTCACACTCCATTCTACAACATTGTGCCTGTGTCCCCAACAGCATGGCACTCAGTTTAGCCACTCTAGTCATACTACTCTAAAACTGCTTCTGATGCGGGTGAGAGGCCAAAATAGGGATAACAGCCTGGAGGGCTGCAGGACTACAACTCCCATCATCCCTCACCATTGGCCATGCTGACTGGGGCTGATGAGATGAAGGGCCACAGCTCCGCCATCTCTGTGTGCTTTTTAATGTTTTATTATGTTTTTATATATGTTAGAAGCCGCCCAGAGTGACTGGGGCAAACCAGTAAGATGGACAGGATACAGATATTGTTGTTGTTGTTGTTGATGATGATGATGTTGGATGTGGGAAACAGCCTGAAATCCTTGCTTGACAATGACATTCATTGTGCGGCCATGTACAATTTCTGCTTATCAATTTAATCTAAACAGGAAGACAGTTGTGAGGCTAAAATGATTTTCTGAACCCCTTAGAACAGAGGTTTTCAACCTTCTTTAGTCCACAGCTCCCTTGACCAACTGCAGCACCCTTGTGGGGCTCAGGAGCCCAGTTATGTCACCACTTGCCTCACCCTTTTTCAAATACCCTCCCTTATGGAGTGTTCCCTCAGCCTCCTCTCCTCTCCCCTCTCCTTGGGAGTCCTCTGGGAAGCTCTGGTCTTTGAGCTGCATTCCCCCCCCCCCCGCCATTGCCCCAAAGAGAGGTGTGTCCATTCCCAACAGCCTGGGCTGGTGGACTGGCCGGCTGGGCTCCCTCACCCACTTGCTTGCTTACTCTGAGGCTGCCTCAGTTCCTAGCAACCAGCACCCCCTGGCCAGCCACAGAGGCACCTTTCTCCTGTGGAGCTTGTAGACAGGACTGCTGCAACAAACAGTCATTCAAGCCTATGGGAGGCAGAGACATGAGAGCGCATCAGAGGAGGTAGGGAAGGAAAGAGGGACAGTGGTCAGTGTTGCCCGCGACACCCCTGACCCTCATTCAAGGCACCCCAGGGTGCCACGGCACACTCGTTGAAAACTACTACCTTAGAGAATCACGGTGCTAATACAGTGGAACCTTGGTTCTCGAACGTCTTGATCCTCAAACATTTTGGCTCCTGAATGCCAAAAACCCAGAAGTAAGTGTTCTGGTTTTTGAATGTTTTTTGGAAGCCAAACATCCGATGTGGCTTTCCGCTATGGTTTCCAGGGTGCCTACGCCAATCAGAAGCTGGGCCTTGGTTTTCAAACATTTCGGAAGTCGAACGGACTTTCGGAATGGATTACATTTGAGAACCAAGGTGCCACTGTATATTAATCTCCAGCTTTACAGAGTGCACATCAGCTTATCCTCTTTCCTTGCAGAGAAGTCACAGTGTGCTATGAAAATACCTGGCACCAAAATGATTCTCATCAAAATGCAAGCAGAAACTATGCCTTCTGAACGAGAATTGTGTTGGGCTCTGCATTAGCTCCCCTGCCAGGGTGATCATGACACAATCATCGTGTTGCTGCACTGTCTGGCTTGTTTCCCAGGTAGTTGTGAAAGCACTTTGTAACCAGACAGAAGATCAAGAAAACAGTGCCATTCAAGGAACATTCCCCTGGGCTATGTGATACTGTAAATGTACGGAAGCATCGATATCAGGTGTCACTTGTCAGCAGGGTCCTGGATTTGCAGCACACTGTGATGCTATAATACCTGACTGAATATTAAGATTAAGAAAACCAGTGTGCTGTAGCAGTTAAAGTGTCAGATTAGGACCAGAAAGACCTGGGTTCAAATCTTCATTTAGCCATGAACGTTTCTGGGTGACTGAGCTAGCTGAAACTAGCATATACCACATTGTTATGAGGATAAACTAGATGGGGAGTCAAGCCGCTGATCAGCTGCTAGGCCATGTTCAAGGTCTTGAATCCTAAAGCCCTGAACCACTGAAGCCCAGGTCACCTGAAAAATGGCCTGTCCTTGTATAGATATGCAAGATCACTTAGTTTATCTGGGGAAATTCCACTTGTGGTACAACACCCTACAGAATATAATAGGTTAGTAATTCCAAAATGGGCATTTTTCTGCTATAGTTCCTATACTATGGAATGCCCTTCAACTTTGTCATACATGAAACAGCAACCACCAGTTGCTTCAGATGTCTTTATAAAGGCTTATCTTTCTGCCATACTTTCCCTGACCCATAATACCAGACCCTGTTTTATGTATTTGAATTCTCTGTATTCTGGTTTTTATATGCTTTTATACTACTGCTTTGTTGGTTTTATGAGGCATTTTTGTCTAATGTTATTGTTTGTTTTTATACTGCATACCACTTAGAGATATTTAAAATATTAGGCAATTTATAAATGTTTTTAAACAAAACAAACAAATATAGAATCAAAGTATCATAGAATTGTAGAGTTGGAAGGGACCTTGAGGGTCACCCAGTCCAACCCCCTGCAATTCCCAATGTGGGGCTCCAACCCACAAGCCTGAGATTGAGCGCATCATGCTCTACCGACTGAGCCTGCAGGCACCATGTTGACAGCCCCTGACTTACATCGGCCCTGCAAGATAGGCAAGAACTATCATTAACATAACACAGAGGGCAAGGAGGAAGCTGAGTCTGAGAAGATGTGCTTGAGCAGACCCAAAGTTACATCATGATCTCATGGCAGAGGAGAGGTTAGGACTGGGACCTTGCAATTTATAGCTCCTGTTTCTTATCCCACCGGTGTATGCAACCAATTTCTTTCCTCCCACTTTTATCCCTGGACAAATTAGTTTCATCAGTTTGGGAAACACTTCCCCCAAACCTGCAAAACCTGTTTAGCCAGAGGCCAAAGTGGACCAAGCACACAGCTTCATTTGTGCTGCTTTTTGCTCGCTGACGCTATGTTTCCTTTGCCTTCAGCTCTCAGAAACAAACAGACACAACCATATGTCTCAAAGCTGAAACATAGGGGACCGGGGGGTGGGGGGAGTTCTCTGTGCAGCGAGTCAGAAAAGCTGCCACAGCAAAGAGAGAAAATGAAAGTCCTATTGTTAAATTCTCCCCTGCACAATTTTGGCAGCGTAACCATTTCCCACCCTCCTCCCTTGAAAATTCACTGTTGTTTTTACCTTATATTACGTTATACATTGCTGGCATGAGATGCATTTGGCTCTCGATTTGAAAGTAAGATGTCTTTGTCTCAACTTGTTGCTTGCTGGAGGTGGAAAGGTCCTAGTTAGCTGAGGGATATGAGGGCTAAAGGCAAAAAAAAAAGTTAGTGCTTATCTGCAAACTGGTGCCCCTCCCCTCCTCCTCATGTGAGCTGGAGAGGCCAAACTGAATGACACATGTGCTGTTTCCTTTTCCAGTGGTAAATGGTCAAGAACCAGACAAGAAGCTCCGGAACAAGAGCTGCTTTCTCTCCTGGTTTCTCCCAGTCCTGCCAGCTGTTGTAGCTTCATCTGCCTTTGGACTGCGGATAGGGAAGCCCGACTGACTGTCAGTAGAAATTTTTTTTTAAAAAAAAGACAGGCGGAGAGAGAGGGGGGCAGTTTTGAATGCGTAAAGGATGGCTTCTCAAAACAGTACAACATCTGCTCCGCGTGAGTACTCGATATTTCTCTCCCTCCCCCCCCCCCCGTACTATAATGGCAAACTGTACAACTCCTAGCTTAAGTTTATTGCAAAATTTTTATTCTATATAGATGGATACATCTGTATCTACAGAATCCAAAGAGATTGCCTTTCTAAAGTGTGTCCTTGAAACTTTATTCCCTTCCTTCCTGCATTTGTGAGTGTGGATGTGGGAAATCGGCAGAGAGAGAGAATGTGGAGAAGTTGAGGCAGGAATCCAAACATAACAGTCCTTGGAGAAGATAAAATCCAGATTTAAACTTCTGAATCGTTACTGTTCACTTACCAAGAAAGTGTTGTTTCAAGTAGGAATTAATCGTATTTCATAAAAAAAAGTAAAGAAGTTTTTAGCTGTTTAATATCCTTCCCCCATTCCCCTCTTTCTCTTTCCTGGGACATTACTGCCTCACTCAATATACAGAAATGGAACTGTCTATGTAACATGAGAGCCAAGCCCCAAACTGTCAGACTATATTTAGCCACAATGCATTTTTGTTTTCACTAACTGTAGCAAAACAGGCATGAGGCAACTGAACGTTAGAAAAATGAAGGGGAGAGGAAAGCGGGGTGTATTTCCTGTTTCTCAAATTCCTTACACATTGGTGAAAAGTT